>NC_088877.1:25873520-26506020 GCF_032884065.1 Artemia franciscana
CCATTTTCCAATATTGGCAGCGGGGGCTTTAGTACAAGCTACGATAGGTCTTAAGGGAATACCCTGTTTATGTATTTTTGGTAAACCGTAGAGTTTAGGACAGAAACTACCACGGGGAAAAAATTTATTGTATAGTTGTGGGGTGATTTTACCATTTTGTTTTAGCTGCTTTAATTCATTTATAATATTATTAGTGAACTGATCAGTAGGATCATGAGTTATTGTTTGATATGTAATTGTATCATTTAAATGCGAAAGAATTTTGTTGTCATAGTCTGTCGTATTCATGACAACAAGTGAATTGCTTTTGTCTGCTTTAGTTATTATAATAGAAGGATCTTTTCGGAGATTAGATAGTATTTTTATGTCATGCAAATTTTCCGGTGTGGAATTGGTAGGAGGCTTAAACTTTTTTTGGCTGTTATAGAGGATATTTATAAGACCAGATCTAACTTCATCCGGGTTATAGACAGAAGGATAGTGTTTATGCAAAGCGGACTCTAGAGAGGAAACTATATCTGCCACAGGAACCTGTTTCGGTAGAAAAGAAAATTTTTGACCTTTTTCTAGTGTTTCGATTTCCTGGGGTTCCAATGTTTTAGAAGAGAGGTTAACGATAGCAGGTCCAGGAGTGAATCTTGGAGAATAAATACGGTTTCTCATCGAAGATTCATTTCGTAAGCCTTCCAATTTTTTATAGAGGCGTTCCTTGGACAAGCGAAAATCGTGGCTAAACAAATTCCTTTCTAATCTAACAACTTGAGCAAAATCAACGGTGGACAGGTTTTCCAGCAAAAAAGTTTCCAACAATTTTCTCTCTGAAGAAATAATATGTCGTTTCTGTTTTTTGTCCTTAATAATATGGACTAGGGTTTTTAACTGTAGTGTATGGGCAAATTGCGCTTCTTTCCGGGTATTTAAATGTAATTTATATCTTAAAGACTTGGGAATAAGGTTTTCATTTCTACAGGATTCTAAAAAATTTTGTTGATTGATAATATTAGCATGTTTTTTACCTAGACTAATAAAACAAAAGATATCATAGGTCAACTGCTCCCCATAAGCTAGACGAAAATAGCGACGAAGACCACACTGCCTTTCCATAACAAACAAATACAACGTAGAGACAATAGGGAAAATTTTAAGACAGTGGAAATTATTTCTGTAGATATTTCGGCCCTATGTCCAAGGGCCGAATATATATATATATATATATATATATATATATATATATATATATATATATATATATATATATATATATATATATATATATATATATATATATATATATATATATATATATATATATACTAGCTGTTGGGGTGGCGCTTCGCGCCACCCCAACACCTAGTTGGTGGGGGCGCTTCGCGCCCCCCCCAAGCCCCCCCGCGCGCGTAAGTCGTTACGCGCCATATTAGTTACGCGCCATTGTAGTTGTGTCCCTATGTCCCACCTGTGAATATAGATATATATATATATATATGTTTTTAACTACGTAAAACTTGCGAATATACAACATTCTTTGCTGTCCCATTGTCTGTGCATATAAATAGATTGTTTACCGACTCTTGAAAATGCAACATATAATGGTCCATGGGAAAACAATCCGTATTCAGATCTATACCTCATGATTCTAATGATTGCCCTTGAGCTTTGTTGATGGTGATTGCTAATCTACCATTCCCTGTGTCGCCATCGTCATTTATATATCCCCTTGTGCCCCCCGGCATCCCCTTTGTAGTTTTGTCCCTGTGTCCCGGTCGTCATTTGTGTCCCGGTGTCCCAGTCTGTGATTTCTCTATGAGTGTCCCGGGCGTCATTTATATTCCTTGTGTCCCGGTGTCCCGGTCGTCATTTATATCCCCCTGTGCCCCCCGGGGTCCCCGTTGTAGTTGTGTCCCTGTGTCCCGGTCGTCATTTATATTCCCTGTGTCCCGGTCGTCATTTGTATCCCGGTGTCCCGGTCTGTATATACATTCGTTTTTTAGTTTTGTTTTTCTCCTTTATTTTTTTCCTTTTTTATTTTTTTTCTTTTTTAGTTTATTTAGATTTTTAGATTTTTTAGTTTTTTTATTAGTTTTTATTTTTTTTTCTTTTTAGTTTTTTTGTAGTTTTTACCTTTTTTTTAGTTTTTTTAGTTTTTTTTACTTATATCCTGGTCGTCATTTATACTCCCTGTGTCCCGGTCGTCATTTGTGTCCCGGTGCTTTGTTGATTGCTAATCGAACATTCCTTTTGTCCCGGTCGCTTTCTCTTTGAGTGTCGTCATTCATATTCCCTATGTGCCGGTGTCCCGGTCGTCATTTGTGTCCCGATGTCCCGGTCTGTAATTTCGTCAGTTGAAAACTTATGATGAAATAAATTTTTAATTTTTTCCCTTTTTTTGTTTTTAGTTTTTTTTTATTGGTTTTTACCTTTTTTTAGGTTTTTTAGTTTTTTTCTTTTTTCTTTTTAGTTTTTTTTGAAGTTTTTATCTTTTTAGTTTTTTTATTTTTATTTATATTTTTTTAGTTTTCTTTTTCTCCTTTATTTTTCAGTTTTTTCCTTTTTTTAGTTTTTTTTCTTTTTTAGTTCTTTTATTTTTTACCTTTTTTAGTTTTTTTTAGTTTTTTTAGTTTTTTAGCTTTTTTTATTTTTTTTTTATTAGTTTTTAGTTTATTTTATGGTTTTTTCCTTTTTTTAGTTTTTTATCTTTTTTTATTTTTTTTTTAGTTTTTAAGCTTTTTTAGATTTTTTTATTTTGTTTTCTTTTCTTTTTTTGTAGTTTTTACCTTCTTTAGATTTTTGCTTCTTTTATTTTTTTAGCTTTTTTAGTTTTTTTTCGTTTTTTCTTTTTAGTTTTTTTGTAGTTTTTATCTTTTTTATTTTTTTGTATTTTTATTCATATTTTTTTAGTTTTCTTTTTCTCTTTTATTTTTCAGTCTTTTCCTTTTTTTAGTTTTTTTCTTTTTTAGTTTTTAGTTTTTTTTTAGTTTTTTACCTTTTTTTAGTTTTTTTAGTTTTTTTAGTTTTTTAGATTTTTTAGTTTTTTTATTAGTTTTTAGTTTTTTTGTAGTTTTTGCCTTTTTTTAGTTTTTTCAGTTTTTTTAGTTTTTAGTTTTTTACCTTTTTTTTAGTTTTTTAGCTTTTTTAGTTTTTTTTCTTTTTAGTTTTTTTTGTAGTTTTTACCTTTTTTAGTTTTTTTTCTTATTTTGTATTAGTGTGAAATAATTCAGACGTCATATGCGGACAAACATGACGTCACCTGATCCACAGATCCACACACAGACAACTTATTTTTATATATATAGATATATATATATATATATATATATATATATATATATTCTGTATATATATATATATATATATATATATATATATAATTCTGTATATATATATATATATATATATATATATATATATATATATATATATATATATATATATATATATATATATATATATATCGACTTGGAGACAGTGTTGTTATTAACCCCTTCCTTCCACATGACACAAACATAGCACAGTCGCTGATTAGTTTTGCTAAAGCATGCTCATTCCTCTGGTCTAGAGCCCAACTGACTTTTAATAATTCCCTGAATTATGTTGTTGTTGGTGATCTTATCAAGAATATCCAGTGCAACTCATTGGATGGAATTAATCTTAGGAAAATAGTTTGTAAAGTCGCTGATGGCGTCTTAAGGAAGAAAGTTAGGAATGCAGTTAGGAATATTAGTGAAAATGCTTTGTGTTAAATAGAGAGGAAAAGGGGCTTGTACAAGAATTATTTGAGTGATAGATCATATTGAAATAAGAGGAATGTAAATAAAATGGAGAAAGCATTAAAATATGAACTAAAGAGGTGTGAAGTGGGGGGCCAGGGATAAAATTGCCAAAGATCTGGACAATTCAGCCAGACGACATAATACTAAGATATTCTACTGGTATGAGAGGGAACAGTCAATCTGGACTTGTCCTATTGAAAGATACGAACAGAGCCATAATTAGTGATAAGGAAAGAGTTTAAGAGAGATGGGTAGAATATTTTGAGAATGAGCTAAACTATGACAGAGTTACAGGAAAAGAAATAGAGGAGAAAGAAAAAGTTTATGACGCTTTGTATGTGAAAGAAGACATATTGTGTGAGGAACAATTAGTGACAGTACTAAAAGGATTAAAACATAATAAGCCCCCAAATGCTAATAGCTTGGTAAATGAGTTCCTTAAATATGGTGGTTATGAGGCTAGAAATAATTTACTGAATATTACGAATATGATTTTTGAAAAAGGAGAAGTACTTAGCGATTTTAGGAAAACCCCTCTATAAGAAAGGTGATGAGTGAGTGTGGTAATTATAGAAACAAATTACTTAGAATGATTACTCTTTTTTGACTTAGAGATGCTGTAGATAAACTTTTAAGAAAAAAACAGAGTTATTTAAAGAAGGGTAGAGGATTTGCCAACCAAATTTTTACTCTTATATTTATAATTGAAAAATGCCTGAGTCATCAAACACCTTTAGTCCTCAATTTTTACTAATTATGAACAAGTGTTTGATTCAGCTGATAGCTGAATCAAGAGCTTTAGCGAAGGTCTTATCCTTGTAAGGTATACCAGATAAATACATTAAAGTCCTTAGTTTTATCTTCGAAAAAAAAAAACATTTTAGCGGATAAGGTAAGAAACGAGGATATTATTTGGTTTCAAATTAAATAAGGAATTAAGCAGGGTTCTATCCCCATTTATATGGATCGTTTGGTGGACTTTGTATGAAGGAGCTCAGGACAGGCAAAGGGAGAACACCATTCATTATACTAATGATTTAAAAAGTGCTAGCAAAATGAATGAAGTTTTAGAGGTTTTGCGGGTTCAGGGGGCAGGAATAGTTTAGAACATTAAGATTAAGAAGACTAAGTTGCTAAGACTAAGAAAAAGTGAAGATGAAAAGGTGATGTTGGGTAACAAGACGATCGATCAGGTTGAAAGCTTCACTTACCTAGGTAGTATTATTAGCAAAGATTGTAGGTGAAGTGAAGATGTTAAAAGTAGAATAGCCAAGGCCCAGGGTGTTTTTTTTTTTTTTCGGTTGAAAAAAGTTTGGAAGAATAGGATGATAAGTCCGCGAACCAAGATTACAATACTGAAAGCCATAGTGATGACAGTGGCCAAGTATGGTTGTGAAGCATGGGCGCTCCGTAAAACGGAAGACGATTTGCTAGATGTTTTCCAGAGAAATTGCCTACGGAGTGTTTTGGGTAATTGACTGACCGACCGTATCTTAAAAAGTAGACTGTGCAATAATTGTGGGTCAGTCTCACTTTCTATGGGTATAATGAGAGAAAGTTTGAGATAGCTGGGGAACGTTCTGTGGATGAAGAACGAGAGGAGATTGGCAAAGATTGTCCTTTTTGCCCAACCATCTAAGGCCAAACGAAAAGCAAGTCGTCCCCGATTGGGGTGGGAGGATGTCATAAGGAAAGATTTAGGGGAAATGAGAACGTACGTAGCTGTGTTGGCCTCATGCGACTTGTTGCTGCAGTTAGTTGATACCAGTAGTAGTAATAGTAAGTGCAAATTGATGAGAGTGATATTGATCACATGTCGTTTTTTTGCGTTTCAATTAAAAGGGGAATTCCACACACCCAAGAACACAAAGAACAAAATGTTTCAGTGAAGTAATTAGGATGAAGCAAATTCCTCCCTATGTGTCATCTATCGCGACGTTTTTTAGTCTTTCTCGTATGCTATTTTATTTACTCTAATTGAAAGTTATCAGTTTCAATGCTAAATCCTAAACCTAAGTTCATATTTTTCACAAATTATTTCTGCCATGACAGAGTCTAAGCTTCTATACGCATGCCGAAAATTGTGAAAATCGGAGCACATGAGCACATTTGGTGTACTAATCTTAAGCCTAGATTGGTCAAAAGTCTAAGTTCTACTGGCTGCAGAATATAATCCAGCACAGTGTGCCGGAGTACGAGACACGTTTACAAGCGGAGCAATATAAAGGTTGTGCTTTTTCTCGCGTCGAACGTGATTAGTAAAATTTCATAGATTTTTCTAAAATTGATAGTATACTTATATACTATAACACAGTGGTAGTGTAATTCATAGTTACACTATTGCAGTCGTAAAATGAGACAATATTACTTACACAAGTTTAAAACGCTGCAGTTAATCTTATAGCATCCTGGTCAACTACAAATCACTTTCTGGCTACCTAAAAGTCAAATTAACCCCTTAATAAATATAACCCTATGATAAAACACATATATTCAAAATCCTTCAAGCATTGCAAATTACAACTTGAAAATTTTCCAACTATTGGTTTCCTTTTAATTTTCTATTCCATTCAATTGTTGACGTTCAGTGAATATACTTAGGTAGAGATCAATGACGTGTTTTCAAATTTAAATTCTATTTCGCCTGTTTTCAGGATATTGCTACGAGCTCTATTGATTATATTAAATAAACTCTATACATAATTATAAGTCCTATCGACCTGGTCTCGGAAACTAAAGCACTGGAAGATGTAAAATCTTTTGAACCAAGCACTAAAAAATTTACTTTCAATTTCCTCTTTTTTCAAAATTTTATGAAAAAGTAGTCGTGAAAAGGAGTTGTGGTTTTATTGATCAAAATAAACGAATGTTTTTTTCTTAATTTTGAATAAACTAGAATTTTATCTTCTTTCATTTTTGATTTTTGCCTAGTATTTTTTCTTTTGAGGTTTTTTAATGCGTTGAATCTTTAACTTTGAACACTCATATGATTGTTAGAAAAAAGAAGATTTGAAACCAGAAAAAGAGGAAAAAATATATGGCTATTGAATAATATATTTGTCATCGTTTGTCATTTACTAGGTTGCGCCTACTACTGGCACCATGAAAAAGATCTTTCAAAAATCTATCTGGATGCGTTCTTTATGCTCAAATACAAGCAAACCCCAAACTACCCAGAGCTTTATCAAATGGTTGATTGCCATTCTAAAAATAAAATCCAGCAACTTATCTTCTGTTAAAATTTTTCTGTATTGTTTCTTGCATGAAATTAGCAATTTCAGCCTCTGACCAGTCTAAGATATGTTAAAAGTCATAAAAGAAAGCAAAACTTACCGAAATAAGTATTGGATTTGCAACTGCCTCAAACACATTTTTATTAGGAAGTGACATGGATGCTTCTTGCTTTGAAAGAGTGATCTTTGAGGCCAATTTTCTAGCCAATTCTAATTTGTCTACTGATGGTTTGGCTGCGGCGCCGGTTAACACTGAGCCTACAATTGAAAGTGCAATGATTTTCAAGTACTTTAGCTGTGGAACCATAATAGAAGTTAACTTTAACTAAGAGAAAGAATTTTTTTTTCGATCCATGATTTGGACTTCTACCCTTAGCGACTTATCACAATTTTTTATTTATAGTGAAGTTAAAGGGAATTACATCACTCCCACAGTAAAAATTAAAGCTTTTCACCGTCAAGGTTTCAAAAATTTGAAACGAAGGGGCGAATTACAATTGTACTTCCGGTGATTTTTCAACGATTTGCAACATCTGGGCTATGTTTTATGATAATATTTCACATAAGTTAAAAAAAAACCTTTATTTATCATACAATTTACCTTTAAATGTTGGTTTTTCGGAAAGAAATCAAAACCTTCCCTATTCCTTATCTATATATTAGCCTTTATGTTTCATTCTCATTTTCAATGTGCTGGAAAGGTTTCAACCCAGTGTTGTTCGGCTAGTATAGGCACTAACCTATATAGATAAACATCTTTCCATGTCTCTTTTTTTTAGTCTTACTGTATAAGGCATATTATTTACATTATAATAATTACGATTATATTGGAAAATATGACAGATGAATTAGGCAAATAAAATAAACGATAAAAGGAAAAACAAAAATCATTTTTTTCTTAAAAACAGTCAACTGCTAACATAAACAATAAGTAAATAAGTAGAAATAGCGCATAGTAAACACCACAGCTTGAATAATAGACAATATATATATATATATATATATATATATATATATATATATATATATATATATATATATATATATATATATATATATATATATATATATATATATATATATATATATATATATATATATATATATATATATATATATATACTAGAAAAACACGAAAACACTCCAATAAAGGGGATGATTTTTAGAAAATTATACCATGAATTTCAGCATATCAGATAGTCAGTCATACGACGAAGGTTCCAAGCCCCTATCTAGGAAAAGAAATTTTCGAAAAATTTGATTCTTTTGTCAAGAAGGATGCTTGATCATAGATGAGTTAGATGATGTGTTAGATGAGTTTTTCTGAGAGCCTTATCCATGGTTTTTGTGAGCCCTTTTGTCATCTTGTCCAGGTCCTGCTCAACTCTTCATGCTCTAATGTCAGATTTAGTAGCCCTTCGACTAGCATTTGTTTATAAGGGAACCAATTGGGTTCCTTTATGTCCCTCATAAGCTTCCTTTTGTGTTGGGATGTTTCGATTCTAAATCTGATTAGATAATGATCTGAGAATGACGGAGGATCAGTCGCGTGATCCTCGAATATATTTGAGCATCGTCTTTTTTGTGATAGCTATCGGAAAAAAGATATAAAAGTACTAATCAAACAATCCGAGTTAACAAACTCTAAGTAAAGAGCTACTACTACTATTACCACTACTACTACTAACAACTCACCGCAGCACCAAACTTCCTGAGGCCAACAAAGCTTACGCACGCTCCTCTACCATCCCAATCTATTCAAAGCCTCCCTCTTTACACCCTCCAAGGATGTTCCTATTTCCGTTAAATTTTTCTTTATGACATCCTCCCACCCCAACTGCGGCCGACCAACTTTTTGTTTAAACCTAGACGGTTGGCCAAAAAGGACACTCTTTGGCAATCTATCATCCTTCATCCGCAAAACGGGCCGTAGCCATCTCAAAATTTCTATTATTATTATAGACCTAGTAAGCGGGATTGAACCACACTTTTCGCACAGCCTAGTCTTTGAAATACAGTCAGTCATCCGGGTACCCAGAACAGGCAATTTTTCTAGAAAACATCTAGCAAATCTTCATCCGCTTTTCGGAGCGCCCAGGCTTCAGAGCCATATTTGACCACTGTCATCACTGTAGTTTCAAATATTCTAATCTCGGTTTGAAGGCTTATCTTCCTATTATTCTATGCTTTTTTTAACTGTGAAAGAACACTCTGAGCCTTGCCTATTCTGCTTTTAACATCTTCACTGCTCCCACCGTCTTTACTAATAATAACAGAAAGGTAAGTGAAGCTGCCACCTGATCAATCTTTCCGTTACCCAACGTCACCTTTTCATCTTCACTTATTCCTAAGCCTTAGTGAATTAGTCTTCTTAATATTAATTTTTAAACCTAATCCAAAACCCTGAACTCGCGGAACATCTATAAGTTCATTCATTTGTTCAAACTTTCTTTCCTCTGCTCTTTAAGACAAAGTCCATCAAAATGATGCATACACAGCTGGATAGAATACAACCCTGCTTAACTCCTGATTTAATACGAAACCAGCTGCAAACCTCATTTCCTACCTTAACCGCAGCAGTGTTATTCTCGTGCATAGCACTAATCACTTTCATGTATTTGTCTGGTATACCATTCAAGGATAAGACCTTCGCTAAAGCTCTTCTATCAACAGAATCAAAACGCTTGCTCATAATCTATAAAACTGAGGCTTTTGATATAAAGAGATACCTTAGGCATTTCTCAATTATTAACCTAAGAATGAAAATTTGGTCGACACATCCTCTATCTTTTCTAAAACCGCAGTGCCCTTTTCTTATAACATTGTCTATAGCATCTCTCAGTGTAAAAAGTGTCATATTACTAAGTAATTTGCAACCTATAGAGACCAGACTAATGCCTCGATAATTACTACACTCACTCTTATCACCTTTCTTATACAGTGGTGGCTTAATTAAAGCTTTCCTATGTTTGTTAGGTACTTCCCCTTTTTCGAAAATCATGTTCATAATCTCCAGTACCTTATTTCTAACCTAATAACCACCGTATTTAAGAAACTCATTTACCACGATTTCAGCACCTGGAGCCTTATCATTTTTCAATCCTTTCAGAACTGTCACTAATTTTTCCTCAGAAATAAATATTTCTTCAAAAACAAGGTATCACAGAGTTTTTAATTTTCCTCTATATCTTTTCCTGCAACTCTATCTCGGCTTAGCATATTCTCAAAATGTTCTGTCCAAGTCTCTTAACTGTTTCCTTATCACTAGTCGTGGCCCCGTTCCTATCTGGGACAAGTCCGGATTGACTAGTCCCTCTCAAACTATTAACATACCAGTACAATATTTTACTATTATGCCGTATAGCTGCGTCTTCCAGATCCTCGGCAATTTCATCCATGACCTCCACTTCACACCTCCTTAGTTCATATTGTAATGCTTTCTTACTTTTTTTTACATTCCCTTTCTTTTCCTATGATCTATCACTCAGGTAATTATTGTACTAGTCCCTTCTCCTGTCTATTAAACATAAACCTTTTTCACTAATATCCCTAGCTGCTATACCAACTTTTTTCCGTAAGACACCATCCGCAACCTCACAAATTATTTTCCTAAAATATTTCTATCCATCTTCCACATTGCCAATTTTTAAATTCTCTAGTTTAGTATTAACTGTTCCTGCAAAGTTTCTCCTAAATTAACCTTAGACACTACCAGATAATGTCTTTATTTTTAACATCAATAACAGCACTCCTTTATAACCTAGTATCTTGTATTGATCCTGCCAGTCTCCAGTTTACAATAACATAATCAATAAGGTTGGCTGTCTTACTAACACGTGAATACCATGTTAATTATGGCATTTTACGACCCAACACCGAATTGGTTATAGCTGGATTGTTATACCTATAAAATTGTAGCAGTCTGCAGCCATTACTGTTTCCTTTTCCTACACCAAATTTACCTAGGCTTGGATACCATCTATCTCTATTTCTACCGACCTTGGCGTTAAAATCTCCTAATAAAACACCATATTTCTACCTGGGACTTAGTCTATTTGCTCCCCTAACTGTAAGTAAAATTCATCTGAGTCAATAGCATCTCAGTCAGTCGGTTGGACAGGGGCATATACTACTATAACTGATACCCTGAGCTTTTTAGTCATGAAATTAGTGATTAATATTCTATTATTAACTTTACTAGCCTAAACAAGGCTTAGCAGCTTCCTTATTCATCATGAACCCTACTCTCTGTCTATGTACCCCATCCTTCCTGCTTGAGTAAATAAACTCTAAATTACCTAGTTTCATACTTCCTACCCATGGGATACGAGTTTCTGAAACCCCTAATATGTCCAGTTGGAATCGTCTGAATTCGCCAGTCAAAATGTCGATACGATAGTTATTTTTTAACGCCGCAACGTTCCAAGTTCCAATTTTCATATTTTTTTTTTAAATCATTGAAATCATTTTAGTCTTAGGACAAAAGCGACCCGGCTCAATAGTAACTGAAAGTCTAAAAATGGAATTTTGATACTATTAGATATATTAAAAAGAATTGGTTTATTATGCTGACTCCAAATACATTAGTTTCATTAAGTTTGGTCTTATCAAAGCCTGCGAGAGTGAGAAATTTTCGAAAAAAAGGGAGAAACTCCCTTAAAGTTATAGAATCTTAATGAAAAACAAACCATGAGATTCATTAGATCAAAGAATCCTACTGTAGAGGTTTCAAGCTCCTATTTGCATTTAAATAAAAAAAAAACAACAAGTTTTTCAACTGAAAATAAGGAGCGACATTAAAACTTAAAACGAACTTAAAAATATTCCCTATATGAAAGGGGTTGTCCCCTCCTCAATGCCCCGCTCTTTACGCTAAAATTTGACTCTTTCTCACAACTCTACGTTTTAAAACAATACAAAACTTTAGCGCAAAGAGAGAGGCGTTGAGGAGGGGACAACTCCTTCCATACACGGAATATTTTATGTTCGTTTTAAGTTTTAATGTTGTTCCTTACTTTCAATTGAAAAACTTGTTTTTTATTTAATTTCTGAACGTTTTAGAATTAGTGCATGTTTTGATTTTAGCTCACCGCACATGAATAATTAAAACAAAATTTGCATATTAATTTTTTGGGGGGTTAAATGGCTTTCTCATAGTTTTGATCGGGCGATTTTGATAAAAAGAAAGGGACAGGGGAAAAAGCCTAGCTGCCCTCCAATTTTTGGTTACTTAACAAGAGCTAAGAGCTCATATGGCACTTGTGACAAGGCGAGAAGAGCAAAGAGCCAAGAGATCATATGGTATGAGCTCTAACAAAATTCTATGAATCAATAGATTGATTTAAAAAGGAAAATAAGAGGCTTGATGCCGGTCAAGATTTAAAATAAGAGCTCTGAGTCACAAAGTTCTTCTAAATATCAAAATTTATTAAGATCCGATCACCCACTCGTAAGTTATAAATACCTAATTTTTTCTAATTTTTCCTCTCCCTTTTGCCCCCCAGATGGTCGAATCTGGGAAAACGACTTTATCAAGTCAAATTGTGCAGCTCCCTGACATGCCTACCAATTTTCATCGCCCTAGCACGTCCAGAAGCACCGAACTCGCCAAATCACTGAACCCTCCCCCCAACTCCCCCAAAGAGAGCGAATCCAGTACGATTCTGTCAATCACGTATCAAGGGCATTTGTTTATTCTATCCACCAAGCTTCATCCCGATTCCTACACTCCAAGTGTTTTTCCAAGATTTCCCCCTCCAACTCCCCCCAATGTCAAAAGATCTGGTCGGGATTTGAAATAAGAGCTCTGAGACATGAATTCCTTCTAAAAATCAAATTTCATTACGATCCGATCATCTATTCGTAAGATAAAAATACCCCAATTTTCATGTTTCCCAAGAATTCCGGTTTCCCCCTTTAACTCCCCCGAATGTCACAGGATCTGGTCGAAATTTGACATTAGAACTTTAAAGCACAAGATCCTTCTAAATATCAAATTTCATTAAGATCTGGTCACCCTTTCGTAAGTTACAAATACCTCAATTTTCAAAATACCTCCCCCCCCCCAATTCCACCAAAGAGAGCAGATCCGGTCCAGTTATGTCAGTCACGTATCTTAGACAGGTTTCTATTCTTCCCATCCAGTTTCATCCTGATCTCACCGCTTTAAGTGTTTTCTAAGATTTCCGGTCCCCTCAACTGCCCCCCCCCCCCAATTACGCTTGATCCGGTTGAAATTTAATGTAAGATATCTGAGTTACGAGGTCCTTCTAAATATGAAGTTTCATGAAGATCCGATCATTCCTTCGTAAGTTAAAAATACGTCATTTTTTCTTATTTTTTAGAATTACCACCCCCCCCCCAAATTGAGCGGATCCGTTCCAATTATGTAAATCACGTATGCAAGACTTCTGCTTATTTTTCCAACCAAGTTTCATCCCAATCCCTCCAATCTAAGCGTTTTCCATCATTTTAGGTTTCCCCACCCCAAACTTCCCCCAATGTCACCAGATCCGGTCAGGATTTAAAATAAGAGCTTTGAGACACGATATTCTTCTAAATATCAAATTTCATGGAGATCCAATCACCCGTTCGTAAGTTAAAAATACCTCATTTTTTCTAATTTTTCAGAATTAACCCCCCCCCCCAACTACCCCAAAGAGAGCGGATCCGTTCTGGTTATAAAATAAGAGCTCCAAGACACGATATCCTTCTAAACATCAAATTTCATTGAGATCCGATCACCCGTTCGTAAGTTGAAAATACCTCATTTTTCTAATTTTTAAGAATTACTCCCCCCCAACTACCCCAAAGAGAGCGAATCAGTTCCGATTATGTCAATCATGTATCTGGGACTTGCGCTTATTTTTCCCATCAAGTTTCATCCCGATCCCTCCACTCTAAGTGTTTTCCAAGATTTTAGGTTTTCCCCCTCCAAGTCCCCCCAATGTCATCCGATCCGGTCGGGATTTAAAATCAGAGCTCTGAGACACAATATCATTCCAAACATCAAATTTCATTAAGGTCCAATCACCCGCTCATAAGTTAAAAATACTTCATTTTTTCTATTTTTTCCGAATTAACCGGCCCCCCATTCCCCCCCAGATGTTCAAATCGGGAAAACGACTATTTCTAATTTAATCTGGTCCGGTCCCTGATACGCTTGCCAAATTTCATCGTCCTAGCTTACCTGGAAGTACCTAAAGTAGCAAAACCGGGACTTTAGGTTTCCCCCCTCCAATTCCCCCCCAATGTCATCAGATCCGGTCGGGACTTAAAATAATAGCTCTGAGACACAATATCATTCCAAATATCAAATTTCATTAAGATCCAATCACCCACTCATAAGTTAAAAATACTTCATTTTTTCTATTTTTTGCGAATTAACCGGCCCCCTACTCCCCCCAGATGGTCAAATCGGGAAAACGAATTAATCTGGTCCGGTCCCTGATACGCTTGCCAAATTTCATCGTCCTAGCTTACCTGGAAGTGCCTAAAGTAGCAAAACCGGGACCGACAGACAGACAGACAGACCGACAGACAGACAGACAGACCGACAGAATTGGCGATTGCTATATGTCACTTGGTTAATACCAAGTGCCATAAAAAGGCAACTAGAACTTCTTATTTTTTTAAGAACCTTTTTATTAGTAATAGATATACGTAACTTACGAATTAATTTACGAACTTCTATATTTTTGTTACATGTATGAGGGGGTTTGCCCCTTCATATACGTAATAAGCTTGAATTTTGTCTCAATTCTTTAAGAGTGACCCCTGATACACAAAGGTCGTAGAACAAATAGTTGAAATTACTAAAAATACTTTACCGTAAAGAGTTAAGTATTGAGAAAGAGATGAACCCCCTTATCTACGTAACAATTTCTGTTCGTTTAAGTTTTAATGCTGCTCCTTACTTCCAGTTGGGAAAACATCTTTTTATTTATTTTTTCGTTGTCTTTTTTTAATAATGCTAGAAAATCCTGCACCCTTCATAAAAATTCTCTTCCCTCATAATAAATTTCTCCATGAAAAGATCCTCTCACGTAGCCCCCTCTCCCCAACGTAAAAACAGTCCCCTGAAAACGTCTGTACACTTCCCAATAACCATTACTATATGTAAGCAATGGTCAAAGTTTGTCAATTGCAGCCTCTCCTCTGGGGACTATGGGCGATTCAATTGTTCCCAAAGACATAGTTATTAGGTTTTTCGACTATACTAAACAAAATAGCTATCTCGAAATTTTGATCTGGCGACTTCAGGAAAAAATGAGCGTGATAGGGGGTCTAGGTGCCCTCCAATTTTTTGATGACTCAAAAAGGGCACTAGAACTTTTAATTTACATTCGAATAAGCCCTCTGGCGACGTTCTAGGACCATTGGGTCGATACGATCACCCCTGGAAAAAAATAAAACAAACACGCATCCGTGATCTGTCTTCTAGCAAAAAATACAAAATTCCAAATTTTTGTAGATAGGAGCTTGAAACTAATACAAGGGGTTCTTGAATACGCTGAATCTGATGGTGTGATTTTCGTTAAGATTCTACGACTTCTAAAGGGCGTCTCTCCTTATTTTCTAAAATTAGACAAATATTCTCAGGCTCGTAACTTGTGATGGGTAAGACTAAACTTGATGAGACTTACATATTTAAAATCAGCATAAAAATACAATTCTTTTCATATAACTATCGTTATCAAAATTCAGTTTTTGTATAGTTTCGGTTACTATTGAGCCAGGTCGCTCCTTACCCAGGTCCTTCGTTACCAGGAACTGTTTGAAAATGTGGGATATTGTATTTTTGCCAGAAGAAAGATCACAGAAGCGTGTATAATTACTTTTTTCAGGGGTGATCGTATCGACCCAGTGGTCCTAGAATATCAGGAGAGAGCTAATTCGAACGGAAATTTAAAGTGTTAGTGCCATTTTTAAGTTACCAAAAAGATTTTAGGGCAGCTAGGCTCTCTCACATGCCCCCTTTTATCTCAAAATAGTCCGGTCAAAATTTTGAGATAGCCATTTTGTCGGGCATTGTTGAAAAGGCCGAATAACTATGCCTTTGGAGATAATACGACAACGCTTCTTCTACAAAATTTTTCTTATGTCTTGCTATTTCTTTGCCGACTCAGTTTTACGGGTGGAGATGTTGAGGGTAATTATCCGTGGTAAATTTTCACCAGGGTTGAATTATCTAGAGGATCTATCCGTGGGCAAGAGGAATTTTTCCGTGGAGGTGGAGCCAGATTTCCTGGCATTACATAAAAAACCATCAGAAATTAAATAAATAAATAAAAAATTCAACTGAAAGTAAGGACATACATTAAAACTTAAACCGTGTAAACTTTGAGTTTTTTTTATCATAGCCATCAAAAAAAGACAAAAAAACGAAATGCTAATCAATTCTACGGGAAACAACAAGCATTTTGTAGCATAGACATATTTCAAATAAATTTACTTCGACTATTTTAGATGGACAATCTTTCGGCAATATTTTACCATTTCAATTCAATTTCATTTAAAATTAAAGAAAGTCTCTATGTAAAACTTTAAAACGTCAATAGACAAGCAACTGCTGAGTCAATCTGTTTATTTTTCAGTAAAGCGGAAATAACGCTCCGGCCTTTAGAATGGTCCTACGCCGGCGGCAGCCTAAATCTTACTTGAAGTTTAACTGAACAATCCATTTTAATTTTGTGTCTTGTATCCATTTGTTCATTCAAAGTAGTTTCTGTTCGTTTTAACTTTAACTAATTATGTAGCTTTGTTTCTTTTTGTTTTAAGTTTTAATTTGACTAGACTCTTTTTTTTACATAACACAACAAAAATAGTATATTCCATTAAGCCTTATTTTCTACCCAACTTATTTTGAATGTTTGACAGGAATTATTATATGGTAATTTGTAGAAGCTAGAGCAAACAAAGAGATGAGAATACACTGCAAATGCGATTCTAAAATAGCACCGAAGTAATTTGAAGCATCCATCCTTTTCAGGGAACTCATTAAAATTAACATAAAAAGGCAATAGGAAATTTAGTAACAATATTATTGCTTTCCAAAGGCCCATTAAAGTCTGAACCGCGACTAACTTGCATGGACTGAAATAGAAAATTGTGATAGAATATTTGGTCATTTAGAAGTAGGAAGGTTTGTTTAACAAGGAGGAGAATTTAAAAGGTATTGAAAAGATTGAAAAATGTTGAGGCTACAGGCATTGACATTATGGTAAACTACTATACGGAATATGATGGTTCAAAATTAGATTTAGAAATAAAAAATTTTTGATCACGATTTTTTTTTTTATAAATTGCAGATACGA
This sequence comes from Artemia franciscana, assembly GCF_032884065.1. Lineage (NCBI taxonomy): Eukaryota > Metazoa > Arthropoda > Branchiopoda > Anostraca > Artemiidae > Artemia > Artemia franciscana. Next base: position 25,890,840 of record NC_088877.1, read on the forward strand.
AGGATTTTAGAAAAGCATATTGACGAAGCATTAGTTTGGTTTCGGTAGGAAGAAAATTGCTTAACATAATGACACATATTGGACTAACAGGTACTGAAGACAATTTCCGAAGAGATGAAATAAAGGGAGAGAACGCGTCGACCAAATTTTCACACTTGAACTAGTTGCTGAGATGACCCTGAGCTATCAGACCGCTTTAGTCCAAAGCTTCCAAGATTTAACTAAGGTCGTAAAAAAGCTTTCGTGGAAGAATTGTCTTTGTATGGCACACCAGATACGTTAAAGTGATCGGTGTCATGTAAACAATAATACTGGTGGGGTCAAGGTAGGAATCATGGTTATCAGTTGGCGATTAATTGCCAACGTTATTGAAGGTGGTCAAGGATAAGTATTTACTCATGTGTTGAAATATGCCAACTAACAGTAGCACTTATGCGCCAAAAATGCTTTAAGTTAAATTAAGCCCACAAACTATAGATTTAGACCTTTTTCAAACAGCAGGTTACACTGAGGCAAGTAAGGAAGCTTTTATTTTCGTGTGCTACTGAGGAAGCCTTTAGCGTTTGCTTAAATCTCCAAACAGTCAATACCGCAACTGAACATCTTTACTTCAAAGCTGTCTGACAATTAAAATTTAATCAAGGGCTCTCCTTTGAGTCATTTTTTACTTTTAATGTCAAAAGATATACAGTTTCGTTGTGTACGATGTAAACCAATATTTAGTTCTAGTAAATAACCTAATCTAGCTTGGACAATCTCAAAACAATCATAAGCCTTTAATACCTTTGGATTTTCACTAGAACCTTGACGACTCCAAATATTTTTCCCAGTTTTGCACCTTAATGTTGCGACTGCCTTATATATTGCACATTTGTTCGACCGATGTTCCTGGTTACCAGAACATTTTGTCTTCCCGACTCTACCAGTTCCTTTGATTGTTTAAACATACTACATTGCTTCCAATTCAGGCATGGTGTTTCTTGCCGTATCCGTCTGTAGAATCGTTGAATTTAGAGATTAGGATTGGAGTAGATGTCTTGACAGTATTTTCCTGTTCTTTTACTAACCATACTTACATAATTCCTGCTATTTAGCTATCAAAAACCTGATTCAATACAATAGAAAAACAAAGCGATTTTAAGGAGAGTAGAAAATTTATAACACCCTCTTTGTATTTTTAGTTTCAAATATTCTGTCTTGGGATTGTTCAAACCGTTTATTAGTTACGTAAAAACATGTATAACACCTCGCTTTAAAAAAAGATACTGCGTGAAATTAAACCAAATGACAGATTCAATAGCCCTACGTCGAGCGTCTTGGTAGTGTCTTGACAACTCTGAATACCGATTGATGGACATTCCTAGCAATTTCCCGATCCTTCCAAAGCAATCATGAATAATTATGTTGCCGTGCGACAAAAATACATGAAAATCAAAACTATTTACCAATTTGTAGAGTGCGAAACAAGAGAAAAACAAGTTGCTTTGAAGTTGGCATTATTTCCTGTAACTTTCAAGTAACGAAATTTTTTCTGGCTTGCTAAACAGCACGAAAAAGAAACAAAACAAATTTGACTTGGCTTCCAAACTAAACTTCACTGGGACCGCTTAACAACAGATTCATGTTAAACATAAAATTATCCTTTAGAAGTTGAAATAAGCATGTATTTTTTTTTAATTACTAGAAAATAATGTTGAAAGACAATACAAAAAACCCCTAATTTTCTCTTTTTTTGCTTTTTAATGAAACTTCTGATCTTGATAAGATTTCTGGAAGATGCTGTTAAAGTAAAATTTAGGCTCGGATATAGATCGAATAACACCTGGCTGTTGTTACACTAACATGTGGGAAGAGAGTAGGAGGGTTTCCTGAAATTCTTTTCACCAGAATGTCTAACACAAGAGTTTTGCTGATATTATCCAACCTCAGCAACACTTGGTGGGAAGTAAGAACTAGCGTGCGAGTCGTGCTTTTCAGGGGTAAGGACCCAATACAACGTCTAAGGGGAGAGGGGAAGGGTCCGTAAATTCGTATCATCATGTAAACTACCACAAACGGTCTTCATAAGTTGACCAAACTTGGCTTGAAGCAAGAACAAAGAGGGTCTCTTTCTTGTCGGCAGGAAAACGGCCTGAAGAGAGTATCAGTTTTCAACCAAACTTGCAAGGAAGAGAAAGTCCCGTGTGGATCCTTACACAGTGCGACCTCTGTGGAGGGATTGAGCCCCTAAGTTTCAGCCATTATGATATCTAGCAAAAGGTTTAAGTATGGCATCTTATTTCAATTTTTTAACAAAATTCTCCTCTATTTTATTGGTCAATATCCAACTTTATTTCCCCCGGTAAAGAAACATACGCCTTCAAAATTCAATACTATAAACGCTGTTACGAACAAATAAATAAATGAAATAATAAGAGTCTTACGAGAAGAACGAATATTATTATGCATCAAACCTTTCAAACAAATACCGCATTTATTTTTCCATATTGAAGAAAAATTAGATAAAACCTTTTAAGAGAATTGTGTCTCAATATACTAGGGGAACTACTCCTTCCAAGAGAAAAGTTTCTAGCTACATCAGAGTAAGACACAGCATAACTTTTTCAACTAAAAGAATAAAAATCTGGCTGTTTAATTGTCTTATTTAGAGCACATAACAGCCCTAAGAGCTACAAATATCATTATTCAAAGGTAAAGGAAAGTAAAGCCAATAGTTTTTTTGTCTTGTGGTAAAAAAAAAAAGTAACAACAATTACTATTTTTCAGAGAAATAGGCTTAGTGAAAACATAACTCACCAGCAACTCCTGCAGGGGCTGGTTGACCGGCTGGGAGTCCAGTTTTGATTTCATGGACAGTCTTTTTCATAACCATCAACTTATCAATTTCTTTATCAATATTTGTTTCAATGTCTTCGTCATCTGAATCTTGAAGACCTTAAAAAAAGGAAGCTACAAATTTAAAATTCGAACAATATAACTGTCAATTCAGAAAGAGAGAGCAAGGGATAGAGAAAGAGCAAGAGAAAGAGAGAGAGAGGAAGGGAGAGAGAGAGAGAGAGAGAGAGAGAGAGAGAGAGAGAGAGAGAGATCAATCCTTGGCTCCTTACTATCTTTTACCTAGATAAAAAGTAAAAGATCGTAAAGCAGTAGATCTTTCGCAGCTTCATCATGTTAGAGGGAATCGAGATATTAGTTGTGCTTGTGATTCAACAACTCACGGGGGCCGGTAATCGCTTTATTCCTACTTTTTATGATATGTATACTTATAAATGGTCATAATCAAATTGCCTGACGGAACCATTACATAAATAGTCGTACCTATACGTCGTGCCGTAACGCAAGGTGCTCTTACAACCCCAATCACGTTTAATAGCTTTACTTTGGACGTACAATCCCAAGCGGTTTCGTCATGTATAACAGTAGGTATAAATTTATCTTATTGCGTATGCAGATGATGTCTTCAACCACAGCCGAACACTACTATCGTTTGAGAAAAGCTTTATCATTTTGAGTCGACAACATTCCAAGGTAATCTTAAATTTTAACACAAAAAAGTCAGACGTCGTATTAGGGTCCACTAGATCGGTAACTCTCTTAAATATACTAGCTAGCTCCTTATCCGGTATTACCAGCACCGGATGCGCGACACCTACGACAGCATGGTATCCAAAAGACTTCATTTTAATCGCAGAACTACTAGCTAAACTATATAACGCATGCGCGCTTCCAGGTTTCCCGTCCCTTGCGCCTTTTTGGCGTACTTGCCCGGCAGCGGAAACAAAACAACTCTAACAAATTTACAGCTGTAATGCATAGTATCTCTCCAAACTTCCATCTTTGGCAAGTAATTCCTGGTAACTAGGAGATACGGTATAAATAAACATACAAATGATCAGGATACGTCTCCCGTATTCTTGTTTGGAAAAACCAGCTCCCAAACTGTACCTTCAAGTACCCGAAATCTGAAACGGACAATTCTTGCCAAGTCTCCGAAAATGATTATTTTAGTTACCGAAAACTACATATAGTATTAACCATTAATGAAATTATACCAAAAGCATCACCTCAAACCTCGTAGGACTATTTATAAGAAACAGGAGACAGTCTATTCAAAGTAAGGCAACTAACACAGAAGTTTCTTCCTAAGCAAACATCACTTGAATTCTGCTTAAAATTTTTCAATGCTCACTGATCAGATTTACCTGACCTTTCCTGAGATCTCCATCTCAAAACCTCAGTTATTAGAGCCTTGTATCTGACATGTAGGCAGAAGGTTGGGCTTTCAGGCTAATACTCCCTCCCTTATCACTGGAATTTGAAAACTCAGACAACACTTTTTACTTGACTAGCCTTTCTATACAATTCACCAATTTTTGCACTTTTACAGTTTGCCCCCTCCCCTCCCCCAAAGAAAAAGTATCGGGGCGCGTACCTGCCTCATACCTTGGGTTGTTATTCTCAGCATATTTTCTACAATATCCATTTTGCAAAAATGTTGTAAATAAACTATTATTTTAGAGTGTTTGTGGATTTCTGGGTTTTAAGCTTCATATTATTTTTGTTGTTGCTTGAAATCAAACATCATACTCTCTCCGACAGCTTTTAAGTTTTTCGTAGCGTTTAATAAAAACAAAACTTACCCAGTGCAGCTTTTTGAATGTCCTTTTTACTTTTTGCCGCTTTTTCTTCTTCCACATCAAACCTGAAACCTTTGCCAGAAAATCCTCCACCAGTTCGAACTTTCTTTCCTTCCTAAAAATAAACCGAGTACGGAACAAAACCAGAATTTGCTTAAAAACAGTTTCCACAAAGGAAACTTTTCGCCAAAAAAGCTAACTAAGCAATATCTGATCCGCTTTCCAAAATTTCCCTATTACTTAAAAAAAAGGTTTGAGAATGAGCAGAATGAGAAAGATTTCACCCTTTTCACTCAATACGTATTTATGCTGGGGCTCACCTACAAATAAATATGTTTAAGCAGCAGAGCACGTTCGGGTAAATAACCAAAGTTCTCGACACCCACCAAAGAAATTTTGAAAATGGTTATTTCAACCGCTCAGAAAGAAGAGAAAGCTCTCAATAAAACTTTCGTCTAACTTCTCAAATCGACTTCTAACAAATTATTCAGCGCTTCCTTATTTTTCAATTTCAATTCTTATTTTCGGGGAATATCCTTGAGAATATATAAACATGGAATTCGACGAAGTGCTTTGATGGTGAAACCTTGATTTCTTTTTTTTCTATTCTTTTTCTTTTTGTACAGTGAGCAACACGGTTTCGAAACCCAATCTGGCTTTTCTCTAGGTTTTAAACTGCACTAGTTTGTACAAAGACAGACTGCAAAACATACAAAGCTGAAGTAATTAAAAAGGCTTTCGTAAAAAAATTAAGGTTTAAAAGGGAGTCGCAAAACTAAAACAAATATGTTATAGAAAATATATTTGTTGAAGGGAGGCTTTCGCAGGCATGCAAGAGAGGGCAAGAGCAGTTCCATTATTAAAACTGCATTTCCCAGTAGCTTTTGCGAGTCAAGATATTTAGAAACGGAAATTTAAATATCTTGAGAATAAATTAAGAATACAATGGAAAAAAATCAACCAAACAAACAAAGCATAGAGATAGATTGAAACAGATTGCTTAGTTTGAGGGTGTTGGTGTTGGCTACTAATCAAAGTTTTAAACAACATAAAAATAATACATTTCGAAATAGGACGGCCATTCATTTTTCAATGATATGGTATTACCTAAAAAACTCGATAATATAAGCCAAAGTACTAAAAATGCCAGTATATCCTCCGAAAGTGGAAGGTGGAAACATTAGCTTTTCAACTATCGCAAAGCAATTGACTATCTCAGACTGACCTAATTTTTCCCTAAAAGAAAAAATCATCATCTTGCTCCGTGGTCACTTATATTAATTAAAAAGGTTATTAGAGTATGAAATTTACAATAAAACTATCCTCCCTCCGATGCTCTAGGACTACCAGTTCTATACAGTGACCCCTTGAAAAAAAATGAACACGTTTATGACAAACAGGTAACTCTGTATTGGATTGTATTGTAAAATATGAGATTTGTATTTTTGAAAAGAAGAACTTGATACCTCGGCTACGGAAGTTTTTAGTCATGTTCATTTTCATTATGTTCGTTTTTCAAAATTAAACCCTTTCCTGGTGATACTTTCTTCAAATTTCTAGATTTATGCAAACTTTCTTTAGCTAGTAAATTTTTAAAAGTAACTTTAACCTGACTAAATTTTATATTCTTGGAATCACCATTAAAGTTTCATTTTTGAACTGTAGGTTAAATTTTGGTATCAAACTCTTTTATATATAGATTTCGGTTTCTATTAACACGAATTTGCATTCTACATTAATTAAAAAAAAGTTTTATAAAAAAGTAGTTTTCAAAGAAAAGTAAAGACCCATATTAAAACTTAAAACAAGCAGAAATAAAGTTGTTTTCTAATTCAAAGTTAATACAAAAAGAAATTACTATAAATAGGAAAATGAAACCCAGCACGACCAAAAATACAACGAATGATCAGATTAAAAATAGAGATAACAGATAACAACATACAAGCACTAAGTTCTGAAACGCTATTTGAAATGCTAAATATTGAAAACGACAAAATGATTTTGAAATTCGAAGTAAATGTTTAAGTAGACATCCCTAGCACCTTATCAATTATAGCAAAAGGCTGGAATTTCAAAAATATCTTTATTCTTGATTAAAAAGAGTGCCAGGGCCCATTTATATGGATAATTTATCCTCATTTTTATCCTTAATGTCGCTCTTTGCTATGAATAAAAAGAAACTTATTATTCCTGACATAAAAAAAAGAAAATGCGGTTTAAAAATCCAGACGAAGAAACTCAGCAACGCATCTGATTTGACGTAATTTTTCGTTTTGGAATTTGAGGTACAGGTTTGATCAGTACATTTATCCTTAATTGCAAACTCTATTACAAAATCCCGGTAGTCACAACCACACTAACATTGATTCTATACCTAGAGGCAAAAAATAACAGAAATCCATCTTAACTGACATCATTTAAACAAGTTTAATTCTGTCACTGCTCCACATTCTCCTACAGAACCAAGACAAGGCCATGGACATGGTAAAAAAAAAACAAGACAGTCCAGCAACCAGTGACAAAGATAAATTTGACAAGATAAAGGGAACATAGATTTTGTGGAAATTTTCTCCGCTTTCCTCAGCACAGATTATTAGTTTACTGAGGAGACAAAGAGTATCAGAGAAAAGTGTGCTCAGCAAAATATGACGTGCATTGGAGAACTATTGAATTGAAGAAGATTAAGCCTTCAAAATTGATTTCATGGTTACATCTTACTTTAAACCAACTCTATTGAGGATAAAGAGATTAATGATGTAGAGTTAGATTCATCAAGTTCTGACAGAATACTTAGAGAAATAAGATAATGTACAAAGAAGTGAATTCTCACTGAGATAACTTTTAAAAACTCGAAACTACGTCTTGATCTTGGTTTCAAAAGTCGTACACTGAAAAGCCCAACAATGAATACAAAGATTAAACGTGCAAAATTAGATTATTAGAGAGATGGCAAAAAACGAAAATTATCAAACAATATTAAAGCCAAGACTCTGCATGTACTGGCGTTACAATGCCAAAAAAGTGACTATAAAAGATCTAGAATACTTCAAAACGAGCTCCAAGAAAGATATTTTATACTTTGCCGACAAAGGAGACAAATGTAAATATAAATAATTTACAACGATAAATATAGTTCTTGGCTAGAAAAGTTTTATTGTACTGCTGAAATCAAGAATATAATCAGAACTTTCATCATTAAAATTTTTGCTCATCAATTTTTGTTGTTGATGTTACTACTTTAGCATTTCATTTTTTGGAGGGAAGAGAGGGGAACTTTTTTTTAACGGTGGATCCAAAAATATGCCTATTTTAACTTAATTCACAAAAGCAAAGACACGGTTCTTTCCCTTTTTTATTTGAATACAACTCAGACAAGATTACCCAACTATAAATGCCAAAAGTTCTGAAAAATCCGAAAAAAAACATAAAACTACATTTTTTATAGAAAAAAGTTATTCTAAACAAGAACAATGCAAATTAAAAAAAAGACAAAAAAGGAGAGAAATGGGGTGATTTAAGGTGAGCCAAAAATACGAAAAATATCCGTTAAAATATTCTAAAACATCAATATCGACTATAACCGCCAAGAGAAACGCAGTTCATAAATGGAATCCTTTGGAATATCACACGTAACTGCGTATATCACGAAGCTGAGATCAGATTACTTTACACCCACTGCTACCTACCAGACAAAAAGTTCAAACAATGCTAAAAAATTAAGCTTTAGGAATCTTTAAGAAAACCGCAGCCGCCCTGAAACCTCTGTATAAAGAATGAATTATACATAGTACAAAAAAGTAACAAAGCTAAAGCCAAGTTTGCTCTTTCTCAAGGAACTAGATTTAATAGCAAATTTACAAGTTCTACGAAAACTATAGACTTTCAAATTACGACAACTGACTTGGCAGCTTTCAATAGCTTTGCACGAAATTTTAGATAAAAAAGATCCACCATAAATTTTCAGACATTCTTGAGTTGTTTAAGCTTCAATATTGGGCATCTAAAATCCTTTCGGGAAACGTGATAGGTAAATCTTTTATACCTTTAAAGTGTAGAAATAGATAAATTTTTTTCCGTTTTTAAAGCACCCTGGTATTTCTAATTACTTTCTAATAAATTGGAGACATATTGAAGAATGACATATAAAGAGGATAAAATACACAATTATGAATAGAGAAACACCAGACCTGAGTTTAAAATTTAGACCTGAGACGAATTCGCCAAACATGGTTGGGTAATTGTCAGTTCACGACGGTAAGTTGCAGAACACGAGAGCAATATTTTTTTTTCTGAAATCCATAGCTCTGTTAAACTCAGATCATTTTGAAAATTTTCCACCAAGACCCCAGATTATTCTCCACTTAAGCAACCATAGAGGAAGTTCCCTCCTCCCTTCCCATTGTCTATTATGATTTGAAATTTACTGCAATAATGTTTTGCCCATTTTAATTTCTTTTTTTTACACATGTTGGGCCTTATTTAACGTTGGTGTTTCACGTTTTTTTGTTTCTTTTTAATGTATTTTTTATTTTTTCCATTATTTTCCCTCTTCCACCTTTTGTTCATTTTCCACCCCCTAATGTAGGATTGCTGTCGGTTAATAGCTTCTTTTTATCGCATCTCTTCTTTCACATTTTATCGTCTTTTAAATGCTTTTTGAATGCGTATGGATATTCCTTCCCTGCCCCTTCTCTCCAATTGCCCTTTTTATTACCTCTTCGTGTTATACTGGAGGATATGATAAGATACAGTCTAACCCTATAGCCCAATGATCCAAGGTTTAGAAAAAGAACAACAAAACGAAAACATTAATAAATTCCGTGAAACTACAATTCTATCCCATTAAACATAGATAGGCACTTATTCTGCATATCCTAAATCGTCCAAAAAACTCCCCCTGAGGTGCATTTTCTAGCTTACGTTTAGCTTTGCGATACTTAGATTTAAAAATTCATTGATTTTGCATTTATTTTATTGTTTTAACTTTTTTTTTCATTTTAATTACTCATCGTCATGTCTCATTCCCAAATTTGAATTTATTGCTTATTTCACACTGCTTTTCTTTTTTAATGTAAAATGTAAGTTCGACAGTTTTTCTGGTGAGCATTGTTTAGGAAATACAACCAACCTTACTTTGTTTTATAAGCCAAATAAAATACATATCAAAAAGTACATTTGGAAAACATTCATTGCTAAATCGGAACTCAAAACCACATCTTGGACCATTTCTTCGCTCTTGATGAAGTTAGAAGTTGATCGAACCCATGGAGACAGTCATTCAATTTTTTTTTCTTCTTTGTTTTCTCATTGGAAGATTTATTTTTGTTAGGTCTCTGCTATTTGGGCTAAAACTTTGTTTCTGACATAGTATTAAAAAATAAATAATAATAATCACAATTGTTTCTTCTTTAAAGACATTCTTACCTCTCTTTCATTTCTTTTTCATCTAGAGACATGGCCATATGATACCCCCAAAATTTCGAAACATTCTCAAAAATTTTTATACTCAAATGAGAACTCAGATAATTCTATTTTTCTTGCAGTGACGTTGTTTTGTTATCATTTAAAGCCCTTCATGATAAAAGCTGGCTTTTCCCCCATAATAAACGACCATTGCATGAACAAAAGAAAGAAAGAAAAGGCAAAGAGTGCTTACAGCTTCTTGCTTTGTCTTATAGTCCTCGAATAATTTCTTTAAATCTTCTGGCACTGGGGAACCAGACAGCTCAAGAGCTTTGATAATATCTCCAGCATTCCTTCCTTGATCTGGTTGGACAAATGTATAAGAATATCCTCGGTTTCCAGCACTGTAAAACATTTTACAATATAATATAGTCTTTGAACCAAAATAAATAATTGGAAGTCTAAAAAAGGTCTCTAGCAAGGTATAAAAGGTGTATGGCCTTTGGAAGGGTGGGGATCCAATCCACTTTCCTGTGAAAAAAATAAATGTATACTTAATTGCTTTCTGAAATTTCATCACTGAGAGCAGAGGCTGCAGCCAGAGATATAAGGCTTAATAAATTTAAAAAAATCTCGATGAGGACTGAGACAAGTATCCAGGCCCTACAAAAGCAGCTACTACTTCTCGACATAAAAGATGTAGTCTGAACCTTATTGTTCATGGTCAACCGAAAGAAGAGCCCAATAAAAAAGTTGTAAATAGCGTGATAAATCTAGTTAAAGAAAAGCTGGATGTAACTAGTGAATTGTCAATAAAAAAGAGCTACAGGATTGCTTCACGTGCGGGTAATATAACAAATAGGCGTGTCAAGCAAAATAATTGGCACGAGGAGTCCCCCGTATTTGTTTCCTTGAACTGAGAGAGTGATGTCCATGCGATAATGAACAACATTAATAAGCTAAAAGGTACTAGAGTAATAAGTTCTACAGACCTAGCCCCTGCTTCTAATACGATTCAAAATTCCCTACTCTTGAAAGAGAAATGAAACAAGCGCAACTAATCGTCTCATCTCGAGTGCATCATAAGGCTGTTAATGTGTGGCTAGAAGTTAAGAAAGTCAACTCTTCCTTTTGAGAAAAGATTGATTAGTTCGTTAGTATTATATATGCGGACAGTTATTCATTGGGTTTGTTTACAGATAAGTTGCCCGTGATCAAGGAATGAAACAAGTTGATTTTCATTGGTTTATGTCATGAATATGAAAATGACTACGAGTCAATGTCGGTGTTATTCTTTCCTGTCGATTTACGTAGTTCTTTTGTTTTTGTTTACTCTTTGTTTTCTTTTGGTTTATTTTACTGTGTTCTTTTTCTTTGTATTCTTGTGTCTCTTTTTACTTTCACCATCTTTCTTTTGTGTTTTTCATAGGCCTAAAAATCAGGTTCTGTTTTTGCACTGTTTATTTTTTTCAGTTGAAGATCTGATATTTCACGAGTCTTGTCGTTCTCTCCCATATCCAGGTTTGGTTAATGGTTTATCCCCACCTTACTGCAGAATCCCACCAGAAGGCTTGGTAAGTCCAAATGATCACGGTTGATTCTCTTGGTGATGGGACATCAAGTAGGTTGGAAGATTTTTAAAGAAACCCATTAGATTTATTAAAAATTTCGGCTGGTTGTGGTTTTTCAGATGATGATTATGATATTTTTAATAGGTCCCTCCCAGTTAACTAGTATTTACCCTCTAATGACATTTACGGCCGTGTTTATACTGGTAGCATAAGGCTGGCAAGTTCAAACTCTTGTAAGTCTGATGAGTAGCTTGGACCATTTATCTTCAGTCCTTCCTTACCACCGAGTGGGTATATTAGGTGTTTGTGAAACTTTTTTAGATGAGTCAACTAGTCATTTAGCAAATATTAATGGTTATAATTTTATTTCTAAGACTAGGAATGCTAGACCGAGAGGAGGGTTTTTTTTTATCTATAGTGATATTTCTTGTAGAATTATTTCAGATTTTGATTCCATATATGAAGGAATGGTGTTTGAATTTCTCATCGTTGAGCTGATTTCGGGACTGATCAAAGTTTTGTGTTTGTATAGTTTTGTATAGGTCACCTAGTTTTCTGGTGCAACATTTTATAAGTAAGCTGGATATATTTTCTTCTATCGCAATCGAGCAGAATCGAAAGATTATGTACATTGAGGATTTTAATATTGATATAAGTAATGCTAGTCATGCTCTTTCATCCACATATTATCCACCGTTGGCTGTTGATTTTTTGACACTTTGTCTTTTGCTGGGCCTTCTCCCAGCTTGGCGGATTCCAGCTCAAGTTGTAAGCTCGACAGCAATGATAATCAAAAATATTTTTCTTAATATTAAATTTGACTCATGTAATGTTATTGTCGATGAAACGTCAGACCACTTTATGCTTCTGATGGAGATTCATACGTGTCGGCAAGCGGTAACTCCGATCAAGACAACTAGAAGACTAGACACTGCATCTTTTCAGCGATTGAATGAATTGCTGCTTAAAATTGACCCCTCACCATGCTTAGACTGTAAGGATCCGGATCAAGCTTCACATTATTTTGTTCAAGAATTCATCAAAGCGCTCAATCTGGCTTGTCCCATGTCTTTAACCCGTTTAAGACGTTATACAACAGACCCACAAAGCCTTGGATTACAAGAGGACTACTAAGGTCAATCCAATTAAAGAACAGTCTGTATAAAAAGTATTTGTCTCATCCAGATGAGATAAATCAAGCTTCTTTTAAAGCAGAATCGCTTAATCAAAGCTCTAAGGTCTGCTAAACAGCAGTACTATTTGAAGGCATTCAAAAATGCGCATGTATCTTCTAAGAAGGTGTAGTCATTAATAAATAATTGTACCGGTAAAAAAAAAATTCTCTTCCAGATGAGATGATGACCCCGGATGGTAATAAAGTTGTTAAAGGAAAAATTAACGTTGCTAACATGCTTAATACTCACTTCGCTAAAATAGGTGAAAAGACGTCAGAAGAGTCATCACGAAATTTAGCATCAAATTCTGATGGCTTCAAAAGTTTTTTACCCCTCTCTACTCACCGATCCATATTCCTCCCCCAATGTCATCTGCTAAATTGATGATGGTACCTCATTAACTCAAAAATGAACAATCAGAAGGAACTGACGGATCGTCTACGAATTTACTGAAATCGATTACGCATAGTATAGTTAATTTTCTTGCGCATACAATTAATCTTTGTTTCAAGAATGGTGTCTTTCCTTCCAGCATGAAGTCCACTCATGTGATTGCACTGCATAAAGGGGGAGATGTAAGTGACCGTCTAACTGTAGGCCTATATCTACTCTATCAGCTTTTGGAAAGATTATTGAACATTGTTTGAATGTAAGAATGGTTGATTTCCTTGAAAAGAAAAGTTTTTTGTTTTTTTTTTGTAAGTCCCAATTCGGGTTTAGCAAAGGCCATTCCACAGAACATGCTACCTTGGGAATTGGTGTTTTAACTCCACTGCAGTTTTCTGCCACCGTATGTTTTCCGCCACCCAGGAAATCTTGCATCATCAAGAGGATTAGTTGGGTCAGAATAGACAGGTTAGGTTAGTCTATGTCTATGTCTATATATGTTTTTGTCTATATCTGTATCTATGTTTATTTCTATGTCTATGTCTGTTCTAATGTCTATGTCTATATCTATGTCTATTCTGACCTACCTGAATTAAAAGGTGGCAGAAAACCGCGGTGGCATCAAAACACTCCTACGCATCTTGGCAGTAACCCAGTTTATACATGAAGCCTTGGATAAGGATGAGATTCCAGCTACTATATTTGTAGAAATACGGAGAGCGTTTGATACTATAAGCCATATAATTTTTTATGAAAAACTGTCAAACTGTGGCATACGAGGTCCGGCTAATGCTTTAATAATGTCATATTATTAAATCTTTTATTGTCATAATTATTGTCATAATTATTAAATCATATTATCTTTTGTCATAATGTCAAAAGATAGAGTTCAGTGTATTGACGGGGACAATATTAAATCACTGTCTTCAAATCAGTCACATAATTATGGGGTACCTGAAGGTTCAATTCTAGGCCCTCTATTGTTTTTAATTTATGTTGATAATATTGGTAATTCAATTGCGGACCTGGGGCAGACCGCACTATTCGTTGATGACACAGCCTGTACTGTTTCTGGGGTTGATGAGGATAGTGTAAAACATAATTTAACTTTTGCATTTGATAGAGTAGTAGTACGGTTTACGACAACTAGGATAGCTTTAAATACTTCAAAACTAAATTTATAGTACATTCACGTACATCACGAGCCCTTCTAGATCTAAGTCTCCTGTGTCAAGTACAAAGATATCACATGTTGATATTTTTTGTTACCTACGCATACTGGTTGATTCGAATTTAAGTTGGAAGCCACATATTAATAGTCCATGATTGAAGCTTGGAAGGAATATAGGTATTATACACCGTATAAAATTCGTTTTGCCTCTGGAAGCTATGCATTCTATTTATTTTACTCTTGTTCGTTCTTATCTAAATTGCTGTCCACTTATTTACTTGAATTCTTTCAGATCCCATTTTATTCCGCTCCAAAGACAACCAAATAAGGCGCTTCTTATTTTAAAGGTTTTCTTCCTTACCCGGCATCTCTTCCAAGCAAGTGCTCTACAAAGAGTTTATATTCTTTATTCAATATTCTTCCTATTGAACTGCCAGTTACTTTTCATTCGTTATTATTATTTCAGAAGGTCCCGTTTTCTCTAAGACATAGTGTGGTTGCTGCATGGAACCAATACGAGTTTGTTTTTGATTGTCGTTAGGAATTTCAAAGAATAAGTTGAAGTCCTTCCTTTTGGATAGTTATTAGTTATTCTACTTTTATACTTATTATTTTTATTAATATGAAATTTTATTTTGTTTTTGGGTCTTTTCTCGGGTCTTAATTTTTCTCTCGTAGTCCCATTGCAACCCATTGGTTGAAAAAATAGTTTTTTTTTTTTTTTATCGTCGGGTGGGATGCCTGCTGTAGTTTTCCCTTTTTTCTTTCTTTTCTTCTTATTTTAATTAATCATCCATACATTTCGTTATTTATTACTTTAGTTGTGTTATCTGTGCAAAACGAGCTTGTCTTTCTGCCAGATATTGGTATGCTTAGCATGTTATGTATACACGATCGGAAAATAAATAAACCTGAACCTGATGGTATTTTTTAGTAAAGATGGTGGACGCAATTTAGATGTAAAAAGTAGAGTAGCCAAGGCCCAGTGTATTTTTTCAAAGTCGACACAATTATAGCAAATAGGAAGATAAGTCTGCAAACCAATATTAGAATATAGGAAGATACTGTAATGATAATATATGGTTTTGAAACGTGAGTGCCTCAAAAGGCAGGGGGAGATTTTTTAAATGTTTTACAGAGTTGTCTACAAATAGCTTTAAATACCTCTTTGACTGACAGCATGTCAAACAACATGTTGTAAAAAATGTTGTTATATCCCACTTTCTAGGGCTATAACAAACAAGAGCTAAGAGCTCATATGGCACTTGTAACAAGGTCAGAAGAGCCAAGAACTCATATGGTATGAGCTCTAGCATAATTCTAAGAATCAATAGAATGATTTAAAAGGAAAATCAGAGGCTCAATACCGGTCGGGATTTAAAATAAGAACTCTGGGACACGTCCTTCTAAATATCAAAATTCATTAAGATCTTATCACCAACTCGTAAGTAAAAACTACCTCCTTTTTCTAATTTTTCCTCTCCCTTCAGCCCCGCAGATGGTCGAATCGGGGAAAACCACTTTATCAAGTCAATTTGTGCAGGTCCCTGACACGCCTAACAATTTTCATCGTCCTAGCACGTTCAGAAGCACCGAACTCGCCAAAGCACTGGACCCCCCTCCAACACCCCCAAAGAGAACGGATCAAGTCCGGTCACGTCAATCATGTGTCTAAGACATTCGCTTATTCTACCCACCAAGTTTCATCCCGATCTCTCCAATCTAAGCGTTTTCCAAGATTTCCCATTTCCCCCTCCAGCTCCCAAAATATCACCGGACAGGGTCGGGATCCCCCCAACTCCCCCCTATGTCACCAGATCTGGTCGGGATTTAAAATAAGAGCTCTGAGACATCAGTTTCTTCTAAATATCAAATTTCAGAAAGATCTGGTCACCCGTTCTTAAGTTAAAAATACCTCAATTTTTCTAATTTTTCCGAATTACCCCCCCAACCCCCCAATTAGAGAATATTCAGTCCGGTTATGTCATCACGTATATAGGACTTGTGCTTATTCTTCCCACCAAGTTTCATCCCGATCTCTCCACTCTAAGCGTTTTCCAAGATTTTCTGTTTCCCCCTCCAGCTCCCACAATATCACCGGATACGGTAGGGATTTAAAATAAGAGCTCTGAGACACGAGGTCCATCTAAATATCAAATTTCATTACGATCCGATCACCCATTCGTAAGTTAAAAAAAAAACTCATTTTTATCAATTTTTCCTCTCCCTCCAGCCCCCCAGATGGTCGAATCAGGAAAAGGACTGTTATCAAATTAATTTGTGCAGGTCCCTGACACGCCCACCAATTTTCATCGTCCTAGCACGTCCAGATGCACCGAACTCGCCAAAGCACTAGAAATCCCCCCAACTCTCCCAAAGACAGCGGATCCGTTCCAATTATGTAAATCATGTATCTAGAACTTGTGCTTATTCTTCCCATCAAGTTTCATCCCGTTTTCTCCACTCTCAGCATTTTCCAAGATTTCCAGTTTCCAAGATTTCTGTTTCCCCCTCCAGCCCCCTACGTCCCCGGATCCGATTCGAATTGAAAATGGAGCATCTGAGACATAAGATCTTCCTATTTATATCAAGTTTCATTAAGATCCGATCGCCCATAAGATTAGGTGAGATAAAGATACCTTAATTTTCACGTTTTTCAAGATTTCCGGGATTTAAAATAGGAGATCTGAGTTACGAGATCCTTCTAAATATGAAATTTCATTAAGATCCGATTACTCCTTCGTAAGTTAAAAATACATTTTTTCTAATTATTCAGAATTACCCCCCCCCCCCAACCAACTCCCCCAAAGAGAACAGATCTGTTCCAGTTGTGTCGATCACGTATCTAAGACTTGTGCTTATTTTTCCCACCAAGTTTCATCCCGATCCCTCCACTCTAAGCGTTTTCCAAGATTTTAGGTTTTCCCCTCCAACTCCCCCCAATGTCACCGGATCCGGTCGGGATTGAAAATAAGAGCTCTGAGACATGATATCCTTCTAAATGTCAAATTTCATTAAGGCCCGATCACCCGTTCGTAAGTTAAAAATGCCTAATTTTTTCTAATTTTTCCAAATTAACCGTCCCCCACTCCCCCCCCCCCAGATGGTCGAATCAGGGACACGACAATTTATAATTGAATCTGGTCTGGTCCCTAATACGCCTGGCAGATTTCATCGTCCTAGCTTATCTAGAAATGCTGAAACTAGCAAAACCGGGACAGACAAACCGACAGACCGACAGAATTTGCGAACACTATGTCACTTGGTAAATACCAAGTGCCAAAAAAAAGATTGAGATAGATAGAACACGTTTTACAGATGAAACATGACAGATTGCAAAAGATTATTCTTTTTCGCCATCGATCTGGGACCAAACGAAAAGTAAGTCGTCCTTGCAAGGGGTGAGAACACGTCGTAAGGAAGGATTTGAGGGAAATTTAAACTTCATGAGAGTAGGTAGAAAGTGAATCTTTGACTAGTTTGGTATAGAGGAGGATGAGCTGTCTTAATGTTTGATCAGGGTGTCAGTTGGAGAGAGGGCATTTACCCCCTCCCCCCGTCCCCTATATTTTAAACGTTTTTTATATATTCATTGAAAAATAGAAAATTCCAGACCCATTACCACCAACACCCCCGTCAGACCACAAAATGCGGAATCACTTTGACGCAGGCAGATCCCTGAATATTTTGAATCACCGAACACCCAAGATCAGAACATGTCCTCCTTTTTCCACTATAAAGCCATCTGTAAATAACTGGCAATTTAAGTAATTACGGCACTTTTCCCCGGGAACTTCGCGGTTCATGTCATCCCCTAAGCATAAATATTGGACCTTCAACTATTTTAGAAAAAAACTCAAACTCCCCCCAATGTCACCAGATCCGGTTGGGATTGAAAATAAGAGCTCTGAGACACGATATCCTTCTAAATGTCAAATTTCATTAAGGCCCGATCACCCGTTCGTAAGTACTTTTCCCCGGCACTTTTCCCCGGGAACTTCGCGGTTCATGTCATCCCCTAAGCATAAATATTGGACCTTCAACTATTTTAGAAAAAAACCTCCAACTCCCCCCAATGTTACCGAATCCGGTCGGGATTGAAAATAAGATCTCTGAGACACGATATCTTTCTAAATGTCAAATTTCATTAAGGCCCAATCACCCGTTCGTGAGTTAAAAATGCCTCATTTTTTCTAATTTTTCCAAATTATGGCAAATACCATTACTTGGTAAATACCAAGTGCCAAAAAAAAGGATGAGATAGATAGAACACGTTTTACAGATGAAACATGACAGATTGCAAAAGATTATTCTTTTCCGCCATCGATCTGAGACCAAACGAAAAGTAGGTCGTCCCCGCAAGAGGTGAGAACACGTCGTAAGGAAGGATTTGAGGGAAATTTAAACTTCATGAGAGTAGGTAGAAAGTGAATCTTTGACTAGTTTGGTGTAGAGGAGGATGAGCTGTCTTAATGTTTGATCAGGGTGTCAATTGGAGGGAGGACATTTACCCCCTCCCCCCGCCCCCTATATTTTAAACGTTTTTTTATATCTTCATTGAAAAATAGAAAATTCCAGACCCATTACCACCAACACCCCCGTCAGACCACAAAATGCGGAATCACTTTGACGCAGGCAGATCCCTGAATATTTTGAATCACCGAACACCCAAGATCAGAACATGTCCTCCTTTTTCCACTATAAAGCCATCTGTAAATAACTGGCAATTTAAGTAATTACGGCACTTTTCCCCGGGAACTTCGCGGTTCATGTCATCCCCTAAGCATAAATATTGGACCTTCAACTATTTTAGAAAAAAATCTCAAGATTTTCTTAAGGTGTTTTATAAGGAGGGCTACGGGACCGGGTCGCCTAAAAAGGCAAAGGAAAGGGACTGGTTGCCCTCCAATAATTTTGATTCTTGGAAAAGGTACTAGAGCTTTCAATTCCTATTTAAATGAGCTACCCCCCCCCCCCTCCAAGTTTATACAACCATCATTTCGATTCAAATTGGCCAAGAAAAGAAGACAAACATTAAAATAAACAATACATGTTAGGCAAAAAGGTCTGGTGTAGATCTGCTGGATAATATATTATCGTTTCGATTTTTGAGGCAACAATCATTGTCTTTTGGACTAAGTGGGGTTACCATTTCCAGGAATGGTAATTGTTAGAGAGTAGATATACTTTTACTCCTGATAACTCACCGCAGCACCAAACTGTCTCTGTCAAATCCAGCTGAGTATATCCCCCCCCCCAACTCAAACTGTCCGAAGTTTCATTCTGTACTCCGTCCCGAGAATTTGATACGACCTATACATCATTTATTTTGACATCTCCCACCTCGTTTAAAGTTTCCTGCTTTTCGTTCGGCCCCAGCTAGATCCTCATAAAGGACAATTTTGGATTCCCTATCATACTTTTTATAACCTATAGCCACCAAATAGCCACCTTAACCTTTCTTTCACTAAGCCCTACACAGTAGAATCAAACCAAATTTTAAGCAAAAACTTTATATATATATATATATATTATATATATATATATATATATATATATATATATATACATATATATATATATATATATATATATATATATATATATATATATAAATAAGTTGTCTGTCTGTGTGTCTGTCTGTGGATCAGGTGACGTCATGTTTCTGTGTCGACTGACGTCATGAAGTTAGTTGTCGTCAGGTCGATGAAGCCGATGAAGATGCTCAGAGTCTATGCCAAAAAACTTGCTGCTGATAGAGAAAGTCAGAAAAGAAAGCGTGCCGAGGAATCAAAAGAACAGCAAGGAAACAGGCTTGAGGCTAAAGAACGCAAAACCGCGCAGTTAGATGAAGATCCACCTGGACAGCGAGAGTCAAAACATATCAAAACTGAAAATGACAGCGATGATGATTGGGTTTGGGATTTTGACTTGGATAAGGTCATCAATGCCTACCAGATTTTAGTTAAAAAAAACAAAGGTTCGGCGATATGTATTTCATAGTGAAGCTGAAAAATAAAGAAGAAAAAGAAAACTGAAAATAGAAAAAATGTAAAAAACTAAAAAATACTAAAAAGAAAAAACACTCAAAGAGAAATTACAGACCGGGACACAAATGACGACCGGAACAGAGGGAATATAAATAACGACCGGGACACTCAAAGAGAAATTACAGACTGGGATACCGGGATACAAGTGACGACCGGGACACAGGGAATATAAATGACGACCAGGACACAGGTATTTAAGAATATCGTTCAAAGACAAATTTTTAATTGTAAGAAGACCGTTGAAAGAGAAATTTCTAATTGTAAAATGACTGAAGAACCTACAATGGCAACACCCGAGGAAGCTGCTCAAAACGAATGTGTTCAAGCCGAAGTAGCTGAATTGGTAAAGCGTTATGTTTCAGGTTCTAGGTCCGAGAGGCTCTAGGTTTGAACCTTGGCTTTAGCATTAATACAAAAGAAGAAAAAAACTAAAAAAGGTAAAAACTAAAAAAAACTAAAAAGAAAATATATATATATATATATTTATATATCTATCTATATAAAAATAAGTTGTCTGTCTGTGGATCTGTCAGGTGACGTCATGTTTCTGTGTCGACTGACGTCATGTTTTCGAAAGACGAAATTACAGACCGGGACATCTGGACACAAATGACGACCGGGACACCGGCACATAGGGAATATAAATGACGACCGGGACACAAGGAATGTTCGATTAGCAATCACCATCAACAAAGCACCGGGACACAAATGACGACCGGGACACAGGGAGTATAAATGACGACCAGGACATTAGTAAAAAAAATTAAAAACTAGAAAAAAGGTAAAAACTACAAAAAAACTAAAAAGAAAAAAAAACCTAAAAACTAATAAAAAACTAAAAAAGCTAAAAAGCTAAAAAAAAATAAAAAATAAAATAAAATGAAAAAGGAAAAAAAAATGAAAAATAAAGGAGAAAAACAAAACTAAAAAAAAACTAAAAAAAGGTAAAAAACTAAAACCTAAAAAAAAAAACAATTCAAAAACGAATGTATATACAGACCGGGACACAAATGACGACCGGGACACCGGGACTTGACGACCGGGACACAGGGACACAACTACAACAGGGACGCCGGGGGGCTCAGGGGGATATATAAATGACGATGGCGACACAGGGAATCGTCGATTAGCAATCACCATCAACAAAGCTGAAGGGCAATCATTAGAATCATGAGGTATAGATCTGAATACGGATTGTTTTCCCATGGACCATTATATGTTGCATGTTCAAGAGTCGTTAAACCTGACATTCTATTTATATGCACAGACAATGGGACAGCAAAGAATGTTGTATATTCGCAAGTTTTACGTAGTTAAAAACATATATATATATATATATATATATATATATATATATATATATATATATATATATATATATATATATATATATATATATATATATATATATATATATATATATATATATATATATATATATATATATATATATATATATATATATATATATCTATATTCAAAGGTGGGACATAGGGACACAACTACAATGGCGCGTAACTAATATGGCGCGTAACGACTTACGCGCACGGGGGAACTTGGGGGGGGGGGGGGGCGAAGCGCCCCCACCAACTAGGTGTTGGGGTGGCGCGCGCCACCCCAACAGCTAGTATATATATATATATATATATATATATATATATATATATATATATATATATATATATATATATATATATATATATATCTATATATATATAAGTTGTTTGTCTGTGGGTTTGTCGAGTGACGTCACGTCATCATGTCGTCATGAAGTTAGTTGTCGTCATGTTTGTTATGACGATGACGTCATTAAAAGTATTTAAGAAAATCGTTCAAAGACAAATTTTTAATTGTAAGAAGATCGTGGACGGAAAAATGTTTAATTGTAAAATGACTGAAGAACCTACAATGGCAACAGCCGAGGAAGCAGCTCAAAGAGTCTATGCCAAAAAACTTGCGGCTGATAGAGAAAGTAAGAAAAGAAAGCGTGCCGAGGAATCACAAGAACAGCAAGAAAACAGGCTTGCGGCTAAAGAACGCAAAACCGCACAGTTAGATGAAAATCCACCTGGACAGCGAGAGTCAAAACATATCAAAACTGAAAATGATAGTGATGATGATTGGGTTTGGGATTTTGACTTGGATAAGGTCATCAATGCCTACCAGATTTTAGTTAAAAAAAACAAAGGTTCGACGATATGTATTTCATAGTGACGCTGAAAAATAAAGAAGAAAAAGAAAACTGAAAAAAGAAAAAAGGTAAAAAACTAAAAAGAAAAAACACTCAAGAGAAATTACAGACCGGGACACAAATGACGACCGGGACAGAGGGAATATAAATGACGACCGGGACACTCAAAGAGAAATTACAGACTGGGATACCGGGACACAAATGACGACCGGGACACAGGGAATATAAATGACGACCAGGACACAGGTATTTAAGAATATCGTTCAAAGACAAATTTTTAATTGTAAAGAGATCGTTGAAAGAGAAATTTCTAATTGTAAAATGACTGAAGAACCTACAATGGCAACACCCGAGGAAGCTGCTCAAAACGAATGTATTCAAGCCGAAGTAGCTGAATTGGTAAAGCGTTACGTTTCAGGTTCTAGGTCCGAGAGGCTCCAGAATTGAACCTTGGGTTTAGCATTAATACAAAAGAAGAAAAAAAAACTAAAAAAGGTAAAAACTACAAAAAAAACTAAAAAGAAAATACTAATAAACTAAAAAAGGTAAAAAACTAAAAAAACAAAAAAAAGGTAAAAAACTAAAAACTAAAAAAGAAAAAAAACTAAAAAAAAGGTAAAAACTACAAAAAAAAACTAAAAAGAAAAAAAACTAAAAACTAATAAAAAAAAACTAAAAACTGAAAAGAAAAAAAAACTAAAAAAAGGGAAAAAGCTGAAAAATAAAGGAGTAAAACAAAACTAAAAGCCAGGACACAGGGAATATAAATGACGACCGGGACACTAAAAGAGAAACTAGACCTCCGTTGCCTGTGCAACGGGAAGTGTTGCAGCAACTGTGCCCTACGGGACACAGTTGCGGAGCAACAGTCTCCATTATGTCCTTCAGAGGACATTTTTCTAATGCGGCTTCGATTGTTATCTTGAAGCATCTTTGATATGGTTTTATTTCGAGCTCCTACTAAACTGAGTTTGGTAAAATGTTTAGCTGATCCAGAAATAAACGAGAACAACTTGGTATAAAGAACACTTCACTTCATCTTGCATAACTTTCATAGCACTACTCGATAAAAATAAAATAGACTTCAAAATCGAAATTTAAGAAAATTTCAAAAAATCGGAACGAGATTGACTTTTCCGGAATTATTTCCGGGAAATCTGTAAGAGCTACGGAATTTCATGCTTCAGTTCTCGAAAACATCAATAAAAGTTCTATATGAGTTCATAATTATTTTATCTTTAAAACGTTTACTTCCGAAACTAGGGCCGTCTTAACTTGACGCCAATTCGAAGCATTATGTTTCGAGACGCACATTTCGGGAATTATTTCCAGGAAATCTGAAAGAGATACGGAAATAACGTCTTATAGTTTTCTGCTTAACTTTTGATGGTCTAAACTAGGAAAATATAAAACAAACCAAATTCACCAAAAAATTTAAATTGCCCCGAGGGCATGACAAAACTTCCAAATAGAAAAACCCAAAGAAGGAATTTTATTTCGGAGAAACTATTGTAAGCTCCAGTTGTTAGGAGATCGAGACCTGTCGAACCGCGTTGGAAAAAAAATTCTAGCTGGTCCAGAACAGAAGTTACCTCTAGAACGTCGAAACTTCGGAAATTATTTCTTAGAGAACGAAGCAACTTGGTATATAGAACACTTCACTTCTTCTTGCATACTTTTCATAGCACTACTCGATAAAAATATAAGAAACATCAAAATGGAAAATTTGAGAAAATTCCAAAAAAAATCGGAAAGAGATAGACTTTTCCAGAATTATTTCCGGGAAATCTGTAAGAGCTACGGAATTTTGTGCTCCGGTTCTCGAAGAGACAAATGAAAGTTCTACATGAGTTCAGCATAGCTGTATTTCTAACAAGTTTATTTCCGAAGCTAGGGTCGTCTTAACTTGACGCCAAACATCGAACGCAGAGTTTCTAAGGAAAAAACGGTTTTATTTTTTTTTTATGGAAAACTGTTAGAAATTTTAGGAACTTCTCTGGAACTTTTTTACTCTGTTTCACGTTTCCCTTCCCTCTGAAAAATCTCAAATTTTTAACTCTTACCACTTCGGAGCTACAGGTCGCTGATCACGGTGGAAAAAAAAAAAAAAAAAAAAAAAAAAAAAAAAAAAAAAAAAAAAAAAAAAAAAAAAACCTACAAAAAGCAGTAGTGTTGCTCCGCAACACAATTACAGACTGGGACACAAATAACGACCGGGAGATATAAATGACGACTGACAAAGATAAATTACAGACCGGGACACGGGGACACAAATGACGACCGCGACACAGGGAATATAAATGACGAACGGGACGCTCAAAGAGAAATTACAGACTGGGACACTGGGACACAAATGACGACCAGGATACTGGGAATATAAATGACGACCGGGACACAGGGAATGTTCGATTAGCAATCACCATTAACAAAGCTCAAGGGCAATCATTAGAATAATGAGGTATGTATATTCGCAAGTTTTACGTAGTTAAAAACATATATATATATATATATATATATATATATATATATATATATATATATATATATATATATATATATATATATATATATATATATATATATATATATTCACAGGTGGGACAAAGGGACACAACTACAATGGTGCGTAACTAATATGGCGCGTAACGACTTACGCGCGCGGGGGGCTTGGGGGGTGGGGGCACGAAACATCTAGTATAAATATATATACATATAAATATATATATATATATATATATATATATATATATGTGTGTGTGTGTGTGTGTGTGTGTGTTTATGTCACACACAACTTCTCAAAACACCTAAGTTTTCAAAGCACGCTTGACAATTGTTATAATTAGGACGTCTAGTATCTGATAATGATTTATCTTGTTATCCTTCCAAACAGTCCTTTAAAAGCAAAAATACATTATGTCACCTGACTATTCGACATTTTAAATCTTCACTACATCCATCTTCCTAATTAACAATAATAGCAACAAAGATAAAACTAATCAATCGATTAATTTTTGTTAAGCCTAATAATACTCTTATCCCCATTTATTCGAGGTAGTCTTGTTCCTGATTTAAGTCATATATTCGTCCGGTCAATCTTCCTAAATAATCCCTTCGTCCCAATTTACAATGTACTACAATATTAAATCAAATAAGTCTACAATAAGATTAATCACTGTTGATACTTTTGTCAAGATGTGACAAGAAAGCCAATTGGCTTTGTCTACACTTTGGCATTGGTAAAGCCTCTTGATTATCTAGGTTTTTCACATATCCAAAGTAAGCATGGACGACAAGGAACTTGATCGTTCTTCAACTTAGTTCCAACAGAGATATTACAAAAGATTCCAAGAGAGATTCGTAGATTTTTCCATGTTTTTCAAAACGAGAACTTTTCTAATAAGCAGAAACAGCCCACGCTGCAATCCTTTTTTGAGAAAAAGAGAAAAAATTAAATTCCGCTGGAGAAAACTTAACACATGTATGAAATGAGGAAAGACCAAATAATCGTCAGTTTGTTTGATACTTAAGTAGCGACAAGTATAGTATCTTTGTAAAATATTCGCGTGAAAGATTCAAGACAAAAATAGAATCACATCTAATATAGCATCTGGTAGCACAGTAGATTGATCTCTACCTGGCAAAACGAGGTCTGGGGTTCGACACCATCTTCCTATTTTTGCCACATTCTAAAATGTGATAAAAATCCTAAATAACATGATTTTAGCACAAAAGTTAATTAGGACTAAAACGTTAGGAAAGAACTGCAGAAGGTACCGTATATTCTTTTTTAAGGGAAATAAATTAATTATTACATCAAACATGATAAAGCCGACTTAGAACGTAATTAACAAAACGATATTATATGAGCTTTCCACTCACACTCATATAAAATATTAAAAGCGATCATGTTTGTTTGCAATCTTGCTAGTTCTCTCGTATGATTTTATAAAAGGTTAAATATTATGAGACCAAACAAAGATAATGAGGTTAAGAGTCAATTTCCACTGAGACAGACGATAGAGGGAATGAGAAAAGGAGAAGGGAGAGATGGAAAGAGAGTAAAAAAGAGAAAAAGGGAGCAAAAGAGAGCGAGAGAGAAAGAGAAAGAGAGAGAGAGAGAGAGAGAGAGAGAGAGAGAGAGAGAGAGAGAGAGAGAGAGAGAGAGAGAGAGAGAGAGAGAGAGAGAGAGAGAGAGAGAGAGAGAGAGAGAAGATCGGTTCCCCAGAAAACGCGACCCAAAAACAGGTAAAAAAAAAGTTTTTGTATTTAGGAAAAACCTTTTACCCCGATTAGCATCAAACTTTCAAGAATCTTTGCGTGAACAAAGGGGTAAAAATCTTTTGTTATGAGAAAAAAGGGTATTATGGGGCTTGCTGTCCCTGAAAAAGTCCTAAGTCTCTGAGTCAAGGAAATCTAATACAGGGTCATATTCAAATTTTCCCTTTACTTTTCCTTGAGGATCTTTTATTTTATTTCCATTATATCATAATTTTATAAGACCAACAGCGATACTGACTACAGCATACAGTGATACTGGAAGATAATGGTATTATTTTCTTACAACATCATGCGTCTAAATTGAAAAAAAGGAATTACCGGCCAGTTCTTCCAACCCGGTGCACATAGTCTTCATAGTGGTTGGGGCAATCATAGTTCACAACCAAAATTAGGTGTTTGACGTCTAATCCTCGTGCTGCAACTGATGTTGCCACCTATAAGTAACAATTGTCAATTATTAGACGTAGTTATCTTGTCCATTACAAGTCACAAATATCAAGGTCGGAATTCATATTAGGCGCCTTAGGTGATTTCTTTAAAGCTCAGGTGCAGCCTCTCAAGGACATTAAGGTTTATGTTCCATGTACAATCTTTAGTGTTTTATTGTTCTGTTCTCCCAAGACGACATATTTTATATCATTTTAAAGCTGAGATTCAGCTCTATCCATCTGTCGAATTATATTTATAAAATTTTGTGCACATGATTTTTTGGATTGAAAATACGTTGAAAATTGATCGAAAGTAGTTTAAAAAAGGACAATTTTCCTATTTATAAAGTCATTTTAGATTGTTCCCCAAGAACAAGTGGAAGTAACATCATAGTTCTGGTTCGTTGAATGGACAGATTTGAGACTAGTGAATCCAATGATATAGTTATCTTGTCCTTTTGATGCAAATTACAGCTGCGGGCTAGTCACAAAACTGTTTTGTTTTAGAGGGAACATTTATCTTAAATGACTTAACAAAAAGTAACCTCGAAGTACTTGTTAAAAAGATATCCCCAACAAACTTGTAAGGCTTTTTACCCGCCCAGACAATATTTATACATGTTGGTCAAACACATGAGGGAAAGCTTACATTTCTACATATTTCTGTTAAAATAGATTTACAACCGTCCCCCCTCCAAGTTTTCTCTTCCCTGGTTCTGAAAAGCGCCGTCTAGAACCTTAAGATCGTACGGAGGATGATTTAGAAACTTCCTAAAAATGTTGCCTTCTTTAAGTTTTTGGCGAAATTCAAAAAATTTAGACGAAAAATACAAGAATGTTTCATTTTTTAGAAGAATTCTTGATGACTATTATGGTTCTACTGAAACGAATTTGTCATATAACTACATTTAATGCAAATTCATATTATTGTACTTGAAATAACTTTCAGGTTTGTTCTTAAAAATCACAACATAAAAATATGTGAAATTGAAGTCAAGAAAACAGGTCAACAAAAATTGAGACAGAAGGATAGGGGAGGGATAGGTAGAAAGAGAAAAAAGAGGGGGAGATGTAGACAGACAAAGATAAAGAGATGTATTATATATATATATATATATATATATATATATATATATATATATATATATATATATATATATATATATATATATATATATAGAATGATCTCTCTGGATTATCATAAAGAAGCGATCAGATTTTATAAATTTCCATCTAACATTCAGATTTTCTCGCCTCTTTTTCGTAATAAGATAATTAACTACCTTAAGTTATCGTTCTGTTTAACATGAAGGGGTATATCTCATATTTTAATGATTTGCAGGAGAGAAAATAAGGTTCGGAAGGTTCTTGCAGCAGCAACTTCTTTTTTTTATTACAGGATTTTATTGTGGAAGAAAAACATATAAAAATTGCAACTTGTACCGAAATAATGGGGATTCGTTCTGTATATCTACATCTATTGATAAAATTGTAATAGCGGGACATGTGAATGAACATCCGCTGAGCCACTTTATTTTCCCGACTCGTTTTTAGAAGAAGTACCAGACACATCCCTTCATATTAGACATAACGACATTTCAGACATACTTAAAAGAAAGACAAAGGGACAGACATTGGCTTCGTAACACATTTTCTGGGCATGACATAATTAAAAAAAAAAAGGCCAATTCATTCATAAGTGCAAAGAAAACACAGCAAAGCGAAACTATTTTGGACATTACACTATAAAACCGTCAACATACTTAGTCGGCTATGTCATGCTATTTTAAAACAAAAGTTGGCTCGCTACAGGATTGTAATTATATTCATCATTCAATTCAGCATTGATCGCTAAAGGTTTGCGATAATAAAATTCGGACAACTTAAACATCTTTAATGCAGCCAAACTACGTCCTTATAATTGCAGATCGAGGTATATCTTTCTAACTGTCTTTTTTTTTAATTGTCAAAACACGTTTTTGAAGCGTGTCATTTATGTAAAACTTGCTCGACTTGGTTATGTAAAATAAATGCAAATTAAAAGTCAGGATCCACTTGATGAAGCTAAAAAGCGGAGAAACAAGTCATGCAATAATATAATATCAAACTTTTAATGAAAGTTCCTACTAGAAACCAGAGAAAACTTGGTAATTTAGCAATATTACAGCAGGAGAGCTAGCCAATAGAGGAGCACTAGAAAGGCAAGAGATAAAACCTGAAATTAAACCTCAGCTTTATACTAAAAAGTACGGTTGCAATTAGCATAAATGCTATTTTGAACATACACATATCATTGTCAATGGAATTTTAGATTAAATTGGGAAAAAAATATCACCTATATTTACCCTATTATTATACTATTTTTATCAGTGACCAATAATCGTGGATGTATGCATGTGTTCGAAAACGGATCCATATTTTTTCGGGAAAATTGGCGTCCTGGGTCTGGCTGATGTGTGGTAGAGGAAGCTTTCAATGTGAATTGTGGAGTGCCCCAAGGTTCAGTATTAGGACCTTTACTGTTTCTTGTATACGTGGATACAATGCGTTTTTACCTTCCTGATGCTGTAGTTACATCATTCGCAGAAGACACAGCGCCTACAGTGATTGGAAAATCTGTCGAGGATCTTATAGAGATAACTAATGTAGATCTGGAGAATTTATCTCAGTTCAAAATATTGAGAAGACTAATTATATGATTTTTAGTCGTATTGGTAAAGTTGTAAGTAATTGTCATCGTATTCTTTTGCAAGGTGTTTCCATTAGTCAGGTTTTTCAATGTAGATATCTAGGATTTTATTTTGATGTAAAAAAATTATGTTCATCCTTATTTAGTGTATGGTTGTTCATTGTATGCAAGCAATTTTTCTAGTCACGTGAAAAGGGTCCAGATTATGCAGAATAAAGCAATTAGAAGTTTGGGTGAGTATCTTGCATGTGGTAGTACTAGAGATTGTTTTAGAGATTTATATATTTTGAATATTTATTTTATTAAGTCTCAGTGGATTTTAATTTTTGTATACCAGGTTTTAAATGGAGTGTCTCCTAAGTATTTTAGAAGTTTTTATCGATATAATTCAAATTGTTACAGTTGACTAGTGAAATCAGGCATACAACGCGATCTGGGTTTATGATTAAACATGTAGATGTTGTTATTTGGAACTCAATTCCAGAGACTGTTAGGTCGTCTGATAACCTTGTGTTATTTAAAGTAAGAATAAGAAAATATTTTTTGAATAAATTGTAAATTATATTGGTTAAAAATTTAACCCTTTTTTTTCTTTTTTTTATGATGAGAGATGGCTGTTTAGAGATTAGATAGTGTTTCGTCTGTTTTTATGGCACTTGGTATTAACCAAGTGACATATAGCAATCGCAAATTCTGTCGGTCTGTCGATCTGTCTGTCGTTCCCGGTTTTGCTGCTTTAGGCACTTCCAGGTAAGCTAGGACGATGAAATTTGGCAAGCGTATCAGGGACCGGACCAGATTAAATTAGAAATAGTCGTTTTCCCGAATTGACCATCTGGGGGGGGGGGGGAGTGGGGGCCGGTTAATTCAGAAAAAAATAGAAAAAATGAAGTATTTTTAACTTATGAGCGGGTGATGGGATCTTAATGAAATTTGATGTTTGGAATGATATTGTGTCTCAGAGCTCTCATTTTAAATCCCGACCGGATCTGATGACATTGGGGGGAGTTGGAGGGGGGAAACCTAAAATCTTGGAAAACACTTAGAGTGGAGGGATCGGGATGAAACTTGATGGGAAAAATAAGCACAAGTCCCAGATACATGACTGACATATTTGGAACGGATCCACTCTCTTTGGGGTAGTTGGGGGGGGGGGGGGTGTAATTCTGAAAAATTAGAAAAAAATGAGGTATTTTTAACTTACGAACGGGTGACAGGATCTCAATGAAATTTGATGTTTAGAAGGATATCGTATCTTAGAGCTCTTATTTTAAATTCCGACCAGATCTGGTGACATTGGGGGGGGGGGGATTTGGGAGGGGAAACCTAAAACTTGGAAAACACTTAGAGTGGAGGGATCGGGATGAAACTTGGTGGGTAAAATAAACACAAGTCCTAGATACATGATTGACATAAACGGAACAGATCCGCTCTCTTTGGGATAGTTGGGGAGGGGGGGATTTCTGAAAAATTAGAAAAAATGAGGTATTTTTAACTTACGAACGGGTGATCGGATCTCAATGAAATTTGACATTTAGAAGGATATCGTGACCCAGAGCTCTTATTTTAAATCCCGACCGGATCTGGTGACATTGGGGGGAGTTGGGAGGGAGAAACCTAAAACTTGAAAAACACTTACGAGTGGAGGGATCGGGACGAAACTTGGTGGGAAAAATAAGCACAAGTCCTAGATACATGATTGACATAACCGGAACGGATCCGCTCTCTTTGGGGTAGTTGGGGGGAGGGGTTAATTCTGAAAAATAAGAAAAAATGAGGTATTTTTAACTTACGAACGGGTGATCGGATCTCAATGAAATTTGATATTTAGAAGGATATCGTGTCTCAAAGCTCTTATTTTAAATCCTGACCGGATCTGGTGGCATTGGGGGAAGTTTGGGGTGGGGGAGCCTGAAATCATGGAAAATGCTTAGATTGGAGGGATCGGGATGAAACTTGGTGGGAAAAATAAGCAGAAGTCTTACATACGTGATTTACATAATTGGAAAAAATCCGCTCTATTGGGGGGGGGGGTTAATTCTGAAAAATAAGAAAAAATTACGTATTTTTAACTTACGAAGGAGTGATCGGATCTTCATGAAACTTGAAGAATACATATTTACATATTTAGAAGGACCTCCTAACTCAGATCTTTTATTTTAAACGTCAACCGGATCAAGCGTAATTGGGGTGGGGGCAGTAGGGGGACCGGAAATCTTAGAAAATACTTAAAGCGGTGAGATCAGGATGAAACTGGATGGGAAGAATAGAAACCTGTCCAAGATACGTGACTGACATAACCGGACCGGATCTGCTCTCTTTGGTGGAATTGGGGGGCGGGGTGATTTTGAAAATTGAGGTATTTGTAACTTACGAAAGGGTGACCAGATCTTAATGAAATTTGATATTTAGAAGGATCTTGTGCTTTAAAGTTCTAATTTTAAATTCCAACCAGATCCTGTGACATTGGAGGGAGTTGGAGGGGAAAACCGGGAATTCTTGGAAAACGTGAAAATTGGTCGAGAATTAAAATAAGAAATCTGAGTTACAAGGTCCTTCTAAATATGAAATTTCATTAAGATTCGATCACTCCTTCGTAAGTTAAAAATACCTCATTTTATCTAATTTTTCAGAATTAACCCTCCCCCCAACTCCCCCAATGAGATCGAATCCGTTCCAGTTATGTCAATCACGTATTTAGGATTTGTGCTTATTTTTCCCTCCAAGTTTCATCCCGATCCCTCCACTCTAAGTCTTTTCCAAGATTTTAGGTTTCCCCCTCCAACTCCCCCCAATGTCACCAGATCCGGTCAGGATTTAAAATAAGAGCTCTGAGATACGATATCCTTCTAAATATCAAATTTCATTAAAGATCCAATCACCCGTTCGCAAGTTAAAAATACCTCATTTTTTCTAATTTTTCCGAATTAACCGTCCCCCCACTCCCCCCTCGAGATGGCCGAATCATGAAAATGACTATTTATAATTTAATCTAGTCTGGTCCCTGATACACCTGCGAAAGCTCATCGTTCTAGCTTATCTGGAAGTGCCTAAACTAGCAAAACCGGGACAGACAGACCGACAGACTGATCGACAGAATTTGCGATCGCTATATGTCACTTGGTCAATACCAAGTGCCATAAAAACCATCTAGATAGGTCAAAAGTTTGAGAAAATTCGTTAAAAGCATTAATTTTGAAAAAAAAAGAAATATTTATGTGAGTGAAGTCATTTCTATATACATCACTATTGAAATGACGTTGTCACACTTGTCACTCTTGTGTGGAAAAATTGAAGATTTTAAAGTTTATAAAGTGCTTAAAGAGCAAAAAACTGATAATTGCAAAAATATTTGTATATATTTGACCATGGATTACAAAAATTCAAAAACCTTAAAAAAGAAAACCAAAAGTTTGAAGCTTAGTAGAAATCTTTGTTAGAAATGTATCATTACCGAATTTCTTTTCTTATAAATATAAGCAACATCTTTTTAAGACATGAAAAAAAGTATGACTGTAGTATGAAAATACATTAAATTGCGTAAAGAGCAAAAAAACAATTCAAAAAAATGAAAATCTTTTTGAACGCAACCAGTTAGCCTATATAATATCAGTAGGAAGGCCAAAAAACGAAAATTTACAAATATTACACATAATGATTCTTTATTTTAACAAAAGATTATAACAATTCAAAAACCTTAAAAATGAAAAAACAAAAGTTTGATGCTTAGTACACATCCTTGTTAGAAATCGGACTAGCTTTAATAATCAAACATCTTTGAGCAGACCCTAGTATGAAAATATATTAATTTGCGTAAAGAACAAAAACTGGTGATTGCAAAAATTTTTCTATACATTTTAACAAGTTTGAAGCTTAGTAGAAATCGTTGTTAGAAATTAGACTTCCTTCAATAATCAAATATCTTTGAAAAGATACAGTATGAAAAGACGTTAAATTGCGTAAAGAGCAAAAAACTGGTAATTGCAAAAATATTTCTATAGATTTTAACAAAAGATTACAACAATTCAAAAACCTTAACCAAGAAAACCAAAAGTTTGAAGCTTAGTAGATATCGTTGTTAGAAATCGGACTTGCTTTTATAATCAAATATCTTTGAAGAGAAATAAGCAAATTGTCTCAAATTGTCTGCGGTTAGAAGACAAGAAACAATGAGGATTCATATAAACAAAACTGCCGCGTGCCAAGTGCCGGGGCCCGGCCCCCAGCACTCGGTACTATAATATATATTATAGCTCCCGGTACTATAATACATACTATAGCTCCCGGTACTTTAATATATGGTAGGTATTCCTGTCAGAAGTGGCTAATACATCGTTAGTCTTCTATCCAGTTTAATCATCGGGCTTTATGAATATATTGAAGTGAACCAAAGGTGGAAGGAGCCGATGGACGGCGTTGACGGTATGATACCCTTAGGCGATTGGTTTCAAATGAATACGTAGTGTAGAATAAATCTATTTTTAAACTGATCGATCCTATTCCTTCCATCATTCAGATGATCAGAAGGAGATGTGCGTCTACGTTTGTCGATCGTAATCCGTTAGTAGATAAAAACACCTTGCCGGGTGATTAACCCGGCAAGGCTTGGCCACTCTAGAGACAAACATTAAATACAGAAGATGAGGAGTGGCTAAAGGACCAAGTAACCATCCCCAGAAAGGATGACCCGAACCCCCTAAAAGAGTCTGGGTCTGACGGTTGACGGCACCTACCAAACTCATGTCCTGTCGGCAGTATTACCGCACCCAGTCTGGCTAATCGGGACCAGGTAAAGCAGTGTTATGAATAAAATGTTATAATTCCCGTCCAAACTGGAAAACAGTGTTGCTTACTGTAACATGAAGGGTGTTAAGTTACAAACCATGAAAATCGCAGCAGACCAAAAATAATAAAAACAATATTTGAGTTTAGAATATTGTTAATGACCCGTTGTTGTAAAAAAGGGAATTTTAGGCCTTCGGAACATGACAGTTTTCCTACTATAAGGTTCAGTTCCCAGTTGTTCCTGCAACAAAATGAGACTGAATCATTGTAGGGAAAATGAAAAATCTTTTACGTATCTTGATATTTAAGGTGTGTTTCCACCGTCCAAACAGAAACTTTAGTGACAATTTCTATCAACAATAGTGCTTTAGTAAATCGATAAAAAATTATTACAAGCAATTGTTGGTCAATTTCATCAACAAAAATATACATAGTTGGAGTTTTTAGTAAAGCAAGAAAAAGATTTGTATCATAAAAAAAATAGCATAAGTTTTTCATCTAAAAAATGAGAAAACGAAGAAAAAAGGAAAAACAAAAAGAAGGTTATACACAGCAAGTGAAAAAAGAAGAAAAATGCAAATATTTCGGCAGACCTCCACTCAACCATTCTTAGAGCAAAAAGAAGAATAAAACCTAGGTAAAAGTCCAGGGGACATTATAAAAAGATAAACCTAAAAAAAAAATTAAAAAAAATAAAACAGAAGCTGCCCTTTCTGAAGTAATGTAACGAGGCAACTAAATAAAAAACTTGATGCTAAATGGCAGATTTCAATTTCCTGTTGATAATTTATTTCGTAAAATGCCTTTCTTAACACCAATCTCTTTCTATGTTCAATATTATCCGAATTGGTGACTACGTGACTACCCTAACGGGAAACCTGAAACTAATTTCTGTAGAACATCTGCAACATATAAGCATAGAGAAAAAAAGGGCAATCTTTCAATTTGGCACGTATCCTACAACTTTCCAATAAGAGAGTTGAAAGAGTTTACGCAAAAAAGTACCTAATTGTCTTTGCCCACTCAATTTACCAGGACTATTATCCTCGCTGGAGCAAAAGCAGAATGTAATGGATGGCGTGATTCCCACTACTTAGAGCATTTCCATTTCACTGTTTTGTTTCCTTTTTTTAATATAACAAGGACCTTTTCGGGAAAACAATCAAAAGGAATAATAAAAAAAAAAAATAGAGAATCAAAAAGTATATAGAATTGATTTTTAATTCAATATACTTTAGTTTACAGAGTTAACCAACTTAACTGCCCCCATTTGAAAAATAAAAAATTAAGACATTTTAACATAAATACGAGTGTTTTTCAGGATGCGAGTATTGCTGGCAATTTGAATCAGTATCAGAAAAAAAAATCCTGATAGCAGTAACTTCTATAAAGCGAAGGGGATCAAAGAGAGGTTAATTCCACATCGAGCCTTACTTACAGTTACCAAAATGAATAGGAAGACTTAACGCTGAATTTATACCAGACATCGAACTAACATTAATAAGTTCAGATGATTTCTTTCGGTTCAAAAATGAGCTCTTTTGGTCACCTTTACTCAAACACCTTATATTACTAGCCTCAAGATGCCGGTCGAGTTCTATTGAAAAAATCCAATATAGTTTAGATTTCTTCATGGGAAGAATTATTTTGCTTTGTCTTACAGTCTACTACTGCTGCGTCAGAACTCAAAACACTTTTAAGAATTGTCACACATGAAGTGCAGTATGCTCACAAAGAAAAGATAAGAAGATTATTATAAGCAATAGCATGTCGGTCATTTTGTTACCAAATAAATGTCCCTATTCGGCTTTATATTTATCCGCTTTCAGTTGCTCTTTAAAATGTCCGTTTCTCTCACATGTTTGCTTTCTATGACTACTAATAAGTATTGCTTTTTCAAAGCTTTCAATCTGACTGAAAAATACTTCGGCTTTGCATTAATAAGTTCATGATGCCAGAGCGTGTTTTTAAAAGCTAGTGAATTGTTAATATGGTTAAATTTAGCCCATTCATTTCATCCTCCCCTAATTGGTCCATATCCCTTAGCCCAAGAGAGGTACTTGAATGTATTGGTACTTGAATACTAAAATGTGGTACTTGCTTTGTGTCTATAAGTTTTGACTTCATTTCATGTCAAGTTTATAGTCTTTTAAATTTGAATTTGAGTTACAATCTGGTAATTACGAGCGAGTTGTTTTCTATATACGCTTACTGCCTATTCGTTAACCTGATTTAGGTTGGTGGAAGATTATAAAGCTGAAGACGTTATCTATGTCGAAGATGATTCCTAAGGAGAGGGAGGAATATCATAGCAGTGGGTTTTTTTCCCAATGTGTGGCCAGCAATCGAAGGTTAATGATGGTTTGACCTATAAGGTGACAAAGTCTGGCAAGTTCCTAATATATGTTGAAATGTGGCACCCACAATTGTCAATCTTGGTGGCCTGTGGCCATACACCTTTAGTACTGATGCCTTTAGTATTTAGTATTCTAAGGTTTTTTCAGCACTAAAATTAAAAAAAAAACACGAAATTTTAATATAGAAGTAAAGAGCCATTAACGCTTCAAACGCGCAGAAACAATAAATGTAAGGAAGGTCAAAAAGGATAAGAAAAAATGGTCAATGCAAATCAATAATTTTATATTGATTCAAGTTACAAGCTTAGGGATGAAAAAGACACCACGTGGCAAAACGTTGCTCAAATTTTGAGATACGAAGTGAGGGTTTTCAAGAATTTCGAATTAACTTGCTTTTTCGATGCAAATTTGGCCCTTTTTGGGTCAGAATTATTGTCTTCCGGCATAAAATTTCGGAAAACAGCGATTTGATGTTGCGCGTTATATTCGATTTATGTGGTATCGTTTCATCAACCTTGTCTCATAGCGTCAATAAGCAAAATAAAGGTCATACTATTAAGTATATTTTTGTGTAAAATTATGAAAAGGCAAAGTTTTTCATTTGGGCGAATTTAAAGTATTTAGGACGGACGAAATTTAAGATAAACAAAATTTTGAAGTGATTCAAAAGTGTTTGTGCGGATTTTATAATAACTTTGTTTCCGTCATGGAAACGATGTTCCATGGCGGATGGGCACGCAAGAAAAAGGCTGGAAAGATGTTTGATAATGGTAATTGCTTGTAAAATATCCAAGAATTAAACCTGTTTTATTTTTAGCTGCATATATCTACAGAACTAGCACAAATAAACTGACTTTTGATATTTCCCTGTATTAGTAGAATTCTGAAAAATGAGCGTTTTAGAGCAAACTAAACTTTGTGGAGGTTTTTCAGAGAGCTTAAATTGTATAATAAAAGCTATATAGATATAATAGCCGGTGAAAGACAGTTGAGTCTTACAAGTCAATCTTTTATTTGCGGCGGGCTACCTAAAGACTTCTCTTTTATGTTTTCAGTAAAGCACAAGTTTTTCAGAATTTAACAAATACAGGAAAAATCCATTTCAGTTTACTTGAGCTAGTTTTCTAGGTACATATTACATAAACTGCAAAGCAGTTTCCGTTCATTGAACTAAAGAAATCTGAAACGTAAACAATGTTTTTAAACCTTCATAAGTAATTCAAATCGAAAATGCTTCAATTACTGTCACTCCTTTTTACATTAAAACTCTACTTCATGTCATTGAAGGGGAGTCTTCTTAGCCAAAACTAGCTACTTTAATTTCATCTCCTTTATCCGATTCCCTAAGGAATCGGTCTTCAGTTCAAGTCTTCAATTACGAGTTCTTTAACAAAAAATGATGACAGGAAAAGAGATGGTCTGATTTACTGGACTTGCAGAGCTTGCAAAAAAAATCTATAACAATGAAAGCTTGCTCACATTGAATCAAAATAGATTGGTGAACTCAACGTCCCATATATTATTCGCAAGACTTCTCAACTTAAAGACTGAGGTCTTTTTTTTACATGACATAAGATTGAAAACAGACCAAGGTTTAACAAAAAAAAAGTATTTCAGAAATTCCTGCCTCATATAAGGGCTATGAGCTTTTATGGGGATCAGCAGCCTGTAATAGTTTTCTGGTTTTGTTTATGAATACATCCTATCTAGATTATCCAGGAAAAGTAAGTTAACATTTACGCATGAATATATATGTTGAACGTAAATACTATTTCTTTAAATTTCTGTAAATACTAGAATCTCGTTTAGCACTGCCTCGAATTTCAAATAAGAAAGGGAATGAGGTTGGTAGCTGGTTTCGTAATAAACCAGGAGTTATGGAGGGTCGCGTTCTATTCCAGCTATATGGACATTTTGATGGACTTTGTCTTGAGGAGCACAGCAAAGGCAACATGAGAAGACGGAATCAAATGGGGAAATAAAAACTTTCTTGGACTTAGATTATTGTGATGATTTAAGTATGCCAGATGAAAGTCGTGCAAAAATGAATGAACTTTCAGAGTTTTTGCGAGTCGAGGGTGAAAGAATAGATTTGAAAATTAATGCTAAGAAGACTAAGTCTCAAAAGCTAGGAACAAGTGGAGATGAAAAGATGACGTTGGGTAACGAAAAGATGGCTCAAGTGGACAGCTTTACTTACCTAGGTAGAATTATTAGTAAAGACGGTGGGCGCGGTGAAGATATTAAAAGTAGAATAGCCAATGCCCAAGGTGTTTTTTGACAGAAAAAAAAAGTTTGGAACAATAGTAAGATAAATCTACGAACCAAGATTATAATATTGGAAGCTACAGTGATGACAATGGTCAACTATGGTTATGAAGCAAGGGTACTCCGAAAAACAGAAGAAGATTTGCTTGATGTTTTCCAGAGAAATTGCTTATCGATTGTTTTGGGTACCCGACTCACTGACCGTATCTCAAAAAGTATGTTGTACGAAAAGTGTGGTTCAATCACGCTTTCTAGGGGTAAAATGAGAGAAAGGCTCAGATGGCTATAGCACGTTCTGTAGATGAAGGATGACAGCTTACTAAAAAAAATTTCCTTTTCGACCAAACCGTCTAGGGTAAAACGAAGAGCAGATTATCCTAGGTTGGGGTTAGAACATGTTGAAAAGATGAAGGAAGGATTTAAAGGAAATGGGAACTTCCAAGGAGGGTGTAAAGTGGGAGACTTTTAACAGATTGGGATGGACGATGAGTGCGCGTGGCTGTGTTTGCCTCATTCAACCTGATGCAGAGGTGAGTTTTCAGTGATAGTACTAGTAGTAAAAGCAGTAGTATTTTCAGTTTCTAGAGTAAAATGCGAATTTCTATCACACGTGTTAAGGTGATCTGAAAAGTTCCTATGTTCATCTTCCCCAAAGTTCCAAAGTGATATTACATCATCCATGGAACGTCCCCAGTATATGTCGGTAAAAAAAAAAAAAAATTAAAACCCAATTTTAAAGATGTTCCACCTTAACTGCTGTTTCAAAACTTTCACTGTTTTAAATAGTTCCCCGCTATTTTACTTTTATTATTTGTAAGATCAAAGGCAGTTTGGTCTCCGTCGTTATTTAAAATGATTAAGTGCACCGCTTTATTCTGCACAGACTGTATCTATTTAAAATTCACAACAAAAAAAAATTTGAAAAGCGCATCACAAATATATTTTTATGCATTTTTATTACGGTTTTTCGAGTCGGGAAGATATTTCGGGAGATGGGGGGGGGGATAAAATCCCCATACCCTTCCCCCTGGATATA
Source organism: Artemia franciscana (assembly GCF_032884065.1). Classification (NCBI taxonomy): domain Eukaryota; kingdom Metazoa; phylum Arthropoda; class Branchiopoda; order Anostraca; family Artemiidae; genus Artemia; species Artemia franciscana. Next base: position 25,931,266 of record NC_088877.1, read on the forward strand.
GCCTTGCCTGTGTACCAGGTTTAGATGAAATAAAGCACAATTTGTGCACGCAATTAACTAGTATTGACTTAGAAAAGTCTTACAGCCATCATTACGAAAGCGGTCAGAGTGGTTCAAACTCCTGACCAAAGAGGTTGAAAGTCAACATGACTTTAGTCTTCCCACTGGGCCATAAACGGAGCAAATGCACTATTTACAAAAGGTGGTTGGGCACAAAACATATACTGTTGGATAAAAGGGTTCAGAAATGGACCATGCGTATTGTCAAAGTTCTGGGTGCTTCTAATTCGAATTGTCAGATCATTTTTTATACATCCCTTCCAAGCAAATTTTTATGTATGTGTCTGTCTGGAATGGCCCCAGTAGGACACCCAATTTCACCACGAGTTATCTTCACTAATTCTGAATTCTAAGGGTGTTAAGAAGGTATCAATCGCCGGCATCATAACATTTACCAATGTTTTCGTCCACGTACGTATAAAAGAATTAGTTCCAGGAGGTGGGGCAATTACATTAGGACAGCGAAAAACAGCAATAAGACAAATGATGAATCAAACAATAAGGTTATGGAAGAAAAAAACTGAATACCACGTGGATGTGGAAATTTGAGAGGTGTTCAGTGACAATGACCAAAGGAGGCTGATGAAGGAGCGAAATAAGCGTCATCATATCACTTCTGGAGGGAAATTTTTGGACTTTTCAAGCATTTTGGTTAAAACAGTTATCTCAAATTTTAATGCGATTCCACTTGGAGCAGCGGGAAAGCCAGTCGACAAATGGAGCAATGGGGAAGTACCACGATGTTCTTCAATCAATCTTGGCTTCTATGAAAGGCACCAGACATTCTGTCTAGCGACCAAAAAAGCTCTTTCCCAAGCTACTGCGATCATAAGATCTATATAATTAGGTCCAGAAAACAATACATGGGTGACACGTCACTCTTTACTTAGTAAATATTACTACATTGACTAGGATATGCACCTAATTTGTTTTGATATGGGACATTCGTACTGCAATCTCAAGCAAAGGGGATGGAGACAGAGTATTCGTCCGTTTAGCAAGAGGGGTTGGAGAAAGGTCGCACACATGATTTACCCAAGGGGGGGTGTAGGAGACAGAATGCAAGCACAGTTCACCAGAGTGGGTAGAAGAGGAAGCATGCGCACTGTTGACCAAACAGTGTCGGAGAAGGGACGTATGAAGGTTGACTAAAGGGACTAAACAAAGAGAACAAGTGCCGTTGACTAAACGCGGACAGAGAGAGAGCGTAGTTATTACTGACTAGAGGGATTTGGAGAAGCATCATGCACATTATTTGTCAAGGAGAGTTGAAACGGAAAATGTTCACTGTTTACAAAAGGGGATCAGACGTTGAATGTATGGGAGGTTGGGCCTTTTAATCAAAGAGATTAAAAATCAGTGTATGACTCTGATTTCAACAAGGTATAATATGTCCACCTTTTTTTAAACGTATCTATGAAGCCTCTGTTTTATATAGGCTATATGTATAAGTCTGTCAGGTTGACCTTTGATCAGTTTTAACTCTCAAGAAAGGTACTAAAACTTCTAATTTGCGATAGAAAAAAAGTCTTTTTCAGGTTTCTACAACCATTCGTTGTATATGAAGCCGAAATCAGAATATATATGGGATAATTGGGAGAGAAATACTGTTTTAAAGTAGGACTTCGGGGGGAGGATATAAGGTGGGTCAGTTCGATAAGGGGTAATTTTATGCCTTTCGGTGAAAGAAGGAAGCATTTGGGGCCGATTAGGTGACAGAAGGGCCCGCATTTCTGCCCGATGCGCGGAAAAGACGAGGACTTCGAGCACTTTATGTGCAATTATAAGGAGTTGAAGGATTCGAGGGTAGAAACTAATGGGATTGGGGTAAATTGGAAAGATTGGATGGTCGGAATTTTAAAAAGTAAGTGTAAAGTGGATATTAAGAATGTGGGGAGGTACACGCGTGTAGCCATGCAGCACAGAGAGAGATTCTTTGAGGGTGGATGATAGGCTGGACAAGAGAAGAATGTTGAAAGTTACTTTATATGGTGTGCTTGAAGCATTTTTTTTTTTTTTTTTTTTTTTTTTTTGCAACCATGATCCATGTAGCTTTAAAACACTTTAAATATATTGATCATGTGTGTGACATTTTGTGTAACCACGTGAGTTTTATGGTATTATGTACCTTTTTTCGTGTTTTTTTTCAATTTTTATGCTTTTTAATAGTTATTATTATATAACCTGTTATGTGAGTTAGTATCATGTGGTATTGTTTTGCATTATTTGTTGTTTTTTGCCATGGCCCCTAAGTGGCTTTTGTTGCAATAAATATCTATCTATCTATCTATCCATAAGGGAGAAACATCTTTCATTATTAAGCTAGCGATATTACATTGATTAGGAAACAGATTCTGGTTGAATAGGAAACAGATCTGTGAAGTCAATAATCATAATTATGCAACAAAAGCTACAATTCTAGGAAAATCTCCAAGAAACATTTTTCGACATCCCGATTCTGTTCACAGACCTTGGACAGAATATGCCTTTGCAACTACAAAGTCGTAACTGAAATTACAGCACTGACAACTTAATTATTCTTATCAGAATTAGTAGCAACAACAGAGTAATCAAGTAATCAGACCAAGTAAAATCTTTCCTGCCAACTCACCAAGCCTAATCTGCACTCTAAAATAAAAATAGTTCTGTTTGGCCAAGAGCGGAGTTGCTTTTGTTTTAACAGTACATCTGTGAATATGTAAGTGATTAAACTTTGATAGACACAATTATATTCGATGGATTATGGACATACTAAACAATTGACTGAAACTCACCATTAGCTTGACGACTCCATTTTTGAAGTCAGTAATAGCTGAGTCTCTATCATACTGATCAACACCACCATGAAGTGCAATACAATCATACCCAGCTTTCATCAGGTCTTTTAATAAATCATCAGCTGCTTCCTGCTTATCCACAAATATAATTACGCTTCCTTGCTCGATGTAGAGGCCAAGAATTTCCAAAAGCTACAATGGAAACAAAACATTAAGAGGAAATACCTTATATTACAAGAAAGAAAATAACGATTATGCAAGCTATTTGCAGGTGTTGAGCTATAAGCAACATGCAAGAGAAATGGTATTCTTCAGCTTAAAAATGCTCTATTTTGAGGGCATATTGTAATATTCACTTATGGGTCTTCTGTCCCCTGAAGTTTCGGTGCCCGTTTCGGTTTCCATCCACGGTCAAGCTATCTTACCTTGGCTTTCTTTATGTACCCTCTCTGACCTTAGGAGTCTAGGAATATAAGATCTTTGATTGAAAATAAAACTAACAGAAATTGCAGAAAAGGCAGAAGTTTAGCATAGTAAGAGTTAACGTAACACTTTTTGGTACATAAAACTGTTGTTCTGCCATAACAGTTTAAAAGAATAGTATTAAGCAGTTATGTGCAATTATTCTGTGTTCTTATTTAAGGATAACCGTAAATGAAGAAAAATATAATAAAAGCATATAAATAAATGGGAATGAAAAACAAAAACAGAAAACATAATCTTACAAATATTTTGATCGTACCCTATAGTCTGCTCAACATCTGAAAAAAGGAATCAGCTTTTTAAAAAATGCGATACAAAGTAGCCTTTAAACGTCCGACAAAAATCATCCGAAATATCAGTCGAAGTATATTAAGAGACGCCTGGCGCTTGCCAACTCTAGCATTAAAGCTTTGATGCCTATCAAGAGAAACAAGAACTTGTTGACACAATTGAAAATAAGACTTTTCAACATAGTGATTGTTTTTATTGCCATATACGCTGTTATCATAGACGCTGTTATATACCATATAGACTGTTTAAAAGCTACAAGATTAAAAAACAACATAATTGATAAAATAAAACTACGACTACAAAATTACATCCAATGTATAGAAAATTCCTGTCTTCCGAAAATAGTATTCTATTATCACCTGCATGGTTCCCGTCACAGAGACCCCCCCCCCCGAAGAGATGGAAAGATAACTTCTCAACACACTACCTAGAGCAGCTTCTCAGCTTGGCTCAAGACAGATGCTCGTAGAGACGCAACATCAATAACATAGTAAATGAAGAGGCCCCAAAGCCACCTTCGAGGATGCATGGGACTTCAGTGAAGACTAAGAATTATTGTATTGTTCCAGAAAAAAAAATAGATTCCGAATCGGAGAAGCCTACCACTCAAATACTCAAGCTTTCGGAAACGGCGTATCCGCGTTTGTCACCTCACCACGGTTTGATCTGTTTGTTTTATTAATTTTATTATTTAATGTTGTTGTTGATTAATGTTATTGATAATTAATGCTATTGCTTAATGTTATTTTTGATTTTCATTTTTGTGTCACGTATTTTTTTTTTCTAAAGTGTTTACTCCAATACTTATCTTTTGATTTAAGTGGGTTATAAGTAAATATTGTTATTATACGGTATTATTAAATAACTTTGATTTCTTTTTTTAGAATGAATTCAAGGCTGCTATAAAAGCAGCAGAGTAGATAAGCATGTGGCACCGAAAGATCGAATTTGCCACTTGTATTATGTAGTTTTCTGCTAAATATAAAAATGAACACTAGGTTGAGGTAGAGGTAAGACCAAGATACTGAACTTGCAACACTCAAGTTTAACTTAACTTGAACTTGCAGCGAGTTTTGAGGCGATCGACGATATAAGATTAGTAAAAAAGTTGTCTTAAAAAGTTCAATATTATTACTTTTTTTGCAGACTTTTCGATAGAGATTGTTGATATTGGTTAAATAAATACCTCACGTCTTATTTTCCTTGTAAATTCCAAAAGTGATTTTTATGACTCGAAATCGTTTACGTTGGGGTCATGGAGGGAATGGAGTTACTTAGAGCTCAAAGTAAGATGCCCAACTACAGCTCGAAGTAAAATTTTCAGTTCCAGTGTTTCATACAAATTTGTCTGCAGTTTAAGCTTATAAGTATATCAAGTTTTAAAATGTAAAATATTTTTGTTGTATTTGTTAAGAAATCTTAGAAACTAAACAAATATTTCCTTTATTGAAAAAGAGAATATTAAGTGTTCAACTGAAAAAGAATGATAAAAATCTTCCTTTATACATAATTTTTCACACTTCGTAGGGGGAAGGGGGTAATATCCATCTCCCTCTTTCGTTCTTGGTATGGCCTAGTGAAGAATCCTTATACTGTTCTCTCAAGATATTGCTATACCAATCCTACAAACACGACTAATAGCAGACACGGCATAAGTAGTAGCAATACTAGTTTTAGGAGAGATAGTAAAAGTAAAGATACTGGTAGCAGTTCGAGCAGTAGTCACAATAGCGTAAGGAGTCAAGGTAGCAGCAGTCATGTCAGGAATAGTTAAAAACGAGACAACATAGAACAATGAAGAAAAACGAGGTAAATCTCGAGTAGTCTCAGGGGCCGGGGGGTAATAGTAGCAGAATCCTTGGTAGGAATAGCCATGTAGCAGTAGTCACAATAGCGTAAGGAGTCAAGGTAGCAGCAGTCATGTTAGGAATAGTTAAAAACGAGACAACATAGAACAATGAAGAAAAACGAGGTAAATCTCGAGTAGTCTCAGGGGCCGGGGGGTAATAGTAGCAGAATCCTTGGTAGGAATAGCCATGTAGCAGTAGTCACAATAGCGTAAGGAGTCAAGGTAGCAGCAGTCATGTTAGGAATAGTTAAAAACGAGACAACATAGAACAATGAAGAAAAACGAGGTAAATCTCGAGTAGTCTCAGGGGCCGGGGGGTAATAGTAGCAGAATCCTTGGTAGGAATAGCCATGTAGCAGCAGTCACTATGGTAGGAGTAATACCACGAGTAGGAACAGCCATTGTAGCAGTAGTTTGCTAGAAGTAGTTAGGGTAGAAACAGTCCCGATAGATGCAGTTGGGGCAAGAAAATTAGTGAAGAAATGATCATAGTATAGTTAGTGCTGGTAGATTCAACCGTGGTAGGATTCATTTTTGTAAGAGTGATCGTAGTTGAGGTTGTCATATGGTAGCAGAAGCAGAGGTAGTAGCGGTAGAACTCGTGGTAGGAGAAGTTGCAAACACAAGAAGAAAAAAAAGAAAAGAATAGCGACAGCAAAATTACAACTGACCAATAAATTAAAAGAATGTACAACAATTTGGCATCAAAAACCTAAAACGAATAGTCATTCGTTGAGGATTGGGTCAAAGTGTCATGCGATAAAATTGGTCAAAAAAAAAAGAAAGAAAGAAGAAAGAGGGAGAAAGTCATAGATATGTTAAAATATTAAAATACAATAAACCTACTAAGAATTACAGAGACCATAAGGTTAATAAAACGCTAAAACGGAGGAAAACGATGAAACGGGCACAAATAACAAAAATAGGGGAACTATCAGGCTGTTTTATTATTTTTCTGGTAACGTTGTGGGTCACAATTTTTTTCTTATCTGGAGATAAAACAGGGGCGAGAAAGAACCAAATATGGGAAAAGTCCGGATGAAGAGTGTCTTTCGGAGGAAGAGTTTTGAGTGCAAGGGTTTAGAATCGCATTTATTCAAAAACTGAGGAAGAAGAGGAGTTGTTGTAATCCCTTGTCAAAATAGAGGATCATCATTTGTAAAAATTGCATATTTTCGTTTTTTTAGGCCTTGCTACTGGCATTATATAACTGGTTGCGTTGAAAAGGTCTTCTTTTTTATGGCTTTTGATCTGTTGTAATTCTTTGTTAAATATATACAAATATTTTTGCAATTGCCAGATTTTTGCTCTTTATGGAATTTAATGTCTTTTCATACCAAATCTTTTCAAAGATATTTTATTATTAAAGGTTCCCCAATTTTTAACAACGATATGTTCTAAGCTTGAAACTTTTGGATTTCTTTTTTAAGGCTATTGAATCGTTTTAATTTCTTGTTAAAATATCGAATCATCATTTGTAATAATTGCAAATTTTAATTTTTTGGGCCTTCCTACTGACATTATATAACTGGTTGCGTTCAAACCTGTAAGCTTAATCAAGTAGTGAGCGGATTTTATCAAACAAAAAACAAATTAATTTAAAAATTTTAAGGCATTTATCTAGTTTGAATTAAAGTATTAAAATTATTGCTCAGGCATCGTAAACATTTTTGCAGTTTACATAATAACTTTGATAGATTCTGAATATAAGTTAAAAAAAAATTTCAACTTTTTTTTATGTCTAATAAAAGACATTGCTTATACTTGTAAGAAAAGAAATTCGGTAGCGATGTTTTTCTAACAACGATTTCTACTAAGCTTCAAACTTTTTTAAGGTTTTTGAATTGTCGTAATCCCTTGTTAAAATATATACAAGTATTTTTGCAATTACTAGTTTTTTGCTCTTTACGCCATTTAATGCCTTTTCATACTGAGGATATTCAAAGATATTTGATAGCTGCCTCAAGTCCGATTTCTGACAACAATTTCTACAAAGCTTCGAACTTTTTGTTTTCTTTTTTAAGGTTTTGAATTGTTGTAATACCTAGCCAAAATATATTCAAATATTTTTGCAAACACCAGGTTTTTGCTCTTTGAGCAATTTAATATAAACTTTTCCATACTTGAAAATCTTCTATTATTCCACAGAAGTGTGACAAGTGTCATGACCTCATTGCAATTTTTCTATATGACGTCATTTACAAAAAACAATATTAAGGCTTTTAACGAATTTTCTCAAAATTCTGACCTATCTAAATCGTTTTTTTAGACCAAAAAATATCAGGATGCCAATTTTCTCCAAAAAACATGGAGCCCTTTCCTTATTGTTCACTTATAAAGATAGTATGCTATTAACTGGCCCTATTTTACCTTCATGAACTTATTGTCATCTTCGATAATGAGGACGTGTTGTACAACTTCTTTGGCCACGACAGAACGACCACCAACCGTTATTTCCAAAGGTGTATGAAGAATATGCCTCGCTAAAGCTTCCATCTGCCGTGGGAAGGTAGCACTAAATAAAACAGTTTGCCGATCAGGTCGGGTGTTGTCCATGATTCTCATTACCTAGGGGGTAAAAGAAATATAAAGTTTTGAACAAAACTAACTTTGTTCAAGATAAAAACAACTCAATTTACTCAAAACGGGTGCTTTCTACATACATTTTACCAAAAGATTTGTTTCTGCATTAAAGCTAATTTTTAATCTTTCTTAGGTTTATCTGAGAAATTCAAACCAAAAAAAAACAACACAGAAATAGTGTATAGAACTAAGCTAATGAAGCAACATTTAAATATGCTGATGATCTAACCAAGCTAATTTCCACCATCGGGCGTCCATGCTTAACAAATTTACAACAGTTGACAAGAAAACCCTGATTCATTGTTGAAAAAGATAGCTTATAGTTCTCATAAGCTACTAAAACGCTGGGGGCAAATTTTATGTCTTTCTAGCTGATAAAATAAGGCATTCGGCGTTGCCTATAAAGAAAGATTGTCAAATTCCTTCATTAGGAGGAACCATAAAAAGCATGCAACATCAAGTCGCAAGGTATATTACAAAAAGGAAGAAACAAATTTCGCTTGAATGCTGTATCTAGAAGATTACACTGTATACTATGGTTCTAAACCTCAACAACTTGGCTTTCCATTTGCCGAAACCCCTATTCCGACTCTCGTGTACTCTCAAAGAGAGTATTTTCATGGCTTATATTTCTTTTCTTTTTGTTCAACTGACTCGCATAAATACAAGGGAAAACCATACTTAGGTTTCCTACTTCTGCTAAACCAAGAGTGAAGCTCTTTACCTTATAATTGGTCAAACCAATTTAGATTCTATTTATCAAGATTTTGCTTGACTAATCTGCTATTCATCATTGAATCCTTATGAAGCAATTTATAAATTTCTCGAAAATCAGAGCTGTAGTTAGGCATTGCAGCTTGCCAAAAGCCCGTTGAGGTACTTTGGCAAAGAAAAACTGTAAAACTTATAGAATAGGCTCACTAGAACGTTAGTTCAGCTACTGGTAAGAGAGTCTGGATGCCTAACTTGCAATACACGATCCATTCATTTAGACAAATATTGCGGACATAACTCCTGTTTCTCTTTGGTTAAACCATGTTCGGGAAAACTGATCTACATTTTCAACGTACAAATTTCTAACTTACAATATAAGACACCTTTTACCAAGACATCAGGAAACCTTAAAGGGAGAATCCACTGATATTCCTCTCAGATTGCGTATTAATTTTCTGGACTTTTAAAAATAGTCATTTCATCCGGCCATTTGAAATATCACTTCAAAGATTTAACCAGAAGTCAGCAAATTTCTTCTTTAAGGGGTAAATGACTATATCACTTCCTATACCCTTTAGAAATCCTGTGAACTAAGATAAAAGAGAATGGAGAACTTGTAAGGTTGTAATTACAGCCGCTGGATGAAAACTTTCTTATTGAGGAAAGTCACTTCAAAACAGGCAAGTGCCTTCTTTTCTGTACCATTAATTTAAAAAAAAACGTTCCGAAAAAGAAGTTTTCTAAAGAAAAGTAAAGGTCATATTAATCTTAAGATTAGGAGAAATAGAAACCTACAATAACTCAAACCCAAAACGACCAGAAATTAAATAAACAATCACAGCAAAAAAACATACATCAGGTACTAATATAAATGAACGAATAAATCTTACAACGAGTAATGCTTAAGTTGAATATGCAAATCAAGCTTAAAACAAAGAAAAATACTTTGCCATTGAAGCTAAAACGAAACCCAAAACGAACAGAAATTAAATAAACAATCATAGCAAACAAGCATAAAGTAGGTACTAATATAAATGAGCAAATAAATATTAAAACGAGTGACACTTAAATTGAATATGCAAATCAAGCTTGGGTTTTGCCTCCTTCTTTCACTGTAAAATTCTAAAACCTAATGCGTCATTGGCACTTTGCTGAAAACTATGTCTTAAGAGTCTTGGAAAGTAACAATAAAATAAAACTGAATTTTTGATTTATAATGCTATAAATTGCAGAAATATCATCAGTTCAAGATTTTATTTCATTGTAATTATATCTTAATTTTCAACGCTGCAATAACTGGAAAAGAAAATATTTGTAATATAATTCATTTTCAGTGAAGCACCAATAATATAGTAGGATTTTAGACTTTACAGTAAGGGAAGGGAGCAGCATCCAGACTCTTTTTTGTAGTGAAGCTATATTTGTCTTGAATAGCCATGGGAAGAATTAGTAATTTTAAACTGAATATTTGATATATATTGATATTAATTGCTGAAAATCATTAGTTCAAAATTGAATTTTACGGCAATTTTCATGTTTATTTTCAATTTTGTATTGAAGTACAAAAGAAAATATGTAATATAATTCGCTTGTTAAATGGCTTAATAATATGGCCTGATCTTAAGTTTATCATGGCCTATTCGTTAGAAAAATTCTTTTTTGGAGTTTTTTTAATTAATTTCTGTTCGTTTTTGGTTGCCAAAGTTTCAAGTTTTTCTAAATTCTCTTTCTCAAAATAATTTTTTATTCCAAAATAAATCAACAGTTTTGACAAGAATCAATAAAATTGAACTCAAAATTAGTTGCTGAAAGCTCACCAGCTCAAGATTTTATTTCACCCAGGGCCGGATTTAAAGCTTTGACGCTTCTAGGCCCAAGTGTTTTTGCTGCTCAGTTTTAGCGAGATTTTCGGGGAAATCCTCAAAATGTTAGAAATAAAAAAGCCGCGCGGCCTAGTGGGCCTATTGATGAATCCAGTTCAGGTTTCAATGCAATTTTCATTTCATTTTCAATGTTGTAACAAGTACAAAAGAAAATATTTATAATATAATTCGTTTTAGTAAAGAGCCAATACACAGTAGGCCTTATGATTTTACCGTTCAGGAAACGGTTAGTACACATACTCTTGTTTGTAGTGAAGAAAATATGTGTCTTGAACAATTTTGGAAAGAGCTAGTAAAATTAAACTGAATCCCTATGGTTTTTGGGATAGAATGTATATAATAAGTTTTTTTGGTAGGGAGTGGGGGGTGGGCATGGAGGAAGGGTCAGGGGTCAGCTCCCATGATTTTTGGAATAAAATATCGTTAATAAATTGTTGTTGTTTTTTTCTTTTTTTGGGGGGGGGGGGGGTCTGGACATGGAGGGAGGACTAGGGGTCAGTTCCCGTGATTTATCATTGATATTTTTTGGGGAAATAGGGGTCTTGGGCCATGGAGGACCAAGGGTTAGCTACTATAAGTTTTGGAACAAAATATTGCTTATAAGTTGTTGTTTTTTTTTGGGGGGGGAGGTCGCACCATGGAGGGACAGGGGTGATTTGCCATACTTACTGGAATAAAATATCGTTAAAAATTTGTTTGGGGGAGGGATAGGTCCATGCAGAGAAGGCCAGGCGTTAGCTCGCTTAAGTTTTGGAATAAAACATCATTCATAAGTTTTATGAGTGGGGTTGGGGGTTTGGTTTATCTGATCTTTCAAATACTTTCAAAATCCTCGTATAAGGACTTTATATGCCCCCTGGACATAGCATACAACACTTGCTCCAAGGCTCTGGGGCGTTGTGTTGACCCTGGAGTTTTTGTTATCCGATTTTTTGACTTTCTTAACAAAATGGCAATATTAAAAATCCGATCGGATGGATTTGGAATAAAAAGACAGGAGGGTTAGCAGCCCTCTGATCCGGGGTTAGTTGCCATCGAATCACTTTTGACTCTTAAAGAGGGAATTAGAACTTTCAATTTCTAATCATTTGAATCCCCTCCTATGTTTTTACTACCACTTCTTCCATAAAAACTTTATATGCCCCTAGAGCATAAGTTACAACCCAGGGCTCGGGAGGGGATGGGGGGGGCATTTTGAACCGAATATTTTTGTTATCTGATCGTTCAACTATTTCAAACAAACTGGTAAACTCAAAATTTGATCTGATAAATCTGGGGAAAAGAGGGAGTGTGTGTGTGGGGGGGAGGATGCCCTCCGATACCTTTTGACTCAAAAAAAGGTAAAAAGAACTTTCAATTTCAATGAGCCACATCTGAAGTTTATACGAACTCCCCTTACATAAAAAAGATATGCCCCCAGAGCAAAACTTAACACTTTGGGGAGGGGACTCTGGGTGTGTCCACCCCCAGAGTTTTTATTATCTGATTTTTGAACTATTTTTAACAAAACGGCTATCTTAGAATTTTTATCGGATGGGCGTGGGAAGGGAGGGGGCTAGTTACCCTCCAATCTCTGTTGACACTTAAAAAGTGAACTAGAACTTTCAATTTCAAACAAATGAGCCACCTCTGAGTTTATACGACGGCCCTTTTCATACGAAGTGCCTCTGGAAAAAAAAGTAGAACACTGGGGCCGTATGGCTTTTACTATAGACAACACTATCTGCCTTTGATTTCTGGTCGTTTTGAGTTTGACTTTTAACAGGTATTTGTATCTGCTGATCTTAAGTTTAACATGGCCTTTACTTTTCTTTGACAAACTTCTTTTTCAGAAAATTTAATTTTTAAATTAATTTTTGTTCGTTTTTGACTACAAAAAAAAGGATAAAGGATAAAGATCCTCCAGAGCCATTGCTGGCACATAGGGCGTCGAATCGACGTTTCAGTTGCTGGGTGTTTTTTACAGGGACAAGTAGCAAGCTTGTCGCCCAACCTTGCCGCGGCGGGGATCGAACCCTGCGCCCCATATTCCCAAGGAAAAACATCAATCCACTGTGCTCCAACAGGTTGATTTTGACTGCAAAAAGTTTCAGGTTAAAAAAAAAATCCTTATTTCAATACTAAATTTTTTTTTCAACATCTAACTTTCATCGAAGTATCAAAACTACTATTAAAGTAAAAATTTAAAAAAATAATGAAGTAAAGAAAACATCAAAGTAAACAAGGTACCAAAGTAACAATAAGCAATCTGCATAACTTACAGCCTTTGCACCGTAAATCGAAGTTGTCATGTAAATCACTAAATCCAAGTATCAATGTAACAATAAGCAAGTTCCGTAACTCAGAACCGTTTCTCCGGGTGGGGAGGGGTTCAACCCCGAAAGCAATTATTTGGCCTTTAAAGAATTTTGAAAATAATGGCTATCTCAAAATTTTGACCGGGGCCCTTTGGGGAACTGGGGCGTGGGGCAATTGATCACTTTTTAAAGAACTAGAAGTTTCAATTTCCAATTGAATGAGTCCTCTCCAAAGTTAATACGACCAGCCCTTACACAAAAACCTTATATTCTAATAATAGGAAACTTAGAAAAGTTAAAATCCTTGTCCCAGGGGCTATAAAGGATTTTTCAAACCTTAAGTTATAGAAACTTGAATTTTGGACTATTTTGAAAAAATGACCATTTCAAAATTTTGATAAGGCGCATTTGAAGAAAAGGGGCACAAGGGAGGAAGGGGACTTGTTACTTTTTGATTCTTAAAAAGGGCGAAATAAATTTTGAATCCCGGTCGAATGAACTCTCTCCAAAGTTTACATGACCACACCTTTCATAGGAGCTGTATAAGTTAACGAACCGAATTATGACTTTCAATTTCTAATCGTTCGAGTCCCCTCCGAGGTTTATACGATCACTTCTTCCATAACAAACTGTGAAAAAGTCAACTATAATTTTAATTTCCAACCATTTGAGCCCCCTCTGAAGTCTCTACGAGAATTCCCACCATAAAAACCATATAAGCCCCCAGGCCATAACTTACAATGCCTGCCCCGGCTCTGGGGGGTTGTGTCGACCGTAGAGTTTTTGTTATCTTATTTTTGAACTATTTCTAAAACAAATGGCTATCAAAAATTTTTATCAGATGCATCTGGGGAAAAAATGCACGAGAGGGTGAGGGCTAGTTGCCCTCTGATCATTTTTGAATCTTAAAAAGGGCACTAGAACTTCACATTTTCAATTGAATGATCCCCCTCCAAAGTTTATACGACCACTCCTTCCATACGAAGTGCCTGCAGAAAAAAATAATAAAACATTGAAGCCTTATGGCGGGGGGGGGGGGGGGCTAGTTGCCCTCGGCTCTCGTTCGTTTGCCTCTTAAAAAGTGAACTAGAAATTTTAATCTCCAATCAAATGAGCCCTCTCTGAAGTTTATGAGCATCCCTTCCATAAGCACCATATATGCCTAAAGGGCATAACTTAAAACGCCTGCTCCCGGACCCTGGGGGGTTGTGTCGATACCAGAGTTTTGGTTACCTGACCTTTGAACTATTTTTAACAAAATACTTATCTCGAAATTTTTATCTGATGCATTTGGGAGGAAAGGCGCGGGGGACCAGTTGCCCCCGATCACTTTTGAATCTCGAACACCGAAGCTTATACGACCAACCCTTCCATATGAAGTGCCTCTAGAAAAAAAAAAAATAATAAAACATTGGAGCCGTACAGCCTTTATTATAAGCAACGCTATAGCGTTGCCTCTGATAAAAAAAAAAGTGCTTAAAAATGTTAAAGAATTTTCCTAGTCCTTTTTCTTAACACCTTCTTTCTTTACACAAAATTCTGATAATGAATGTTAGTTCTTTCAGAGGGTGATTAACTTGCTATTAATTATATTAAATGCATGTTTCATTCTATTAAAGCTTGCCTAGGAGCACACGAAATATATTTTAAGTGAAATTTTATAGACAATTTCTGACTTAATTACAATGTTTAGTACAGTTTTCTTAATTTATTTTATTCTTCATGAAACTCCATTATTGGCAGTTTCAGCTTAAGATTAGAGATAATAAGTTCACATAAAGTTAAATTAGCTCAGTCGTCTTCGAGCCTTTATAGCTAACCGTAAATACCTAAATCTAATTTGAATACACGCCTGTATGTAGTAAATAAACGACAGAAGAGACTCGTCGGCATTCGGTATGAAATCGTTGACACGTTCCGGCCATTTCCCACAATTGAGACGGTAAATATTAATAACGAAAATCTTTCTCATTGTCTGGAATTCGAAGTTACTCTCAAAAAAGACAAAAAGCGCTATTAACTTAATCAGTAATATGATATGTCTTGCTCTAGCTTTCTAGAAACAGTCTTTATCAATGTACAAACGAAGGAGGATAATACATCTTTCTTGATAGCTTCACTAATTAATTAAGTCTAGGAGTTTTGCCCTGCTAATAATAAAGAATATCATAGAAATAAAAATGAATTATCATTATGAAACAAATTAAAAACAAAAAAACAAATTAGCTAAAAATCATGCTGGTGATTTAGAGCGTATATCATTATTCTTTTTACAACGGTCAACTTCCCCTGTTTCTCTCTCCCCTCAATCTCCTACTCGCTCTTTCTTTAGGTTTGTATAACTCTCTCTCTCTCCCTTTCTTCCAGCCTGTTTGAGGGTACCATAACGTTCAAAGGAGGGAGAACCAAATTTACTGCCCAACTGTTTTGTTACACAATTGAGGGATTAAAAACCAACCTGAGGTTCAAATCCCATGTCAAACATCCTATCTGCCTCATCAAGAACAATGTAAGTGACTCTTCTTAGATTGGTAACCCTTCCTAAAAGAAAAATAAAAAGTCAATCCCTGAAAGCAAAACTATTACGGACACAAACTCAGATCCATTTTTATAAAAACGAAGCAGAATGAACGGTCATCTATGAAAAAACAGGCTCAATAAGGATCCTTGAGGTACCTATTTGACTCTCAAACTACTTTGTAATTAATGGTAAGTAATAGAAACTGAATTAATAGATACTAACTTTTTAAATAAATATTTAAAAAGATTCTGCTTTTAATGCTGGTCCGATTATTAATTTCTTCAGAAATGTTTCACTTATAAATTCAAACAAAAATTTTTAAACATAAGTTTAAATTTGCATAGTTTCATAAATGGGGAGAAACACCGCCTGATCTTGTTGTAAATTACAATCTCAAATTCAATTAATTTCTTCAGAAATGTTTCACTTATAAATTCAAATAAAAAATTTCTAAACATAAGTTTAAATTTGCATAATTTCATAAATGGGGAGAAACACCGCCTGATCTTGTTATAGATTACGATCTCAAATTCAACAGCTGAGATTGCATATAACACATGAGACCATTTTTCTGTCACCAGAAATCTGATTGCAGTGAAGCTTGTGCAGTATCATCCTTAACAAACAGCTGCGTGGACCGTGTCATCATCAAAATGGTATAGAGGGTTATTGAAATTGTATTCAAAGTTCCGATTTGACAGGTACCGATTTAAGAGATAATGAAAGGTTGACAATTACAGCGTCTAATCAATAGCAAATTGACTGGACAAAACTGATGTTCCCATAATATTTTTGTTGGAGAAGGTGAACAAAGGTTGTTATAGCAGTTTGTGTTGCCTAGACAATATAAGTGCAACAAATCTAGTTTAACCTAATGTTCGAAGGCTTACAAGTTTTAAAAGAGAAGTTAAAAAAAAAATTAGACTAGATTTAGTTCTTTGACTACATAGATTACAAATATAAAAGAACTTACGAAAGTAGGAAATTGCACAGGATTTTTTTTTTTTTGTTCAAGTGAACGGACTTCCGAGATATTGGTGTGAGTGTATCCCTCTGTGTGAGACATCCTGTGGGTGAAAAATCAAGAGAAGACCGAACTTAGTTACGATAAAATAGTATCCTAGAAACAGTTTCCTTGGAGGATGGAAATTGTCTCCTCCGGGCATGTTCCTGTATTTCGCAGGGAGATCGGGACCGGACATACAGCCCTGAAATAAAATGTTCTCTCTAATTTCGGGGCATAAAAAATAAATGGTGTTTACTGTTATCACCATTCTCCCTCCCCTACCTTCTCAAATAAAAAGTCACGCACATGTGTCTGTATATGAGTTCAAAACTACCGTTATTTACTGTTGTTTGTCTGACCTGCATAAGTCGACTTCCATGGCAAGACAAGGAATGCCCCGATAATAAAATACCTGTAAACCAGTGTAATCATGTATATTCGATGAGGAACGAACTAAATATAATGACTTACCATTATTGGCAGCCAAAATTTCAATCATTCTCCCAGGTGTGCAAACAATAATTTCAGCACCACGTTTCAGTTCAGCAATTTGCTCAGATATCCCAGTGCCCCCATAAACACAAACGGTGTTTAATCCAATGCTTTTCCCAAATTTTTTGGATTCTTTTCCAATCTGCAAACACAGCTCACGAGTTGGTGCCATTATAAGAGCTAAAAAACAGAGTAAATGTTATTCAATGTGTTTGTTACAGTTAATGAAACCAGAACATAAGCCTACTTTTCCTTCGACGCTACAGGAGTACAAACAGTAGCACAGGGAACAAAATTTTTCATCAGTTTATATCTTTCAACGGAACTGCGATAAGGATTGAGGATTCTTCTGGACCAGAATTATTGTTAATTTAAAGATGTTTGCTCCATGGTTTCCAATCCCCCCCTTCCTACACTTCTGAAAAGAAGGAATTCAGGAGAGTTCAGGAGAGGAATTCAGGAATCACTGATTGTTTCATGGTTATACCCGAGAAAAAGAAGATACAATAGTTCCATTTGTAACAGCTTCAAGAGTAATAATTTACTTCTTTTTCACTCTAAGGCGATGAAAATTACATTTTTCGTCCTTCTACTTGAGACTTATAAGACTCCTAAGCCTAAGCATAAACTGTTTTTACGCGGCTAAATATAGATGAAGTTTTTAAATAAGTAATTTGTGTACATCATTCTGTCCAAAAACAGAAATTAGCTATATTTTTCTTTCGACAATATCAGCCTATTTGATTGCAATTGAAAGTATTACTTAATTTTCTTTAATATTACCTCACTTTACAAAACAGTGGCGACATATTCGAATGTAAAGTTAGCAGCCTGAAAATATTAACTAGAAGAGGTTCAAGTTCACGTTAAATGTTCATTTCAGATTTTCATATTTCTACTTGGTGTCATAAAATCTTCTATTAAATAAAGACGTATTACCTTTCTGATAAACAATTGAATGACAGAAATCTAGAATTGTGACTTGCATGTTATTATGTCTATGACAGGAGAGCCACGTAAAACATTAAAATATCGCACAAGACCTTCTCTGGATGAGTTGCAGAGGAGAAAAGAGTTTACCATCAACTAAATATTCAATTTTAAATATGCATTATTAGTTTGTTTGATCATTTGTTTAGCTAATTTGCAGAAATTTAGACATTACTATAAAACCATCTCACCAAAATTCTACTAATTATAATTCTACTACCAAAATCCAAATCTCCTAATTAATTTCTTTTTTTCTTATAAAGATTAATTTCTTTTTTTCATTAGTGTTGTCAGATGAAATGTAATTCCGATAATTGTCAATTGCTGTATCATCGTGTTATTAAGATGCTGTATACATTTTCCTTAATACAGTTTTCCAAGTAAAATCAAAGTCGGTGATGTGGGCGAGCTCCTAGATTCTCCTTCCGTAATTTATACCTATTAGCCTTTCGGTCTATATGAAATTCAATTTCCTCCAAATTGTTTGGATTTCTAGTGAATTTCTCAAAGAGGTGAAGATTCTAATTAGCTGAGGGAAGTCCACCTCTTCCGCAAAACATATGTTTATGGACACGATCATATTAATTAAATTAAAAAAGAGTGAATGCATTTTTTTTTTCCTATTTCACATATAGCATCTTCTTCCTGATTCTATCATACGAAAAGTATTTCTTTAATATTTTTTCGGGGGGTAAAAATAATATTAAGTATATAGCCACAAATATGAAGTTTAACAACATTAACAATTTTATTAACAAACTGAAGATAATAGAGTTTATAATCACTTACCTAGCGGACCATCACCTTCTTCAAGAGGTGGCTGATCTATGACGTGTCTAAACAGGGGAAGCAGGAAGGCCAATGTTTTCCCACTACCAGTCTTAGCAATTCCTATGATATCTCTACCTAGAAGATTGAAATTAAGGTTGTTTTAGTGCCATTAAGAAGTTAAGATTAATTTTCTCTCATCATCCTATTTTAATTTGCAGTCACCGATGCAATGAGATCAATTTCCGGAGAACCTAGATGTGAGTGTATTCAATATCCCAAAATGATTCCTTTTTTGGTTAAAAACAAGTCTTCAACGCAGTCGATTCCTCTCATAATTATCCCTCTAAGCTCTCTCTCTCTCTCTCTCTCTCTCTCTCTCTCTCTCTCTCTCTCTCTCTCTCTCTCTCTCTCTCTCTCTCTCTCTCTCTCTCTCTCTCTCTCTCTCTCTCTCTCTCTCTCTCTCACTCTCTCTCTCTCTCTCTTTTTTTTCTTTTAAACTCATTTGGGGTTAAGCAACTTACCAGACATGATTGCAGGTATTGCTTGTGCTTGAATAGGTGTAGGCTTTTCATAGTTCAATTTTTTAAGGACATCAAAGACTTTCTTGGATACACCACATTGTGCCCATGTTTTTATAGGCTTCGGACAATCTTTTCCCTTAATCTTGATACCTTCTAGTTCCTAGAAATAAAATTACTTTCTATTAAAACTTGCACAGAACACATCAACATCTCGAGTCTTCCTCTTTTTTATTGATTGATACTTGATTAAAATGGTACAAACGAGAAACCATTTGCGTAGCAAGAATGAGTTAGTAGACACATACGGATGAGACACTTGTGTGGAAGGAGAATCTGAGGATTTTGCGATAACTATTTGTCATTTTAGGGGAGAGCAGGGCCTTTCGGATTATTCCTATGAGGGAAATCATCCGTCCCCATGTGCAGGCATTGTAAGAATACTCCTGAGCCTTGTCTCTCAGTCGTTAAATTTTAAGCATAAAAATGAGCTGATGTGGGGCTTGTTACCTTTAATGCCGTACTAGGCGTTAAAGACATATCTAAATAATTTTTAAGACTTTCAAGAATTTCCTACCTTATAATTGTTAAAAGGATATTAGTTCTGTTCCCAAACATGAAATCCACAAGTCAAACAGCTCGTGGTAA
The DNA here is from genome assembly GCF_032884065.1 of Artemia franciscana. Classification (NCBI taxonomy): domain Eukaryota; kingdom Metazoa; phylum Arthropoda; class Branchiopoda; order Anostraca; family Artemiidae; genus Artemia; species Artemia franciscana. The sequence goes on from NC_088877.1 coordinate 25,951,149, forward strand.
CGAACTGTAAGTAAGGAGCGACGCGGCTCTATATTAACCAAAACTCTAAAAAATGGATTTTTATTTTGATACCGACAGATATATCAAAAGATTCAGCTTATTGTGGTGATTTCGAATATGTAAGTTTCATTAAGTTTAGCGTAAAACGTCAAACGCTACGAGCCTGATGAAATTTGCCTGATTTTTCAAAAAAGGCGGGAAACATCAGAAGAGAGCTCATTCTAACCGAAATTAAAAGCTCTAATGCTCTTTTTAAGAGATAAAATATATTGGAGGGCAACTAGGCCCCCTCCTACGTCCCCTTTTTCCCCAAAATCGTCCGATCAAAATTTTGAGATAGCCATTTTGTTCATCATAGTTGACCATCCAGGGGGATGGTCTTCAAGTTATAAAATTTGCCCGTTGTTTACTCATAGTATTTATTATTGGGAAAAATGCATACATTTTTGGTTGGGGGGGATTTTTGTTGAGGTTTTTTCCAAGGGGAAATTTCCGATGGGAAGGGAAGTTTCTAGGGGTGAACTTGTCAGGGGGACATTTTACACTGGGGAAATTTGCCAGAATTCCTATGTAAAATTCTTTTTATATGTTCCGCCTCAATTTTACGCGTTGAGTTGTTAAGTGTAATGGTCTTTGGTAAATTTTTTCCGGGATTGAATTTTCTAGAGTATAAGGGGGATTTTTCCGTAGAGGTGGGGCCAGATTTCCTGGCATTATTTAAAAAACGATCAGAAATTAAATAAAGAAAACGATTTTTTTTCAATTGAAAGTAAGGAGCCCTCCCTTAGCACCACACTCTTTACGGTAAAGTTTGAATTTTGACCCAATTCTTAAGAACGATTCCTGAAACACAAGGACCGTTTAATTAGAACAATAAGAATTTTTTTAAAAGTACTAAAAAACTTCGGCGTAAAGAGCGAGATGTTGAGGAGGGGTCAACCCCCTTCATATATGTAACAATTTCTTTTCGTTTTAAGGTTTCATGTCTCTCTTTACTTTCAGTTGAGAAAAATTATTTTTGTTACTTAATTATCCAAAAGAATAAGGACAAAAAAAGAGGTACCAAAGGATTTGAAACCAAAATCGTTCTTATTTAGCCTATAAGCTGCCTACGTTTTTGACAGTTATCTGACAAGCCTTAATTATAATTGCACCGTTTTTAACTAAATGTTTGTAAGATGTGCCTACTGTACTAGAACAAATAGTTTTAGACTCGGGAACACTTCTTTGTGTTTTTATTCCAAGTTTTTACACCTTATTTAAATACCTACTGCACTACTAATTAAATTTTTCACAATAAATTTCCATCACCCATAGTTTTTGTTCAATGTTATTTTTAACTTTATCTCTTTAGAAAATTCAGATTGTATGTACATGTTATGAGTGTTTTAATTATTCTTATTTTAATCGATTATGCAAGCTTTTTTAAGTACCAAGGACATAAAAATAAATATTTTTTACCACCCACTTTCATCTTAGGTTCATTCATACCAAAAAACATAAATATTTTTAAAATTTTCTTTTGGTTGTTTGAAAATCATGATATTTTTATGACAGCACCACATTTTCTTTAGTATTGCAACATTGAACCGTGAATATAAATAATCAGAATTAATTATTTAAACTTGATTACACTTTTTTTCAATAAAATTCAATATTAGCACTGTTGATTCCAGAGATATATATACCTTCAAAGAGAAGCTATACCTTCAAAAGCTGTTTGGTGCATTATGCTTTTATCTTATTTATTGCAGACTTTTCACAAACATATTTTTTTTCTTAAATTTAGCAGCCTCTACAACCAAAAACTGCGTAAAATTTGGTCTATTTTTTTATGGAATTTTCTATTTTTCCTACTTTATTATGATGTGCGCGTACTTCTGTAAGTTTCAACTTAACCAATCCAGACACTCAGATTTCATTATCAGTGTACTTGTTATTTTGATGCAATTTTATATGCTGAAATAAATATTCAACAATAGTTCTTGATTATCTTATTTTATGCAATGAAGGTTGTTTTTTTTTCGAAAGATATCCGATGTTTCAGAAAAGAAGAAAATCAAAGAATCCTTACAACGAAACCGACGAAAATCAGTACGAAAAATTCAGAACGTATCCTGAAACAGAATCTGATGAATTCAACCAGCTTTCTCTATTTTAGCCCTGAAACAGACCTATAAAAGAGTTCTTTTTTTTCTTTTTTTTACTGAAATAAAACTTAATTGCTTAGGAAAAATTTGTGTAGTAGTTTTGCACAATTCAGATACTGCATATCACACATTACTTTTCAGAAATAGTTTTCAATTTTTTCTTTCAATTTCTGGTGTTTAATGGCCCGAAAACTAAGGGTGTAAAAAGTCGGAACTTTTTCTCGCCATTAAAGTTTTTCTTGTTAAATAATATATCTGTAAAACAAAACTCCAAGTCAGAACGCTCGAATTATAACCATTAAAAAGACCATTAAGCCAACTTTGTTGGAAAAAATTGGTTGTAATTTATTACAATCCAACTTTGGAAATTCTCTCGGCATTCTTGCATCTTTGCTCGGCATTCTTGCCGAGCTACTCAAAATCCGCAAGATGAGAGGAACAGTTCAATAAGTGTCCCAATGTTCAAGAAAGAAGACCAAATGGATTGTACGTAAAGTACCGAAGGATATCTTATATCCCACAAATTCAGAGAAACTAGAAAGAGCCAGACGCGACCAAACCAATTAGATGCCGTGACTAGATCCTTAGTTTGCAACAAATCCTTCATTACTGTTTTAAAAATCGTGTCATAAATAATGGGTAAAGGTGGCTTGAAATCAGGTACTTGTTAAATATTCCAATTCCAATCAAGAATTTTGATCTGTAAGATCTGAGAGAAACCGTTTTGTCTGTCTGCAGTAAGTTATAATTAGCTTAGTCTCATTGAGAAAAACTACGATGTAGGTATATTTTTATTAAATATTTAGTATTCAGAGATGAATAGGTTAGGTATTTAACATAATGTGTTCTGCGCAGCCTGCTTTCCATAATTCCCTGTTGTAGTTTCTATTGTTTCTACAGTATCATATTTTAAACGATTGGAAAATTCTGATTGCAATTTATTTAATAGGCATAAATAGTTTTCAGTTTAATATGTGAAACTTGTGCACATAAATTAAAAATAATCCCCTCTTTATTTAAACTATATAGTTGTTAAGAAACTGCAAAAAAATTTAAATCAAATAAACAACATATATTTCAAACATCAGTCGATCTGACGAATTCACCCAAAACCTTCCGACTAAAGTCACGGCCTCGTAACCAACGGTATTGAGCGGAACTTTAAATACGGCATGGTCGAAAAAAAAACATCTTTATATGGTGATATAAACAATGTTGTGTGTAGAAGTGGTCAGGTCTGGGTATTCAATCCGTGGATAATATCTAAAGTTATAAATTTGAGAATAAAGATTCATAAGAAAAAATTCGGATCTCTTTACATATGGCTTTGAGCGGCATCTTTATTTTTTTTATATCGCCCTCTATTCGGAGATATCCTTCTATATATTTTTCAAGACATTAGAAATCAACTTGAAGCAGGTTTCAGAAATTGACGGGCAAAACAATATACCAAGCCATTTAACTTTAACAGAGCAAGGTAATGAAAATGAATCAAGGTTTAGGGGGGATACAGAAAGTTTGCTCTTAAAACACAAAAATTGGCACTTATTCATGTTTATAGATAAGTCAATATCATCGAGTAGAGACGACAACTTACGCAAATTCTGAGCCAATTACAGAATTTAAGTTCACAATTAAGGGAAAATTATAAATACTTCGTCGGAAAAAGAATATTTAGGAGACAAAAATGTTTTTGCACTCTTATCAGTTTCTTTGAGCATAATACTTCGAGTTCCCTTGCCCTCCTCAGACGCAATCTAAAAGCACCGATTTGTCCTCAAAACGTCCTTATTGCAGGTATAAAATTTTGTTAACCTGGCAACACATATTTTATGTAGATTTCTAGATTTTAGAATCGTGTAGTATACACGATTAGTATATTAAAATAGTAGATTTCTAGAATTGTGAATAGATTCTAGATTCTGATTTCCGCAGTGCAAAAATATTCAAGCGGATTGGAGAAAATAATTTTAGTCCCTTTCCACTCCCCAGCACACAGTTTGAAGTCCGCTCTGTCCACCTCCCTTCCCCTATTTTCTTTCCACCAACAATTTTAGTCCCATCGCCCAAGCCTTTCCCGACATGTCGTATATTTGCTATTTCGATATTGATTTACCTCTGTCCCTTCTCCCATGTAAAAAAATTTGAACTCCATTCGGCCCCATTTTTTCCATCAGGTGTCTCTTAGCCCAAAAACTAAAAACAGCAAGCTTCATCAAGAACAAGAAGTTTTTTAGTCCATTTCCACACCCTCTAGCACCCTTCTCCCTACCAACAATATGAAAAGTTCCCTTAGCCCAAGCATAGATCCTTGGAAGTTTCAAGACAATCGTAACAAATTGTAAACTTGTGGAAGGCACGTGTCCTCGATAAAAGAAAAGACCGTTGAACCCTTATTCATGCAACATATTCGGGGAATCAAATTTTGTTTTGAGTTTTTTCTTGTGTAATGAGGTTCCTATGACTCAAGGAAATTTAGCCCTTTTTGGGACCTATTTTAGGGGCTCATACTTTAAACCATTCTTTTGTGTACAATACGGCCACTTTGGCCCAGGAATTTATAAATTTAAGTCTCAAGCCGTAAAAAAAAATTTCAAGTCGTTAAAATTTCAGACCCTTTTTTGGTCCTTTGCCTATTTTTCAGGGAGCAAATATTTTTACATTGTATTTTTCTTCTACATTGGGATCCTCTTAGGACTTCAAATTAGGACTTAAAGATAAGTTTCGCAGCAACCGGAATGAACGTATTGTCATCCCCGGAGATATATCGACTAGACTCAACTATTCTGAGGAAATTGGACACCTAACAATATTGATCACATGTCTTGGGGGTGTCAGGGGTTGGGTAGACTAAAAGGGACGCGAGACGAGGTATAGTTTCCCTCTGATTGCTTTTGACTCTTGAAAAGACACTATAGCTTTCGATATCCAATCATATGATGCCCATCCCAAATTTCTACGACCCTCCCTTCCACATAAAGTAGCCGGAAAGAAAAACAGATAGATAATACATTGAAGGGAAAAGGGTTTTTTTTACTATGGTAACACAGAGCGTTGGCTCTGATCATATTATCTAGGATTTCACACTTAACATTTATTTATAGAGTAAAAGCCAGATTCTAGAATACAGATGCTCACACGTGAAACAATATATTGAAGCCTACATATGAAATTCTTCGGAAAAGTTGCTTTTTCGGCTGAAAAATCTGGAATATTGAAAATTGAAATACATTCTTTCAGAGTAAGCCTATTCCGTAAGGGAAGGTCCTCAAAATACTAGATGGGATTCGGTCGGACTCACTTTATACAGATGAGCCTCAAAAGGTCATAACCAGTAAAAGGTCAAATCTTATGCAGTAGAATGCTGCATAAGGTTTGATAAGGAGATAAGCAAGCTGTAATCCGTAAATATCCATTCTTCCTGCATTGTAACTTGATTTTACCCTAAATTTTCAGGGAGGGGTCTTCTTATATTTCTTTTATTTAGAGGTGGAACTTTTTGTAATTGTATTTGTATATCTCGAAACTACACAACTCTCCGCTGTTCATAGAAGCAGTTGTGTTATTCAACTCTTCTTAATTCAGTCAAAACATAAACTGATTATATTTGTCTACATAATAACATAATTTGTCTACTTCAAAGATAGAAAGATCGCTTAGAAACACAAGGAAGAAAGTCAAGCTACCTGTCTGTATGCCTCAACTTCCTCTGGACTCATTCTTGCAATTTCTGGAACTTCAAGGTAAAACTTTTTTCTAAATGGCATGTATTCAATGTTTTGGTGATCGATTTTAGGAAGTTCTTTCTTCTTAGCTTGAAGTCCGGAGGCAATTTTTTCTAGTTCGTCCTCATCCCTTTCTTCTTCCGAAGAATACTGAAAATAAAATGTAATTTAGCACACAAAACATATTTAAAAGAGCAAGATCTATTACTTGGGACACAATATTGCAGCCTGGATTATAAATACAAACACTGAGACAGAAGGGGGTCCGAAGAAGAAGAAAGAAAGAGGATGCTCCAAAAAAAAAATGTTTTTAGGCAAAATAAAAATCGCATGTTCAATGCATACTAACATACTTTTCTTATTGATTGTTTTAAAAAAAAAAGGAATTAGGCTCAAAATTCTTATGTTCCCTTTTATGGCCTGACAAAAAAAACCTGAAATCTACTAATATCATTCTAACACAGATCTTAACATGTTGCAAAAGGATATCTTGGGGGCTTAAGACAAAAATCTTAGGGGGAAGATCCTCTACATCAGCTTTCATATAGGAAAGAATAGAACCACTCAGAAAATATTGCTTTTTATATTGTTTCTATTTGACCATTTTTCATCTCTATAGTTTTTTTTTATTTTTCAGAATAAAAAAAAAACGTTTGAAGCTCTGAAATTGGTGTGTACATCTTTTTTATTTTTAATTTGATCAGATGCTTCAAAAAACAAGACAACTTAAAGCCTTAAATAGAACCTTGGTCATGGGTCTGAAAGATCAAGATAGCGCTAGGAAACTTTCCTTTGCCAAAAAGTTGTGTTGCCAAGCATTTCCCACAACTATTATTTACACTGGTGGTCAGTGTCACCACTGCAACTGCAATAACATAATTTAGCAGCTAAAACTTACACATTACGAGGAGACGCTTAGACTTTCAATACACAAACTCATGCCACCTTTCTTTCTTTTCCAAATATGTTAGTTAAAAATATAAGCCCTCTAGGGGGTCCAAAGGGATCTATAGCCCCACCCAGAGTGGGTTTTAAGTAGATAATTCGTTAATGAGTAGATAATTCATTGTAACTTCTGTTCTTTTTATGGTTTCCCCGGCCACGCATTGCACCCCGGCCGAGGGCGGAGAATCAGGAGATCGGCACCTGCGCTACGCGAACCCCAATCGGTTTGCATGCGAAAGTTTGCTTTTTGTTTGCTTTCTGTTCTTTTTATGGTTTCCTTTACTTGTTCTAAACAATTTATGTATGGTTTACACTTAACTTGATTATTTATTTTCATTTCCGTTCGTTTCAGTTTCAAGTTCGTTTAGTTCAGTTTCAAGTTTCAGTTTAAAGTTTCAAGAGTTCTTTTTTAGTCTGAATAGTATATAGTTTTTTCTGATTCTGGAGCAAAAAAAGGTGGAGTTTCATCCCTCTACATTTTTAATATATGTTTGGCGGATTGTCTTCGTTTCTTTTCTAATCTAGGGGGTCGGGATGCCTCAATTATTACTTGCGGAAGACGTTATCTTACTTAGTCGCTCTAAAGACCAACATATGAAGCATAAGCCCAAATAGAGAATCAATAATTCCCAGTAATCAGCCTCGGAAATGTGACAGCGACGTGGCTAATAGTTTGTGAACCCCCCTTTCAGAAGTAGGGCTAAAATTATCGACATCTGTGAAGTACGAAAGAAGTGATGGTTTATTCCATAATTTTCTTTATGTTGAAGATATTCCTGGTTGAATATCCATTTATCTGCAACCAGTGAGATCACCTGAACTTGAGGATGCTTTGAAAAATACGAAAAAATATAGCTACGATGAAAGAAAGGTTGAGATAGCTAGGAGACATCCTGCGGCTGAAGGATTACATATTGTCAAATACTTTCCTTTTCGGCGAACCGTTTAGGGCTATACGGAAAGCAGGTCGTTCTCGGTTGGGGTGGGAGGATGTCGTAAGAAAAGACTTAAGGGAAATTGGAACTTCCGCGGAGAATGTAAAGATGGAGGCTTTAAATAGATTGGTATATAGGAGGAGGCCTCGGAGGCTTAGTGCTGCGGTGAGTTGTCAGTACCAGTAGTAGTATAGTTAAGGGAATTCCGACTTATAAAACTTTGAAATTTACCAGCGCATCGACCTAAAAACCTATCGGTCAAAAATTTATCTGAAAGCTATTAAACTGTATATATATGTCCATCGAGTTTCAAGCGGATCCAGGTTTTTTTTTTATCTTTGATTATTTCTTTGATCGTTTGATCCAGTGCTTAGAGCATGTGCTTCTTAAAATCCATCACCCAGATCCCCTACTCTCAAAGTCCTTGCTCCACAATATGCAAGCCAATCGAAGAAAACAAAACCTGCCAATGGTTCTGTTGAAAAGTTGACGGTGGAGATGGTGGTAATGAAGGAGCACCGTGCCTACAATTATGCAGGTTGAAAATCCCTATAAAACTTCTAATCCAACAAGGCATATGTTCTAATCCAACATTAACAAAATATATATTTTGCTAAAACTTAGCAGTGGGGTGAGATGTAGGAGGGACCAATTAACCATCTAGGTTCTCTAAAGAAACAAACTGAAAACTGATGCATGATTCCGATTCAGGAAATGCGTCACTGTCTATTCTGGTTCTCCAATCATACCTAGTGATAATCTTTCCGTGAATTCTTGTTCAAACAAGGCTCCACCTGCTTACCTTACTAGGGTGGTGTTAGAGGGACCACAGGCTAAGTATAATTCATCAATCACACAGATTCGATATAACTAAATGGTTTTGGTCCAAACAACGTGCAGTACACCTATCCTTCTGCTGAAGAGGTGGTGGTATGGGGTAGGAGTTGATGGGGGAGGGGGTTGGTAGGGCTAATTTACCACTTTGAATCTCAAAGTCTAAAAATTTAAAATCCTTGCATATTTACAGTTCAAACTAGAAGCAACATTTCCACTTGTTGATACATACTGGATCAGTACTCAAATTGGGTTTAAAACGTTTTCGCAATGACTTAGGACTTCAACCATTTTCACATCGAGTGTTCAAAATTCTGCTGCTAAGACTTAGGTCATTTATATGGCGAACGTAGGGTTAGTTCATTTTCACAACAGATCTGCACTTGCAATATTTTTTGTCAAGCCAGAACTCAACTGAACCTTGTGTCGTATCACCAAAATTTCATGAACAGAACTAAGCTGGTTTTACCACTGAGTCCATAGCTTGTTTGGCAATAAAATTTAAATCCTTGCATAATTCCAGTTTAAAGATTACTTTACCATACAGAAGATAATGGCAAAAATAGATCAAGCTTCAAGTGAAACTTACAATATCCAAGTATTTTGTTCTCAGTGTTGAATATGCTTATCTTCGAGCCACGGGCTCTTAGAAAAAGCAAAAATTATGTGCTAGATTCAGTTAAGGTGTTGAGAACATAACGTGATATTGTATTTGAATAAGCAGAAGATCCATTTGGAAATATATACAGAAGAGTAACTAGGTTATAGCAAAAAGAAAAATCAAACTTGAACAATAAGCTCATTCTAGCGCTACCAGAATCATTCACGTTGTTTATTACCAGTTTATAACAAACACAGAAGAGATTCGCGGTTCTAAATTAGGATATACCTATAGCTGAGTTATTTAGACAGATATTTTTCAGGCAGAAATCATAAAAGCAGCTACAGGGATTAATCTTACCTCAAGGGCGTCTTGATTTTGTTCCATTAATTCGCCTTTCTTTTTTGTCTCTGCTTTTTTAGCAACTCCAGATATTACCATGACCCCAGGCCCTTTTTTGTCGTTGCCGTGGACTTGTCTCTTCAATCTACGGGCCTCAGTTTGAACGTCCATCATATAGGCGTCAAGAGGATCTAGAAGAAAACGATCTGTACAACCATCTCGAATAACAAGTTGAATAGAATTATTTTTGACACTTTTGTCTAAAAGAAAACTCCCTAAAACAAGGAATTACAGAAAAAGAGCTATCAACCAAACGTTAAGTACTTCTGATAGCCAAATTTACTATGTCTAAAAATAAGATGTATTTGTGAATATTCTTCAATTTCATACACATAAGGAAACATATAAAAACAGTCTTGCATGTTTTCCCCTCAAAAGGTAGTCAAATCCAGACCAAAGTTGATATGAAGTATAAGCTAGTATCCTGGCATTGGGATATCCAGACGAATCTAAAGTCGTAGGGAGCAGAGATCCCTAAATTATTTTCTTCATGACATCTAACAGAAGTGGTTGTCAGATCTCAGCTAAACCTAGTTGAAGTAAAAACCAATATTAAAATTCAACTCCCTCAAGTTCCATTAATGACCCGACCACTTGGGGGGGGGGGGGTCCTTAAATACAAAATCGAGCAGAAGTTGTAATCGGATCATAATTAAGCTTTTTAGTATATAAGAGCAAGATGGAGCTTGGGTTGTCCAAACGAATTCTATTCTCTTTAAGGAAGGGGAAGGGGGTTACCTAAGTCTTCTTACTGGAACATCAGAAAGATGGTCGAGTCAAAACCAAACTTTTTTATTGTGTAAGTGCTAATGGCATACCTTATAATATATGCTATGCCTTTTAAAGACCTTATCTGACAATACCTTTGTGGGAAAGAGGATGGGAAGATCTCCCTGGGTTTTTGCGACCGGAACATCTATCAGAATGGGTTATCGGATCTCAACACACAAGATGCCGAAGGTAGAAGTAAGTGTCCCAGCAATGGCTTTTGAGAGTTGGTGCTCTTTCTGGACTTTAAAGGAGAAGAGAGTCCTTAAATTCTCATAATTACATGACCCACATAAACATATTGTTCTATTTCATCCGAACTTAGCACGAAGTCAGATATAAGTGTTCTAGTTGGGCTTTAGGAAAGTCTACCTAAACTGACTCGTTTACCCATATTCTTGTAAATAGAACGTACATTTGAAGGGATTACAATATCTTAAATGAATCTGGTGGGAAGTCAGAATTAATTTCCGAAGTATATCATTTTGGTATCAAGACATAATTCAGATTCTGTAGTAGAGGAAAGAGGAATTGTCCCTAAATGCATGTAGTCAGAATGATAACAATACGACTTTGTTAAATCTCAACCAAACTAAGTCGGATGCATAAAAAAAAGGTCTGCTCTTACTGCCTTTTTGAAGTCAGAAAAGGATTGAACCTCTGTGTGGGGGGTGGGGGTGATTCTAATCTGTCGTCGTCAAGAAATCTTTTAGAGAGGATTATCTGAACCAAACTCAGAGGGGAATAAGAGTAATTGTCCTGATTGTGCCTTTCGGGAGTTTGAACCCGTTTCAACATCTCTAGGGGATTGAACATAGGGCCCCACGATCATTCCCATTGCAACATCTACTAGAGAGGGATGCCAAATACCAGTCAACCATGGTGGTAAGTAATATTCACTGTTCTAGTTGTGTTTCTTGGGGCCTGGACGCAACCTTACTTCTGTAAAATGGGTATAAAGAATTGGTTGTTACATGTCAAACAAATTTGGCCGAAAGTCAGAGTATGCTAATTGGAAATCTATACCTGATCCAACATTCGTGGGGGAAGAAGGGGGCGTTTACTATATGGGATCTAACAAAATATCAGACGTAAATAAAAACAATGAAAAGTAAGAACTGCCATCTGATTTGCGCCTTTTCAGGTCCAGATCTCTTGGGATAACAGATGAGGGATAAAAAAGGATTTAAAGACCTCCAGAACCATTGCTGGCACATAGGTTGTCGAATGGATGTTTCAGTTAATTTCGTATAAGATGGACATTTCTCAGAAGGGGATGTCAAAAAAAAAATAGCAGAAAGGAAAAGGTATTTTTTATGCTGCCTCTTTCGTTCTCAAATTTTAGAAAATCTGCCCAAAACAAAGATTAAAACCTTTACTTAGTTTACGAATTTCATCAGCGTTCTCAAATTTTTGTAAATCTGACCAAACAAAGATTAAAACCTTTACTTAGTTTACCAATTTCATCAGCGTTCTCAAATTTTAGTAAATCTGCCAGACAAAGATTAAAACCTTTATTTAGATTACCAATTTCATCAATGTTTCAAATTTTAGTAAATCTGCCCAAACATAGATTAAAACCTTTACTTAGCTTACAAATTTAATCAGCGTTCTTAAAATTTTAGTAAATCTACCCAAACAAAAACTAAAACCTTTATTTAGCTTACCAATTTCATCAGCGTTCTCAAATTTTAGTAAATCTACCCAAAACAAAGATTAAAGCCTGTCACAAGGATTCCAGTTCCAAATTCTTCAATGTATCCTAGTTCTGAAACTAATGAACAAACAAAACAGGAAAGAACTATAATGCACAGCTATACCCCAAAACAGGTTAAGCTTCAAAACTAAGTCACTAATTGATAGGGTCTTTCTCTCTATTTAAATATACCAAGTCAATTAGATCTTTTCTAAATTTACTTAGAAAACTAGGCCGTTTTCGCCTGACTACCAGGAGGAAGAGACCATAGTAAGATTTCTCCTATGTTTAACTAGGGACAGAAAATTAGACTAACCCGATGGAGGGACCACACCTCCCGAACCATCAGGACCATCCAGTCTTAATAAACTCGACCTAGTTCATAGGATATATATATATACATATACTAGCTGTTGGGGTGGCGCTTCGCGCCACCCCAACACCTAGTTGGTGGGGGCGCTTCGCGCCCCCCCGCGCGCGTAAGTCGTTACGCGCCATAATAGTTACGCGCCATTGTAGTTGTGTCCCTATGTCCCACCTGTGAATATTTTGTTTTTCTCCTTTATTTTTTTCCTTTTTTTTCTTTTTTAGCTTATTTAGATTTTTAGATTTTTTAGTTTTTTTATTAGTTTTTAGTTTTTTTTTCTTTTTAGTTTTTTTGTCCCGGTCGTCATTTATATCCCCCTGTTTCCCCCGGTGTCCCCGTTGTAGTTGTGTCCCTGTGTCCCGGTCGTCATTTATATTCCCTGTGTCCCGGTCGTCATTTGTATCCCGGTGTACCGGTCTGTATATACATTCGTTTTTTAGTTTTGTTTTTCTCCTTTATTTTTTTCCTTTTTTTTTCTTTTTTAGTTTATTTAGATTTTTAGATTTTTTAGTTTTTTTATTAGTTTTTAGTTTTTTTTTTCTTTTTAGTTTTTTTGTAGTTTTTACCTTCTTTTTAGTTTTGTTAATTTTTTTTTTTACTTATGTCCTGGTCGTCATTTATACTCCCTGTGTCCCGGTGCTTTGTTGATTGCTAATCGAACATTCCTTTTGTCCTGGTCGCTTTCTCTTTGAGTGTCGTCATTTATTTTTTTCTTTTTTAGTTCTTTTAGTTTTTACCTTTTTTAGTTTTTTTTAGTTTTTTAGATGAAAATTTTTTTTAGTTTTTTCCTTTTTTTCTTTTTAGTTTTTTATTGGTTTTTACCTTTATGTTAGCTTATTTTTCAGTTTTTTCCTTTTTTTTTAGTTTTTTTTATTTTTTATTTTTTTTAGTTTTTTACCTTTTTTTAGTTTTTTTAGTTTTTTTAGTTTTTTTTTAGTTTTTTAGCTTTTTTACTTTTTTTATTAGTTTTTAGTTTTTTTGTAGTTTTTGCCTTTTTTTTAGTTTTTTCAGTTTTTTTTTTAGTTTTTTATTGGTTTTTACCTTTATTTTAGCTTATTTTTCAGTTTTTTTCCTTTTTTTTAGTTTTTTTTAGTTTTTAGTTTTTTTAGTTTTTTACCTTTTTTTAGTTTTTTTAGTTTTTTAGCTTTTTTAGCTTTTTTATTTTTTTTATTAGTTTTTAGTTTTTTTTGTAGTTTTTGCCTTTTCTTTAGTTTTTTTAGTTTTTTAGCTTTTTTATTAGTTTTTAGTTTTTTTGTAGTTTTTGCCTTTTTTTAGTTTTTTTAGTTTTTTAGCTTTTTTATTTTTTTTATTAGTTTTTAGTTTTTTTTGTAGTTTTTGCCTTTTTTTAGTTTTTTCAGTTTTGACGTCACCTGATCCAGTTTTTTCAGGTGACGTCACCTGATCCACGATCCACAGATCCACAGTTTTTTTTTTAGTTTTTTATTGGTTTTTACCTTTATTTTAGCTTATTTTTCAGTTTTTTCCTTTTTTTTAGTTTTTTTTTATTTTTTATTTTTTTTAGTTTTTTACCTTTTTTTAGTTTTTTTAGTTTTTTTAGTTTTTTAGCTTTTTTACTTTTTTTATTAGTTTTTAGTTTTTTTTTGTAGTTTTTGCCTTTTTTTAGTTTTTTCAGTTTTTTTTTTAGTTTTTTATTGGTTTTTACCTTTATTTTAGCTTATTTTTCAGTTTTTTCCTTTTTTTTTAGTTTTTTTTAGTTTTTAGTTTTTTTCGTTTTTTACCTTTTTTTAGTTTTTTTAGTTTTTTAGCTTTTTTATTTTTTTTATTAGTTTTTAGTTTTTTTTGTAGTTTTTGCCTTTTTTTAGTTTTTTTAGTTTTTTAGCTTTTTTATTAGTTTTTAGTTTTTTTTGTAGTTTTTGCCTTTTTTTAGTTTTTTTAGTTTTTTAGCTTTTTTATTTTTTTTATTAGTTTTTAGTTTTTTTTTGTAGTTTTTGCCTTTTTTTAGTTTTTTCAGTTTTGACGTCACCTGATCCAGTTTTTTCAGGTGACGTCACCTGACCCATCCACAGACAGACAACTTATTTTTATATATATAGAAGATATATCTATATATATAAAAATAAGTTGTCTGTCTGTGGATGTGTGGATCAGGTGACGTCACCTGAAAAAACTGGATCAGGTGACGTCAAAACTGAAAAAACTAAAAAAAGGCAAAAACTATAAAAAAAACTAAAAACTAATAAAAAAAATAAAAAAGCTAAAAAACTAAAAAAACTAAAAAAAGGCAAAAACTACAAAAAAAACTAAAAACTAATAAAAAAGCTAAAAAACTAAAAAAACTAAAAAAAGGCAAAAACTACAAAAAAAAACTAAAAACTAATAAAAAAAATAAAAAAGCTAAAAAACTAAAAAAACTAAAAAAACTAAAAAAAGGTAAAAAACTAAAAAAACTAAAAACTAAAAAAAAACTAAAAAAAAAGGAAAAAACTGAAAAATAAGCTAAAATAAAGGTAAAAACCAATAAAAAACTAAAAAAAAACTGAAAAAACTAAAAAAAGGCAAAAACTACAAAAAAAACTAAAAACTAATAAAAAAAGTAAAAAAGCTAAAAAACTAAAAAAACTAAAAAAACTAAAAAAACTAAAAAAAGGTAAAAAACAAAAAAAATAAAAAATAAAAAAAAAACTAAAAAAAAGGAAAAAACTGAAAAATAAGCTAAAATAAAGGTAAAAACCAATAAAAAACTAAAAAGAAAAAAAGGAAAAAACTGAAAAAAATTTTCATCTAAAAAACTAAAAAAAACTAAAAAAGGTAAAAACTAAAAGAACTAAAAAAGAAAAAAAATAAAAAAGCTAAAAAACTAAAAAAACTAAAAAAAGGTAAAAAACTAAAAAAACTAAAAACTAAAAAAAACTAAAAAAAAGGAAAAAACTGAAAAATAAGCTAAAATAAAGGTAAAAACCAATAAAAAACTAAAAAAAAACTGAAAAAACTAAAAAAAGGCAAAAACTACAAAAAAACTAAAAACTAATAAAAAAAAGTAAAAAACTAAAAAACTAAAAAACTAAAAAAACTAAAAAAAGGTAAAAAACTAAAAAAAATAAAAAATAAAAAAAAAAACTAAAAAAAAAGGAAAAAACTGAAAAATAAGCTAACATAAAGGTAAAAACCAATAAAAAACTAAAAAAAAAAAAAGGAAAAAACTAAAAAAAATTTTCATCTAAAAAACTAAAAAAAAATAAAAAAGGTAAAAACTAAAAGAACTAAAAAAGAAAAAAAATAAATGACGACACTCTCACCGGGACACAGGGAGTAAAAATGACGACCAGGACATAAGTAAAAAAAAAAATTAACAAAACTAAAAAGAAGGTAAAAACTACAAAAAAACTAAAAAGAAAAAAAAACTAAAAACTAATAAAAAAACTAAAAAATCTAAAAAAAAGAAAAAAAAACTAAAAACTAATAAAAAAACTAAAAAATCTAAAAATCTAAATAAACTAAAAAAGAAAAAAAAGGAAAAAAATAAAGGAGAAAAACAAAACTAAAAAACGAATGTATATACAGACCGGTACACCGGGATACAAATGACGACCGGGACACAGGGAATATAAATGACGACCGGGACACAGGGACACAACTACAACGGGGACACCGGGGGAAACAGGGGGATATAAATGACGACCGGGACAAAAAAACTAAAAAGAAAAAAAAACTAAAAACTAATAAAAAAACTAAAAAATCTAAAAATCTAAATAAGCTAAAAAAGAAAAAAAAAGGAAAAAAATAAAGGAGAAAAACAAAACTAAAAAACGAATGTATATACAGACCGGGACACCGGGATACAAATGACGACCGGGACACAGGGAATATAAATGACGACCGGGACACAGGGACACAACTACAACGGGGACACCGGGGGAAACAGGGGGATGTAAATGACGACCGGGACACCGGGACAGGGAATGGTCGATTAGCAATCACCATCAACAAAGCTCAAGGGCAATCATTAGAATCATGAGGTATAGATCTGAATACAGATTGTTTTCTCATGGACCATTATATGTTGCATGTTCAAGAGTCGGTAAACCTGACAATCTATTTATATGCAAAGACAATGGGACAGCAAAGAATGTTGTATATTCGCAAGTTTTACGTAGTTAAAACCATATATATATATATATATATATATATATATATAAATATATATATATATATATATATATATATATATATATATATATATATATATATATATATATATATATCTATCTATATTCACAGGTGGGACATAGGGACACAACTACAATGGCGCGTAACTATTATGGCGCGTAACGACTTACGCGCGCGGGGGGGCTTGGGGGGGGCGCGAAGCGCCCCCACCAACTAGGTGTTGGGGTGGCGCGAAGCGCCACCCCAACAGCTAGTATATATATATATATATATATATATATATATATATATATATATATATATATATATATATATATATATATATATATATATATATAACATTTAATCATATTCATTGTGTTTGGTTATAAAATAAATTAATTAATCAATTATAATTTGATTTTTTTTTAACTTCAAGAACGTTGTAGTGCTTTTTTAGAATGAGATTTAAATCTACTCAAACAAAGATTAAAACCTTTACTTATCTTACCAATTTCATCCGCGTTCTCAGACTTAATAGCCGTAGTTTCATCCTCCTCTTCTTCATCATCTTCCAATGACCACTTTTTACTGGGAAGTTTCAGTCCCTCTAGAATACAGAAACAAAAGTGTTTATCTTTCCCTACAAAAATGACATCTAAAACAAAAATAAGTTTCAGCGTTCAGGTAAACATTGTAAATGCATAAATATAAATATAAAGTAAGAAAAAGTTGTAAATTATGTACAAACAAATGTTTCATCCAGACAAGCGACATTAAATTTCAGTTTTCGAATTACGCAATAAAAGAGCATTACTTCATTTTATATTGTCAAATTTCCGGCTTCCCAGACATAAAACCACATCGTTCCTTTCTGTTTATAATATGAAAAAAACTTCGTTTTCTTAAAGAGTTAAAGAGGCTGCGTCTCAAAGTCGAACCTTAAAACGTACAGGAATTAGGAGAGGCAGTAGGGGGGCTGCCGCCCCCCAAACCACCACCCGCTTTTAAAGACTCTTTTGTACAGGTTTTTTGTTGTGGGGGGACTTCATTGTTACTAATTACTAGTTTCGGCGCAATGGTTCTCCTGTCCTCTTGTGTTTAACATTTTTCGAAGTTATTCCATTATTCATTCATTTCAATTTTTTGTTCATTAAAAGAGGGCCTTTCCGAAGCCAAGAGCGGGGGGTTAGGGGGCGGCAGCCCCCCACAACAAAAAACCTGTACAAAAGAGTCTTTAAAAGCGGGTGGTTTGGGGGGCGGCAGCCCCCCTACTGCCTCTCCTAATTCCTGTACGTTTTAAGGTTCGACTTTGAGACGCAGCCTCTTTAACTCTTTAAGAAAACGAAGTTTTTTTCATATTATTTCTGTACGTTTTTCTACAACCCATGGTGGATGTAATTTAATAATTCCTGTACTCCTCGTACAGGAATTAGGACTGCCTCTCCTAATTCCTGTACGTTTTAAGGTTCGACTTTGGGACGCAGCCTCTTTAACTCTTTAAGAAAACGAGGTTTTTTTCATATTTTGTGAAAAAAAAACCGCCCGATAGGGGACTTGTACCCTTGACCCGAGAATTAAAAGTCCCACGCTCTACCGACTGAGCTAACCACCTGCATGCGTGTAAATATAACTTTTAGATAACTTTTAAAAATTTCAAATTAACATGGGCTCTTATGGAGAAATGGGTTAATAAAGTGGCTAATGCGTGGTTTCTGGAAAACAGGGAAGGAGTTATCGGATCGAGCTGAAATTTCGCGGATAAGCTCCTGGGCCGTAGGGGACCTTAACTTGTGAATTTCAGCCCGATCGGACAACGTTAAAGGGGGGGGGTCGAAACTTTCGGGGGGTTAAGATTTTCCTACGAAACTTTCAAGGAAACTTACTCGGAGAATTCCGTCTCGAATGAGTCTTCGTACACCCAGATCCGATGTCGGCTGTGACCTGTAGGCGTGGCAGAAAAAAAAAGAATATGAAAATTAAGTGGCTATGCGTGGTTTCTGGAAAACAGGGAAGGAGTTATCGGATCGAGCTGAAATTTCGCGGATAAGCTCCTGGGCCCTAGGGGACCTTAACTTGTCAATTTCAGCCCGATCGGACAACGTTAAAGGGGGGCTGGGGTTGGTGGGTCGAAACTTTCAGCCAGATTTTCCCCATGAAGGAAAAGTCGGAGGGGGATGAAATTTGGCAGGTTTCTTAGTTGGAGCTCGGGCTATGAAATGCATCCCTCCCCATCCCTCTGCGACTACTGGAACCGAAGATCGCTTAACATTGTCGTGGTTCGCCTCTTTATAGAGGCATGAGTGTGCCTCCTTGACGAGTATATTTTCCAAATATACAAGATGACGTTTTTTTATCCATAATTATATGTTGGTTTCATGTCAAACACGTGCCAAAAAATCATTTTGAGCGTTTACAGAATAAAGATGTACCTTTTCAGTTATAATCAAAATGAAATGAAACTGTCATAACAGGAGGACCTTTAAGACGGCGAAAAGTTGATTTCTTTGTATAGCGTTTCTTCTACTGTTTAGTCTACTTTTTTTTCTTTTTTCTATTTATAAAGACTCCCAGAGATGAAGCGGAAATAAATTTTCATTTCATTTTAATTGCATATCCAGAATATAGATGGCGTATAATATGTTGGCGAAAGCACATTGATCACATCGGGATTTTTCGCGAGATCGTTTATGGTATGTTCAAAAAAAAAGGCGAAAATGATATCCAATCCTGTAAAACGGTTGCTTGACCAGAAATAATAGTTTTATTTTCTTATTTTTTTCAAGTAGAGAAAAGCTTAGTTGACCATTTTAAGTTATGTTTTTCATTCACGTATATTACTTCTTTTTTTTAAAGAAAGTTAAATTAAAAAAAAAAACAGAAACATGATTGTCTTTTGTAACATACCCGAGGGTATTAAACCCATAACCGTAGTAGAAAATAAAACTGCTTAAATGGCATGTCCCATTCTGATGTCAAATGTACCACAATTACAGTGAGCACTGTTTTTACATGATCCTTACACCAAGCTGAGGTAGTCTTTTCTAAATCGTCTTAAAACTACGGCACAAAAAGCAAACAATGTTTCTTATTTTGAAAAAAGTTAGACATAACATTTGTCCTCTTTTTCCTCAAATTCCGCGCAATGAGCAGCAATAGATTTGAGTCAGAGCTATCTTTAGATTGCAGAATTGCATTACAGCGCAAGCTTTGTCAGCAAATGAATATTTTTCTTAATCAAATAGTTTGATCGTAGCACAAAAGCGATTCGATCCAATCATAACCAAAATTATGGGAAAGAATTTATTGATGACAATTAATACATCAAGAGAACGGACATTCATGCTGATTCCAAATATATTTATATATATATATATAATTTAGTAAGTTTAATGTTACCTATTAGAAGCTAAGAGGCTGGAAAATGTGCCTAATTATAAAAAAAAGGGGGAAAACACCCCTGAGAGTCCAGCGATCTTAATAAAAATCATACCATCAGATACAGCATATTAGAAAACACTACTGTAGAGGTTTCAGGCTCCTATCAACAAAAAAGTCGATTTTTATATTTTGACAGAAAAAAAAATCATAGATACGTCTTTATTTATTCATTTTTTTTCAGAGCTAGTCGTATCGAACCAATTGCTATAGTAGATCAGAAGAGGGCTCATTCAAACAGAAATTAAAAGTTCTAGTGCATTTTTCAAGTTATCAAAAAGATTGGAGGACAACTAGCCCATATTCAAGCCCCCCCCCCCCCCCCCCCCGAAGACATCTGATCAAAATTTTGAGAGCCATTTGGTTCATCGTAGTTAGAATGTCCAACAACTATGCCTCCGGCGATATCACGACCCTCACAGTCCCTGGGTAAAAGGCTGTAAGTTACACAATTTTCCCATTAAATAAATATAGTATTTGTTGTTCGGACATGTAAAGAAATTATTGGAGGGGGGTCTCAGGTGGTAGAGGGGATTTCTGTGGTGGGGGGTGTTTCTACAGGAATAATTTTCTATGGGAAGGATATTTTTCACCGGGCAGGAAATCTTCCGGGTAAACTTTTTTCACACCCACAAGGGTGTGGGATGTCCAACATGATATGCAAAACAATCAGAATAAATAAAAACTTTTTTTTAATGAAAGAAAAGTATAATTTCCCAGTGTAATTTTTCAGGGTGAATTCAGCAAGGAAGGAATTGTCAGAGGAGTTTTTCGACAGGGACACATTTACATGTGAGAAATTTTCCATAGGCAAATTTCTCATGGGAGGAAATTTTCACCCCCCCCCCCCCCCCCATGGAGGGGAGGGGGTTTCCCGATGTGATTTTTAAAATAATCCAAATTAAATAAACAATTTAATTTTTTCAGCTCAAACAAAGGAGCAACATTAAAATTTAAAACGAACAGAGAATATTCCCCACATAATAGGGGCTGCCCATTCCTTATCCTACCTGAACCTACATGAGGCCTGGGAATCAAAGCGCAGAGAAGACCACCATGGATAATGAAATAAAAATTCAGAGGACATCGACTCCACGGAGGAAAAAAATAAGATAAGGAAGTTATAGTTCAAGAGAGCAGTAAAAAAATTTCACTGGACTGTTTAAGTAACTTTTGTGGAGTCAAATGATTTTCATCTCTAAAGGTACTCGACATTCATATGAGTGGCAAGAAAACAAGTCACTCACCTGTTAACGCTCCTTTTTCAACTTCCTTTTTAAATGCTTCTGCTTCTTTTTTCTTTCTTTCGGCTCGCCACTTCTCGATCCTCTCTTTTCTTTTACGCATCTCCGTTTCTAGTCTTTCTTGCTCAGCGTCCTAGAGTTATAATCATGTGTTCAAATTTAAAGTAAGATAGAAATAAAAATTGCACGAGCATTTATCAACTTGTAAAATAACTAATGCTATTCTATTGTTGAGTCTGAATAAATATGGCTTCTGGGGTAGAACTGATTCTCTTAGGCATTTAAGTAGAATAAATTATTCTTTTTATAGAGGGCTGGGAGTTATTTTGCATTTATAAGAACCTTGTCCAAAAACCTAAAACGGTAATTTTGAGACTACTAGAATAAGTTACCAGATTTCTACACACAAAATTACTGTTGCCTTTTCAAAACCCTAGACCAATTTGACCCCTTTACGCGTTTTTTATGCGAGAATATCCCAAGAAACAAATTTTATATATATGTATATATATATATATATATATATATATATATGTATATATATATATATATATATATATATATATATATATATATATATATATATATTTAGTAGTATTTTTTTTTAGTAGTATGAATTTATTAACCAAAGGAAATAACACAGACAAAATCGATCTGTAGCACACCAAAAACATTGCTTGCGAGGTTGTGTTACTAACAAAAAAGAACAAAAAATAGAAGAGAAAAAAAACAAAAAAAAAACAATGTGTTAATCTAAAATGAGCAGAAAGGTGAAACCGTGTACCGAGAAAAAAAATTACATAAATAATTCATACACAATCAAACAACATAATATCATGATCCCGAAGCAAAAAAAAGAAAACAAAAGAAAAACAAAAAAACAATGAACAATTATTTCCAATATTAAATCAATCAATCTCAATCTATTTCAAAGGTATACCTACCAAGAAACCCCAGACGCAGCACGGCTTTAAATTGATTAATGGGCAATTCTTTGATACTTGGAACAAGCTTATTCCATAGCTTAGCCCCTCTATAAATAATTGAAAAAGCAGTCCTACTTGAAACTAGGCGAGGAACCTCAATATCTCCACTTGTTCGAGTTCTGTAATCATGGATATTAGATCTATCCCGAAAAATTCCAGTAAAACATTCTGGAACGCACCCATAATGGTACTTATACACAAAAACCAGTGTATAAAAATCACGCAATCCGGTTGCAGGCATTATATTTATCATACTGTACATTGACCTGACCAAATCCCGGTTCGCTATTCCACAAAGTAATCTAATGACATTATTCTGCAGTACGCGGATTGGGCGAAGTATTGAGGGGAATGTCCCAAGCCATACAGACGAGCAATACAAAATATACGGATGAATCAGAGAAAAATATAATAACCGTATAACACTTGAAGGAAATAAATGTTTTAATTTACGGATAATCCCTAAATTCCGCGATAATATTCTACTTATAGCTTTTACATGGCACTTAAATGATAAAATTTCGTCAATAATAATCCCAAGGTACTTAACAGAATTTGACCGCTTAACAATCCCCTTCGGAGTAGCTATTTCCGTAATCCAAGGATAATAATTTGGGGACCGTGAAAAGATAACAAAATTTGACTTATTTATATTTAGGTCAAGCCAGTTTATCTTCAACCAAAGACATGTCATAGTCATTGCTGCATTAATTGTTGAGGTAAGTTGTTGTTCAGTTGAAGCAACACACATCAATGTCGCATCATCAGCAAATAAGGGTGTAGTGATCCTGGTTCCCGAAGGTGCAGGATCCACTATATCCCCTATCCTAGAAGTAGCTGCCACAGCATTTGGCAGATCATTGATAGAAATCAAAAGAGAGTAGGTCCTAACACAGAACCCTGGGGGATACCAAATTTAACAAGACTCTTACTTGAAGAAAATCCATTAATGTGAACATAATGCTCTCTGTTTTGGAGATAATCGCAAAGCTAAAGTAGCCCCTCTTAGTCCATAAAATTCACATTTTCGAAGTAGTAATTGGTGGTCAACAGTGTCAAATGCCTTAACCAAATCAAGAAACAGACCAGCTACTCTAAGCTTATTATCACGAGCTCCATTGATTGCCGAAGTTATATATGATAATGCCATCTCTGTGGTTCTCCCCCTCCTGAAGCCAAATTGAATTGGATATAACGGATTATGCAGTTCCAAATGATCATAAACTCTAGTGTTAATACACTTTTCTAGCACACGAGAAATAACAGGTAAGACTGAGATAGGCCGATAATTTCCAAGATCATTCTTATTACCGCCTTTAAAAACAGGGGTAATCTTAGCAATTTTCAAGCAATCAGGAAACGTTCCCCGTTTCAAGCACAAATTAATGAGGGAAGTAAGAATATCAGCAACATAAGGAAGCGCTATTTTTAACACCAGAAGATTGAGTGAATCACTACCTGCCGATGTATTTTCCATCCCAAAGATAATCTTCTCTACTTCATCACGAGAGAAGGGTCTCATATACATAGAAATATCAATTGGAGTCTTCATAAAAAACTCCAAGGGAGGATCATCATCAGAACATACTATACGGGAAGATAAATCTACGCCAATATTAGCAAAATGTTTGGAACAGCATTACAAATCTCTTCGGGTTTCTTCGTTGGTACGCCATTCTGCATTACTACTTTATCGGGAATAATAAAGTTCTCTGTCGATATCACACTTTTAATTATTTTTTATGTTTGTCTTTCTCATCCTCATTGCTTTTTTTCTATCATTAATACCTCTTTCAATACCTTTCGATTGCTAAAAATACTCTATCCACAAGTTCTGACAAGGTCTATTTGATAGGAGAACAGGTGTGAGTTAAATTGACAAAGTGGAACTTAATGTTTGATTACAACAACACTCTTGTCGCTTGATATTAATTTGAAGCTGTTCACAAACATTCGAGAAAAATTAAAACACAGCATGAGGCCCCTGATCCTAGTAATTGACACCTAATAGTTGTCACATAAGTATAGCATGATGTATGTAACTTATTAAAGCCTCACATGAACTAACTCAGCAAAATTAAGATTTAGAATGATATGCTTCTAAGAATACTAATAACATCCTTTAATAACACAGAAACATTTTTAAAGGATATTAATTTTTTTTTTAGTTTTAGATGGACCTAGTAGAGAACGAGCCCCAGGAAATTATGCAACAGAGTCACCCAAACATGATATCACACCCCACAGACATTAGCTTGCATATGGAGAAGCGGTTTTTGATAAAAATTGCATTTTATTTTAATATCATGCTTTTAATACTTCCAAAGGGCACTAGATATAACAATTTCCTTTCGAATGAACACTTAAACATCTCTCTATAATGTTTCAACGCCCCACTTGCGCCAAAAGAAAAAAAGGATAAGTCACTGCATCCCATGTGAAAAAGTGGCTGGGGGACTGTAATTCTCCTAGCTGGGGTCATCGGCTATGGTGATTCCAATGGTGCAGTTTTTATTTGGATCCGACACCATTTCAATGGGTTTCAAGGCTGTTTTTTGAAATTCTGAATTTTTTCGAAGCAGCCTTCAACCGCACAGCCAATTTTGAGTCGATTAACGATAAATAAAGTGTCGTTCATTTACCTTATCAAGTCTAGAAAAATCAAATTCTTCGACTTCTTTTTTCTCTTCTTTCTTTTCTTCTTGTCTTGGTTTACTACCACTTCTACTCCTTCTCTTTTTTTCAGCACTGGGGCTCTGGGACCTCCGTCGTTTCCTATCCCTTTCTCGACGATACCGGTCTCTAGACCGTGAACGGCTTCTTCTGTGTCTAAAGAGAAAAAGATTCAGAATTCAGCTGACAACTCGAATCATTGAAACAATTCAAAATGTCTTTTTAGCTACTCTTGAGATTTTCAGCTTAACAAATCAAAAAAGGTATCAAATTAATTAGGCCAATACACTAGCTTCACTTTCATTTTCATCAACTCACAGCAAATATTTGTAGCTAAGGGAATAAAATCAATACCAAATGGATGTCAATACACAGTTTACATTTGATCAAGTCAAAATCTTAAACAGCCAATCTACTTTCGTTAGTTACGTCCAGTCAGCTTGATTATTATGGCGGTTTATTTACTTTTTGTGTTTTTTTTGTCGATATTTTCATAAATAAAAATTACCTTGCTCAAAATAAAAAGCACAAGTGACACTCGAGCCATTTAGATGGCTTGGGAGGAAGAGGGAGTAGCACCACTCTTATGTCTTATTTATAAATCTTGATTAGCCTTGCAATATTACGATAAATTTTTGTGCTTGTGTTGTTGTTGCAATGACCAACAAAAAATACACTGTTCGATATGCAAATCGTTTTGACTGTATTTTTTGTGTTAATTTCTGTTCGTTTTGGGATTCCTTATTCATCAACAGCAGCATCTGTTATCTTTCTGTTTGATGTGATTATTTATTTTTATTTTCACTCGTTTTTGGTTTCATTTATTTATCGATAGTAATTTCTGTTGGTTATGAGTTCAAGTTACTATAGGACCTTATTTCTGTCCGTGTTAGGTTTAAATATGCCTATTTAATTTTCATTGAACAGTTTCTCCTTTTTTAATTATCTCTTGTTCATTTTTGACATAGTTTTATTGTTGGCTAACATCTCGAGTAATTGTAAAGTTTATTTGCTTAAGTGTTTTACTTCAATACACAGACGTGAGTAAATTCTAATTCCCATTGAGACTTAAAGCACAAAAATGTTCAGGTGGATCAAAAACACTAAATATTTCCCCCTCCCCTATAAAAAAAATCAGAAATTCCACTCCTCCTCTTCAATTCTTTTTCTTTTACAACATGAAAATTTCAAGTCCAACCCCAAAAAGCTAATGCAAAAGTGGTATTTTGATTGACTTGACGCTCTCAGTATCATTCCACATAATTTCACTGTCTCCTCCAAAATCAGAGTTCAATTTTTAGTTGCCCCTCACCTCCATCTACAATCCATGAAAAATTTCGATTCAATACATTTTGTTGTTCCCAAGCTGTCCAGTTGCACCATTTTGACAACTTGGCAGTAAATAGCGTCCTTTGATAGACTTCCGTAATAAACTATGCATGGGTATAAGTCCCATAGAATTTTATAAAGCGAAAAGGTTATGGTGAATCAGAGACAAAATTGTTTAGCTCCTTCAGCTACACCCAACTCAATATAAGAAGCCTCCTGGCCCAAACTCCTCCTTTCTTACCCAGTTACCTGAGAGTTTTCATTCTCAAGGCCGTTCATAAAATAAAGCAGATATGCTGTTTCAATGACCTCAACTTTATCGCGAAGCTGTTCCTGGGATTTCGTAAGGTTAAGTAATATGATAATTTAGATACAAATAAAAGCTTTTGATTTAGCTATACTCCTCCCCACGACACATCCCAACATCTGACGGTCTCTCCCACTCCTTTAACCCTTCTCGAAGTTTCAATCTGATACCCCTAAAGTTATGAGGGATTGCAAACATACTATTTTGACAGCCTAGAAAGGCACAGTTTTCTAGATACTTCGTTATGTAACTATGCAGATATCACGCCATAGATATGCAGATATAAGTTCCATAGAGGCTTACAGGACAAAAATGTATTAGTCGATTTGATATATAATCAAATATATATATCAAATAGATTGATATATAATCTACTCTCTTTTTCATCTTCAACAGAAAAATTTGAAATCCCTTGCCACAATCTCCCTCTTCATTTCCCCAATAGTACCTTAAAATTACAAATTCAAACTTCAAACTGTTCTTGGGATATTGCGGATACATGGTTTCAATGAAATGGATACAAAGTGACTTTTCATTTACATCTGTCCCGTCCCTGAATTCAAAATTTGAGGTCCAAACAGCCCCTCCTCTGCCCTAAAACTTCTTGAAAATTTCAGCCTGATTCCCAATCATTGATCAAAACACGATTTAACTTTATCTGTATGTTTCATTTTAACACCCTTGGTCGTTCCTAAGATATTGCGGATACGCCGTTTCAACGTCCTGTATACATAGCGTCATTTTAATTCCCCGAATATTCTCACCGAGTGGATGCACATTACTTTTTACTTAGTTATAATCTTTCCTTGACGACACAGCCTGACACTATTTCAACTTAATATCCTTAGCCGTGCTGACATATTGCAGATGCGCTACTTTCATAGCTTAGAGTCACGTAGAGTGTTTTAACTAGTTCAAAATTTCTCTCATCATTTCCTGAAAGTTATAAATCAATACCATTAGCCGTTCATGAGATATTGCAGATACACCATTTTGACAACCTGGATGCCATAGAGGCTTTTGTTTCATTTTGATACCCCCTCAGTGTTATCTGAAATTTTCAGCTTAATACCCTTAGCTGTTTCTGAGATATTGAACAACTGAGATATTGCAGAACGGCCATTTTGACAAAGTGTAAGCACAGATATTGAAGAACTGTCATTGAGAAACTGGAAGCATAAAAGTGTGTTTTTTTTTATTTATTTCAACAAAGTTTCAGCTTTCCCTTAGAAGTTCTTGAGGTATTGTGTATCCGCCCTTTTGATCTCCAGCGGGTAGAATACGTCTTTTGATTTAATTCAATATCTCCCTCTAAGGTTTTCTGAAATTTGATTTTAATATTCTTAGCCATTCCTGAGATATTTCAGACACGGCGTTTTGACAACTTGGGTAGCCTATATACAGTGTATTAGTTATGAGTAATTATAATCTTTTTATTTAGCTTAAAATCCCCTAAAAGTATCAAGTTTATACCTGAGTAGGGAATTTTAAGTGCCGCAACCCTATAGACAAATGTGTATCTCCTGATGAGCCCTTGTGTTGGGTTGTCCTCTGAATTATTTTTCCTTTTTATTTTTTAATATTTGGTAAATGGCGACTTATACTTACTTACGACACGATTGCCTGTCCATGGATTATTATTTAGAGTTCATTGTGTATGGCTATGCTGTTTGACCTATGTAATTGGATGGACGAGTAGGGTGAAGGCCTCATTCAAGTACTGATCTATATTAATTAATAAAGTAGGAAACCAGTCTTCCTTTCTCCTTCTGTCTTTTTTTTTCCTGGTGTATGTTCATTTCTGTGTTTGTGCTATTGCATTGGTGATTTATTTTTTTTATTCTAGTGTCGATATAGTGTCTTTTCATTAACTTCATTGCCCAACTCAATATTCCCTAGGAGTTCCAACTTAATATCCAGACAAACCAGATTCGCAAAATGTCTTTTGATTTAGTTCAAATTGCCCCTACTTCCAACTAAGTTTTACAAACAATTCCCTACCTAGAATAATTAAAAACAGAAACTTTACCGCGTAGTACCAGCAAAGATACCCATCAACAGCTATTAGCTTAATAACATTTTCGCAACTTTTTTTTAAGGAGGGAAATATTGCAAAACGGAGGCATTCTGGATAAAATACATTAAATCAAATTGAAAAGGCCTGAGAATCCTAAAGTGATGTTTCGAAAAAAAACTGTTTGCATAAATTTGAAAGCAATTATTTAAAACAAAATATCTTCTAGTTCAATTTCTAAATAAAAGAAAACACTTTTGGTTTTCTTTTATTTATAAATAAATTTTATTTAGAAGTGATAAAAACATTTTGCTACGGACGCATAGCGGAATACCTCTTTTTTTGCAGGTACCGGCACAGGAAAGGCTTTCATTTACAAAAGCCTTTCATGGCCGTAAAATATCATCCCCTAACTTTGTTAAATAAGGAGATGTAGCCCTATCTTTTTCCGATTCTGAATGAATGCTTCAACACTTTTGGCAGATAACCAAGAAAAGAAATGTTAGAAAAATGCTAATTAAAAGCAAATATAGAGTTCAATCAACATTTGCGCAAATACAAGTTATTTCAGGGGTGAATAAGGCTGGATAACCAGACTTTAAATGTTCAGATTGGGCCGTCTCAAAACTTCTCATTTAGCCTCTTCAATTTTGCATAAATACTTGTACACTTTTTTGGCTACGAACCAAATTAAGAGGCTTAAACAATCACTATTTGAAAATAAATCTTCAATTCGATAAACATTGGCTAACAAAACATCCGACCCAGTAGTGGCGAACATAAATTATTTCAGGACAGAATAGAGCTGAGGAAAAAATAGATCTAATATTTCGAATGTATAGTATTTAAAAACTTAAATTTCTTAAATCTAGCTCGAACCTTCTTATTTTTGTCAGTTCTCTTACTATATATATAAAAAAAGTAACTTTCAAAACTTATGAGTGTCATTACATCTACTTTTCCCCCTTAATTTTTAGTGCCTCCGGAAAATTCACTTCGTACTTCCCCTGTAAGATTGTACGGCCAGAAATGCATATAGAGAGGGAGAAAAGAAACAGTAAAATTAACAAGAGCTAAGAGCTCATATGGCACTTGTGACGAGGCAAGAAGAGCTAAGAGCCAAGAGCTCATATGATATGAGCTATGAAAAATTCTAAGAATCAATAGATTGATTTAAAAGGAAAATCAGAGGCTTAATACCGGTCAGGATTTAAAATAAGAGCTCTGAGTCACGATGTCCTTCTAAATATCAAAATTCATTAAGATCCGATCCCCCACTCGTATGTTATAAATACCTAATTTTTTCTAGTTTTTCCTCTCCCTTTAGCCCCCCAGATGGTCGAATCTGGGAAAACGACTTTATCAAGTCAATTTGTGCAGCTCCCTGACACGCCAACCAATTTTCATCGTCCTAGCACGTCCAGAAGCACCAAACTCGCCAAATCACTGAACCCCTCCCCCAACTCCCCCAAAGAGAGCGAATCCAGTACGGTTACGTTAATCATGTATCAAGAATATTTGCTTATTCTATCCACCATGCTTCATCCCGATTCCTCCACTCCAAGCGTTTTCCAAGATTCCCCCCTCCAACTCCCCCCAATGTCAACAGGTCTGGTCGGGATTTGAAATAAGAGCTCTGAGAAATGAATTCCTTATAAATATCAAATTTCATTAAGATCCGGTCACCCGTTCTTAAGTTAAAAATACCTCAATTTTTCTAATTTTTCCAAATTAACACCCCCCAGCTCCTCCAAAGAGAACAGACCCGTTCCAATTATGTCAATCACGTATCTACAACTTGTGCTTATTCTTCCCATCAAGTTTCATCCCGATCTCTCCGCTCTAAGCGTTTTCCAAGATTTATGTTTCCCTCCTCCATCCCCCTATGTCCCCGGATCCAATTCGAGTCAAAAATTGAGCATCAGAGACATAAGATCCTTCTACATATATCAAGTTTCATTAAGATCCAATCACCTAATCGTAAGATAAAAATACCCCAATTTACACGTTTTCCAAGAATTCCGGTTTCCCCCTCCAACTCCCCCCAATGTCACAAAATCTGGTCGGAATTTAAAATTAGAGCTTTAAAGCACAATATCCTTCTATATATCAAATTACACTAAGATCTGGTGACCCCAGATCTTAGGGTCTGGTGACCCCCCCCCCCAGTAGGTGGGGGTGAACCCCCCCCCCCCCCAACTACCCCAAAGAGAGCAGATCCGTTCCAATTAGGTCAATCATGTATCTAGGACTTGTGCTTATTTTTCCCACCAAGTTTCATCCCGATCCCTTCACTCTAATTGTTTTCCAAGATTTTAGGTTTCCCCCTCCCAACTCCCCCCCCCCAATGTCACCAGATCCGATCGGGATTTAAAATAATAGCTCTGAGACACGATATCCTTCCAAACATTAAATTTCATTAACATCTGGTCAACCGTTCGTAAGTTAAAAATACTTCATTTTTTCTATTTTTCCGAATTAACCGGCCCTCGACCCCCCCCCCCCCCCAGATGGTCAAATCGGGAAAACGACTGTTTATAATTTAATCTGGTCCAGTCCCTGATACGCCTGCCAAATTTCATCGTCCTAGCTTACCTGGAAGTGCCTAAAGTAGCAAAACCAAGTGCCATAAAAACGCACAAAAACAAAAGCATGGCAAACTATTGCCCGTCACTTATTACCCACCATAGCCAAGTTAGAGTGAAATGTCATGGCAATAAAAATTACCAATAACCGTTATTACCATGACCCAGAGACATAGACCCTAGGTGAACATGAAAAAAGTAAATAAATGACAGAAGACTATTAATACAACGAAAAAAAAGCTGAAGAAATAACTCAAAATATAAATGACAACAAAAGTTAATCTTTTCAGCTTTTTTTCTTTTTGAAGGTACAAAACTCTTTAGCGGATTTATGCAGAACATTTCAAGCAATATGAAAGACAGACAGCGGAGTGAAGTTGGCAAAAAATGTTACTTTAAATAAGAAGATGATTATGTGAAGATTAGTCAGCGATAAGACACAGAATAATTTGGGGGTCATACAACATCGCTATATATTTGAGAGAAACTGAAAGACACACCTGAGAAAAAATAAAACGACTTGAAATCAAGCAATGGTTTAGTAGCATAAAGATTTGCTTCCAGAATAAGGTTCATTGCTTTGTCGTATGCTTTTGAGAGCGATTTCTGATAGAAGGAAAAGGTTGGCATTCTTTTAGCAGGACAATAAGAAACGTGAGGCTGAATTATAAAATATAGCAGAATTTTTAAACTGGATAATGGGAAAATATTCCTAAGTTTACTAGGATCCCAGGAATCCAAGATATCACCATTTTAGTTCGACTATTGTGATGTATGAAAGAAAGATTTTCATCAAGAACCAAGAAACTACACCTAATGATCTCAAGTCTACAAAAAAAACCTACTACATGGATTCAACAGAGTTGAGGAAAAGTTTGAGATATCTGAGTGAACAATGACTCCAAGAATTACCCTCACAAACAAATTCACTTGTTTATACTTATCTTGGACTCTTGCAGTGCTGATTGTAATGTCGTTGGTGAAAGTAACTAGAAGGTCCCAAGGCATTGATGGCGGTCTAGATGAATTAATATTGAAAATTTTGGGATGATACCACAAACGACATAAAACTGTTGATATTTGGTTTACAATCGCAACAACAAGGTGATTAACATGAATCAAAATCAGAGCTGGCCATAAAACTGAGCCTTGCGGGCCTCAAAACAAAATTTCAGACAGTGAGCAGAAGACAGGATCCACAGAAATCCCCCTTCCATACAAATAAGAGCCAAACAAGGTGCAAACAGTCCCTCTTATATCAGAATGAGATCGTTTAAAACTTGGTATTTGGTGGGCGAACGATTCAAAGCCTTGTCGGACATCCAAAAATATAGCAGTAGGAATCAAACCAGAATTAAGCCAAATGTAAAAAATTCAAAAGAGCTGCATAGGCATGCTAAGTGGGAAGCTTCGCTTGAAGGACAAACTGGAAACCATGGAAAAAGCCGTTTATTTCTAAAATGGCAAGTAGACAGGAAAGCAAAGCCTTTTAGAAACATTTACTTAATCAGAAAGTAAAATATCGACTGACAATCAGTTGAATCACTCCTAGGTTCACCTTTATACAAAATAATCGCTCGAGCTCGCCTAAACGAACTGGGAAAGATCCCATTTTCAAAATAAACATTTACAAGTTTCATCATCAACAAAGTAATTGATGGAAGATCAATTTAGCCACCTTATTAAAGTAGAGAAAAGAGCTTTAGTTTACTTTACCTACTCAATCGTAGCTACAAAAAACGGTAGCTATTTACAAATATATCACTAAATCCCAACATGATAACATAAAATCCATAATAACATAACATGAAAATCACATAAAAATCCCAACATGATAACAATTGCTTATAGCAAAGAAAGAAGGACTCGGCACAATTGGTCATTTTTATATGAGTATATAAAAAATGACTAAATTCTATATCAAGTAAGCTAAAGCAAAAAAAAACATAGGTATTTACAAATATATCCCTAAATAACATAAAAATTCCAATATGATAATAATTGCGATAGCAAAGAAAGAAGGACTTGACATAATTGGCCATTTTTATACAAGTGAGGTAAGATTAATGTATTTCATAAATAATTATTTTGCTCGTAAATATTACTTTTTGGCCCCTAAATTCTAAAGTCGTAGAAATTTCCTTTTCCTTACCTATCTTTATCCCTATCTTTATCTCTACTGCGGTCTAAGTCTCTGTCTCTGCTGCGGTCTCGATCCTTGCTGCGATCATAGTCCTTTTCTCTGCTACGCTCTCTTCTTTTCCGTACAGGACTTTTGGATTTAGATCGACTTCTAGAACGTCGATATCTAAAAAGGAAATACAATCATAAAATATAAATAACACATTGTTCATCATCAAGTTATCTTTCCTAAATGTGGTTACTGTATTAAGAATTTCACATTTGTTGGAATCAACGTCCTAGCATTGACTTAGTAGAGAACAAAGTGTCTCCTATTTATTTATTTTTTCCCTTGCCACTTCATAAGGAAAGGGTGGTTATAGAAAATTGAAATTTGGATTAATCAATCGTAAAAGAAAATCTAATTCCAATTTTGAGGGCCAAGACTGATTGGAGGGCACATTGATCCTCCTCCGACATCAAATGTGCTCCTGTATACCCCAATGGCATCATACCAAAATTTTTAGACAACTATTTTGTTCATTATTGTTGCAAGATCTTAATTATTCCTCAAGGGTGGATATAATCACCAAAGTCCCAAGGGCATTGATCATAAATTATGTAAATTCTGTACTGTTCACACACTCTTTAGTACAAAAAGAGAACAAGGTTAGTCTCGTTGGTTCGTTTGGCCTAGAACTATATATATATATATATATATATATATATATATATATATATATATATATATATATATATATATATATATATATATATATATATATATATATATATATATATATACATATATATATATATATATATATATATATATATATATATATATATATATATATATATATATATATATATATATATATATATGTATATATATACATACATATATATATATATATATATATATATATATATATATATATACATATATATATTATTTATTTCAGTAGTCATAGTCAAACTCGCAAGTAACACAGTTGCAAGTTGTCGCTGTTGCAAGTATTCAAATGTAATCACACAGTTGTAGCCACAGGTATTTGCAGTTACAACTAGTTTTAGTTGTAAATTAATGTTGTTGTAGTAGCAGCAGTTGTAGAAGTAGTGGTAGCTGGATTAGTATTAGCAATAGAAGTTGCAAAAGTAGTAGTAATATTAGTTTGTACATAATGCCTTTTGGTTATTTCAGCACATCTTAATATAACTTGAAAGTTTCAACTTAATACTCTAAGGTGTTCCCAAGATATTGCTGATATGCCCTTTTGACAACCTGCATGCACATAGTGAGTTCTGATTTAGTTCAACATCCCATCAACGTTATCTGAAAGTTTCACCCTTATAACCTTAGCCTTAGTAGTAGTATTGTAGTAACAATGGTAGTAGTAATAGTAGCTAGAATTTCAGCTTCTTACTCTAAGATATTCCTGATATATTGCCCTTTTTTCATGAACTTTTTATAACCTATATGAATATAGTGCATTTTGATTTTGTTCAACACATCCCTCAAATTTCGTATGAGATTCATATTAATACCCTTAGTCCTAGAGTAGCAGAAGCACTAGTTGTAGTAACAGTAGTAAGCAATAGTGTGTTTTGGTCAGTTCAACATCTCAAAATGTCCTAAAAGACTTAATACCCTACCCTTTTTTAATACACTTTAGAGTGCAGTTTAATGTAGTTCAACATACCTCTCAACATTCCCTGGGACTTTTGCATTAATGCCCTTAACCTTAGAAGTAGTAGTAGGTGTAATTCTCAAGCTCCTGTAAAATCTCTAGCTCCCCCCCCCCCCCAACATTTTGGCTAGTAGCAACACTGGCACTGAGAGCACATTTTAAAGCTCCTATTTCTACTCCTTCTCTTTTTTGAAGACTTAGAAGAAAGCACAGAAGACCTATTAAATTTGGAAAAAAAAGCTTTACTTAATTTTTATTTGAGTCAACTTCTTGCTGAAAATCCCTCCTGAAATGTCTGTTAATACTGCGAAATTAGTGGGTGTTACCATCTCAAACGACTTAAAATGGGATTGCCATGTTAATGATTTCTTAAAGCATACAAATACAGCATTTTCTCTCCTCAAACTCCCTATGTCCTAAATCACATTATTTGAGGATTTTTCTCTCTTTTGTACGTCCTATCCTTGAATATAATTGTTCTGTTTGGCATCCTGGCATCTCCAACGAATCATCGGATAGAATAGAGGCAGTTCAAAAAAGGTGCCTAAGAATTATCTTCAATGAGGGTAAAGTCAAACTCGCAAGTAAACACAGTTGCAAGTTGTCGCTGTTGCAAGTATTCAAATGTAATCACACAGTTGTAGCCACAGGTATTTGCAGTTACAACTAGTTTTAGTTGTAAATTAATGTTGTTGTAGTAGCAGCAGTTGTAGAAGTAGTGGTAGCTGGATTAGTATTAGCAATAGAAGTTGCAAAAGTAGTAGTAATATTAGTTTGTACATAATGCCTTTTGGTTATTTCAGCACATCTTAATATAACTTGAAAGTTTCAACTTAATACTCTAAGGTGTTCCCAAGATATTGCTGATATGCCCTTTTGACAACCTGCATGCACATAGTGAGTTCTGATTTAGTTCAACATCCCATCAACGTTATCTGAAAGTTTCACCCTTATAACCTTAGCCTTAGTAGTAGTATTGTAGTAACAATGGTAGTAGTAATAGTAGCTAGAATTTCAGCTTCTTACTCTAAGATATTCCTGATATATTGCCCTTTTTTCATGAACTTTTTATAACCTATATGAATATAGTGCATTTTGATTTTGTTCAACACATCCTTCAAATTTTGTATGAGATTCATATTAATACCCTTAGTCCTAGAGTAGCAGAAGCAGTAGTTGTAGTAACAGTAGTAAGCAATAGTGTGTTTTGGTCAGTTCAACATCTCAAAATGTCCTAAAAGACTTAATACCCTACCCTTTTTTAATACACTTTAGAGTGCAGTTTAATGTAGTTCAACATACCTCTCAACATTCCCTGGGAGTTTTGCATTAATGCCCTTAACCTTAGAAGTAGTAGTAGGTGTAATTCTCAAGCTCCTGTAAAATCTCTAGCTCCCCCCCCAACATTTTGGCTAGTAGCAACACTGGCACTGAGAGCACATTTTAAAGCTCCTATTTCTACTCCTTCTCTTTTTTGAAGACTTAGAAGAAAGCACAGAAGACCTATTAAATTTGGAAAAAAAGCTTTACTTAATTTTTATTTGAGTCAACTTCTTGCTGAAAATCACTCCTGAAATGTCTGTTAATACTGCGAAATTAGTGGGTGTTACCATCTCAAACGACTTAAAATGGGATTGCCAAGTTAATGATTTCTTAAAGCATACAAATACAGCATTTTCTCTCCTCAAACTCCCTATGTCCTAAATCACATTATTTGAGGATTTTTCTCTCTTTTGTACGTCCTATCCTTGAATATACTTGTTCTGTTTGGCATCCTGGCATCTCCAACGAATCATCGGATAGAATAGAGGCAGTTCAAAAAAGGTGCCTAAGAATTATCTTCAATGAGGGTAAAGTGCCTAAGTTTCCCTTCTTCAGAAAGCAAATCTAGTCACCCTTAAGGAGAGGAGAGCACAAGTTTCCTTGTGTTTTGCCCACAATGACGTGCATAACCCTCGTATTACTTCTCTTTTCCCTGGTGATCTTAACCCCCCCGTACTCGCCCACCAACGTTTTGTTTGAAGAAAAATCCCCCTTCTTGCCCCAATAAGAGTTTCCACTGAAAGATATACAAAAACGTTGATCTCTCACATAGTTGAAATTTTAAATCAATACCCCCCCCCCCTTCTATTTCACTTTGACCTTGTCTTAGGCACAATCCTTTCATTAATTGTAAATGTTTCAATTTAACAGCTAATTTGACTTGATAATAAGTGGGTTTTTTTTGGTTTTTTTTTGGTTTTTTTACAGTATTTGAATTAGAATGCAAATTTGGCAATGTTTTCTTCTAGCCTGTGATTTTCTCCACCCTTTGTTTTTGTGATCCTCTACCCTTTCTGTTTTTGTTTTTGCCATTAATCTCATAAAGTTTATTTTATTTCTTGTACTTGGACTTTTTTTCTTTTTCATTTGCATTAATTTTTTTACCATTTTTATGCTTTATTGGTGTTTCTTCTACTTTTGTTCTGCTGTATTAGTTGTTTCTTTGTTTTGCTTTTTCCTTTTAGACATGTGAAGCAAATTTGGCTCTATTAGAGCTTGTGATAGTCTTTTGAAAATAAATATTATCTTATTAATTCTTGAAAGTTTTATTCACTTATCCAAACCAGCAAATTTAAAGTCATTTCAATTACTTTGCTAGGTATAAGGTGAATACACCACTCAGTGCATCTTTTTATGTGCTTGAAGTAACATCTTGCTCCTTATTATTTGCCAGTAGAGAATGGTTACCAAAAATTACATAAAGTGCTTTAAAACAAATATAATTACTATATACTATATACATATACTATATACATATATAGTATATATACTATATACTATATACACCCACACCCATTATATGCACCTATGCTACCTGGGTTACAGCATAAGCTAGCAACCTAGTAAGAGACCATCATGTCCAATACTAAGAAATGTAATAGCCCAAAACTCCTGAAAATAGTGCTGGATTAAATCAAGAAGCACACTATTAGGAACCATCTTTTCCAAAACCCCTATATAGAAAACTCACCATCCCTTGGCTTGAATAACAAAGAAAGTCTATTGACTTTAAAAACAAGATAAGTTCTTGGAACAGTGATATTCTGCATATATGGCATCTTTTTTTTTTCCTCCTCAGATAACTTGGCACTGGAACATTGTAAAGACTTGTTTAATGGCTGATTTTAAAGGAAATCGATATATCTTAAAAATCTTTTGTAATTAACAAAACTAATTTTTAAAATAAAATAATTTTTTTTTACAAAAACTGCCTTTTTGTTCAACACTGTAGTAGCAAATCATCTTGCATACAAAGATCAAAATAGGATTTTTACCATTATGCTAAGCATGTAAATATAGTTGATTAAAATACAATAATTTTTTTAGAGTTTTAACGAAAATCCACTTTGTCAATTGAAACAAGAATAATTCCTGAAAATTTTAAGTAAAATAATACACCAAAATTTTTTTTTGGCTCAACTCTGAAAATGAGCATCTCTTTTTGATAGAAAAAAAAATACAAAGTAAATCTTATTTTATTTCAGTTTTCAGTTCAGAATAAATAGTCTACATAACTACACAACAGTATTGTCATAACTTCTATTTATTATGTTTATTGCGATAAGCTTGAAAGCTTACCGTATTTGGTATTAATAAATAAATAGTCTATATTATAATGAAAAAGGCCTACATAAAGGACCAATACAGTTCATTAATAGTTTGGTTTATGTAAGTATCATCTGTATATCATGGTTGTAGAGTCAGCAGAGTTCAATAATAAAAGTGCAATGCCACATAACTCCAAAGAATGGAGTCAGATCAAAACCAGATGTACACTTTTAAAACCACCTTGTCTAAAATTCCTATAGAGGAAATATACTGTGCCTTGACTTGAACAACAAGGAAAATCTATTGGCATGAAAAACAAGAAAAGTGGGAAGAAATGTAAAACATTAATTTTCAAGTCAATCACGTTGAGGTATGCATAAAATTTTTGTGGAAAATTAAATAAAAAAGAATCATGCACTTTTAACTGAAACATGAAATAACAATATTTTGAGGTTCTTGCAAACAAAGAGCATGTTTGATATTCATCAATTATTTAAAGACCCCCTTGACCAAAAACAGTCCCTAAAAGTTTCAAATATCTTGTGTTTTAACTAAAGTTCTTTTAAAGTTATGCCTGAAGGTTTTTTCTGCCACCATCTAATTGTTAGCTTAACAGTTTTTGTTAGCATAGCAGACACAGAATTGTTAGCTAACAAGTCACAGAAATGTAATAAATTGGCAGGATATCCAAAAACACAAACAATAACTAGTTAGCTCATTCCACATTGTATTTAAATTCTATTTGTAGCTGACTATTTCAAGCTTCAGTGTATATATAATTGAGACCTTAATAGCCAACTAATTAGCTAATTCTATACTGCATCTACAACTCTATTGACAGCTGACTAGTTGTCTAATTTAAACTCAAGTTTATATATAAGTAGAATCTTAATAGCCAACAAGTTAGCTAATTCTATACTGCATCTACAACTCTATTGATAGCTGAGTAATTGGCTAATTTAAACTCAAGTTTATATATAAGAAGAATCTTAACAGCCAACTAGTTAAGTAATTTTATAGTTTATGTAGAACCTTACTGATACAGTAATTTAAGCTCAAGTTTACATATAAGTGGGATCTTAATAATCAACTATTCAGCTAATTCTGTTGTGCACACAGAACTCTACAGATATCTGGCTAGTTGGCTAATTTACTAGACTCAAACAAATAAAAACATTTATCCTCAGTTAATGACTTAACAAGTCTTTAGTACCAAGAGATATTGCAGATCATTTGTCTATTATTTTACTTGGTATTTTAATAGTATGTCCCTGACAAATATTTCATGTTTGATGCAGTTTATTTCAGGTTTTTGCCTAGGAATGCTTTTAAATATACCAACCATTTATATTTTTATATATTCTGTATAAGTGGTCACAGTTTTAACTGTGAAAATTGGCTCATGACACATATTAATTTTATTTATGACTTATTTTAATTTATTGACCTTGAAGCAGCA
Organism: Artemia franciscana; assembly: GCF_032884065.1. Taxonomy (NCBI): domain Eukaryota; kingdom Metazoa; phylum Arthropoda; class Branchiopoda; order Anostraca; family Artemiidae; genus Artemia; species Artemia franciscana. The sequence continues at coordinate 25,991,117 of NC_088877.1, forward strand.
CATTCTGCTATAATATTTTTGTGTTGCTATTTATTTGTTCTTTGTGTTTGATGCTTATTTTTTGTCTCTTTTTTTAATCACTGAACAAATATATTCTATTCTTATAAGATATGCAACCCTAATTAAATAACATTCATTACCTAAGTGTTATACAAAAAAGCAGTTTTTCAAAAAAAAAAGTAATTCTATTTAAAATTATTTTTTTGTTAATTACCAAAGCTTTTTAAATATATAAATTTTCTGTAAAATGAGCCATTAAACAATTCTCTATGATATTCCAGTGACCCACTAGCTGCAAAGAAAAAAAAAACATGAAAAAAGATGCCTTCAATGCACAATATTGTGGCTATAGCCACTTTTCTTGTTTTTCATGCCAATAGATTTTCCTTGTTGTTCAAGCCAAGGCATAGTCCACATCTTGTTCTTGAGCCTTAAACCCTCAAAAATGATATCATGGCAAAAGGGACATCATTTTTTAGGGGTTTCTAGCTCTTTTTAAAAATTTATGCAAATCTGTTTTAAATAACATTTTAACATCAACATTAAGGGTTATAATAACTACTATTCCTGAATCAGTTCGAAATGGCAATTTTTTCTTGCTAGGCCTAGCTAAGTTTTTTGAAATATACTTTCAAAATTTTGCTACTATGAGCTGTTTGGAGCCCTTTTAGGCCTTTAAGGGCTCAAAATGTGGTAAATTTATAGCAAACAGTATTACTGGCTTTTGTATAAAGTGAATATAACACTTGATGCCTTTTTTTATGCTCTTTACAAATATAATAATTTCTTCTACTGGAAATTCAGATTTAAGTACTTTTTGACCTCTTAAAAATGACCTAAATATGGGGTATAAAAAAGGCTTAAAACATTGGTCTCAAACTTTATAACATTGAATTCAAACTTACCATTTCATTATAAATCTATTTTTTTTAATGTTATATAATCCACAAGCACTGATTTTCCACAATTAAATTGGATAAATAAATTTTATCAATGTTATGGCATTTTCTTCTTCCTTGTTGCCAAAATTTCAATTAAAGCATGTGTTTTTGGTTGTTTTTTTACATAATAATAGGATATTTGAAATTGCAAATCTGTAATAGTTTAGAAACAAATTTAGGCTATATATTTGCACATCAGGGGGGTGGGGGTAAAGCATAGCATATATTAAATATGTAAACTAACCATTGCTGTATTTAATATAGTTGAATTTATAGCAAACAGTATAACTGGTGGTCATAATAGCTGGTTTTCATATTTTTGACCAAAAACGCATGCTTTTATTTAAAATTTGATGTCAAGGAAGAAAAAAACACCATAACATTGGTAAAATTTATTTATCCAATTTAATCATGGAAAATCAGTGCTTGTGGATAATATAACATTAAAAAAATGGATTTATAATGAAACAGTAAGTTTGAATCCAATGTTATAAAGTTTGAGACCAATGTTTTAAGCCTTTTTTATACCCCTATATTTAGGTCATTTTTAAGAGGTCAAAAAGTGCTTAAATCTAAATTTCTGGTAGAAGCAATTATTATATTTGTAAAGAGCATAAAAAAGGCATCAAGTGTTATATTCACTTTATACAAAAGCCAGTAATACTGTTTGCTATAAATTTACCACATTTTGAGCCCTTAAAGGCCTAAAAGGGCTCCAAACAGCTCATAGTAGCAAAATTTTGAAAGTATATTTCAAAAAACTTAGCTAGGCCTAGCAAGAAAAAATTGCCATTTCGAACTGATTCAGGAATAGTAGTTATTATAACCCTTAATGTTGATGTTAAAATGTTATTTAAAACAGATTTGCATAAATTTTTAAAAAGAGCTAGAAACCCCTAAAAAATGATGTCCCTTTTGCCATGATATCATTTTTGAGGGTTTAAGGCTCAAGAACAAGATGTGGACTATGCCTTGGCTTGAACAACAAGGAAAATCTATTGACATGAAAAACAAGAAAAGTGGCTATAGCCACAATATTGTGCATTGAAGGCATCTTTTTTCATGTTTTTTTTTTGCAGCTAGTGGGTCACTGGAATATCATAGAGCCAAGTGATTGGCTAGCTTAAATATGTCAGTCATATTAGCCACCTAGTTGGTTAGAAAGATTTTTTTCTATATAAAATTTTTGGCTATTGAGTTTTGCTCTATATAGGCCTAGCCTATAAACTACACAGTCTTATTTCACCAGTATGGTGGATATCCCTAGTAAGTACGCCAAGAAGAGTTTCACTGGAACTTTACCATTAATTTGGGTTCTGTATAGCCTAAACAGACACAGGCTAGTAAGATAACCTTCAAAACCTTACCTATCTTTATCTCTAGCCATTTATGTAACAATACCCCCCTTTCTTTCTGCTTAATGAATGTGTTTTTTCTTGATCACTAACTAATCCTTCTTTTTTCCTAGTTAAGCAGTGTATTATCTGATATTTATCACAGTTCAGCCAAAGCAGATTGCAAAAATATTTTAAATAACACTACGTGAAACTGTGCGGGGCTCTCTTTTTAAGTAAGTAAATGAATAATAAAGGTAGCGCTAAAACAGAAAACTCGGGAGTGAGAACGCAAGGCCATTTCCAACGTCCTACAAAAAGAAATATAGATTATTGTCAATGAATAGGCGATATCTAGCACAAACAGAAAACTAACATGAATAATTGAGTCAAACTTACCACAAGCAAAAGTAGGGTTAACACCCCTAAGCTCTCTTAAGGCCAGAATATCTGTTTCAATTTTTTAAAAACAGAATTAATTTTCCATTTGACAGCTTTATAAATCAAACATACTGATATTCCTAAAAATGAATATTACCTTAAATTGCAATTGCTAGCAATACTACGAATCCTATAAGGTGGGCTCCTATTTGGAGCCCACCTTAAAATTTACCAATGTTATGGCGTTTTTTCTTCCTTGACGTCAAATTTTAAATAAAAGCATGTGTTTTTGGTTGAAAAAAGCCATGTGGTTTAAGCCACATTAAGAGATATTTCTGGGAGATCTTAATGAAAGTGCATCGTTTCTATTGATCTACTAGAGGTACATGCAAGAAAAGAGATACATTTATGCATTCGGTCATTTCTGAGAGGTTATAACGAAAATGCTACGTTTCTTGTAGCCAAGACTATGCATATGCCACAGTAACAATATGTGGCCAGCCCGCTCTAGAGAGCATTTTCAGGGGGGTTATTATTAGAGGTAAATCCAAGTCGTATTAGGAGACATTTCCGAGATCTTTTAATAAAAATGCCTTGTTTCTTTGAGCAAAGACATCTTTCAGCCAACACTATGCATTCTTGGTTGACAAGCGCAAATTTCAACTATATTTTCTCTTCATATTTCGCATAATCTTGTTAGAGGTATATTTTAGCCATATCAAGAGATATTTTTGAGGGATTTTGATGAAAATACCTGGTTTCTTTGACTGGGAGTTAGATTTCAGCCCCCTTCGTCAAAAGAACCTTTTAGTACCCCCTGAGCTTTTTATGAAAATACCTAGGTTCTTTGAGCCAAGACCATGCATTCCTGATTGACAAGCACACATCTGAATAATACTTGTTCTTCGTTATTTTGAATAAACTCCATAGAGGTCAATTTAAGCCAAATTACATCAGAAAAAAATGACATCAAAAGCTCGTCTTTCCGCCCCATTACAGTCGCCACATCTTTATGTAAACTATTCGAGCTTCTATTCATTAATGAACTGGAAACTAAATGTTACACCCCGCCACGTCAATTCGGATTTAAGCGCCGCACTGGTTGTGCCGATGCCTTGACGGCTGTAGTGAGTGTGCTACTCGATGCGGATTTTTCTGGAGAGAGCATAGCCTTAGCCAGTCATGACACCAGCCATGCATTCGATTCACTCATACACGCTGCAAAGCTTCATAACGAGGTCTGAATCCCTGCATAGTTCGATCCCTACGTGATATGTACTCGAGGCTGTCCATTCGCCTAAAGCTTCCTCCCGACAAAAATTTGCCTCCCCGGCCTCATGAAAAATTGATCACCGTTTTGAAAGGTGCCCGCCAGGGAGCTGTCTTCTCCCCTCATTTGTTCAATAATTATGTTCTTCATGCACAAGATAAATGCCCAACCTCATGCATTCTTTCCTCTATAGACACCTCCTTAGTATGCTACGCCGACGACGTCTTGAACTTAAGTAGAACATTGCAAAAAGCTTCTGACATTTTTGAAACACTTAAAACCGAATATCTAAAACTTGGCCTCAGTTTTAACACTGAGAAAACCGAGATAGTTCGCTTCAATTGGCAAAAAACACCACACGTGCCTTCACTGCTTTTTGGTGAAAATCTCGTGAATACTACTGACCACATAAATTACCTTGGAGTCCCTATTGGCTCATCTCTAAGGCATACACGTTTTCTACTGATCAAACACCTCAATCGACGAATCTCCGGCTCGTATGCTTCCATAGTCTCTGCTAAATTCCGTTTTAGCCACCCCCTCCTTGCCAGCCTATATAACGCTACTGTTTTACCTCATATTCTGTACTTGGCACCATTTTGGAAACTATTCTCGAAGGCTGAACTGTCTAAACTCCGTGCGCCTTTTTTCCGTTTTGCTAAATACCTCCTACGTTTTCCACCCTGGTACAGAAACTCAATCCTCATTAAAAAGTATCACATAACCGACCCTCATGTTGCAGTTGAAAATTTAATCAAAAGACACAATATTAAAATAGTAGATCACGATTGGTATAATCTCCTTTTACAATAGATCTGTTTTCGTTTTATTCGTTTTAGTGCTATTTTGTTTGCCCTTTTATTAGTTGAGTCTCTTTCTAGTTATGTCTCTTCTGATATATTTTATATATATATTTTCTTATATTTATATGTTCGTGCTCCGTCTTTTTCATTTCGTATGATTGACGGGTTTTCAAATAAAGAAATAAAATAAATAAATTAAAGAGATATTCTTTGAGGGCTTACAATGAAAATACCCCGTTTATTTGACTGAGTGTTAGGTTTCAGTCCCCGTCAGTCAAATTCTTTTTCAATGCCTCCCAGCTTAACTTTAAACTGTAGAACCTGTTGCTCCGTGGTGATTATCGCCACTGTCGCATTATCTTAAGATAGATTAGCGCGGGATTTTAACCAAAATTAGACAGAAGAGATATGGATTTTTTCCCAAATCCAAAAACACACACACACACACATACATACACACACACACACACACACACACACACACACACACACACACACACACACACACACACACACACACACACACACACACACACACACACACACACACACACACACACACACACACACACACACACACACACACACACACACACACACACACACACACACACACACACGCACACACACACACACACACACACACACACACACACACACACACACGCACAAACACATACACACAGTCACACAAAGTCAGACACACAGGCACCCGCACAGTCAGACACACAGGCACAGAGAGAGAGAGACAAAAACAAACAGAGGGAAAAACAAACACACACACAACCACTTAAAGTCAGCAAGACATAATTATTAGGTTTTTCGACTATGCTAAACAAAATGGTTATCTCAGAATTTCGATCTGGTGACTTTGAGAAAAAATGAGCGTGGGAGGGGGCCTAGGTGTCTTCTGATTTTTTGGTCACTTAAAAAGGGCACTAGAACTTTTAATTTCCGTTAGAAGGAGCCCTCTCGCAACATTGTAGGAAAACTGGGTCGATGTGATCACCAATGGGAAAAAAAATAATAAATAAATAAACACGCATCCGTGATCTGTCTTCTGGCAAAAATTACAAAATTCCACATTTTTGTAGATAGAAGCTTGAAACTTCTTCAGTAGGATACTCTGATACGCTGAATTTGACGGTGTAATTTTCGTTAAGATCCAATGACTTTTAGGGGGTGTTTTCCCCTATTTTCTAAAAGAAGGCAAATTTTCTCAGGCTCGTAACTTTCGATGGGTAAGGCTAAACTTGATGAAACTTATATATTGAAAATCAACATAAAAATACAATTCTTTTGATGTAACTAATGGTACTATAATTCCGTTTTTTAGAGTTTTGGTTACTATTGAGCCGGGTCGCTCCTTACTACAGTTCGTTACCACGAACTGTTTGACAATAGATTGACATTTTGCCTTGTCTAAAGCTTCTTTCCTTTTCTGGTTTCTATTCCTTAAAAAGCTCTCAAGATCAACACAACACTCAAGATCAAATTCCTTTTAGACCCCCCTCTTTTGGGAAGTTTCTAGCAAAGACTAAAAAATGAGAATATCATAAAACTTCATTGGAGAACCCCATATAAAATATGAAGCAAGTTATTTTTCTAGATAGATAACTAGGTACAATCTGATAAATTTGAAAGAATTGTCCATAACAAGTAACGTTCAACTTGTAAAAAAAAAAAAAAAAAAAAAAAAAAAAAAAAAAAAAAAAAAAAAAAAAAAAAAAAAAAAAAAAATCCCACTTACTTTCAAATAATTTCAAGTCAGCTGCCATGGGGAGATATTTCCAGGGCAACAGTGTCCGCGCTTCCGTTTATATTGGGGAAATAGATCTTTCTATATTTTTATTTTGTCTTTTAATATTCTTTAATTGAAGGGTAAACTAAGCGCGCCATTTCTTTATCCTACCCTAATAAACTGTTTTCTTAAAGAAGATTGAAAGGCTATGAACTGTTTGCGCTGTATTTAAAATTCATGCAGAGGCATAGTAAATACCGTGAACTGATACATTTACACAAAAATACACTAAAGTATACCTATGCATAGATATAAAATCATCTAAATTAAACACACTGATCTAAGCTTAAAGGCACTCTGAAAAGGGTGCAACAAAAAGGTGACTAGATGCGAAGGTAGTGACCGCGCTGTGGTTAGAATCTTAGATATATAAGAGGTAGAATAAAAATAGTTGATCTTATGATACACTGAGTCAAATCCAAGTAAACCGAACATAAACATTTTCCTATTCATATAATTCCCAATCCAAGGAACAGATTATAACACCGACAATAAAGAACAGTTAATCTGACAAAAGAGAATTTTGTCAAATATACCTGTGCGTGTCGTACTATCTTAAAACATAATCAGGCTAGTATGTCTATCACTTTGAAAAAAAGCAACATAGTAGAACACTCTACTATGAAAACTTATCATTTTTGTTTGTATATGAAACATTGAAACTGCAGCTAAAACACAGATAACATCCTAGAAGAAGGATGTATTGATACTGAAAAACAACTTTAGGACTTGGTTATAGCAGATACAAACAATGTCTGTCATTTATTTTATCTTTTCTTCATAAATATTAAGCCAATAAACAGTAATCATTGTCCTAGATTCCTTTTCCGGACCGATGTACTATAGTAATAAAGGAGTAGCACAATTCAATACCGACTTCAACTTTCTTTACAAATACAATGGATGCACCAAGATTTTCTAATAAACAAAGTCCTAAGCCACTGTTCATAGCAAATTCAATGTAAATATGGATTTTAAAATTTGCTTGGCTCAATAGAATCACTGTCTCGGAAAATTCGTCAAAACCATAGCAAAGAAGTTACATGGTAACAACTAACGATATATACAGATTAACATAAAGCTCATAATATTAAAGCACTACCCTTCCTTAATAATAGTCAGAAACAGAAGTAAGTTTAAAGCTGAACTAGAAACTAAGGTACGACCACTACTTTGTGCATGTAAATAGTTTTGACCTTACGATTCGAGGTTTAAATTTTCCCCAACCCCTAAAATCTCATGACTCTTTCGCAATTTTACACCACATTTTATCAGGTATTTCAACCCCCCTCCCCACCCCAAATCAGCTAGTATCTACGCCTCTGTAACATTATTAAGATAGAAAATGGGTGACAACAAATCATCGTGCGATTCACTCATTTAGTTAATTCATAAGGTTAGAGACGAAAAAAAAAGAAAAAACTCAATAACGAATATTTGATATAAGGAAGCCAAATTAAGAAACAAAACTAAAAGCACTACAACATTTATTAGATTTAGCAGACACTTCTATTCTATCGTGAAAAATAGGAAGTTTTCCGAATCAAGCTGCTAGGAAGACTAAATTTGTAAACATCAGAACAAATTTAGAGTTCTGTCATATGAATAAGGCTCTTTTCGACATATATCCAGGTAATTACAGCACCATATCGTCTAAATGAATACACCAACTTTTCTTAAAAAAATAATGAGTTGATTATTTAATTTGAAAGCTTTGAAAATTTTATTGATTTACAGAAGACATCTTCAGAAATTTTTACTAAAAAATACTTACTAAATGGCATTTACTAAAAGATATTAAAAAAAAAGAAACAAGACATCTTCAGAGATACATCACAAAGTAATGTGTCTCTGTATCTTACTAATGTAACGTATTACTAAAAATAACAACATACGTTACTAAAAGTAATGTATCTGAATCTTACTAAAAGATTAAAAAGTTATCTATAACCTCGATAAATCAGATATGTAATTATAAAAGTGCCGCGAGTTAAGAAATAAAAAAAAATGGAAGATTGTGGACTCAAGCAATTTCCGTCACAATTAATGCAAGGGGCCTTAAAAAGGATGTTGTTTTTCCCAATTCTGAGCATAAAATGATAGTAGAGAGTGGCAGTTCAAACAACATTTTTTGTTCAAGCTTATACTCTTTTGTCATTTTGTTATAATTATTATATTCTATTTTGCATCTAGACTTTAAAGAATTGCCCTTTTTAAAAAGAATTTTGTGTTTTAATCTAATATAAACCTCTACTCATTTCCTGCTCGGATTGATATACAGTAGATAGGTATGAAGAATATCGACAATGAACAAAAGCAAAAGAGTTATTTTATCGTATATACTTGACTTGAAAATTGGTTGTGATTCATAACTTTTTATTATTTGTTATGGTTGATAATGGGTAACTTGCATTTTACAATTGTTTGGACCTTACCAAAACGTATACTAGCTAAAAAAAAACACTGCAAACGAAAGTTGCAATAGTAAAGAATAGTAATAATAATTACTCTAAATCTTTAGTCACATCAGTGTCTTAATCCGTGAACAATTAAAAGCATAAGCGTCTGACCAATTATTTTCGTCAATTCTTACCATCCTTATTATTTTTCTTTACTATGCTCTAGAGTTTTGAATAGATAAACCATATTTACATTTATTAATGCAAAACACGACATATTATAAACTCTATGCTGTAATAGCGACGAAAACCAAATACTCTAGTAGGTCTACTGACCTGTCTTTATCATTTTGTTAATTCTATTTCATTCACACTGTGATATTTAGTGCTCATGCATTTGTACAATGATACCTTAATATTGTTCACATACACTTACAGGCGCCATATACACATTTACCATAACCAGGGATGATAAACGACATAAAGACACTATCTATCAGTAAAATGAAGCATTAAAATTTATTTTCACCATGACAACCACCTTCAAATTAGTTTACTTTAGTGTTCCTATTTTGTATCAATCATCAAAGCCACTCACTACATCACAAAGGTAGCTACAATTTTATTTCAATCTAAACTCTTTTCGGGTTAAGGCGTAAATAAATAATATGACACAGAGCCTAAGGAACTTTAAAAATTTTACTGCCACCTATCATCTTATGAGATATCAAGGTAGTAACACACGGCCTCAGAATAAAATTGTTACGGGAAAAGAGTATATAATACTAAATTACTGCAACACGAAACATTGTATTCAACTATAATAATTTAAATAATAGGACTGACAGCTTTCCTTTTCCCATTTTAATTAAACCCATTAGTCACAAGAGTCCCGTAGGTTAGCTATTTTCATATTATTATTACGACAGAGCAAGTTTCAAATTTTATGTTTGTTTAGGTTGTAAGTTTTACGGAAAGATGACAGTTATAAACAATAACACCAATAAAAACAAATTACTAACGCAACGAGATTAAAGTCTTTCGACATAATTGCCAGGAAAGGTTCCAAAATGTCCAGACCTTTGGCTTGTACCAACATACCATCCGTCATCACACTTTTCTATGACACTGACTATATCCCCTTCAAGAAGCTCCAATTCGTCATCATTTTGCGGTTTGTAGGCATACATTGCTCTATATCTAAAAGGAAGTATATTAGTTTCACATTAGATCTACTTATTTAGTTTAACTTGTTCAATTATATCCTATTATATTAATGAGTTATATAACTAACTATAAGTATTGTTTTTGATACTGTTCTGCTTTAGCAAGGGGATACTGTTAATAAATGATTGAAATATTTGATTAAAAAACTTCATGGTGATACAGCTTTTTCATCATGAAACCATCAGCCAAAGAAAAAACAATGTTGGACCAAAAATTTTTTATCAATTACAGGAGAGAAATTCCTGTATACAGATAAAAAATTGATTGTGAAAGCTATTACAACTCGCACTTAGTGTTGTATTATATTATAAAGCTATTACAACACGCATTAGTTTTATAACATTGTTATAAAAATTCGACAGATTTTTTTCTGCAAATGATACCATTTACAAATCACCAAACTTCCCTCTTATGTGAATATTTCTCATATTTACATAAGAGGTCTGACACAGGGCTAGATTATCGATAAATTTTGATTCGAAGAAAGTATATGCTACACCTTTCTCTAAGCAATTTTTGAAGGAGGAATAAAAAATAAATTTAGTTAATAGTAATCACTTCTAGGACCTAAATTTCATGACTTATCTTACCTTAACTTATCTTACCTTAACTTACCGAATTATAGATCAAACTTTTTTACGTTTTCACATATTCAATATAAATTTTTTTCTATTAACATCGAATATGGGAAGTTAATACTAATCTGAAAATTTTCAGGATGTTCCAAAATATAGCCGGTCTGGGAACACCTTGTTTTTGTTAATCTACCTTATAGTCAGAGCGCCAGATTCTGTATCGTGCACCCATCCATGCCGGAAGGTACAAAAATTCTGAGGACAGATCCTAGGGTAGTCGACCATGCTGAAAACGAATATCATAGGGCGCATGTTTGCCGTTGGGGCGTTTCTGAGATATAGGCCAAAAACGCCAAATTTAGCCTATAACTAAGTGTGACGATTCAGGAATTTTTTTGCGACTGATTGGGTTGAGGAATCTGATGTAGTGTTATATAAATCGAAAGAAAAGATCTAGATCTACAAGAATATGATTTTTAAATTGAAAAAAAACACTAATTTTTTCTCTATTTACTGCAGTTTCAAAATAAGTGCTGTAAAATTCAACAAATATCTCAAAGAAAGGCTAAAAACTCGAAATTTCTTCAAGATAACAAATTTTTTTTCATATTCGAAAAGAAAGTGCATTCAATTTTGTACAATTTGAGCTATAAAAAATATTAACTATTTTTGTTTTTAAAAGGTCTGCGATTTTTTTTTTGTAGTCACTGAAATGATCACTAGCCGTATCGTGAAAAGGGACATATTTTATTTTTTTTTTCTTCAAAGGGTAGGAATACTTCAAACTTCATAACTGTTTAAAAAAATTTTAATTTTAATTAAAAATAAAAATAGGTTTAAAAAAAATGTTGACTAAAAAGTTTTTTTTTTTTTTTTTTTTTTTTTTTTTTTTTTTTTTTTTTTTTTTTTTTTTTTTTTTTAGAATGGACGAATATGTTTTCTGGTGTACTAAGGCGTCTGCAATTACCTTTTTGGGACCTGATTTGCCAGTAATACGACTGAGCTATTTACTACATAATAGAATTCTGCTTCACAGATGGATTCAGTCGGCGCATTGGAGTTGTCTTATTCGGCCTGCCCGTAAAATTGGGTAATAGTAACTGATTAGGGACCTGTTGTAATTAAAAGTAAAAGGTATCAAATAAAATTTTCACAAATATTCCTCATTTTCTTCTTCCGAGAATTCAGATGGGGCAAGGTCAGACTCCCTGCATACCCTCCTCGTTCTGCGGTAGGAGAATAAGCTGCAGCATCCTTTCATTTTTGAGCAGCTACAGTCTTTCCTGCATCTTCCACTTTTGCATCTGCAGTAAGATTCCTGGCTTGATGCTTCTTTACAGTTTGAGACGACCGCATCTACTCCCCCTTCAGCCATCTTCCATACAAGGAGAAGTGGATCTGGACTGCTCGGCCAAGTGTGTTCTGACGACAAGATTATCCATGTAGCGAATATGGCTCTTCGTATGCATGGCTCGAAGGTGTCGTCAGAAGGTGGAAGTCTTTTCACATCTTGTTTCTGGCACCGAATGTAAGCCCTTACACTGGCCAGTGAATTGAATCCGGCCTGTTTACCGTATTGTTTACAATGACCAGGAATTTTGATAGGTCGTAAAATTCTCTAAACGCGTCGACTGAAAGCTTCCCTTCTGCATCCTTGATCTGCTCCGTCACAGACACCATTTTTGAGGCAAAAGTTGGAAACACCGCGGTGTTTAAGAAAGAAGCTTTCCCGAATCCGAAGAAAAAGTTCGTCGTGTCACAACCTGGCAGATAGTGCACGAACGGTAATATAATCTGCTCCTCTTTGGACAAGTGGACTCCATCCGCCGGCTCGTGTACTGGGATAATGTAAGTCGGGAACTTCAAGAAAAGTTCACTCAGTCCTTCAGCTTGAAGCTCTTCAAAAAAATGAACACAGGCTACTGCCACGTCTGTGTCGTTGGCATGCACAACGATGCTACGATGCTACAAGCGTAACAGCTAGCGTACTTGGCATGTGTCATAAGGCGTTGGTCAGCCTCTTCGTGGCTAGGGGACAAGCATTCCTCGTAGTAACAGTGTTCTGGTCAAGTTGGACATCAGCCACGCTTGACCAGAGACACCTTGAATCTCTCCTTGAACCCACCTGAGAGAAAAAGGTTGAGTGCGTTCGGAAGCTGATCACTCATCTGCTCCCAGGTTTCATACAAAATTTCGAGGAGCCGGCTTTTAGACGCTGAGCTTGCAAGTACGGCATCCCATTCTTCAATTGTGCTAAGAGCGGAAATCTGGAGGTTTTTCCCTTTCCCTCGTCGGAGTCTGCATGCTGATTTCATAGAGATCCTCCGTGAGATTCCCAAACAGCCCGTTGTACCGATGTGCGACAATGTGGACTTCAGGAATACCCACTGGAAGATAATTCAGCAATGATAGAAGAAGTCTTTCCGCGAAGGATTTGACTGTTTCAAACCGGGCAGGCCGATATGACCTTATCTTGGACATTAGGTCAATGATGTGTACTGTAGCTGATGTTGTTTCTTTGGATTTCAAAGTGGCCGGCCAAGCTGAAAGTCCTCCTTTTTTTCTTAGCCAGTTCAACAGCACAGCTTTGTTCCCGCCCTCATTTTTCAGCCAGAGGATGTCTTGGCTGATTGTTGCAGAAGATTTTCAAAAATGAATGGAGGGAAAAGGAAGAATCTCTATTGTGAGAATCTTTGCAAGGGCTTTCTCCTTCTCTTCGCCGTAGCTCAACTGAGCAGCAATGATTCTCTTTAATGCTGTTACTTCAGAGCTCAGGAGATCGGTTTTAGGGACACCATTCACTTTCTGAGTTTTTCTCTCTGTAGGGAAAGTTCGGAGTACAACCTTTTTCACATCGTCTTTCCTGTTGCACAGAAAGTCCTCAACCACCTTTTTTCCTTTTTGTGGCTACACAAGTAACATCGGAAACAATCTTCTCATCGACCACAACTTCTGACGTCACAATATTCACTAGGTCGAAGTCCACTCTGCTGAACGGATTGCCACATGGAGTGAAAATGTCTCGAACTCTATCTCGTGAAAGTTGTAATCGCGTCGTCGTCGACTGATTGTCTTCGTGATATCGTGTCTCTGTGGATAAGTTGACTACTTGCAGGAAACCATTGCTGATGGCAGCGGAAATCGGTAAGGTAAGAATCCAAGCTTCAATCTGTCTCTCATCCATTTGTTCTCCTATTATTCCGGCCGTCGTCTTTGCATCCTTGTTCACTGTACATTCCAGTTTCTTGTCGGAACAGGTGGCAGTAAACCCGGTGTGCGTTCTCTTCACTGCGAAGTATCCTTTCATGAGCCTTCTGTGTACATCAGGAAAGGTTTGTGGCAAACTTCACATGTCATATAGGTACTGTATGAGAGATCCTGTATACTGAGGATGGTCAGCCACCACCAAGTATGGCAACATCCGAGCAGCTGCTGTCAAATGAGACTCCCAGTCACAGTTTCGTTCAGCATGATTGAATTGCATCGCTATTTCAAGTATTTCCAAGAACTACCGCCAGAAAGCAAACGTGGGTGACGCATTTCGAAGGGTTTCGAAGCCATTCATTATGGGAGCCAAATTGATTAAGGTATCGTTTGCCTTCTGAAGTACAATACGCGCGTTAGCACCGTTTGCCAATGAAGTCCTGAATAACTCAATGGCACTACCCAGCTGGTCCAGACGGGATAAGTCTTCTTGTGCTTCGGAGTAATACTCTTCCAAAGACTCCCTGTAGAGGGCTAGCAAGACCTCTTACAGTATGCAGTAGGCATTGATATCTTGGTAGTAGCCGAGCTAGTTGAGCAGGAGGTGGAAGCCTCCCATCCGTAGGATTACGTTTTTGAAGTCATCCGGGTATTTACTTTTCACTCCCTGTGCTAGTTGATAAATGAAGAGATCTTGCGTGACCACCGTATCGTCACATCCGACAGCTTTACTTATCGCCGTGAACGTTCGCAGAGATTTTTTGACTGTTGCATGGTTGTTTGGTGCTTCATGAAGGAAAAGCAAAATATTAGATTAAATATTGACAATTCAATTTCAAATCACAGATGTTCCATTTGACAAGCATTTTCACTAGAACTGGAAGTTCCAATACTAAATCTGATTGATCAATGTAACATGCCTTTTTATCAGTCCTTATAAATCTAAATTAGTCAGTATCACCTAGTTTCTTGTGATATTTAATTTGGTAAATTACTGTCATTAAGTCTCTTACTTCTGTAAAAAAAAATTTACACTCATTTTTCCAGCCAACTTTACAACACCAAAAGTGCTTTTAAAAATTCTATTTCTTTAAAAATTGTTTTTAGATCTTCCAAATTTGTGTCAGATTCTTCATTATCATCCATCAGCAAATCAGTATTTGCGTCAGAATCACATGTTGAATCAACCTGAAGTAACTGTTTTTTTTTTTTTATCTTGGCCTACCTGACTCACTTTTCTTTTTCATCTTCTGCTGATCAATTTCTTCTGCTTAGCTTATCAATCAACTTCCCGCTAGGTAGCAGGTTACTAAACAAAATTCATATTATCGGGTACACTCGCTAAAAAAGTTGCAGACCCCCCAGATATAATAATTTAAACTTTTATTCTTAGCTCAATGTGTTCGGGATTAAACGGGCTTTCTTTTTCAATCTAAAAAAGATACTTTATCTTGAAAAAATCTCGAGTTTTTAGCTTTTCTGTTAGAAATTCGTTGACAAAAATCTGACTTTTTTTTAAAACTGCAGTAAAAAGTGTACTATTTTTAATTTTTTTACAAACAAAAATCATATTCGTGTAGCCCCAAGTCTCTTCTTTCTATTGATGTAAGAGTACGCTGGATTTGACCAATCTTATCTGTAAAAAAAATTTAGAATCATCGAACCCCATTATAGGCCAAATTTGGTGTTTTTGGCCTATATCTCAGAAACGCCCCAACGGCGAACATGCACCCTACGATATTCGTTTTCAGCATAGTCGACTACCATGGGATCCACCCTTAACATTTTTGTACCTTCCGGCATGGGTACTAATCGAAATAAGCGAGATACAGAATCTGGCGCTCTGACTATTAGACTCGTCTTTATTTTATCCAAAATATTCAATTTTCTTGATTGTTGTGAAGAAAATAAGCCTAAACAGGCCCACGTGGTTAAAAGAGAAAGACAAAATTGTTCTCTCTATGTATATTAGAATTAGTATACACACATTAAATGTTATTCAGCTAAATTTTCTCTAATTTTCTCTAATAATACTCTAATTTTTCCAATTTCTAAGTGGAATTAACTGAAATAAATTTCGAGCTTCCTTCCACGTTGCTGATAAGGAAACAAGTCAATATGGTTAGAAAAGAAAGACAAAGTGACAAGATTCTTCTAAGCAAAAAAAGAAATGCAAAAAAGGATTATTTATTTGGTAGCTTTCTATCTAAAGTACAAACACCTCCCTACATAAATACATTTAATATTAGCCAGATAATTGTTTTCTCCGTTTTACGAGCTCAGTGAATTTCTAAGCGAAGTGAATAACTAATTTTCTTTCTCACTCTAAAAATTAAAAAACATCACAAGGTTAAAAAAAGAAAATCAAAATGCAAACGTTCTTTTTACCGAAGAATAAGAAAAAGGAATTTCTTAGTAAATTCCAAACTAAAGTACATGCTTCTCCCTATGTATATACGTTTAATGCTAACCAGGGCTATAAGAATTCTTCTTTGTTTTGCCTTTACTCCTTATGAATTAGCTTCATCTGACTTGGAAACAAGATATCTCAGAATTAACATAGACTTCGGACTGAAATGCCTACAGTCTGACTTTCACCATCACACTCTTCGTCCCTACTAAAACAGCTCAGTAACTAGGTCAAACAGTTCGTGGCAACGAACTGTAGTAAGGAGCGACCCGGCTCAATAGTAATCAAAACTCTAAAAAATGGGATTTTGATACCAATAGCTATATCAAAAGAATCGCATTTTAATTCTGATTTTAAATATATAAGTTTCATCAAGTTTAGTCTTACCCATCAACAGTTACGAGCCTGAGAAAATTTGCGTTATTTTAGAAAATAGGGGGAAACGCCCCCTAAAAGTCATAGAATCTTAACGAAAATCACACCATAAGATTTAGCGTATCAGAGAACCATACTGTAGAAGTTTCAAGCTCCTATCTACAAAAATATGGAATTTTGTATTTTTTGCCAGAATGCAGATCACGGATGCGTGTTTATTTTATTTTATTTTTTTTTTATTTTTTTTTTCCAGGGGTGATCGTATCGACCCAGTTGTCCTAGAATGTTGCGAGAGGGCTAATTCTAACGGAAATGAAAAGTAATAGTGCCCTTTCTAAGTGACCGAAAAATTGGAGGGCATCTAGGCCCCCTCCCACGCTAACTATTTTCCCAAAGTCAACGGATCAAAATTCTGAGATAGCCATTTTATTCAGCGGAGTCGAAAAACCTTATAACTATGTCTTTGGGGACGACTTTCTCCTCCACAGTCCCTGTGGGAGGGGCTACAAGTTACAAACTTTGACCAGTGCTTACATATAATAATGGTTATTGGGAAGTGTACAGGCGTTTTCAGGGGGATTTTTCGGTTGGGGGGAGGGGTTGGGATGAGGGGATATGCTGGGGGAACTTTCCACCGAGGAATTTGTCATAAGGGAAGAAAATTTCCATGAAGGGAGCGCAAGATTTACTAGCATTATTTAAAAAAAAACAATGAAAAAATAAATATGAAAAAGTTTTTTTCAGCTAGAAGTAAGGAGCAGCATTAAAACTTAAAACGAACAGAAATTATTACCCATATGAGGGGCTCATCTCCACCTAATGCCTCGCTCTTTACGCTAAAGTATTTTTAGTAATTTCAACTATTTATTCTACGGCTTTTGTAATTCAGGTGCCATTCTTAATGAACTGGGACAAAATTTAAGCTTTAGTATAAAGAGTGAGGTACTGACGAGAGGGCGAACCCCTCATATATGTAATAAAAATATGAGAATACAAAAGTTCTTTACGTAAGCTAATTTATAAGTTACTTATATCTTTTACTAATAAAAAGGTTCGTAAAAAATTGAAAGTTCTTGTTGCCTTTTTAATTACCAAAAAATCGGAAGGCAGCTAGGCTTCCTCCCCCGGTCTTTTTTTCTCAAAATCATTCGATCAAAATTATGAGAAAGCCATTTAGTCACAAAAAATAAATATGCAAACTTCGTTTTAATTATTCCTCTGCGGAGAGCCAAAATCAAAACATGCATTGATTCAAAAATGTTCAGAAATTAAATAAAAAAAAAACAAGTTTTTTGAACTAAAAGTAAGGAGCGACATTAAAACTTAAAAACGAACAGAAATTACTTCGTATATGAAAGTGGCTGCTTCCTCATAAACGCCCCGCTCTTTACGCTAAAGTTTTTTTTACTGTTTTAAAAGAAGAGTTAAGAGAAAGAGTCGACCTTTAGCGTAAAGAGTGGGGCGTTTATGAGGAAGCAGCCCCTTTCATATACGAAGTAATTTCTGTTCGTTTTAAGTTTTAATGTCGCTCCTTACTTTCAGTTAAAAAAAACTTGTTTTTTTTTTAATTTAATATCATGCTAGACTAACTAGAAAGAACTCCAATAGACATTTACTTCAACAGAATTTCATTTTGGCAAAGGAAAAACACTATAGATTTTTGGTGGGGAATTTTCTTCGTGTTTGATCAATTGAATTTATTGCTTGACTATTTCCTTATATCTCATCGTGTTGCCCATGAAATAGCAATCGCTTCTTAGGATTTCTGTAGGTGCTGTTTTTATGGCTTTTTTAACTAAATAATTCTACTTTTTCTTTTAGCATTGATAAGTTCATGTTAGCTAAAGCTATTTTAGCATATTGTAGTTGCAATTATTCTAAGAAAACTGCTACAGTTGTATAGATTCTCAGGATGTGTTAAGCATGAATTACAATGGGGGGATGGGCCAGAGGGACTGCATACATGGCATTTATGCAATATTTTCTGTGATGGATTAGGCCATGTTCATTCTAGATGGAACATGCTAAACGCTTTCAAGCATTCTTTGTTTTAACTGGGGTAGTAAAGAGTTGCAACTACGTGGCGTCTCCCTCACTGAAAAAAAATCAATTTTTCTAAGAAGTTTAACGAAAAGCTTAGAAACTCATTTATTAAATAAAGCTTAAACGTAATTGTAATTCCTTTAGGTTTGGTTTTGTATTGGCTTATAATTTAATAAAAGAACAGACGAATAAAAAATAATAATAACAAGAAAATAACTAATGATCGCGCAAGGTTTCCAATCTACTTTTACCTATTGAATCTTAACCCTTTTGTATCTTATTGCAAGCTGTTAAAATTGGACTTACGTCACTGGATTTTGCTCTGTTTCCTGATAGACAGTTTCAACAGGAGGTGGAGCTGGAGAAGACTCAACCGCCTTTGGTGTCCCTCCACGACGTAATGAGCCATAACTACCATAGTTATGCACTTGAGTAGAGACAGGTCTTAAGAGATGCTGGGATGGAGCATTTGGCCGGATTGTCTTGCTGTGAGTACTTGAAGTCGATAAACTTTGGGTGTATCTTTGGGGAACAACTGAAAGCGAAAGTCCTTAAGAGAAAAAGAAGCATATCTTCCCTAAAACAAAAATCTTCAGCCCCTGTTGACTGAGGGGTAAAAATTCTTACCCCTATGTATTGAAACTAGCATTGAATAATCAAGATATTTATTAGACACTGAAAGAGAGGCTTTAAAAACAATAATGGAGTTTACTAAAAAAAAGAAACTTATAATTAACAAAGGTAGCGCACGACAGCTCGTAAGGAAAGGCACAAAGCTATAAAAAATCGCTCATTTTATATAGAGGGATTCATAGATAAATCTTAGAAGTAAAGTAGGAAGAAAAGGGGGCTCTAATATGGCCTTCATTGTTGAACTTGAGACCTTATGGATATTCTGGTTAAGAATATTTTAGGTTCTTCAAAAGACATTTCAAGGAAACAGCACCTCATTTCTGAGAAATAGCAGTTTTAATGAATGAGCTTATCGGGTAAACCCAATTAATTACTTCCCAGCTTTTTTTTATGCACTATGTTAAATGGTTCCCAATCAAAAAGTCAACGTCGTGGTTCCATTATGCAACTATAATTGCAGAAAAAAATGGTAAACAATAAACGACCTTTTTCAATAGAAACTGGAATTTCGACCAGTAGTATTTTGACAGCAATGCATGCATTTAAAAATCTACTTTTTATGCTTATTCCAGAAAAAATAGTTCTTTGTCAAGATATTGTGTCTATCTTTATCCCTAAAATTACATTCGTGTTGGAGGTTTGTATAAACTTAGGAAATGGTAGGAAACTCTAAAAGAGCAATGATTTGAATGAAAATTTTGCATAAAATTCACAAAAATTAAGGGTGGTGCCGAGGTAGACTTTTTTCAAAATCTAGGGGAGAGCTATTTTTTTCAAGGAACATGCCAAAAAGGTATTTTTAATGAAAATGTAAAAAAAATATGGTTCAAAATCTGATGGAGGGGGAAGGCAAACAAATTTGCGAGCAGATTCCCCTCCCTCTCAATTAACACCAGTAAAAGGCATGAGAACTCTCTATGAATGCAAATATATATATATATATATATATATATATATATATATATATATATATATATATATATATATATATATATATATATATATATATATATACTAGCTGTTGGGGTGGCGCTTCGCGCCACCCCAACACCTAGTTGGTGGGGGCGCTTCGCGCCCCCCCCCCCAAGCCCCCCCGCGCGCGTAAGTCGTTACGCGCCATAATAGTTACGCGCCATTGTAGTTGTGTCCCTATGTCCCACCTGTGAATATAGATATATATATATATATATATATATATATATATATATATATATATATATATATATATATATATATATATATATATATATATATATATATATATATATATATATATATGGTTTTAACTACGTAAAACTTGCGAATATACAACATTCTTTGCTGTCCCATTGTCTTTGCATATAAATAGATTGTCAGGTTTACCGACTCTTGAACATGCAACATATAATGGTCCATGGGAAAACAATCTGTATTCAGATCTATACCTCATGATTCTAATGATTGCCCTTGAGCTTTGTTGATGGTGATTGCTAATCGACCATTCCCTGTCCCGGTGTCCCGGTCGTCATTTACATCCCCCTGTTTCCCCCAGTGTCCCCGTTGTAGTTGTGTCCCTGTGTCCCGGTCGTCATTTATATTCCCTGTGTCCCGGTCGTCATTTGTATCCCGGTGTCCCGGTCTGTATATACATTCGTTTTTTAGTTTTGTTTTTCTCCTTTATTTTTTTCCTTTTTTTTCTTTTTTAGCTTATTTAGATTTTTAGATTTTTTAGTTTTTTTATTAGTTTTTAGTTTTTTTTTCTTTTTAGTTTTTTTTGTCCCGGTTGTCATTTATATCCCCCTGTTTCCCCCGGTGTCCCCGTTGTAGTTGTGTCCCTGTGTCCCGGTCGTCATTTATATTCCCTGTGTCCCGGTCGTCATTTGTATCCCGGTGTACCGGTCTGTATATACATTCGTTTTTTAGTTTTGTTTTTCTCCTTTATTTTTTTCCTTTTTTTTTCTTTTTTAGTTTATTTAGATTTTTAGATTTTTTAGTTTTTTTATTAGTTTTTAGTTTTTTTTTTCTTTTTAGTTTTTTTGTAGTTTTTACCTTCTTTTTAGTTTTGTTAATTTTTTTTTACTTATGTCCTGGTCGTCATTTATACTCCCTGTGTCCCGGTGCTTTGTTGATTGCTAATCGAACATTCCTTTTGTCCTGGTCGCTTTCTCTTTGAGTGTCGTCATTTATTTTAGCTTATTTTTCAGTTTTTTCCTTTTTTTTAGTTTTTTTTTATTTTTTATTGTTTTTAGTTTTTTACCTTTTTTAGTTTTTTTAGTTTTTTTAGTTTTTTAGCTTTTTTACTTTTTTTATTAGTTTTTAGTTTTTTTGTAGTTTTTGCCTTTTTTTAGTTTTTTCAGTTTTTTTTTTAGTTTTTTATTGGTTTTTACCTTTATTTTGGCTTATTTTTCAGTCTTTTCCTTTTTTTTTAGTTTTTTTTAGTTTTTAGTTTTTTTAGTTTTTTACCTTTTTTTAGTTTTTTTAGTTTTTTAGTTTTTTAGCTTTTTTATTTTTTTTATTAGTTTTTAGTTTTTTTTGTAGTTTTTGCTTTTTTTTAGTTTTTTTAGTTTTTTAGCTTTTTTATTAGTTTTTAGTTTTTTTTGTAGTTTTTGCCTTTTTTTAGTTTTTTTAGTTTTTTAGCTTTTTTATTTTTTTTATTAGTTTTTAGTTTTTTTTGTAGTTTTTGCCTTTTTTTAGTTTTTTCAGTTTTGACGTCACCTGATCCAGTTTTTTCAGGTGACGTCACCTGACACATCCATCCATCCACAGACAGACAACTTATTTTTATATATATAGAAGATATATATATATATAAGAATCCAAGCTCATATCTACAAAAATTAAAAAAAAATTCCTATTTTACCAATCTCGTATTTTTTGTCGAGATTCTTTCACATTTTTGTTTTCTCACTGAAGCAGAAATCTTTAAATTACATCGATAACTGGCTAGCAAAAGGGTATGTTGTCAAAAATAAGCTTCACACTAGCTTTTGTAGTTTTCTAGATGAACAGTGAGTTTCACACGAGAGAAAATATATTAGTGAATATTTTAGATACATTGAAAAAAAGAAAGAAAGAAAAAAACATCGTCAAATGGCTTCAGGTATAGAGAAAACAGAAGATGCACGTGTCACTGGTGATGTGCGTCAGGAACAATAGTGGACATCTGTTATGAAAAATCACCAACATTACTTGCCCACCCATTATAATATATCATGTTAAGAGAAGACGGGCTCATTAATTGGCCCCGTTTTGTCTGGCCCTTGTTAAAAGACGCACCCAAATCTCCCCAACGTAAACAGTTTCCCACTCACTGTGAAAAAACCTATGGTACAAAATTGGGGTTTCCCAAAAATACAAATATAAGTTATAACCCTTTCAATTCCATTTAATCGATACACGCCTTGCTTCACTAAAAGCCTCAGTGGTCAGGCGCCTCCAAAAGACAATAAACTCCTTCCTTTGGAGGCGTCTTAGAGTGTAGAATAAGAAAGAAAAGGCAGAAAACTCACTTCTGATCTCTGGGATTATTAAATCGAGATTGCTCTATTAGTACAGCACATGACATTAAGACCTTAGGGTTATTCACACTGTTTCTCACTGAAGCCAGGAGAGAATAAAAATAGGCCTGCTGCTATCTGAGGAACGTCCCAAAGAGCTCTGAAAATTCATCCTCCAGCAATTACAAGAACAAGTAATTACCCATTGAGACCTTGGAACTTACTTAAACATACTACTTGAAGAATAAAAACGAGCACTCGAAAAATTTCAAATTTACGTATTATGACTTGTAGCAAAAACATAATTTTGTAAAGTACATCTGATATTTCATACCTAGCTGGATATTTTTAATGCTTTTCATATTTTCTAATGTTAAGGAAGACCCAAAGCCCTCCAAAAGAAGTATTGCATGATCGTATTTATCACATGGGTACAATTCTACATTCTTGCTTCATTCTTAAAGTCAAAAAATTATCCCAATGACTCATTTCTATAAAAAAAGCCCATAAGTAATACAATTTTAAAAGCATTTACCAAGTCTAAGCTCTTCAGGCTCATTAAATGGTTCGACGTAAGCTACAGGAAATATGCCCTTCCGTTGTCCAATTCTTCCTTCAAACCAATTATTGTCAACTTTTCGTATCACGATTACGGTTTCGCCTGGAAAATGATATATAGAAAGAAAACGGTACAGGGTGTACCACCCTAGAACTTGGAAGCAATCTTATATTTATTGAATTTGGAATTGCAGAGTAGCGAGCTAGAGAGGACGCTCGTGAATTATTGATGCATATATTTACACAGGGGAAGGATCGATAAATGATCAATTTGCCATTGATTAGTACAAAAGCTAATAAAATATTTTGAAAAGTGGAAAACCCTCTTTACGCTAAAATTTGACTCTTTCTCACAACTCTACTTTTAAAACAATAAAAATTTTAGCACAAAGAGCGGGGTGTTGAGGAGGGGACAGCCCCTTTCATATACGGAATAATTTTTGTTCGTTTTAAGTTTTAGTGTCGCTCCTTACTTTCAGTTAACAAACTTCTTTTTTTTTTATTTAGTCAGATAAAAAATGAAGTAGACTATTAGAACCGCCTGGTCTTAAACCCCTATATAGGAAACGTACAGTCCCTTGGCTTGTGCCATGTTGGCTTGAATGCCTTGGCCATGTTGGCTTGAAAATCAAGAAAAGTGGATGCAATCATGATATTCTTCATTTACGGCATCCTTTTTTTCCGCAGCTAGCATGGCACTGGAACATCGTAGAGAGTTGTTTAATGGCTCATTTTAAAGGAAATTGCTACATCTAGTGGCTTTTGCAATTAAAAACAAAATAGTTTTTAAAAAGAATGATTTTTTTTATCAAAACTCCATTTTTCTATAGCACTGTAGTAGCTTATGTTATTAACATCTTATTGCATCCGAAAATGAAACATATTTACATATTTATGTAAAATGCAGTAATTATAATAAAGAACGAACACTAGCCTATACTAACTGAGATGTTTGATATAGTATATCATAGAAGACTTATGAAATGTAAGTTACATATAAATGATAATAAATTCATTAATCCACTTAAAAAATTATATAAGGGATCGGTCTAGTTAATTATAAATGGGGATTATGCAAGTTTTATCGGTATCATGGCTGTAGATATGGCTGAAACCTAGTAAAGAACAAACTATGGAATATACTGGGCTTAGTTTGATGCTTCATTCTCTGAAGTTTGTCTCTAGCTATTCCAAATAAGAAAAAGCCAGCCATGGAGTTTTTTCCTGTTTGTAATTTTATGTACATGAAGGAACGATATAGTCCATTATAAATGGTGACTATGTAAGTTTTATCAGATACAGCTGAAACCTAGTAAAGAACAAACCACGGCACGTAATAACTAAAACTTAAGATAATACAAGCTTCTTTTGAGAAGTTTATAATAAAGAACGAACTCTTGACAAAAAAACTGAGCAATGTGGTTCATTCATATCACCTCCATTATTTTAACTAGGAGGTAACTGGAACGACTTTTATTTTTAAAATTTTAAATTTAGACTTACATAAAGAATCGATTAATAGCAGTTTTGATTAGACTTTAAATTGACCAATCTATAAAAATTGCCTGTGACAGGAAATTGCTACATCTAGCGCCTTTTGTAATTAAAAACAAAATAGTTTTTAAAAAAGAATCTTTTCTTACCAAAAACTCCATCTTCCTATAGCACTGTAGTAGCTTATGTTATTAACGTCTTATTGGCATACGAAAATGAAAATAGTATTTTTAATATTATAAAAGTATGTAGATATATTTATTTATTAAATAAAATTTTTTTTTTAACTGAAACTAAGGAGCGACATTAAAACTTTAAGCGACTAAACGACATTAAAACGAACAGAAATTGTTCCGTATATGAAAGAGGCTGTCTTCTCCTCAATGCCCCACTCTTTACGCAAAAGTGTTTTATTGTTTTTAAAAGTAGAGTTGTGAGGAAGAGTCAAACTTTAGCGTAAAGAGCGGGGCGTTGAGGAGGTCCTTTCATGTACGGAATAATTTCTGTTCGTTTTAAGTTTTAGTAATAAATATCTAATTTCTTTCCAAAGAAAAATTATTTAAGAAGTTCTCCGGTGACAAACCGCTCATTAATCAAACTTTAAGAGCGCTTAATTGAAAAGGAAATAAGTAATTCTACTTTAAGAATTAGGTTGAAGAGTTGTTTACCAACGAACCCAAAAATTGGTATTCAGAGGTAAAAAAGTTATGTGGCAGGAGTCTAGACGAGCTTGATCTCAACCTACCTGAATCCCAAGAAGTTAGGGCTAATAATCTTAACATGTTCCTCGCTTCCATCATCCAGAGCCTTTCGGCATTGTCTTATCAATTACCTACAGATGAACCTCCACCTGCATTCCCCTGCATATCTCCGTCTGAGATCGAACGAAGAATTGGGAAACTACGATAAGCAACTGCCCTTTAAATATCCTGTTTCCTTTTACAAGTGCTTTCAGTGACTTCCTTTCAAAGCCCTTGTCTGTTCTTTTCAATGAGATTACTGAGTCTGGCCAATATCCGCAAATTTGGAAAAAGGGTTTCATGAACCCCTTGAAAAAGAAAGACGGAAAACCTGGTTTTGAAGGTGTTCGTCCTATTTCAGTTACTCTTATGTTCCCTAAGCTATATAAAGGATTCTTTGCAGATTGGCTAAAACAATAAATCTTACCTCTTACTTAACTGAGACAATTCGGGAACCTCAAGTCCACTTCTACTTCCGATTACCTTGTTTTCTTATCGACACAATTGGGAAAATTCTCGAAAAACCTAATTGCTGGCCGAGTTTAATTTCCATTGACCTTCAAAAGCATTTGACCTTGTTAACTCAATATTTATTTTGAGAAACTTGTAATTGATTTCATTACTGATTCTTTCCTTGTTAAATTGGTTGCCTTCTTTTTATCAAATAGATGACAAGTAATCAATCAATCAAATATCTGAATGATTATTCCAGTCCCCTCCCTGTCCACAATGGAGTACCCCAAGGTACTCTCCTAGGTTCCCTCATTTTTTCTGTTACGATAAATAGCCTCGCTAAGTTCCCGACAGAGAGAAAAATGTGGATGACTTAACGGTTGTTGAAACTGCTACAGAAACTTATTAAGTAACCCGATGAGTATCCGAAATGATATTGCAGATGACGCTGCGAACTTAGACATGAAAGTAAACCACTCTAAACATATGATAATGCCAAAATGTTTCCTTAAACTTCACCCCTTTTCCTCAACTCTATCCCCCAGATATTTCTGTGTCATCCTTTAAATTACTTGGGGTTAAAATTTCCTCCAATTTAAAGTGGGATATCCATGTTAAAGCTATTGTCCATAGAGTTAATGTGTACATGTCTCTCTTTAAGCTCTTGAATAAATTTAACGTCTTCCCATCCTATCCTTTAAGGATCTATACTTCCTTTGTCCGCCCACATCTTAGATATTCTTGTCCAGTTTGGCATCCTGGCATCTCCCACGATGGATCAGAAAAAATCGAATCAATTCAAAGAAGAGCCCTGAGAATAATTTTTAAAGAAGCTAAGGCACCATAATCGGTTCTTCTAAAAAAGGACAAGCTGGAAAATCTTGAGCACAGGAGAGTAACGTTTTGCCTCCTTTTTGCAAAAAATGAAATAATAAACCTTCGCACAGAAAACGTTTTCCCCTAAAGACACTCCCCACCCAAACACCGCTTGCCAAGTGCTGTTTCTGAACCCGTTTCTATCTACTCCCGCATCCTCGCTTTACCTCCAGGTATGAAAAAACCTTTGTTCCCTTTATTACTCATAAAATAAACCGCTAGTCTTCCTCTTTCATTTTTTTTTGGTTCTGGTGATACCCAAGTTTTATGTTCGTTTGATTCTTTTGTCCCCCCTCCCTTTTTATATGTTCTCTTTTAAACCTTCTTAACATAAAATTTATTTCACTCCTTTTTAGTTTTTACCCTTCAGCTTTCTGACATTTTGCAGCTTAATATTTTTGACTAATGAATGCATTCAACATTCTGATATTGTTAATTTGGTACCGTTTTGCCAGTTTTTTAGTTGTTTGCTGTATTTTTTTTTTTTTTTTTTTTTTTTTTTTTTTTTTTTTTTTTTTTTTTTTTTTTTTTTTTTGTTTCATGACTCTGAAATACGAATTTGACCCTTTGGGGCTTGTGATTGACATTCTTTGAAATAAACATCTTATCTTATCGCCAATGATTCAGTTTTCATACATGATTCTGGTGCATCATGCCTACCTTTCAAACAGTTCGTGGTAACGACCTGTAGTAAGGAGTGACCCGGCTAAATAGTAACTGAAACTCTAAAAAACGGAATTTTGATACCAATTGTTACATCGAAAGTATCGAATTTTATTGCTGATTTCAAATATATAAGTTTCATCAAGTCTTACCCATCAAAAGTTACGAACCTGAGAAAGTTTGCCTTATTTTAGAAAATAAGGGGAAACGCCCCCCAAAAATCATATAATCTTAACAAAAATCACACGATCAGATTCAGCGTATCAGAGAAACCAACTGAAGAAGTTTCAAGCTCCTATCTATAAAAATGTGGAATTTTGTATTTTTTGTCAGAAGATTTTTTGTCACAGATGGGTGCTTATTTGTTTTTTTTTCCCCAGGGGTGATCGTATCGGCCAAGTGGTCCTAGAATGTTGCGAGTGAGATCATTCTAACGGTAATTAAAAGTTATAGTTCCCTTTCTAATTGACCAAAAAATTGGAGGGTACCTAGGCCCCCTCTCACGCACATTTTTTTCCCAAAGTCACCGGATCAAAATTTTGAGATAGCCATTCTGTTCAACTTAGTCAAAAACCTAATAACTATGTCTTTGGGGACGACTTCATCCCCCACAGTCCCCGGGGAGGGGCTGCAAGTTACAAACTTTGGTCATAGTTTACACACAGTAATGGTTATTATGAAGTGTACATACGTTTTCAGCGGGACGTTTTTCGCGTTTGGGTGGGGATGGGTCTGGTGAAGGGGGTTACATAGAAGGATCTTTCCATGGAGGAATTTATCATGAAGGAAGAGAATTTCCATGAAGGGGGCGCTGGATTTTCTAGCATTATTAAAAAAACAATGAGAAAATAAATATTTTTTTTTCAACTGGAAGTAATGAGCAGCATTAAAACTTAAAAACGAGCAGAAAATATTACGCGTATAAGGGGGTTCGTCTCTCCCACAATACCTTACCTTGCTCTTTAGGGTAAAGTAAAGTAATTTTTAGTAATGTCAACTATTTGTTCTATGGCCTTTGTGATTCAGGGGTCATTCTTAAGGGATTGGGACAAAATTCAAGTTCTAGTGTAAAGAGCAAGGTATTGACGAGGGGGCGAACCCCCTCATGTACGTAATAAAAATATACAAATTTAGAAGTTCATTACATAAGTTAATTCGTAAATTACGTATATTTATTAATAACAAAAATGTTTGTAAAAAAAATTAAAAATTCTAGTTGCAATTTTAAGTAACCAAAAATTAGAAGGCAACTAGGCCTCCTCCCCGACCCCTTTGTCTTATCAAAACATCCGATCAAAACGATGAGAAAGCTATTTAGCAAAGAAAAAAAAAAAATCAATGGTCAAATTTCGTTTTACATATTCATGTGCGGTGAGCCAAAATCAAAATATGAATTAATTCAAAAACGTTCAGAAATTAGATAAAAAGTAAGTTTTTTTTACTGCGAGTAAGGAGTGACATTAACTTAAAACGAACCGAAATTGTTCCGTATATGAAAGTGGTTGTCCCCTCCTCAACGCCTCGCTCTTTACGCTAAAGTTTTTTATTGTTTTAAAAAGTAGAGTTGTGATAAAGAGTCAAACTTTAGCGTAAAGAGCGAGGCGTTGAAGAGGGGACAACCCCTTTCACATACGGAACAATTTCTGTTCGTTTTAAGTTTTAATGTCACTCCTTACTTGCAGTTAAAAAAGCTTGTTCTTTTTATTTAATTAGCTAAAAAGCTGACGGTAAAGAGAAGCATGCTTTGTAGGCCTGTTGGGGACCATCTTTTACACCCATCTACACATAATTAGCTTCTCTGCGTGATTCCAGTTTTAACTAAAAGCAATGCGTTCACCTGTTCTACTAAAATGCATCAGTGAAGAATAGGCCAATCGAATAATCTGAGACCCTTTCCCTTGTGACTTTGTTGGTTATCCTCCCCCCCCCTCCTGGAATCTCATCTTTTGGATCATTCAACCATCTGAGCGAATTTACTATCCCAAAATTTGGTCCACTGACATGGAGGGTTATGGGGTGTCCGGGGGAAAATAGAACACGGGAGAGTATTGGGTTTTCTTCCAATGCATT
Source organism: Artemia franciscana (assembly GCF_032884065.1). Classification (NCBI taxonomy): domain Eukaryota; kingdom Metazoa; phylum Arthropoda; class Branchiopoda; order Anostraca; family Artemiidae; genus Artemia; species Artemia franciscana. The sequence continues at coordinate 26,020,843 of NC_088877.1, forward strand.
TGCTTCTCAAAAGTGTCTAGAAATTTCAATGTCTTATCATACGTTCCCCTCCCAAAATTCTATGACCATTCCTTCTAAGCAAAGTAACGAAAATAAATAAATAAATAATAATACATAGTAGAAGGCTCATTTACTTAGTCAAAGTTGCTGTGTTAAATCTGAAAAGATAAAATTAGTTTAATAATTGTTCACAGAATTAGTTCTATAATTTTTATGCATAAGTTTTAACCTCTCCCGAATTTATACAAACATACCTTCAATGCAAAGGAGCCAGAGAAAAAAAAACGAACAAAATAAAATATCCCATCAACTCAGAAAGGACACAATTAGTCTTAAAATTGTTTACAGAAGTTTTTACAATATGGAGCACTTCTAACTGGAAGTATGTTCTACAAAATCCCAACATTAAAGTCAATTTATCAACATCTATTATACCTTTTATAAGTGACAGCTCCATTGGACTTTGAGCAACAAAGTTATATTTGACTTTAGCCCTGGTCTCCGTCGGTCTCTTATTAGCGGTGGCTCGAATACTATCATAAGGGATGATCTAGAAAAAAAAAAGTAATTAAGAACAATACTGCAGTATGCCCAAGCCGAACTATAGTGACATAGAGAAAAAAAGTAATTTTTATGGTTAACTAAACATAGTCAAGAATGGTTTAGAAGAAAGCCACTTTGTTGGCTTTAAGAAACTTACTGTGGTGATGAGCTGATATACTATGATTGTATTAAAGGCTGCAACCTAGTAAAGACTAAACCACAGCTCATAGTAGCTGGAACCTAAAAGCGTGCTTTGAAAGATTCTTACATATAAATTCAAGCGTCTGATTATGGACTAGGCTAGCAGAGGGTGGCAATATGAGGTTATAATAGTGAGCACCATAGGTTTGAGCCCAATATAGGGGAGGGACGAAGGTGTATGCAAGGCGAGGGAGGACAGCTACACGCACATGTGTATAACCTTTGTTTATTCATTTTTACTATGTAGATTTATTTGCAATTTACCTTGAAGTGTTAGTTACAATTTAGTACAGTCTCAGAGTTTTGCTTCTGACATAGTATTATGATAAACATTCTCAATTTTTCCAATTATCAAAACCTTCCAATTAATGTACAAATATTATATGGACCACGGAATCAAGTCCAACTTGTTCAGCATCTTATACATTACCAAAACAGTTCCAATAAATAAAAGCTTTCAAGAAAGGTACAAGTTAAATCAATATGTATCTTGGCCATTTAACGAATAGTCGTCCTCAGCAAAATAGAAGAAGTACTAAACAAGAATAACAACAATAGCCTGCTATCGAAAACTTTTCGTCAAAAATCGAATTAAAACTAAAAAGGAAAACAAAATTAAAAGAGGCTCAGCATGATTACAGAATCAGTATTTCTAAATTGAATAGATTAAAAGTTGCTCTTCTCCAAGTCTAACCTTGATTCTATAAATATACGCAGACAGAGATCATCCACAGTTGACCCAGCTCCAAATAGGTACCTCGACAAATCTGTGGGGGAAAAAGGAGAGTGTGGAATGATTTGCCCCCAACAACGCATTGCACTACCAGCCGAAGAGAGTGAATAAGAATATCGATACCTGTGCAACGCAGACTATTGGTCAGCATGCTGCAAAATTTTTCTTTTAGTTTGTTTGACGTAGGCATTCAGGAGGACTTGAAAAAATAAGCAAAAGGCAAGACTTTCAGGTTTTTTCTTGTATTTCAATTATTGAAACGTGAATACGTTAAAAACCAACACCCACCATTCATTACTTCAGCTGTCTCTGATATACCTCTTTTATCAAGGAAAACGATACAGATTACAGATCACATAAAACAGGACACAATATATTTTCTTTTTTACTTACAGCCCATTCATAATGAGCTTTTAGTAATACTGAGAATTAGCTAGCACTAATTTGAACCAATCAGATTTTTTCATAAAATTTGTAAGCCAATCAGATAATTCAACGAAAAATCTTGCTCCTATTGTGAATGGGCACTAGCCTAATTGCATTTCAACGCTTTGTTGGCGTTAAATAATAGCGACACAGTACTGAGTGAACGAATGAGTTTTAATCCAATAATTAATCCCCTAAATAACACCACTAAATCGGCAAGCAAAACAATGTCAAAACGACTATTGCCCCAAGATGCTAGCCCATTTTTGGGCTTCGCACCTAATTATGACTGTGACAAAATCAAAGGTCGTTTATAGTAGTAAAACGCACCAAAATGAACTCAGTTCACTGACATTCTCAAGGATTTATTAATTACGAAATGAATTTTCTGGATTATTAATACTCATCTTAAAATACTGCTTATATGCAGGGCGTAGCCCTCAACCTATAAAAGGAAATAACACTTGTAGTAGTCAAATTGAACTTACCTCAACATAATTTACAGGAAATATTCCAATAGCTGCGTTGTGATCTCCTTCGTACCAGTTTTTGTCTATCTGTCTTCTAATAATGACTATATCACCTTTCTGGAGGGCAAGCTCTCTAGAAAAAAAACGCATTAAATTATTCTTAAAGTTATCTTAAAGTCTCTTGAACCTGTTAAACTTATCTTAAAGTCTATTTACAGCCCTTATCAAAGGAATAAAAGGACGAAAGAAAAGAAATACAAAATTTATCTTTCATTACGAGACGCACTGACAACTCTCGAAGAAAGATATTTCATTCACCAAATACTTCATAAAGCTTTTATTCGAAATAGAACTGGTAATTATTTCTATAAAAAAATGTGTTAAAATACATCACAAGCCAGCTCATAGAAAATATCTCTCATTTTTCTTTCTTATTCTCTCAAGGGCTAGACAAAACCATTTATTTTTGGAGGGGCAAGGGTTCGTTACAATGTTGAATTAAACAGAGATATACTTCAAATAGCAATGAACAGCTTAAGAATTTGATTCCAGTTCTAGTTCAGATGATGTCTCTCATGTTTCATTTCTTACAAGCAATCAGCACATCTTTGGAACGGTGAAAAAAAAATGCAAAAAAAAAAATGTGGATAATATCGGACCCAGACATTTGGGGCGAGTTAAAAAAAAGAAATATTCAAATAAGATGGCCAAATGTCTGGCATTTCCATTTAACTTAACTCAACTCTCTCCCCTCCCCTTTTGTCTCTCTCTCTCATTCACTCCTCAGCTGTTACAGGTTTCTTTGCTACAAAATAAATATAAAAACGTATATCAATAAAATAATTAAATAAATTAGACTTCAATTGGATAACATAAAAAATTAGCTTACCTAGGACTTTGTGGGAAAAAATTGTATAATGCTCTGGCAACAACTTTTGGCTCTGGGGTTCTATCCCTTGACTTCCCTCTGGGCGAATCTTCCATGAAATTATCATAGCGGTTAAGAGGTACGGGAGACTTTTGGCTAGGTCTGAAAAATAAAAGAATGCAATATTCTTTTCATTATTTATCCTGGACATTTAAATATTTATCCAACCAAATTTTCATTCAAATAAATAAAAACAAGTTGAAGAACAAAAAAAAGAAAAGTTTTATTTCCATAATTGGAAAAAAAAAATCAAGATTTCATAACGGAACTTAATTGAGATGGCATATCACTAAGATCAAGTTAATTATCAATTCGATTTAGAAAAACTTACCAGATCCCAAGTCATTTTGAGAGACTCACCTCACTCTTTGATAAGAGAAAAAAACTATTTGTAGCAAAATCTCTTACTTTTAGACTATATCAGTTCATACTGTTATATAGATATAAATCAAGTTATATTCGTATGGTTTTAGGTGCATGCTGGGCATTGGGGGGGACAGCTGAAAGCAAAATTTTAAAGAGACACCAGTACCCTTATCTTAGAATATATATTCAATCCAACATTTTAGTTCTCAAGCAGAAAAGCTTAAATTAAGTTTACAAATATTTCTACAATTAAAACACGATGCTAGTATGTCAATTAAAAAAAAAAGAAATAGACTTAAGAGACATTTCACCAAAAATATTCAAAACGAGAGTAAACAGGACTATTGAACCTAAAACTAGCGGAAATATAGCCGTAATATAATATATATCAAAGCGAACAAAAATTATTACGAATGAATAAATAAAACTTGAAAGGAACAGAAATTAAATGAATAATCAGGTCGAGCTTAAAACGAATAGAAATTACCCCCAATAAGAGTAACGCTGCTACTCCCTCAAACCCCTAAGGGACAGAGTGTCATTTGCGCTGTATTGAAACCAAAAAGTATTTTGCAATTTTTCTTTATCATTATAACATAGAAACATTAAGCTTCCATAAACTTGTTTATTTAAATTCTTCAAAATTAAAAGGCTCTTACCTTTAGACAATTTGAAGGGGCAATAGTTGCGTTCTTAATGATGGTAGTTTCTGTCGATTTGAAGAGCATGAACTGACTATCTGTTTTCTGTTTAATTTCTCTTTGTTTTAGGTTAAGATTATTTATTCATAGTAATTTCTGCTCATTTGAGGTTTTAACTGTCGCTCTTTTCTTTTCTCAGAATTTTTTGGGGGAAACCATTTTTTTTTTAATTAACCCATAAAAATGTAGTCTTTACAGAACAGCTCTAATCCTGCTCCTAGAAGGACTAAAATTACAAACTAAATTACAAGGAAATCAAGAAATCTCACTTGTTAAAGTAACATTTGCGACGTATACAAATAAGCCACATAGTATTAATATCATATGAATAAAATAATCACTAAATATACCACAAGAATCACTAATTAACTCACATAGGGAATGGTTGAACGAACAAGGAAGTACAATATCCTTCATGTCCTAATTCTCCACCCCCCCCCCCACATCCCCCAAGAGCAATAAATGTAAGGTTTTGAGAATTAAGCATTTTTTGTCTGTCACAAAGTGTCGCTTGTTTCTCTGACCGAGAGAAATTGCACAAAAATATTCCCTAGTGGCCTCACCCCTCACAATAGTCATCCCATATTCACAGCTCCGCCCCTAGATTAAAAAAAAACACATTAACAAATTTTTCGTATCTTCATTTTAAGAAAATCGAAAAAAACTGGTCCTAGATTTTGAAAATAACTTTTTTGTATCTTCCGTAAAAAAAAGAAAAAAGTATATGCATCCACGCCCTGACAACATTTCCATGAATTGGTGGACTGCTTGGTACACTGCTTGGTGCAAAATAATAATAATAATAATATAAAAAAAAAAAATCAGAACTGAAATCTAATTTATTGGATTTCCAAGGCACCAAAATTAGAAAGCTGCTATCCTGACTTTACATGCCTTTGGGTTCCGGAATTAGCAAAGTACTACTCCGGATTTAGATTCAAAAGAGCACCAGCCCAGGTATCGAAGACCCAATTTTAGCGGTAGCCATCTAATGCAGGGCTTCTTAAGCTATGGGTCGCGACCCCATTTGGGGTCGTGTAGCAAAATTATGGGATCACGAGTGATAAAAAAACAATCTAAAAAAATGTTTTTTAACTTGTAAAATTATTGTTATAAAGAAAAATAACAATCATCGTAGATAAATATATCATAAAATCTTCTGGTTCGGAAAGACTGTTTATACCAGCATTTCTATTCCGATCACTATAATATCTTGTATAAATTTACTATGAATCAGAAGATGTTATAGAAATTTATAAAAAATGTAGATTTATTTTTGTCAATCTCTTAAAACCGAAATAATCCTGATAAATATTATCAACAAAATTTCTAAGTGTTATTTCGAAGAAACTATATAAACATTTCGTGTTATTTTCATTCAGCCATTATATGATTGTGAACGAAGTGCATTTTATTCCGAATTAGTTAGTTTAACCCTTTCGCGACCGACGGGACCTTACAGTCCCGGCATGTAAAAATCCTTTGGGCGCTTCTTAATTGATTGATGGCACCAGAATTGAACGATGTGCTTCAGGATGCTGTTAAGGTCATAAATTTTATTAAGAACCATGCTCTTAACAGTCGCTTATTTTCAAATATATGTAAGGATGCGGAATCCAACTACACAACTTTGTTATTACATGCAGAAGTAAGATGGCTGTCAAGACACCAAAATTTAAAAAGATTATTGTTATTAAAGGACAACATCGATATATTTTTAACTGAACGAAAATGTGAATTTGCTGCTTTTTTTCAAAATGACTTGTGGCTATCCAAGCTGTGTTATTTGTCAGATATTTTTGCGAAGTTAACCGATCTTAACTTGTCTCTTCAAGGAAAAAATTGCGATATATTTACTTCAAACGATAAAATTAAAAGTTTTTTTTAAGAAGATCAGCATTTGGAAAAGTAGGATCGAAAAAAATTCGTTTGAAATGTTTTCTAGTGTCAACAATTTTGTATTTGGGAAAATTCATCATAAAACTTTTATTGCAAAAACTATTGTAGATCACTTAAAAGCGCTAGATATACAGTTCCGAGCTCAGCTTTAACACACATTAAGTTCCAATATCGTGCAGTGATAAAAAATGTTGAAAAGGTCTTACGTTCAGCAGTTTCAAACATTACACCAAGATTTGATTTTTTTATGCAGTAAAAAACAGGCACATCGATCTCATTAAATTTTTAACGTAAACTTTAATTTAATATTTACCACGCAACTACTTGGATATATTCAAGAGATTTAAGACGATCAGAAACCACTTTTGTTTTTGAAACTATAATAAAAACATTTCTATAACATTTTGTGAAAATTTCAATTTCAGATTTTTATACGTTTCAAAACGAATTCTAAATTTATATATTTTCATATGCATATGTATATTGTTACATAATAAATATATCATCAAAAATATTAATTTATTTTCCTTTTATATTTGTTGGGGTCGTTAAGAAACTCGTAATCATAAATGGGGTCGGGAATTACACAAGTTTAAGAAGCTCTGATCTAATGGGTTCCATCTGACACTCGAATAGCCAGCCAGATATTAGCGTTTAGAGAGATTTTACACATGTAAAATCCAGTTCTTGGTTCTTGGTTCGCTTCAGTTCGAAAGTACCTCCCAGAAAAAAAACAAAGATGCTGTCTGAAGATACACTCCTTTAATTTTTGTCCATTACCTCTAAAAAGCCAGCCTTGTTTAAACCAATGTAGGTTAGTCCAACTAGACCTGAGAATAGACCTAGGTTTACACTCGTGAAATTTATGAGTCTCGCATTCTTGAAAGCTATAAGCTACACTGACACTAGAGGTCAAACAATAGTTTTTCTTTTTTTTCTGATTTTGAATAATAGACATAATAAAGAATCCTCATTCAAAAATAATAGTTTGCAAAGCAGAAATGATTATATACAAAACATTCTGTTCAATTGTTGACAAAAAATTGATAACTGCTGTTAAATAAGATGATTACAAGATTGACATATTTCGGTTATCAGAGTTTTATTTGTTTAAACTCAAATTTCATTTGTTGAAACATAAAAAATTATGATCAATTGTTGAAAAAAAAACTGACAAGTGTTGTTAAATAAGATGAATACAAGATTGACACATTTCGGTTCTAAGAGTTTTATTTGTTGAAACTCAAATTTCATTTGTTGAAACATAAGAAATTATGTTCAATTGTTGAAAAAAAATGACAAGTGTTGTTAAATAAGATGATTACAAGAATGTCACATTTCGGTTCTCAGAGTTTCATTTGTTTTTAAAGGAGAAAATGTTAACAATTACTCACAGGAGATTATCACCGTGTCGCCTCATTTCAATATCCTCCAATTCTTTCAAGTGTTTTTTTCGTTTGCTCTCTTCATAGACTCTCCTCATATGCTCTGCCTGTCTTTCTCTAAGCACCGCCTCCACTGCAGGGTCATCAGCATTGTCCCCGGGTAGATCACCGTATGGTCCTCCTTCTGTTGGGGTTCGTAGATTTCTGACTGCAGTTTTGTAACCAAGTGTAATTTCACGCTCATCAAAGTGGTAGTTACCTCCTGCTGAATGATCTTATATTAAATTCTTACTGTAGGATGAAAAACAAGTAAAAATAGCATAAAAAGTTTCAAATTAAAAGTGTTATTAAAACTCATAAACCATATCAAGAGAATGAGGGATGGAGCCAAGATTTTTTGCGAGGTACAATATATTAAAAAAAAAGATAACACTTAGATAAGTTGTCTTGGAAACAATGCGATAATTTACAAAAAAAGGAAGACAAGATTGGGCAGAGCAAATGAAGTGATATTAAAAATTTGTCTACAGATATCGGAGTTCCTCAATCTGAAAAAAAGTCCAACGTTGAAAAATTAGCTACTTTATGTCCAGTCAGATAAAATATCATTTTGAAAAACCACAAGAGTAAAACATAAACCAGAAAATACCATAGACCTAAGGTTTCTTTTTCTTTTAGCGTTTCGGCTTAAGTCAGACAAACACTAAAGTACCCTACGGTTTGGAATAGTGTGAAACAACAACTAGAAAAAATCAACTCTTACATATCAACAGATTGAAATATCAAAAAACAAGCTTTCGCATACTGTTCAATGAGCTCCGAGTATCTCAGGTGACGATCTCCTGATACTCTGTCTTCTCCCATCCGCTCCGGATAGGGCTGATGATTGAGTGCAAATCACCCGAGACTACATGTGTTTTCCCCTGGACACTTCTAGGTGCCCATTAGAGGCTTGACAGACTTTTGGATTGTCTTGACGTAGACACCACTTTAGACCTTGCCCAAACAATAACCACTATTGAGACTCAAACCAGCGATGCTTCGTTTGTGACTTTGGGGTGGTAACCACTTTAGTCAAGACTCATAGTAACTAAATATATCAAGAACTAGAAAATATCAAAATTCTTCCCTTATGGGCAAGAATTACTTATGTCAAAATTGATTGTCCAACAAACTGGGCATTTTCTTTTCATATCTTTACGGCTTTGTTTTCTTTAGTGAAATGTTGGCTAAAAAATGTTGGCTAAAAATATTATAAGATTTTCTGCTTTATATACTATTTTGACCTTGCCAGGGAGTATCAAGTTTTCATTGTAGAGCGTAAATCAATGGTCTCTACTTGAAAAACGTTTTCGAGCACAGACTGTAAGTTTCAAGACTTCCAACCGTCGGCATTATGCTAAGAAATTTGTTGAATTTCAAGATAACGCATAAAAACTAATGCTGAGCAAAAACGACGATACGAGTAAGAATTGTCTTAATTAATTAAAAGTTTCCCCTGTTTTTAAATATTTCTGTATAAGTTGCGCGATTTTGAGTAAAAAATAATGCGATTAGAAATCTAGAAAATTCTTACACCGATTTAGAACAAGTCCTGAATAATATTCCTCAAAAATATATCTTTCTTGAGATACTCAGATTATAAGGGTATACTCGTACAACATATCTCAAAGAATTAAAGTAATACCTGTGCCATACAGTGACAAGAAAACATTAGTAAATTATAAAGTTTTCAGTAATAAGGATCGGAAAAAGAGCCCTACCAACTTTTGTTATTTTAAATTGGGATTCAGTTTTAACTTTAATGGTAGGCTAATAAACAAGAGCTAAGAGCTCATATGGCACTTGTGACGAGGCGAGAAGAGCTAAGAGCCAAGAGATCATATGGTATGACCTCTAACAAAATTCTATGAATCAATAGATTGATTTAAAAAGGAAAATAAGAGGCTTAATGCCGGTCAAGGTTTAAAATAAGAGCTCTGAGTCACAAAGTCCTTCTAAATATTAAATTCATTAAGATCCGATCACCCACTTGTAAGTTATAAATCCCTAATTTTTTATAATTTTCCCTCTCCCTTTTGCCCCCCAGATGGTCGAATCTGGGAAAACGACTTTATCAAGTCAAATTGTGCAGCTCCCTGACACGCCTACCAATTTTCATCGCCCTAGCACGTCCAGAAGCACCGAACTCGCCAAATCACTGAACCCCTCCCCCCAGCTCCCCCAAAGAGAGTGAATCCAGTACGATTCTGTCAATCACGTATCAAGGACATTTGTTTATTCTTTCCACAAAGCTTCATCCCGATTCCTCCACTCCAAGTGTTTTTCCAAGATTTCCCCCTCCAACTCCCCCCAATGTCAAATGATCTTGTCGGGATTTGAAATAAGAGCTCTGAGACATGAATTTTTTCAAAAAATCAAATTTCATTACGATCCGATCATCTATTCGTAAGATAAAAATACCCCAATTTTCATGTTTTCCAAGAATTCCGGTTTCCCCCTCCAACTCCCCCGAATGTCACAGGATCTGGTCGGAATTTGAAATTACAACTTTAAAGCACAAGATACTTCTAAATATCAAATTTCATTAAGATCTGGTCACCCTTTCGTAAGTTACAAATACCTCAATTTTCAAAATTACCCCCCCCCCCAATTCCACCAAAGAGAGTAGACCCGATCCAGTTATGTCAGTCACGTATCTTAGACAGGTTTCTATTCTTCCCATCCAGTTTCATCCTGATCTCACCGCTTTAAGTATTTTCTAAGATTTCCGGTCCCCCCAACTGCCCCCCCCTAATTAAGCTTGATCCAGTTGAGATTTAAAATAAGATATCTGAGTTACGAGGTCCTTCTAAATATGAAGTGTCATGAAGATCCGATCACTCCTTCGTAAATTAAAAATACGTCATTTTTTCTTATTTTTCAGAATTACCCCCCCCCCAATTGAGCGGATCCGTTCCAATTATGTAAATCACGGATGCAAGACTTCTGCTTATTTTTCCAACCAAGTTTCATCCCAATCCTTTCAATCTAAGCGTTTTCCATCATTTTAGGTTTCCCCACCCCAAACTTCCCCCAATGTCACCAGATCCGGTCAGGATTTAAAATAAGAGCTTTGAGACACGATATCCTTCTAAATATCAAATTTCATGGAGATCCAATAACCCGTTCGTAAGTTAAAAATACCTTATTTTTTCTAATTTTTCAGAATTAACCCCCCCCCCCCAACTACCCCAAAGAGAGCGGATCCGTTCTGGTTATGTCAATCATCTATCTAGGATTCGTGTTTTTTTCCCACCGGGTTTAGAATAAGAGCTCTGAGCCACGATATCCGTCTAAATATCAAATTTCATTGAGATCTGATCACCCGTTCGTAAGTTAAACATACCTCATTTTTTTTAATTTTTCAGAAATACCCCCCCCCCCCCCCAACTACCCCAAAGAGAGCGAATCAATTCCGATTATGTCAATCATGTATCTTGGACTTGCGCTTATTTTTCCCATCAAGTTTCATCCCGATCCCTCCACTCTAAGTGTTTTCCAAGATTTTAGGTTCCCCCCCCCCTGCAACTCCCCTCAATGTCATCAGATCCGGTCGGGATTTAAAATAAGAACTCTGAGACACAATATCATTCCAAACATCAAATTTCATTAAGATCCAATCACCCACTCATAAGTTAAAAATACTTCATTTTTTCCGAATTAACCGGCCCCCCATTTCCCCCCCCCCCTTAGATGGTCAAATCGGGAAAACGACTATTTCTAATTTAATCTGGTCTGGTCCCGGATACGCTTGCCAAATTTCATCGTCCTAGCTTTCCTGGAAGTGCCTAAAGTAGCAAAACCGGGACTTTAGGTTTCCCCCTCCAACTCCCCCCAATTTCATCAGATCCGGTCGGAATTTAAAATAAGAGCTCTGAGACATAATATCATTCCAAGTATCAAATTTCATTAAGATCCACTCACCCGCTCATAAGTTAAAAATACTTCATTTTTTCTATTTTTTGCGAATTAACCGGCCCCCCACTCCCTCCCAGATGGTCAAATCGGGAAAACGACTGTTTCTAATTTAATCTGGTCCGGTTCCTGATACGCTTGCCAAATTTCATCGTCCTAGCTTACCTGGAAGTGCCTAAAGTAGCAAAACTGGGACTGACAGACCGACAGACAGACAGACCGACAGAATTGGCGATTGCTATATAAATAAAAAAAGAACAAACTACTGTAACAAAATCAGGAATATACTATATCTCGAAATCGAAATATGTAAAATATACTTCTGTAACAGCTAGTGATGGAAACAACTCCACCTGACATGGCTTTTCAACAGTTTTTTAAGTAAAGTCCCTATTGTAAAATATCTATTTTTTTTCTAAGGAAAAGAATTAAATTAGACAAATATGCAGTCATTACCACAACTGCTCCCTCCGATCTGGATTGACCAATGTTCATTTCCAAGCTTAAAATCGTAAAACTAACGCTCAGTTTTTCATTTACACGAAAAATTCTAACTTCGAGATGCAACAGTATAGTTTCTTCTTCTCTTGAGAAGCAAAATCAGCGTCTAGCTTAACCTTGCAGGGGCGTAGCTAGGGTAGGGGGCCAGAGAGTACACTTAACACTGTGCACTGCATCTCTTGGGGTATAACGTAAATAATATTTTGCTGTGTATTTATAACGTAAATAATATTTTGCTGTGTATTTAATGAGAGATAAGTCCACTTACTATGTTAGAAGAGGGAGGGAGAGAAAACTGATATTGCTCCTGACGCTGGAAAAATCTAGTTACACCTCTGTGGTCTTGATTCAACTTTTAGAAACATAATTATTTTGGCACTAGGAATTAACATGTATCAAGATCTATCATAATAGTTTGTTTCACCTGTTAAAATATTTTATTTCAATCCTTCCGGCTTATCAAATAATAAAATCTTGGCAATACTAAGACGGGAGGTTCCTGAAGGTGGGAATTTGGTGAAAATTACGTGAAAAAATGCTAAAAGTACGGAATTTTAAGAAGACCTAGCCAACTACTAAAAAGCTTTATATGATTAGGGCAGAGTACATAAAGTAGGTTACTTTTTTGAATGGTGATTGCCAAAGCTTTGTGATTAATTTAATCTTTAACCTATTCAGGGTGAACTTCAGCTGAGAAAAGGGATAAATTTTATAACTAGTGGGATCTGTCCTTAGTTCTAGGACAGAGAAATATACGTAATTCATTGTATTTACAAAAGTCCTACACGTGTAAGACAAAGCAACACGATTTCTCAATTTAGTTCTATCTAAATTACTCTTAAAGTCTAAATAAGCAATCATATTAAAGGGAAAATGACCCCCTCCCCCCATAAAAAAGATTTCTGCAATTTTTCAGTATTTTTGGGAGATTTTAATAGAGACTGTCTGTTTTGGGACGCTTCAAAAGCGAGGAGCAACTCAAGCAAATAGTAACCGAAACCCTCAAAAAACTAGATTTTCTAACAACATATAATTCAAAAAGTCCGCTTTTATGGTCATTTTACTAAATTAAAACTAAAGTTGTCCGAAACAAACTACGAGCTTGAGAAAATTTACCTGATTTTCTAAAAGGGAAGAAACATCTCTAAAAGAGGAAATGATCTTGACTAAAATCACTGCCATATCGAGCATATTAGAATACCCTAATGTAGAAGTTTTAAGTCCCTATCTGTACTAACTCAAAAATTATATTTTTTCTGTGAAGAATAATCACAGGGCCGTACTTATTTGTTCTTTTGTTTGTTCGCTTCTTCCTCAGGAGGGTTCATACCGAGCCAATGGTCCTAGAAAATTAAAAGAAAGTTCGTTTGGACAGAAATTAAAAGCTCTGGCACCCTATCGAAGAAGCAAAGCAGATTATGGCACACCGAAGTCCCTTTTTCTGTCATTTTGTGGCACAAAACAACAGTCTTGCTCGAAAGAAGGATAAAAAGATATCGATCGAAGACCCTTATATAGCCAACCAGTTTAAAATTATCGAAGAGTTACATATTGCGAAATTAATTTGCAACCTCACTTCATTCCCGGGAATATTTTTGACAAAAGCTGTAATAAGGGTGCTTCGGGGGGCTCCCAGTTTATTGTAGAACTTTGATTCTGTGTAAAATAAAAGACTACATTCTTATGCTTACTCCCACAAATGATGGACAAGGGGAATCCTGCGCACTATACCGTGATTTTTGTTCAAAAAATACCAATACAAAGCTTAGCCTGTCTACCAGGGAAAGGAGCATAAAGTAAAAAATACCTTATATAATGTAATACATATACCATGAACAACGCTAGGAATATTAAAGACCAAAGTGTAGCAAAAAAATCACTGAACGACCTTAACGTTTACTGGCACTTTCTCGCTGTTGTTTTCCGTTTCAGTGACGGGGCAATAGAGCGAAAACGAAAGAAAGGAAAAACCTAATCCAAATAGATATCCCACCTTTTAATGGTTGAGAGAATACGAATCTTGGGTTTATTATTCTATGCTCTTTGTTTTTAGAACAAAAACAACTAGCTCAGTTGAAGAAGGAATTGCACATAATTTTTCAAAATAGTTGTTGAGTCAAGTGTATTCTTGCTATGACAGCCGAAATATCTGCAGTGAAATCATTTACATTTAAGTTTCTAGAGTGCTGGAAAAACAATTTTATGCTATTATTTCTCGACCCTCCCACTTTACATAATTTGAAAGCCTCGGGGGGAATAACGGAGTCTATAAAACAACAACATTTCTTTCTCGGGATTCCGAAGAAATTTTTATACAAAGAAAATTGCTAACAAAAGAATAAAGAAGCTATTCCTGTTCAGACGCTTTTGAGTGAAGTATACTATGCTAAAGTCTGAAAATCGTGATTATGCCATTTTAGACCGTGTATTCTCTTACCTAAAACAGTTTCAACGCCGTTTACTTTTAACATTCAAGCGAATGAACGATACAAAGCTTGTAAGCATTTGCCCCCTCCTGACTAGACAAGATGATATTGCCAGAGCTCTAACCTTTTTTGGATTGATTTTCAGATGCTTCCTAGGACCCTATTTATGGCATAAAGCCATTTCAGAGCCAAGATTCAAGCACTGTCTGTAGTAAAGAGCCATAAGCCTTCAATTTGTTTTATTCCAGAACCACTTCATATAGACAAGCTTATCATAGAAACTTCAGATGGGATTCATCCGAATGAAAATGGAAATTTCTAGTGCCCTTTCTAAGAGTCAAAAGTGAAAAGAGAGAGGTAAGACCAGCCCATCTCACTTGCCCTTTTTGACAGACATGTTGTCAAAGGGTGTACCTGCAATATTTCAGGAACGATTAAGGGTAATTCTAATTAGATTGAAACTTTCAGAGAATGTTGAGTAGGAGGTTGGATTAAATCAAAACTGACATTAAAAATTTAAAATGTCATTAAAATCAAGCAGTTGCGGGCATCAAGCCATGGCTAATTGTAGAAAAAGACAAGACAGATAGTTCGGGTGAGAGGCAAATATGGCATAAGCCTTTTTTAGGATTGTATACAAATTATGTCATTTCACTTGTTGATAGATACGTCTATCATCCATCCGTCTACACAAAATTCCTAGGGCAGATGTAAGGTAGATAGTCATATAACTAAGGGTACCCCCCAGGTACAATAGAGAATTACCCGTTCCTGGTAAAAGAATAAGTAATCATTATTCCATGAAAATCAATAGTAGATCACATGATCTTCCTTTTTCCTGGGAAATAGCCGGACACCCTTTCTTTGTCATACTACTGAAATAACAAACCTTTGTCCCTAGAAAAATCAATAGATGTCTTGACTTTATCACAGTTCTGGTCCTAGAAATTGCGGGAAAATCCTTTGTTTGCAAACAGCAAAAGGCTACGTGTGTGAAGCACGAAAATATCGGGATTATGATGAATTTGGACCATGTCCTTACTTGAGTGGGCCCTGAAGTTTTTTCCTTGTCCTCTTACAAGTCCTATTACGTAACAACCAGAAAAATAATTTGTATAGGTAAACAAACCCTATTACGTAACAACCATGAGTAAACACTCTATTATGTAACATACAAGGTAAAAAATACCCTATAATGCAACAACCAAAAGTAAACAAACTCTATTACGTAATGTACAGGTGTACTATATCCTTACAAGTGCACTATAGTATTACTTAAGACCCAGGTGTGCGTAAAAGCATCTTGAAGAATTGGTTACTCCTATCGTATACCCCCTATCTGGCTGCTCAAAAGCAGAGAGGGGATACTACTAAGGCAGCTTTAGCCACTGATGAACAAGGCGATTGAAGAAAACCAGCGTGTAAGAACTCGTGTAGATAGACTATTTGTCAAAGAAAAATTGCTTATTTTTCAACCCTGTGAAAATTTCATCATAAAGCTCGCAGTTCCAAATAGGTCCGTAGGCAAAATGCGAGCTAATGTAAATAGAAACAGCTTAAACACTCCAAAACAAAAGGAAATAGAAGAAAACGTAGAAAATGGAACTGGAAGTCAGAGCGACAGTGGTTCACGTGTCAGCATAGTATGTAATTTCGGTGACCAGAAGAGAGAGCATGAATTTGGGGAAATCACTAGTGCAAATAAGCTACACATATCTGACGACAGAAATTTTGCCAGAAAAGGAGTAGCTTTTGGAAGAGTAACTCAGTGTGATGCCTCAACGAGAACTCGAGGACGGTGTTCGTTTACAAGTTCCTCTATCGAATCATATCCCTGCTTTAACAGGTCGAATCCACCGTCTTATGCTAGAAATAACTACTATCAAATAAATTACTCAAGCGTAGCCGATATACCAAGGGGGTCTTACCTAAAGAAGGCATAGGAGGAACTAAGTCACTTAAAAACGGTGTCGATAACTAAATGGAATGTGCAAGCTCAACAAAATAAAATAAAAGGTGCGTTTCAAGTAATTTTCACTAAGTGGGATGTAAAAGTTTGACAGACATTTGGTTTTGGAACAAGAAGATAACCAGGTACCTTGCATAAGAGAAAAATCGTTCGTTAAAGTAGTTAGTATACAAAGCAGTTCGGAAAATTTAGTACTGAACAAAGTGACTTGCCATGATGGTACGAGTGCAGTTATATTGTGTGCTTATATCTCCTCCCCCCCCCTCATATAGCTCCTATGCTAGTGAATATTCGTGGAGTATTCTAGAGTTTGAACTAGAAAGTGTAAAAACAAATTCCATCGTGATTATTTGATAGTTAAAGCTTATACGTTATTTATGCCGGAGCTGGTTGTTTCTCCATCTCTAGAATATGCTAGTGATACAAGAAGCATACAAAGAAGCTGCAAAGATGAGAAGAAAAAAGTTTAATGTTGGAAGGGAAAGCTCCGACTAAACAGAAAAGCAAGCAGGCCGTAGTTCAGATTGAAGTTGGGACTACAATCTAAAAGTATATGAGATTTGACAAGATTCAGTAGGCAAATTGCCGACATTTTCGAAGAATAATATACTGAAAAATTAAGAAATTAAAAGACATTAAAAGCCATTTCTGTTTGTGATTTTGGTTGTGTTTATGACGTCAATGTATGTGCTTAGGATTGAGACAGAGGCATGATATCACATATACATCCAAAGGCTTAACAGTTCTCATATTGATAAGGAAATTGGGGCCCAACTCTTTGCTGCTTTGTTTGTAGTGATATAAAAATTTAGCCCACAACAAGAAAATTACTTTTTGAACCATCGGGAGAACAATTTTTTTCTAGCTGTTTAATTCTCCTAGAAAAGCCAATGAAAGCATATTACAATAGTCTTTGCAAGAATAAAAGTCGTTCATGAGATGAATCATTTCGGAAATTTCGAGGAACCAACAACTTCTTTTGCTGTGGAACAAATTGGAAAAAATGCTGTGCTATTGACAGGATAATATTATAAAATCATCTTAATAGTAACTCTGAGCAAAAATGAGTTGGATCCAAAAGTCTGGACTGGATTCATTTGTCACATCCTAATTCGCTGTAAAGATCGCTGTCATATAGTAGACCCATATACCTCATATAATCCCCCCAGCTCCTCTCAAACGAAATTTAAGTGAAGTAGGGCAGATATTATGCACTTTGTTGAACCAATAACACTAAGATTTTCGATTTGTATGAATGGAGAACACGGGGCATCTTGGGTTTCACTTCGATTCAGTTTTTATGCTTATATTTTTGTTGGGCGGAGGGTAATAAATTTTTTCCAGGGAGCGACCAACCCTGGGAACTGATCTGGCCCTCTCAGTATTCTTATGGTAACTTTTTAGCAGAAAAAAAAAGGCATGTTAGACCTTGTTTGTGCTGGAATTACACAAAGAGTTTCAGTTGGTATAACTGAATAGTCGAAGGGGGTCACAGGCGATTCCAATTTCTCCGCATATATAGTTGCAAAGTAGAGGATGCTCCACGATATTTGAACTAAATTCCTGCCACAATTTTCAATTTCCATGATTGGAGGAATAAAGCGTTTCCAAGGCCCCTCCCAGCCTCACTTCTCCT
Organism: Artemia franciscana; assembly: GCF_032884065.1. NCBI lineage: Eukaryota > Metazoa > Arthropoda > Branchiopoda > Anostraca > Artemiidae > Artemia > Artemia franciscana. The sequence goes on from NC_088877.1 coordinate 26,038,984, forward strand.
AATTAGCTGTTAAATAGACACGTTGCACCTAGTTTGAAATAAATTCGCCTAACGGTATTCAAACGGTTACCAATGGAGATAGAGTTTCATACTTGGGCTTACCGCTATACCTTCATTCGTTTCCGTAACATTTTAGGATAAAAAAATATTGCCTCCTTGCAAGTGGTTATAAATAATAATTTAATGCAAAGGCTAGGCTTTGCAATTATCAGTGAAGTATTTTTGTCACAGCCACATGATAATAAACATAGCATAAAAACTGACCATTAAATATATTAGAAAAAAAGTAGTGGTTATTTTTTGAGACAAAGTGGCAGAGCCTTTGCTTGCAGGTTTACATAGCGCATTTTTTCAAATAGCAACTTACATTGTGTTAGGTTTTATGTGTTAGAACCAGGGTATTTTCTAGAGTTGGTGGTGCCCAGGTCAAAATTAACCACACCCCTTAAAGTGATAAAAACATATCGAACTCTGGGATTGTTTTAAAGGAACACGCCATCATTATATGCTGTTTAAAAAAAATGGCTGTAGTCTAATTCTACGTATTTTTCCACTTCTCAAAAAGATTCTGCTGATAATAGGACACAGAATTCTTGTGTATAAACCATAGGTTACATACATATTATCTACAATTCCTGATCGTAAATCATTCGTAGGGACGTTTGAACAGTTTGAGTTAAAACTTTTGTGGCAAACATAAATTTTAACGTAAACTCACATTGACCTTTCCTGTATTGTTATTTAATTTAGAAAAATAATTTTTTGTCAGGTTTATTGGGTATTTTGACAAAAAGAGGGTAAATATACACAAACGAGATTTGTTTTCTTAAATAGCGACATTGAAACCTGAAAACAGCAAAGATTGCGGCTTTTCAGCTTATGCAACAAATATCTATAAAATCAGCTAAAATAAAGTGAGGGGCGATATTTCCCTATATTTATAGAGTTAGGCAAAACTAGTGCGTTATTGAGAACGCACAATCGAAACACAAAAAAGAAGACTGTTTTTCTGAGAATCAAAAACCCACTAAGTAGCCCTCAGAAAATAACAGACTAATCTTAAAGGCTCTCAATATTCTTTCGCCGTCCAGAACATCAAAAATTTGGAATACAATTTGAACAATCTCAAGAAGTTCAACAAAAGAAGAAGTGTGACTTAAAGTAACCAAAAAATTATTAAGTAACATACAAAAGTAACAGACTTATAGAAGAAGATACTTACAGACTTACAAAAGAAGAAGTGTGACTTAAAGTAACCAAAAAATGATTAAGTAGCATACAAAAATAACAGACTTATAAGACTTGCTGGTTTCATCGGCGTACAATCAGGAGGTAGTGAAATTATAAACTGTAAGATCGAACTTTAGTATTATTTGAAATCAGAAACTAGTGAATCAAAACGTGAACTTTGGAAATCTATTTAACTCTTTAAGGTCAGTTAATTCTGTCAGGAACATACGCAGGGCCTTAGGCCCCCTCCCCATATACCCTAAATTTCCTAGCTCCCAGGGTATGTCTTATCCATTTCTTGTCTTATTGGATCCCCCTTAATAAAACTCCTGCGCGCGTGCCTGATTTCTGTTTAAATCACTTAGTACTTAAAGTTATAAAGCAAATTCCTGAAGTTGGTCTATTCTCCTAGCCGATAAGTATATTATCTTTCCGGGTGATTTTCTTGGGATTATTTTCCACAGTGGGGAGGAGGTATTTTCCATGTTAGGGGGTATTTTCTGGGGTTCGAACACCTATACCCCCTGAACATACAGACTGAAAAAATCGAGCTTAGCGTAAGTAGAGACAATGAGCTTATATTAGCTAAAGTAGAAATATTTGTAGCTTATATCACGAGGTAGTGTTACCTCGTGATATAAGCTACAAATGTGATAATAAAATACTAACAAGGATTTCAGACGTTGATATTAATTTACATTGGAACAACTTCATTTGCTTTAATATTGATTTTCTTGTAGCTTTCCTCACATATTGTGCAAAAAGTAGTTAATGTATTTTGCGAATAACAACGCTTTTTGAATTTGATTAAATTAATAATAACCTGCTTTAGAAGTGCTCCTTGCTGGAGGTCGTGGTCGAGCCGCATTCAGAAATGATTTGAACATTTCAGAGCATGGAATCACTTCTTCAAGTGGAAGAGGAGGCCTAGCAGGTATTTCAAACTCTGGAGGCTTTGGTGTATATCTGTACGCTGGTCGGTGAATAGTAGGGTCATAAGCATAGATTTTTGGGAGCTCCTCTTTTCTCGCCTTTTTCTTTGACCTGTGACAGCTATCAGATACTTTATTTTTTATTTTTTCCAGTTTCACGTCTATATTCGATACATATGATTTACATTTTTTTAATGTATCATCTAGTTGACCTCTCGTAGTAGAACTGAAAGGTTTTAATTTTTTCATAAGTGGTTGAAAACTCTCAAGTTCATTTATTGTTGGTGTAGAAGTAAATATTTGCCCCATCAAAGATAATTTTTGAGTCTTTTTTTCATAGTCCTGACAGAGCCTTTGTACTTCAGTCTTGCATAGAGTTTTTTGTATACTATCATCTAAAGATGGTGGGGCAGAGGCTGTCGAACCAATGATATCATTAGTTTTAGACTTAAATAATTGTTCTGCATTTACATGGCTAAGGCCCAGTTTACCTGGGATATAAAAGCCATTTGGAGTCAGTTTTTCAAGCTTAGTTCCGTTGCTTAAATTTTTAGCGCAGCTCCTGTCAGAGGATCTAGTTGCTTGATTTACCGCAATAGGACTTGGCTTGACTTTATCACCAGAAGATCTTCTTGCAATATCGATAGGAGTTGATTTTCCCGATGAAGGAGGAATTTGCGCAGAATCAACGTCATGCTGGCACTTGGCTTTGTTCTCAGAATTTTTCTTATCAATCCTACTTTTAATCCATTTGAGATCTGCTACTTCGTGATTTTTGATAACAACCTTCGAATAGGTTGTAGTCGACTTAGGCTCAATTATTTCTTCTTGAGCCTCTTTCATCGATGTATTAATTTTCATTCGGGGAAATGTGCCAAAATGAATAGGCCTTGAATCACTGAACTTATTTTTCAATTTCTCAACATCACCAACCTTGACTATATTTAGATAGGAGCGGTTGTACTTTGAGTCTTGGTAAGTGGAAGTGTTTCCCGGAGACATGCTTCTAGCTCGGCGACTTCGTGGAGAGAAGTTTCTTACTGGTGATGTCTTTCTGCTAGAAAGTGGAGTTACTTTCCTTGTTTCAGATGTGGGTGAAGAAAAAATTGTTCTATCTAACAGATCTACTGAAGAAACTGATTTTTCCGGAATATAATGAGGCTGAAATAAACCATCGATCGGAAAGGTTCTTACAGATGCATTAGCTACATATGTATTTTCTCCTGACTTTTTAGGTGAATTAATATCCTGTAGATGTTGAGATTTTGATTTACTTGAGCTTTCGTGATTATCCAGTTCTTTATGGGAACTTTGTTTTCGTAGAACATACCTTAGGTTTTGAATATTTGATACAGCCCTGGAGCCTCCGTATTTCATACTAAGTTTACGATTTAGCTCTTGGCTTAAAGATTTTGATAGCTCGTTTTTTTCAGCTTCCGTCATTTCAAAATTATTTGGAAAATAGTTAACAAACCCAGTACCTTGCTTACATTCTTTTTCAAGTACAAGCTGAAAGTTATTATGAAAATCTCTTAAAATATCCATTTCCCCTTTGTTCTTTGATGAATCATAGTCAACATTAGCACAACCAGGGATTTCAGAATCTTTTTGTTTTTTATCTGGCTTAAATGCATTTGAGTAAACTTCATTCAGTCGATCCTTTAAAGAAGACACCTGATCAGACGAGAGACTACTCCGCAGTCCAAACGAAGAGACGTACTTTGATTTTGTGATCGATTTCTCCAGCATACTACACACGTCCTTCAATTCATTCTTGCGCAAGGTTTTCGGCTCTAATCCTAAATAATTGGTTGGATTGGTTTCAAGCTGCTCTCTTAATTCAGAAACAGAATTGTCTTTCATGCGGAGCGATGAATCTCCTTTCCAGCGGAGTCTGTTGACATCTCTCGCAAAAACAAATATTTCTTTTTCATCTTGAGACTTCCAAATTTGTGTTTTAATGTCTTTGAGCTCATTTTCCGCCTTCTCTTTCTTTCGCATTCGGCTCCATGATTCAAAATCGATAATACCATCACTATTCAGGCAGTGCAAGTCGCTACAACTTGCTGCCTTTTCAAGATTACACATCTTCTCAAGATTTGAATACAGAGTCTGGAGCTTAGAAAATTTGTCATCTTTCCTCCCAGTCTGGCGTAGCTGAATGATATACTGCTTGTATTCTTCACTATTCTTTGGTAATGGAGAAACATTGGTACTGCATCTGCTTAGCAAACTGTAAAGAGAATCACGACGAGATGGTTTTACAACTGAAGTTGGGACGGTGTTGAACTTTTTTTTGCCGAAAGGAAATTCATTCCGAGCTGGAATGACCTTACTGTTTTTGCAAGGTGGGGAAGATTCAGTTTGAAGTACCATTTCTTTAACCCTGTTTTGTTCTTGATTTTTCTTGCCCAAATCGTTCGCAAACATTTTCGAAGATCTAAAATAATGAGGACTGAGAAAATCTTTACTTAGTTTTTCTGGTTCTATTCTATCTTGAATTATTTCAAAACCTTTTCTTGTTAATATCTCCTTGCCAGCTTCCGACCAGCTGTCACAATCTTTTTTTGAATTTTGAAATATGAAATCATCTTTCTGTTTTTCCTTCAACTCGTGGTTTGGTGCGTATTCGTGACTCTTAACGAAATTTTGGTTTCTTTCAAAAGGAATCTGCATGCGCACTTTGTGCTCGTAGGGTTCCTTTAGAGAATGATACAGTAATACTTTGTGTTTCATTGTTTCATCATTTTTAGGTTTACCATATTTCGAAATATGTATATCATCTTTAGTTTGAGCTTCCGAGTTTTTTGTTTTATCTTTGGTACATTTCTCTTCACGACTAGCTTTAGCTTGTAATTTTTTTATGACTAGCTCTAACTTTTTACTAACTCTCGCGGGAGATACATCTCTGGAGCTAGGTTGCTGTAAATTCTGGGCAGATGAGTCGTCTTTTGAGAAACTGTTACGAAGAAAAACAGATTCTGAAACTGGTTTTTTCCCCATAAGAAAAGAGTTTAAACATGGATCAGATTTTGCGTTTAATCTACCACTTTTTCCCAGTGGAAGATAAGATTTTACGAAAGTGCTTGGTGCATCTGATGTAGAATCTCTTACTTTAATATTTTTAATTGTCTCTTTTGTACCCTCTAGTTCAATGTATTCATGTTTTTCACCTTTTGAGATAGGGATTTCCGTCATAGAAGCCGCTATTACGGTCTTTGGCTTGTCTTCAAGATTTTCTAAATTGAAAATGTCGTCAATATTTGTCTCTATAAGCGTTGTACCTCTTTTGATATATTTTTGGTTGTCTGATACTTCTGGTTGTTTTTCCTTTTTTTCTGATTCCTCAAGCATCTCTCTAAACTCTTTGTCCAAAGTTTTACTATTAATTAGGTCATCAAAGCTTTTCGATGGTTTTAAAATGTTACTCTTCCCACACAAACTGTTGAGATTAGTTTCTTTTCCACGACCGAGTATTTCAGTAGCTTTTGGTGAATAGGTAACAATAATTTGTATTGTTTTCTTTTTTTCGTTTGGCCTGTCACACATACTTTCCTTTGATGATGACAATGGGGCATTAGTAGCAATTGTTATTTTCTGATCTTCATTATTATCTCTCACTTCCTGAATGCATTCTTGAATTTGTTGGCTAATTAAATCCAATTCTATTTTTTCTCGTCTCTTCTGAAGCATTATTTGGATTTCATCGTTTGAAACATGATTTATAGTTTTAGAATCTTTTGCTATTTCGTTTTTGGCTTCAGGTTTCAAGTTGTTGCCAAATACTAATATTGATTCCATGTTTCTACCATTAGGGGTTGTTTCACCCACACTTGAATTAAAAAAGATTTCTGGCTCACTTTCATCGATAAACGGTATATCAGGTATAATCGGGGAAAATGTTCTCTGTGGTAAATCCTTACCGAAGTCAGGGAAACTTAGACTAGGAGATGGAGATCTCCATTCACTACTTTCAGCCATTACAAACTGATTTTTTCTATTGTTGTAACGTCGAAAGGATTTTGAATATCTAACCAGCGACGGAGGAGCAGGTGGTGGATTTATATATGGAGGTGGCCGAGAGGGGTTTACAAAGAAGAGGGACGCTCTACTTCCAGGATAACTGGTATTATTTCGTCTGATAAATTCTCTTCGCTGCCTCACCAGTGACTCTTCACTTGAATAGGCCACTCCTATAAGATTTACAAACCAGGAATAAATGTTCGACTCAGTCATGGTGCTTGATGTGCCTCTTTCCACCAGAAAGTGATTATGCTGAGCAGAAACTTGATCACATGCTATATTTTACACGCAACCCATACAATAAGCGGAAAAAAGTGAATAACATGCCATCTCTAGTGTTCAATTCAATTCTAGTGCTCTACTGTGAAAATAAATATCCCTTAAAATCGTAAGATCCGAGTACAAAATATAATTGCATACGGGGATGCTTCACTTGGATCCGGCAAAAACTATATTTCAAAAATACATTTTACTCAGACTTATGATTTTAAAAACGTTTCATATAAAAAAATCGCTACTGTTTGCTAATGCATAGAACTTCCGTCTCTATACCAATTAAATAAAAAAAACATGTTTTTTTTTAACTGAAAGTAATGAGTAACATTAAAACTTAAAAAGAACAGAAATTATTCCGTATATGAAAGAGGCTGTCCCCTCCTCAACGTCCTGCTCTTTACGCTAAAGTTTTTTATTGTTTCAAAAAGTAGAGTTGTGAGAAAGAGTCAAACTTTAGCGTAAAGAGCGGGACGTTGAGGAGGGGATAGCCCCTTTCATATACGGGATAATTTCTTTTCGTTTTTAGTTTTAACGTCGCTCCTTACTTTCAGTTTAAAAAAAACCTTGTTTTTTTTATTTAATTTCTAAACGTTTTGAATTAATGCTGGTTTTGATTTTGGCTCACCGTACACGAATAATTAAAACAAAATTTGCATATTAATTTTCTTTTTATCGATAAATGTAATTATATATAATGTAATTATATAAATGTAATTATATATGTAATTATAGGTTATACGTAATTATACGTAATTAAGATTGTATAAAATGATGTTAGTTAATTTGTTAATTGACATGTCTATCTATTATCCGCACGTAATTCTGGAAAATCCAGCACCCCCATTAAGGAAGTTCTCTTCCCCCATGATAAATTCCTCCTTGGAAAGATCCCCCCACCACCAAAAAAATCCCCCCTGAAAACGTCTGTACACTTACCAATAACCAACACTATGGAAACAATGGGCAAAGTTCACACATTGCAGCCCATTCCCTGGGGACTGAGGGGGATTAAGTCGTTCTCAAAGACATAGTGATTTGATTTTTTGACTATGCTGAACAAAATAACTATCTAAAATTTTGGATCCGGTGACTTTGGGAAAAAATGAGCGTGGGAGGAGGTCTACTTGCACTCGAATTTTTTGGTCACTTAAAAAGGGCACTAGACTTTTAATTTCCATTAGAATGAACCGTCTCGTGACATTCTAAGACCACTGGGGTGATACGATCTCCTGGGAAAAAACGAACACAAATAAACGCACATCCATGGTCTTTCTTCTGGCAAAAAATATAAATTTCACATTTTTGCAGATAGGAGCTTGAAACCTCTACAATTGGATTGTCTGATACACTGAATCCGATGGTGTGATTTCCATTCAGATGCTATGACTTTTTGCGGGTGTTTCCCCTTTTTTAAAAATAAGGCAAATTTTCTCAGGCTCTTAAATTTTAATAGTAAGACTAAATTTGATGAAACTTGTATATTTAACATCATTATAAAAATCCGATTCTTTGGATGCATCTATTGTTATCAAAATTCCATTTTTAAAGTTTCGGTTGCTATTTAGCCGGGTTGCTCCTTACTGCAGTTGGTTGCCACGGACTGTTTGATATACATACTCGTATCTATGTACAAAAACAAGGAAATTTGATATTTGAGCTGTAATTCTCGCTATGAAATTGACAAATTAAGCTTAAAAGTTAAATTTGATAACAAAATGTAATTTGAGCAGTTGGACTATTATACTCAGAAAACCCCATGAATTGAAACACCGCTTGTGAAAGCTGTAATAAAATCTACAGGATAAGGCTTTTCAGAGAAATGACGAAGAAACTATCTGACTACACTGGAAATTAAGATTCCAGAAACATACATAAGGCATGCTATCGATTATGCTTGTTTAAAACATATAAATAGAAAATAAATTTGATTACAGGAAATAAAGAAATACAACAAAATCATAAGAAAGGAAACAAAATAACTGTATTGCATGCCAAATGTTATCAACTACCCTAACTTTCTCACAGCAACAAAGAAGAAAAATTTCGATTGGAAAAAGGGAGGCATAAAATTAGATTAATGTTGTTTTAGACGACATTTGGAAGATTGCAGTAATCACAATACGGTTTCATATTAGAACAGGAGGAAATCAACTATTCTTCTAATATTCAAATAGTAGGGTAGAAAATATTCTAAAACACGGACTACCGTGTTTTAGAACTGACGCATGATCGACAAGTCCCCTGGACTCGCAGGCGAACCAGGAAACTTATAATTTTCTAAGTGTTTTGATAAACGGCACGGGTAAAAGGCTGGAGTAGCTATGACTCTCTTATTGGAAAAATACTTGTGTATTAGCTTTTGGAGAGGCACGTCCGCCTAGAGTCTCAAGCAGTTCACCAAGTTTTAGAATTGATATTTTACCGTCAAGTGGAACTAAATCACTGGCAAACAAGCGTCCAATACAAACCCTAATAGGGCTCGCCTGCGATTCCAGGGGACTTGTCGGTCATTTGTCAATCCTAAAACACTTAGGTAGTCCGCCTGAGATTCCAAGCGGACAAGCCTATTAGGCTTAGGTCACTTGTTCGCCTGTGAGTCCAAGCAAATTCAGCCCCCCTTTTGCATACAAGTCCAGTGGAGATTGTTTGTCATGAGTCACCCCAAAAACATCGGTCATTCCTTAGTTCTATCACTATCTGTCTTAGTTCTGCCCTAGGATGGATGGTAGACTCTCAATAAACAAGCGAAAATAATATCATTTTTATAGAATCAGGAGAACGGCTTATGCCATATTTGCCTCTCACTCAGACCATCTGTCTTTGCTTTATTTCCAATAAACCATGGCTTGATGGCACTTAGATTTTAATTCAAAAATCAACGGACTTGATACTAGTAAGATTCTTCTAATTTCCAAATAGAAGGAGTAGACTTTGAATCGGCTTCCTTACGAGCATTTAATATTACATAGCATTAATAAGAAAAGAGAACACACACATAAATAAAGAAGAGGTTGTTGAAAATGATTAAATTTCGGACAAAGATAGTCATCTGATAGATAAGGTTAATTCTACTGTTAGTAAATATGCGTTTTCAAAAAGATTGTTCAAATGAATAAATCAACCATGCAGGTTGAAAAATGTGCTAAAACAAAAAAATTTTACATGAGATGAGAAAATAAGTATGTTTCTGGCTTTTTGACTGCTATTCAGAACCAGATGTTTGAATAAAAAATTAAATATCTAAAAATTAAATATCTATCTTTAATTAAAAAATTTTAATAAAAAATTAAATAAGAAATTTAATTTAAATTTAAGTATGTTTCTGGCTTTTTGACTGCTATTCAGAACCAGATGTTTGAATAAGTAATTAGTTGCCAATGATGCTAAAACTACTGCTACTGCTAATAAAAACTTACTCTAACACAGGGTATATAGAGGTAAACAGAGCTATACAGCTAGTTTTACAATTTCAAATAGCTAATTTTTGTCGTCATTGACTTTATGAAAGTCAAATTTTCAAATTATCAATTTAGAAGAGATCAATTTATATTTGAGGACAAGCCCTATAAGATCTAGAAAAAAGTTTATTGAACACGGCTAAAAAAATAACGTTTTTTTGCAAATCTTTGGAGCAAACATAGTTGATTTGGATCAATGCCTCGGATTTAGTGTAAGTGATAAAACCACTCTTTTGTATTTTGAACTTAAATAAAGTCTTCATGCAATAGTCTACTATTCTTACCCCCACCTTTTAGCTTCAACACGCTTGCAAGAAGCCTTTCGTCCCATAGTTACTTAAGGTATGGACCTCATATATCAGTAGCAAATACGCTGTCGCTGTGATTGGACCCGATGAAATAAAGCCCAAGCTAGCTATGGAGAAACAGCACACTCATCAAGCTTTTCAAGAAAGGAAATGCATTGAAGTGCAATAAATGGAAGGGAATCAGCCTCCTTTCTATCCCGGGGAAACCTTTCTCACAGATAATCGTCAGTCGCATCCAGACAGCGTTAGATAAGCACTTGAGATACGAACAACATTGCTTCCGCCCATCTCGCTCCTGCTCAGACCTGATACATGTCTTGCGCATGTTGCTTGATGAATGCAAAAAAAGTAGGCAAAAGATGTAGTGTCTTTGTGGATTTCGAAAAAGCCTTCGACTCAATACAGCCAGAGTCGCTGTGAAAAATCCTACAACACTGCGGCATTCAAGATAAACTGGTATCCCTGAGCATTGCCCTGTATGAAAATACAACGTACTACGTTCGGACAGGGTATTTCAGTATCATGTCTTGTGTCAAACAGGGATGTGTCCCCTCCCCTTTGCTTCTTGTCCTTGTTATCGACTATGCGTTCCGAGATTGCACAGGGTTTGGGATCTAAATATGCTATAATAAACGACTAGTAGATCTTGATTTCGCCGACGACATCACCCTGATTGAGGGAAACAAGGAAAGGCTCCATGAGCTTCTCGATGTCATACGAGAGAAAGCAAGTCTTTTGGAACTGAAGATTAGTTCGGACAAGACAAAAAGCATGGCAAAGAGCGACTCACCACTTGGCATAAAGTGCAAGGACAATTCAGTAGAGCAGGAAGTGGAATTCAGATACCTCGGAAGTATAGTCAAACGAACTGGATCTAGGATAAGACAAGCCAGTGGAGGTTTCAATCGACTAAAGCAAGTTTGGCGATCTAAAAAGTACTCCCTGAAACTAAAATTGAGGCTGTTCAAGAGTAACGTCCTCTCTACCCTCCTCTATAGCTGTGAATGTTGGAAACAAGACGATTCTCGTCTTGAAATGGAGAAAAGACGATTCTCACTTTCGAGAATAACTGTCTTCGCTGGATACTGAACATTAACTGGAGGGACCACATAACTAACCAGACAGTTCGCGCTAGCACGCATCAGCCCCTGATAACAGATATCATACGCCAACGAAGATGGCGCTACATGGGACACGTTATCCGTATGGTGGAAGATAGACTCCCCAGAACAGTAATCGAGTGGGAACCAGAGGGAACCTGAAGAAAAGGAAAGCCAAAAATACACTTCGTTGTACGTACCAGTGGGACCTGAAATTTATCAATTTGACAGTCCAACCCCAATGGGAAGACGTCTTGGCAGCAGCACATATGAAAGATGATTGGCAGTTCTTTTTGGATGCCCTGGATGCCTCTGGTGGCACAGGAGGAATTAAGGTAAGGTAAGATCTAAGGTAAGTGGTAAACTAAGCTTGTCCGGATATGGCATGCAGTTTGCGATATGTGAGATATTCATATATCGGAAAGAATATAGACCTATATTGAATATATATAGACATATATGGAATGAAGATAGACCTGCTATCTTCATTCCACATGCTATAACTGGTATGAGCCTAGATTTATATCTGGGACAATGGTACAATAAGAATCTAAATTTTCAAACTATTCCTGCAATAGAGAAAGGGTGATCTAGAACCTTGGCAAAACGTTTTCCAAACATCTTAAAGAGCTAAATTATATAAGGAATAGCAAATCAAACCTCAGGATCTCAAACTTAGAGCGTGTTGACTTTGATTTTGGATACAAATCTTGAATTTGAAAAAGATTCACATCATAATTTTGGAACTACCAAAGAAGAAGTATTAAGCTTTTTCTTTCATTAATCTCACAAGTAGCTATAATTTTAATAATAAATTTGAAAAATGAAAATACCCAACTTTCAGAAGGATCAGAGAAGAGTAACAGAAAACGATATAGGATTGTCAATAAAACAAAAAAATAATATTTTGGGAGGCAGTGGACCTTTCCTCAATATTTCACTTCAGTTCGCTACATATTTTCAAAGAGTTGTTTCGTCATGTTGAAGAAAGTTCGTTGAAGAATCAGAGCAGGTTATAAGCAGTGCATGTGTACAATCAAGAGCAGTGCAATAACACATATAGTTAGCAGCTGTGGAAAAGGAGCTTAGGTTTTCAATGTAAGAACAAAATAAAATAATTAATTTTAAGCTCTAAGAAGAAAAAAATGAAATCCAATTTGACATTTCTTATAGCACAGAATGTATTTATCTTTCCCTGCCTTTCCTTTTTATTTTTACCAATCTTGGTCACAGTATTCTAAACTTCACTATACCGTAAATTTTACCCCTTAAATAATACTGAAGCTCTCTCCCTTTTCTAGGCATTTAAATGCTGGCTTAAGATACAGGCTCCGGGCTATTTTTCTTTAGAATTACAAAATTCAACAATATAGGAACAAACCAAGAAAAATTCTCAAGAAAAATTTGTTTTTTCGAGCCTCCTTCCATATATAAAACTTGTACATCTTCTTGTCCATAATTAAGCTCAATTTGGCTTTTGGAGGGTGTATCCTCCCTTTTTTTGAAAATTAGGCAAATGTTTTCAGGCTCGTACAGAAACTAATACAATCAAGTGAACAATGAATTACGGGAACTGGGATTCAAGTTATCAATCGTTAAAAACAAGCATATACAACCATTGTTTGAACTTCGTACCGATTCTATTTGATTCCTTTTAAATAATGCATTCCAAGGGAGTTTAAATAGTATAGAAGGGATTACAATTTTCCGCAGAAGTTGAAATTTAATACACTCGCGTGTGTTTTTCTAAGGAGGGAGGAATATATTGTCTAATAAATAGTAAATCTCTATACAAATATTCAAATTATTAATTTCGTGCCCCCTTCTTGTTTATCAAATAGATGTAACAGGACTTCATACATTTGCGCTAGAAGAGGGATAATATGAAAGAAAAGTGAAAAACTGAAAAATATAATCCATTAAAAACTGCCAACTGAATCTATCTGGTAAAAAATGAAAAAGAAACATCACTGCTTTAGACATTAACGAACTAGCAGTATAGTGTAAGAAATGCATAAGATTTTCGGTCGTTATTTGGGTATTTGTTTGGTTATTCGAGTAAGGATAGACTACTTAAGAGTAGTCTAGTACGGTCTTAGTTAAATTGAGGCGAAAACAATTGTCTAGCATTCAACAGCCAAGATTTATGTTTAAATATTATGTTTCCTAATTTCCAAGGAAACGCACCATATGTTTTCAGCAGAATTAGTCCCTTTTTTATACAGGTTTGGTTTTAATATTACAGGATAGAAGATTTCTTATTTTCATCAGCTAAATTTTGGAATGAAACAGTATCTAAGCAAACTGAAAAGTACAATGAATATTTTTAGTTATAATGACGGTTAGGAAAAACAAACTCTAGCCCTTTTAGCATAATCTATATATTAGTTAAAACAAACTTTCTACTTTTGTTCATATTCAAGACTGTCAAATTGAATTTTCAAATTCATTAGGGTTAATAGACTCTCACCATGCTTTTCAGGAAGAGATTTTCTTAATCCGCATAAAGGGACTTCACCTCCTTTTTGAATTTCTTTATACAGGTATCGAGCTTCCTTGTTATCAGATGTAGGAGTTTGGATTCCACCGTCGTTACGCTTTCGAAAAAAGAGTTGAGAATCACTTTCGTAGCCCGACTCCTTCAAAGCACTGCAAACAATGTATTTATTATAAAAGTTTTGAAAAGAATATGCTTTGTAACACTGTCGTAACACTGAAGAAAGTCAAGAATACGTTTAGCTTCTATTACTATTAAATTTTAGAAAAAGAAGTTTTTTAAACGGAAAATAAAAAGCAAGGTAAAAACTTGAAACGAACCAAAATTACTACGTATGTGACGGGAATTTTCCCCTACTCAATACCTCGCTCTTTATGCTAAAGTTTGACATTTTGTTCCAATTACTTAAGAATGACTCCTGAAACACAAGGGTCGTTTAATTGGAATAGCAATCTTTCTTAAAAGTGAAAAAGAAACTTTATCGTAAAGAATGAGGTATGGGGAATGAGGTCTCTATTCGTCTTAAGTTTTCATGTTGCTCCTTACTTTCACTTGAAAACACTTGATTTAAAAAAAATTAATTTCTGATCCTATTTTTAATGGTACCGAGAAACCCAGCTGCCCCTTAATGAAAAATTCCCTTCCCCTATGAAAAAATTACCCCTCCCCCCGAAAAGTATCTGTATACTTCGAAGTAACCAATGCTATTCGTAAACAATACAAAAAAGTTTATAGCTTGAAGCTCATCCCTCGGGGGATGTGACCCCCTACATTCATCCTACAGTCATCCTCAAATACATAGTTATTAAAACTTTCGACTATGCTAAAAAAATGGCTATCCTAAAATATTGATCAAATGACTTTGAGAAATAAAAGGCGTGGGAGGGGGTCTAACTACCCTTCAATATTTTTGTTCAGTTAAAAAGTGCAATAGAATTTTTGATTTCTGAAAAAATGAGCCCTCTCCTGATCATCTAAGACCACTTGTTCAATACAATAACCCCTGGACAAAAAAAAATGAAAACGCATCCGTGATCTAGCTTCTGCTTAAAAAAAAAAATCACACATTTTCGTTTATAGGTGATTGAAACCTCTGCAGTAGGTTTTTCTCAAATGTGGAATCTGATGGTGACAATTTCATTAAGAACACTAACTGTTTTAGGGATGTCCACCATTTTTCTAAAATTTGACAAATTTTCTCAGCCTTATAACTTTTGATGGGTAACAAAGAGCTTGATGAACATTATCTATTTTGCATAAGCATCGAAATTCGATTCTTTTGATGTGTCCGTTGTTCTTAAAACTGTTTCTTAAGAGTTTCTGTTACTATTGAGCCGCACCGCTTCATACTCGCTGCTCGTTACCACGACCTGTTTGATTGGGACAGTTGTAAGGTAAATACACTAGCAAAATTCAGCGGAGTGTAGCAAAGACTTGTTGCATTTTATCGTGTGAGAGAGTTTTCACTTTAGTCACCAGTCACAGCACAAGGAACTCGAAGGATGGAGGGAGGGGGTACCAAAAATGCGAGACACGCTCCAAAAACATAAACATTATATAAACAAATATTAACCTTTCTACTATTCTCTTTTTTAAACCCTAGTTAATCATAGAAAATACGTAGGTAATAGTTATTATAGTTAGGGTTTTAAAAATACTTTTTTTAAACTCTAGTTAATAATAGCCCATAGAAAAGTGTCTTAAGAAAGAGCAATCCGTAAAGTAAAGTATTTTTCGTACCTATGGTTATCATGGACAATGTATAGTTGTAGAAAGTTGGGTAAGGGCTAATTTAATGGCAAAATATGAATTCCAATGCTCTTTATAGAATTACAACTGATTCCGTCTTCTTACACCTCCCCCCCCACGCATCAGGTATACCTAGTTTTATATCCCATAGAAACTAAAAATTCAAGATGCTCATTTTACTCAGGCAAATTGAAAGATCTAAAAAATATTCCCCGTAGGTCGACATGACAAGTGAAGCCCCGGATGAAGCCCCAACCTTCATATTACATTTTAATAGAAAGCTAGACATCTTACCTTCTTGTGGAGATCAGAATAATAAAAATAATCTACAATTTGTATGATTTAAGGTCCAAAATAGTCACAAATATGGCCATGAAACCTCCGAACCTCCCTCTTCTAGAATTCACGGGCACAAGGATGTTATGCCTATTTTGATTCACGATCACGAGGCCGAAGACCGAGACAAAGTCCGTTGACTTCTGATTACAATCAAGTAGTTGCGGGCATCAAGCCATGGTTCAGAGACCTTTTGGTTGATGGTGTATGCGCTTCGTTCAAAACTCCCTTAGCGTTTGATTTTCACCAAAACTGATATTTTGAGGCTATTGATTGTAAATCTGAGGCTAATATTGCAATATAAAAGTCCAAAATCAAGACACATAAGCAAATATCTGTTAAATTTTCGCTTGGGCTCAATGATTCCTGAGGGTGTTGGTTATATGTTATCTGGATTTTAGGTATACTTTAGCATTTAAAATTTTGACCCACATTACAGAATCCATATAGTAGTTGAACAACCTAAGTTCATACGTCAGCCAAAATTTAACGGATATCAATGGATTTTTCCGACTGAGGGCCGAAGAGAAGGAATTTACTCCAAATAAAAAAAATTCAATGATAAAATTAAAAAACAATCCCAGATTCAGAAAAATTATTAAATATTATTTAAGTTTTAAATAGTAAATGCTGTTATAATTTAAGTTTTATTGAGATCAACGTTACAGAGTTTTACGAAAATAAAAACGATATCTTTTATGTATTTATTAAAACAAAACAAAAGAGTAGAACATCTTAAAGAAACTAAACATTATGATTAAAAATATGACGTATTTAGTAGTTATTACATTTGGGCCCGTGACACTTCTCATAGTAATTCAGCCAATTATCTGAATGCCGGCTTTAGATAAATTAAAAAACTAATTTTCACAAAATAAGAATGCACACCCAACCTTTCATCCTCATCGACGATTATGTCATCTTATCCAAAGAATCTGGACTAAATTAGAAGCATAAATTTTAAATTAAAAGATTACTTACTAAGCAGTGAATGAATTTGAAGGAGGCTGGTATCTTCCACCTCTGTGAGCAGACGAAGGCGCCTGAAATTACAAAAAATATCTTAAATAGTTATTAAATATTAAGAGACATTTCAGAAACATTTCAGAAAAACAATAGTTCTCTGAGTGAGCAACTATAAGCAACTATAAAAAGAAAGCGTTTTCCTCTATTTTTAGAAAAATACAAAAAAAGCTTCACTAAGAAACAAAGAATCTCTTACCATCGCTTAAGTGAATAAATGGTTCATATATTGCTTTATATTAGGTTATATATATGGTTAAGCAAGCAAATCTAAGACGTGGAGGATAAAAAATTGCATAAGCTTACTGCAAAACTCTCATGGAGAGGGTCGTCCTGTAAATTTGTCAGTCTGATGCAAGTCTTGGAAATACCCCTTTACAAGTATTATTATTTACAACAGCGTTTTATTGAAACTTGAGCAAATAAACTGCGAAAAATGTAGGAATATCTTTTTAAGCAATATGTATTCCAAAATATTAATACCATATCGACTTTGAAAGCTATCTCAGTTTTGAGAGTTTCCATTAGCAAACCAGCAAATTGTCATGTGCGGTTTTTAGAAATTCTTCTTGAAAAAACCCTATTTTATAAGAATCATAATAATTTCGGTCAATAAAAGTTTTGGAGAATGTTTGCAATTCAAAGAAAACTGAAACAAGTTTCCTTTTTTGATTCCGAGACTCATTTTCTACTATTTCATGTCTACTATTGCCCAGTTACATAGATGTCAACCTTTACTTCTTTTCCTTGATTTCATATGTTTTACGGATAAAGCAAACATACTAACATTGAAATAGGTAAATCGGTAACCTTTACTTGATTTTATTTTAACTTATACGCTTTCTTGCACAGTTTTTACTTTTTTCTCTTCTCCATGGTTTTGCCTCAAATGGTCTCAAAGGTCCATAGATGTGCTTTTCTTTTTGTTTCAACTCAGTCCTTTCATTATCGCCGAAATATGTAGAACATTCAAATCCCTTTTGCTCCATCTCTAAGATTCGATATCTATTCTTTAATTGTATGTCACGTTGTTCGGAGCATATGTCTTGGCTCGGCTTATAGTTTCCACTCTTTTACCGCTAAAAGCAATTTTATAGGGTTCTGATTGATTAGTTTTTTACTTTTATCTTTTATTTTCTTGTGTTCTTCTTACTTATAGTGTTAAATTTATGGTATTTAATTTAAATTTATATATTTTCTTGCTCCTTCTTAGTATCTGCTATTTTGCCCTGACTTGCTGGGGATGATGCTGCAGAATATCTGTTTCGCATATTCCGTTGAATTAAAAAGAAACAAAAAAAACAGTAAGCGGTACTTGTTAATTATTCAGAACACACTCGAGAATTTTAATCTATAGATTTGTAATAACCAGTTTCATATTTCATAGCCGCAAGACTTATTAAGTTTGACAGAATGCATTAGACTTGTATGGTTCAGGTTATATATTTTCACATTAGGAGGGGGAGGGTAAAGTTTTTGGACAGCGTGAAGTTGGAAAACAATTCTTACTTCATAATATGTAGAATAATTGTAGCTAACACATTTTGCATGCAGACTCGTTATACTTTATACTACTCCCTTATACTATGGTTGCGATTTATAATCTTGGAAATTTTGTAAAAAGCTTTTTAATTTAAATGTGTATAATTACAACAAAGGAAACTAACTATAGTTTCCACCATTTAATGAATTACAGATTTTTTGTATCTAACATGATAATATAACGCCATGCCAGGCTCTATCTGGCCATACATTCGAAGGTGGCGATAGCTTCTCCTCTCAAATATGCAAGTACCTGCTCATCACAAATCCTGATTTGGGGTCACTAAAGAGCAGAGATTACCAGACCAACTTCTTTCGATAGGGTAAATAATTGATTTCACAGAGTAGCTGCATCCTGGGTATGAGTGCTACTGCCTCATACTAAGGCTAAAATTGCTTTGTCCGCATTTTGGGCATCACTATAAAAGGGTTTCAAGCAAAGGATAGTGCGATCAAGTTGAGAGTTGAGCAGGAACCTTCAATATACAGATCTATTTGCCGAACTTAATAGAGCTAAAATGCGATGGTCAATGTCAAGCTTCCCATCATAATTTTTAGAAAATTTTCGCAGTACAAAATTTAAATGTTTAATTCTTCACTTGATACGAAAAGATTACCCTTCGGGGATTCCATTTCCGGGATGACAAACCCACCAACCTTGATTCATCTTAAAAGTATTTACAAAAATTTTCACCTTGTTTGCTGCTTTGATTCTGTAGTTCAGGCTCGTCACAAAATGATTTTTCGAGAACTATTGAATGGAAAAGTAGGCAATCTTTTTTTTAGTGCTGGAGGGGAGCATTGTATCAGTAGTGTAAATTCTAGAAGCTATATTACTGATTTGTCTGTAAATCTTTTTCTCATTCTTTATCTTTGGCTTTTCATTTTAGTTTGATTAAATATTAGAAAAATTAACGCCCCAAAAACAATGATTTCCCTGAGCAGAGCTACCATAATAAATTCCTGGGGCATTTGAACCAAAGAAAAACTCATATGCGCCCTGTAAAATCCATAAATATTCAATCCTTATACTTCGCATAAGTGCAAAGTCGCCACACTCACGAGAGGTTGATTTTTATATTTGCATTTAAGGAGTGTAATGACATTTATATGCTTACAGTAGCTTATTATTACTTTTTTAGTAATAGAGGAAGAAAGGAGGGTGGGATATCGAACTCCCAACCACACCTTCTAATTACATAGTTTGAAAAGCCCCAATCACAGCCCCATCTGAAACACTCAAATCATGAATACCTGAAACCTTTGTTGTTCTAATTCTTTTTCAGAGACCGATGATTTTCCTGGAACGTAGTCTTCGATTCTTCCAGGCTGGTTCTTGTATATAGGACTAGTATTTCTCTGAATATCTACTTCTCTGCTTGCCCCACGTGAACGTCGCCTGTCAAGAGTTCCGTACCGGGATGATCCAGCGTCTGAGTCGTAGTCAACGTTCTGTAGCTCTGGCTCGGAAACGTATCCGTTTGATACTCCTCGACCACCACTTGGACGATAGG
Source organism: Artemia franciscana (assembly GCF_032884065.1). Lineage (NCBI taxonomy): Eukaryota > Metazoa > Arthropoda > Branchiopoda > Anostraca > Artemiidae > Artemia > Artemia franciscana. The sequence continues at coordinate 26,058,972 of NC_088877.1, forward strand.
GATATCTATTTCCTGAGAAACGAAAATTTCAGTTGCTTTATAGATAATTTTATAATAATTCATTTGCATTGATACATTAATACATTTTAATAGACTTTTACACAGTATTTGTAACATTGACAAGTAAAAATGAACTTCCGTCCATCAAATAAAATAAATGAATATAAGTTTAATTCAAATTTAATGCGTAAACTTATAAGAAGACCAAATTGTAGCTAACTCCTCTTTCCCTTTATTTTCTACTCAAAGATACAGTTTATGAACATCTTATCCTAGATCTATTTCTACCGATTTCATTTTGTTTTAAGTGGACGCTATCTTTGATGACTAATGTTTGATAAAAGGAAGAAAGTATGATGTCTTCGACATCCAGCTAGGTCATTAATACTTATCATATATTAAGTTATTTTATTTTTATCTATTTTATTACTATTTGTTGGGGGTGGAGGGAGGGGTAAGGATGGCTGGTAGTGATTATATATGTAGGGTATTGTAAAGGGTGATTTTTATCAATTCAATTTTATAAACTTCGCGTCTGTTGTTAATATGTTTGTTTCTTTTACATGTTTTGTTAGAATCAGAGGCGGTTCAAACAACCAAGGCAGATAGCTCGCGCCTCATTGGGACAGATGTCTAGAAAATATTGGTAGCAGTATCGGAAAATGTTATTATTGGATTCTATGTATAAACAATTTGTAGCTTGTTTTGGAATTGCCTCTTTTCTGGATATAACTTTGACTTTCCAAAAAATAATAGGAGGCTTAATCATAGCGAGTTGATAACAAATGAAAAGGAATTTGGTAAGGGGAGCCTGTTAGCTGGAGACCTTAACTTAGAATGAGAGTAAAAATGGATTGTTGTTTTCCTTTTCTGTTTCTCAATTTCACTCTTCTTCTAGTCTGAACAGCAAGACATTGAGTCTTGCTACCTGAAGACAATTGATAATATTCCACGGAATATTTTATTTTCCTTATACTATTGCTGTATTTGTTAGTTTGTTGTTTATGATCTTTAATTTTGGTTTCATAAAATTATATTATGAAGAGTCAAATGAACGTTGTTCATACATTTCTAAATTAAAATATATGTCATAAAATCTTTTATAACGAAACAGTAATTCTCTTAACAGTAAAACTTTTGAGCCTTGCTAATCCTTTTGTTGCTTTAATTCTATCTTTAGTCTCAGGTACAGGTTATTTTTTTTCTTTTTTATTCTAAATATCTGTAATTTACTTAGCTATTTCTCCAGACTTTGTTTAAATCGCTATTGTCAGCAGTCATAACAATTCTAGGAATGCTAGCAAGGACCTAACATTCTAAGAATCCAGCACAGATGTCTCTTTTTTTGGCCTGATTCAGCAAGCGAAGGGAGTCCTTAATAAACTCAAAGAGAAGCTTTCAAAGATTCCATGTATTACAAATTCTGAATTTTATATTTTCCCTTGATCACCCATAGTTAAACAAACACAACGGACCTAAATAATGTCAAACAATATGTAATGAGAGACACGTCTTGTCTTTCAGTAATAAAGATATACAAATGCTTTTTTACCACTATGACTAGTAACTGAGTAACTGTCACTATCTTTTTTCAGAAATTGTGTACTAGTGAAACACTATTTAGCAGAAAGAGCGCGGGATTGCTTTCTTTTCTTGTTTTGTTTATATAAGACAACGACTAGTCATCACACGGGGTATCCAAATTTCTGTTCGAAGATTAACATCTCAATTACTGTTGTCTTGAGCCAAGTCCCCAGCGAATTGGAGTCAGCAGCTATCCCGTCATTTACCAAATCCACGAAAGCAGCCAATCAGATCAAGTCATTCTGAGCAGTATTCAATCAGTTTTCGTTTGACCGCTTGGTGGCATTGTCATTCTAACAGAAGGTTTAAAATAGAAGGTTTAATACAGAAGGTTTATCTATGTATATGATAAACGACCATTTGTATACCTCAACTACTCTTGAAGTTAACTAAATACTGTAGCAGCCGTGGTGCGTCACACTAATTGTGTTTTTGTCTGCATAACAGATTTGAAGAATGTTTCTTATTCAAGGGTACTGAAAAACTTCGGCACAATGAAGATGAGAGGCTTTGGAAGCGTGAATGAAACTCTTCGGGACGGATCTGCACTCTATACTGTGACACAGGAAGGTAAGAAAGGTCAGGCTAGCTTTAGAATCCGGTCCTCAATACTGGTAGCCCAGCTGAGGGAGATTCAACCTCTAAGCTAATCATGAATTAACTTTTGGAGCGTTTTTTTATGAAGAAATTTTAAAAATCTTAATAAGAGAACGACTATACGTAGAAATTTGACAACTAGTTCTGAAGAACTAATTCTGGCTGTAGATGCATTCCTGCAAGCTTTGTTTACATGTGAAGACTGGAAAACTACTCCTCGAGAAGCAGCTTTTCGTTATTATTGCCAAAAAAACTTATATATGTGGGAATATTGGATAAGTTCTTTTATGTCCAATTATAAATCTCTTTACTAAATCTGAGAAATAGAAAGGATAAAGTTTATCATGAAAGATTACACCACCAATGAAGAGAGTAAAATAAGCCATTCTGAGGCCAATTTGACCATATAAATTTAAGGGAGAACGGAAAAAGAACTTAAAAGAAAGACTCAATACCAACTCTTAGTTTCAATAAGCACTGAAGACCTATCAAGAATCTCATTTTCTGGCACAAAAAGCATTCTCTTGAGAGCGTTTTAGAAGAGACTTGCTCAAATTGGCTTCTAAAAATTACCAAGTGTTAGGGGTTAAAAAAGATTTTCGTCATTCATAGACGTTAATCCTTATGAAGGGTCTGTTTCTGTATAAGCGCAAGTAAGACGTCAACTTGTAGTTTTTAGCCATGAAATGCAAAGCATACAGTGCCATCTATATATATGAATTACAAGTAAACTGTCACCGTTACTTGGCGGAATTATTGGACATTTTTATTGTCGAACATTAAAAAGAAATACGGAAAACATGAGAAGAAAGTATTAGAAGCAATTGCTTGGGTAATGGGCAATGTTGAAACTAACAAAATTACTTTAATATTGCCATCACAGAAGCATTAGGCTGCGTTAATAAAAAAAGCACTAAGTTGCATAGTCGGCTTACAACCACCTCTGTTAAACTCAGCAGTTTAGTCAAATCCATTCTCTCAAATATATTTTAGTTGGTTCAGAATAACCATCTTCAAAATTCTGGTCTTCTTTCTTTCGGGATGTGGCTGAATAATAAAGATTGGTCTGATATTTTTAGTTTAAAAAATCTTGATGAGAAAATGGTTACGTTCCACAAAAAGCTAACTGATGAATATCAAATTTGTTTACCAGAAGAAAAGATACAAAAGGTGCTCCATTGATCAACCCTTTATTAACCAAACTTATAAATAAAAACACTAATTAAAACCAAATTGAAGCTTTTCAAAAATGATTGACTGGATGAAGCCAATAAACTAAGAAAATCATTCCAGCATTGTCTGACCAATTACTAACAGGAGTCCCATCCCCTTCTTTTCCCACTGTTTCCCGTCTGAGATAGAAAGAAGAATTGAAAAACTAAGAAAACAAGCATTTTTCCTTTGGATATCACTTTTCCTATTGCTAGTACCTTCAGTGACTTCTTTTCTAAGCCCTTGTCCTTCCTGTTAAACGAGATTACCGAGTCTGGGCGAATTCCAATAATTTGGAAACTGAGTTTCATAGCCCCTTTGACAAATAAAACTGGAAAGCCTGGTTTATCAGGCGTTCGTCCTTTTACTCTGACTCCTATTGTCTCAAAACTTCATGAAGGATTCCTTGCAGGTTGGGTAAAGGAAAAAATTCTACCTCTTACTGATCTGAGGCAATTCAGGAACCTAAAATCCACTTCTACTTCCCACTACCTCATTTCTCTTATTGACCAAATCAAAAAATCCTCGAAAAGCCTAATTCCTGGCTAAATTTAATTTCCGTTGACCTTCAGAAAGCATTTGACCTTGTGAACCACATTATTTTAATTAAGAAACTTGTTAACGAGTTCAATATTGATCCCTTACTGGTGAAATTGGTTGCCTCCTTCTTAACAAATAAATCGCAGGTTGTCAAACACTAGAATTATTATTCAAATCCTCTCCCTGCCCACAATGGCATACCCCAAGATGCTCTCCTAGGTCCCCTCCTTTTTTCAGTCATAATTAACAGCCTTGCGAACGAATCTCCTGACCGATGGAAATTTGTTGATGACCTAACGGTTGTTGAAACTTGCTTCAAAAATTTAGTAAGCGACCCTATGAGCATCCTCAATGAAAGTGGAGATTTGGCCTTGGACTTAGACGTGACAGTAAACCCCTCTAAGTCCATGGTAATGTCGATTTGTTTCCTCAAAACCTCGCCATACTTTCTTAATCCTATCCCTCCTAAAATTTCTGTGTCCTCATTTGAACTACTTGGCGTCACAATTTTTTCAAGTTTAAAGTGGGATATCCAAGTTAAAGACATCATCCATAGAACTAATGTGTATATCGCCCTCCTTAATGTCCTAAATAAATTTAGCGTCCCCCCTTCCTACTCCTTAAGGATTTACACGCCTTTTGACCGCCCGCATCTCGAATATGCTTGTCCAGTTTGGCACCCTGGTATCTCTCACGAAGAATCGGAAAAAAAAAATGAATCAATCCAAAACAGAGCCTTGCAAATAATTTTCAAAGAGGGCAAGGTGCCATACTCTCTGCTCCTAAAAAGGCTGGTTTGGAAACCTTTGAGTGAAGGAGGGTTCGGTTGTGCCTCCGTTTTACAAAAAATCCAATAACAAACCCTTGGACGATAAGTATTTTTCCCAAAGGTCACTCCCCATCCAGATTACGGATGCCTCAAGCTCTTTTTGAACCCATCCATAGTTTGTCCCCAATTCGTTGCGTTACTTCTAGACATGAAAAAAAAAAACTTTGTCCCCTTCATCAAAGATGAAATGAATAAAATATCAACTAGTTTCTCTCTTTTTTTTGTTGGCTGATGGTGCTGCCCAGGTTGTTGTACTTATTTGCTCTATTCTCCCCCCCCCTCTGTTTTGCTAGATTCCATTTTAATTTTTACATATTTTATATTTCGGTCTCTTTTTGTGTTTATTCACTTATTTCTGCCCCTCCCCCTCCTTTTGACCAGTTTTTATCTTTTCAACTCTTTTATTGACCTTATACAGTTAAATCATTGATACTTCTTAATGTCCCTTTTAATTTATCTATACATATTTATGTCTTGTTGTTTTTTGTATTTGTTTGCTTAGTTTGTCCCCTCCCCCTTTTTTATGTCCCTTTTAATTCTTTTTCTGACTCGTTTTTGTTTAAGTTTAGTTTGGCAAGTTTTTATCTTTTTAATTTTTAATTGACTTATTACAGTTTAATTATTGACTCATAAATAATTATTCGTTATTATTTTCTTTTTCATTGTTGTTTTTTGCATTTTTGCCAGTTTTAGTGCAACTACGTGATTTGTCGACTCTGAAGTCCAAAATCGGCGCTTTGTGGGTTTGTGATAAGGATTTTTTTGAAATAAATATCTTATCTTAGAAATAAATATCTTATCTTCTAGAAGATAATTACATGCTTCTGTTTTTTCGCTGTACTTTTTTCTTTTGCTGTACAAATTGCGTTGTCCTGTTGTGTGTACCCAGTACAAAGCAACAAAAAAACCTTGACTGGACAAAGAATCTTCCTTTCTAACAGCCAAAATAAAAACAAAAATTTAATTTCATTATTCTTCTATCATGATGAATTTATGCCCCAAAAGCATGATAGTTTCTGAATTATCACAGTCAAATTAAGTATAATTCCACTTGCATTATCAGCCGTACAGTCCAAAAAAAAAAAATCGAAATAAGCTGAATCAAGAAATTTAGAATTATATTTGTGCCTTGAACACCAGAAAGGAAATATATATACACACATTGAAGCTTCAAGCAATTAAAAAGAAAGAAATTCGCACCAGGAATGCAAAGTAGCAATTTCTCAGCTTTTTTCCAATTTTTCTTCTTAGTTTTACTGCTCGCCATTGTGTACAAACAAATAAGAAAACAATTTTCTATATTGTTAGCCTTTATCCTTTAAAAAATATTTCTTAGGGTAAATGAAAATGTTATTGCTTATATTTTGGACTTTTACCAGAGAAAATTTTTGAAGTAATCCAAACTCAGGGACGGAATGTAAAAAAAAGAAGAAAAAAACACGAAAAGTTTATGGGTCTAAAATATACGATTTTTAGCAACATAAAAAACTGAGCAAGTAAAAAAAGAGAAAGGCAATTTTCAGTTGAGACCGGTAGGGTGACATTTAAGCCTTAAAAAAAGGGATAGGGAGGGGTTACAAGATTTTCCTTAGTGGAACGAGAGGCGAAACAACAAATCAATACATTTTAAGGCCACCATTTCCCATTTTTTAGACTGGCATTCAGAAAAATTCGGAAGAGCTTCTCCCCCACTAATTCAGATAAGCATAAGAAGTTTGAAACTAAAACAACAAAAAGGACAGAAAAATAACATATACACATCAGGGCTTCATAGAATATGCCACATTCGCATTGATTTAAATTTAAGTAATATTAAATAAGTTCTTCAAGCATGCCCTGTTTTTAGGAAGTAATACTAAACTGTGGTGTCTATTACCATAGTTTGGGAATGGGATCATGAAATTTTAGATGAAACGTAGATTTTTTAGTCCCAAAAGAAGGGGACAATTTATTTTGTTTTTGAGATTGGGTGTCCCTTTGAACAACAGAGTGGTGACCACTCATTATTCGTCCTGCCCTGTTCAAGCTTTTTGCTTCAATTTCTTTTAAAGAAATCGTCAAAGGTGTCATTTTAATAGTCTCATCTCAGTCAAATTGTCCGAATACGATCTTTTTCAATAAAGAAGACATGTCCAGCCCTCCTAAGCCGGTTTTCAGATACACATACTGAAAGGAATAGAACCCCTTCGTTCGAAGGGAGCTACATTTGGCACTATTACCGCAATAATTACAATTTTCTTTTCACGATTGCGAAATGTGTGCCTGAAATGTAATAAAGATATCCCTTTACGTGAGGTAAAGGGCCGAGACATCATTAATTATAGCCGAGACACAGTTAGTTTAAGATTGTTTAGAACGGGAAGAGTAGAAACCTCACGTAACCTGATAAATCAAATGAATTTTACAGGCTTTGCGTAATGCTAATGTAACTACAACAGGTTTAAGCTTTTGGCGATGCTGTTTTCTTAATAGTTTTACCTTAATTTCATATGAGGTCACCCACAGGATAACCCAGAACATAATTAACCATGCTTACATTCGAATGAGTCCTGAATATAAGGGCAGGGTAGCCCACTCATGAGCATCCACCGAGAGAAACCGATCTTGCCAAGAATAACCCAACATTTACATGCACTGGTGTGAAACAATAGGACAGACGAAAGCTTATAACGTGACAGAGAAAGTTATGCGAAGATTTTAGGAAAGATTTAGCTAAACAATTTATGTATACCTCTTTTATATTTGACAATCACGTAGTCGTCTGAAAGAAAAATGAGTAACCACCATAAGCTAAAGATCAAACTTACAATATAAACAAGCTTTTAAGAGTAACTAAACATAACCTTAAAATTACAAATAACCTGTAATTGACAAATTCAAAATTTTCGAACGGTTAAGAACCCAAATACTACTATTTTTTCTGATCGTATTATGTTAGTTCTATCTAGGGTTTCGAACTCATTTTCGTTTTTTATCTGATCCTAATTCTCACTGATCTATTCCTCTGTTTATTAACTAATTAGTGTATCAGCAGGGCCACCAATCAATCCATCTATCTATTAGCTCGTTGTACACTCAGACATATTATATAGATGTTTATTCAGATAGAATAAGTCAATCATTAACAATAAAAGAAAATTTGTGTGTCCACGTATCTATCTATCAAGCTTTAACTTAACTTTCACCCTTTTTTTGTCATTAACAATGCCTTTGACTCTTAAAAAGCGCACCAGAACTTTCAGTTTCCAGTTGAATGAGCCCTTCCAAAGTTTCAACTAGCGCCTCTTCTAAACGATATGACCAGAAAAAATAATAGACAAGAGCCACGTCGCTCTTTACTAAGTGCCTCTAAATGGGGGCACTTGGTAAATCACTGCTTTTTTAAAGAATGCGTAAAAATTGTCATTTCAAATCTAATTTCGCAATAATTATTGCGTTTTTATGCAATAATTATGCAGTTTTTAAATTCCAGTAGACTCAAAAACAGTAATTATCCCTGCAAACAGTGGCAGTTCTAAGCCTAGCCAGGAGGGCTAGGCTTATCCTTTCAGTCTCTCTGTTTCTGTGAACCATTCCCAAAACGGGGAAAGGTAAATGACATGTGGTAATGCCACTGCTTTGTACAGTCTTGCCAAAATTTGTCGATTGTAAAAATACTGAAGGTAAGTTTGATTGTCTCAGATTGACCATATCGTTTCGCAGTGACTAATTTAGAGTTAACAGAGAGAATATCATCATCTGTTGTGGCAAGAGGCACAAACTTGGCGATCGCGAAGAGCTTTTCCTAACGAAAAGAAGCACTTATATCAGGGGAGGATTTGAGAAAGTTGGCAAGAGTAGCTGCCAACTTGGGGCTGTTCATGTAAGCAACCAGGCCGGATTTAGTCTGTTGGATATGATCAATGCCTCCATCACTAGCGTGTCTTTCGACAAACTGCTTCTGCTTGGAATAGGAATCTATTTCTAAGGTAGACACATTACTGATAAAAACCCAATGTAAAGATTTCTCGGGCTGAGGGACACGAGACCAATCATTCTGAGACGGAAAGATAGATTTACAGTGTTCCATAACACTGTCTATCTTATCCGTGCATTCGTTAACTTTCACGCACAAGGTCGTAAAAGAGTCTTGTGGAATTTACGGTACTTCGGATAATTTCCAGATGGTGAAGCGGGTCTTAAACTCAAGGAGTGAGCTCATTAATTTCACAGTATCATACATTTCACTGGCTAGGGTTTCTCTCGAAGCTTGACAACGTCTTTCCTTCACATACAGCTCACCAAACTATCAGCTCTTTCGTTCATTTTTTCGTGGTTTTCACGGATATCATCTCTCGTAGAAAACCTCACCGCATATTCACTGTTGCATCTTTTGTTACGCTGTCTTGTTATCGCAGCGCCGTTTCAATAAAGTTCAAAACCGGCACATAAATATAACTGTAGCCAGCCATGTTTGCGTTACTACCGTAACTATTCCGCTATCAGTTCGCTAGCAACACAAGTCGTTACCTGTAGGTCAGGTTAATAATAATCCAAGAATATTTATTTCAAGTGCACGTGTCGAGTGCTGAATGAATACTCAAATTGCTGAAATCACCCAGGAACAAGGGAAGCGTAAGGACCCCCTACTTGACAATATAGATGGCGAGCCAGTCTACTTGAAAAAATATGGCGCTAATAAAAATATCCAGAGCGAAAGACCTATTCTAGGGACTGGAGAAAATCTCTCAAACAATTTTAACAATTAATCTATCATTAGAGGGTATAAATCAATGTAAAAATAACCTCAAAGCAATGTAATAGCCTTATCCCATTAGCAGCAAACAAGCAAGCTCAGCTGCAACTGCAATAGATGGCGATGTCACCAAACATGATATGTTTGATGACATATGGCTTGAATTTTGTTTTATTAAAAAAGTTTTCCAAACTAATTTCTAAAATAGGGTCAGAAACTGAGATTTGAACTCGAATACTAAACTGTGAGATAGTACACATTAGGCGGGATTTTCACCGCTTCTCAATTTCTAGGAACTAAATTAAAATATCTTTGAACTCTGGAAAATGATTACCTTGTCTAGGCTGTTTGTGAAGGGTGTCATACATACGACGATACCATTGATGCTTGCTTTCGTCTTCAACGTTCTAAAAAATCAAAAAAATATGTAATGAAATGTTTTGTGTCTATTTTGGGTTGATGGACATGTAATATAGAACATTGTGACTTAATTGATAGTGACGAACTAACAAGATATGTTATTCGAAAAAGTGAAATGAGAATGACATAAAAAAGTTGTTTATAAATGTTAAAATAAAACATCAGTTTTGGGACACTCGACACTCATAATAAAGTGGAGAGGCATAGTCCACAACAGTTTTTAAACAAAACTAACCTATAGCTTCATTCTACTCTCTTGAGACATTAATACAGGTACATAACAGCAATTTTCATGGCTTGCACCTGCACTATTTAGGTTCAGACTTAGATGACAAATATTAACCATTCAGTTCTTCTTTCTTACAAAATTGAAACTTACAATTATTTTCACTAAAGACAGATCTATAGTACTCACACCTGCGTTAGATTTTACCATACAAGCCGCGTATTTGATTTTTATGACATTTAATATTAATGCGTTAGGACGCTTGAGACCTACAATATACGGTAGGCTCATAATGCTCGTGAAAAGATAAAAGCGAAAAGGCACTAAATTCTATCGTTTTTCACGCCGTATCTTGCACTGTTCGAAAATAAGTATCTTGCAAAAATATGAATCTTTTTCAAGTAGTAAACCTAAACTCATTGTCAATAATATTTTATATCAAGACATTCCATTTTACCACATATAGATTGGTGTTCCCACCTCCTCGGCATTGCCTGAGTATCATAAGTGCTTTATTGAAAACCAAATAAACAGCCTAATGTAAAGTATTATTTGCTCGGTAAATTCTTATAAAATTTACTACTACTACTACTACTAACAATTCACCGCAGCACCAAGCCGCCTGAGGCCAACAAAGCTACGCACGCTCTTCCTCCATCCCATCCATTCAGAGCCTCCCTCTTTACACCCTCGCAAAAAATCTCATTTCCTTTAAATATTTCTTTATGCCATCCTCCTACCCCAACTGAGGACGACCAGCTTTCCGTTTAGCCCTAGACAGTTGGCCGAAAAGGAGAATCTTCCAATGGCCATCCAAGGATGGCCATCTGCCATCCTTCATCCGCATAACATGCCCTAACCATCTCAACCTTTCTCTCATTAAAGTCCTAGAAAGCGGCATTGAACCACACTTTTCGCACAGCCTAGTGTTTGAAATACGATCAGTCAACCGGGTAACCAGAACAATCCGTAGGCAGTTTCTCTGGAAAACATCTAGTAAATCTTCATCCACTTTTTGGAGCGCCCATGCTTCATAGCCATATTTGACCACTGTAATCGCCGATATTGGTGTGATCACCAATACCATAATCTTGGTTTGCAGACTTATCTTCCTTGACTATTCTTCTTTTAACATCTTCACTACTCCCACCTTCTGTATTAATACTACCGAGGTAAGTAAAGCTGCCCACCTGATCAATCTTTTTGTTACCCAACGTCACCTTTTCATCTTCACTTATTCCTAGCCTTGGTGACTTAGTCTTCTTAACATTAATTTTCAAACCTATTCTAGCACTCTGAATTCGCAAAACCTCTAGGAGTTCATTCAGTTGATCACACTTTCATCTTGGATGTTTAGATCATCAGCATAATCTAAGTTCAGGAGAGTTTTTCCTCCCCATTTGATTCTGGGGTCTCCCTACCTTTCCTGTGCTCCTTAAGAAAAAGTCTATCAAAATAATCTATATAAAGGGGGATAGAACACAACCCTGCTTAACTCCTGATTTCATACAAAACCAGCTTTTAATATCATTTCCTACTTTAACTGCAGCAGTATTATTCTCGCATATAGCACTAATCACTTTAATGTATTTGTCTGGTATACCATATAAGGATAATAGCTTTGCTAAAGCTCTTCTATCTGCAGAATCGAATGCTTGCTCAAAATCTATAAAATTGAGGACCAAAGGTGTTTGACAACTAAGGCACTTCTTAATTATTAACCTAAGATCAAAAATTTGGTCGACATATCGTCTACCTTTTCTAAAACCGCACTGTTCTTGTCTTAAAACTTTGTCTACAGTATCTCTCAGACTATAAAGTATCATGCTACTAAGTAATTGGCTACCTACAGAGACCAGACTAATGCCTCAATAATTACGACACTCTTCTTATGCAGTTGCTTAATTAAGGTTTTCCTAAATTCGTTAGGTAATTCCCCTTTTCCAAAAATCATATTCATAATCTTCAATAACCTATTTCTAACCTCGGAGCCACCATATTTAAGAAGCTCATTTACCATAATATCATTACCAGGAGCCTTATTGTTTTTTAATCCTTTTATTGCTGTCGCTAATTCTTCCTAACAAAACAAATCTTCCTTCACATCCAAGGTATCACAAACTTTTTCATTTTCCTCTATATCTTTTCCTGCAACTGTATCTCGGTTTAGCGCATTATCAAAATGTTTCACCCATCTTTCTTTAGCTGTTTCCTTATCACTAATTGTGGCCCCGTTCCTATCTTTCACTGGGACAAGTCTGGATTGACTACTCCCTATCAATTTATTAACATGCCATTAGAGTAATTTGCTATTATGCCGTCTAGCTGCATCTTCCAGATCCTCGGCAATTTTATCTATGGCCTCCACTTCACGCGTCCTTGGTTTATATTTTAATCCTTAGTTCATATTTTAGTTTATATTATAAAATTTGAAAGGAAAAGAACACTCACGAAGTTTATTACATATTAGACTAAAAAAAAACTATACCGATTGTAAACAATCTACTGATATTGAAAAACGGAGTACTTGGAAGTCAAAACAGTGTTTAAATTTTTTTTAATTTATATTTAAAAATGTGTTCGTAATAAATTACGAACTCTTTTTTTTCAGAAAAATTTACATTTATATTTTATTGAAACAAGACAAGACCTGGAATGAAGGGTGTTTTAGAATTGTATGTCAATATGCATATATTAGAATTGTATATCAATATGCAAAAAAAAACAGCTAAATACTTATTTCAGGCACAACAGCTTGACTGTAGTTAAATATCTTTTCTAGAGACATGAACAATACTTAAACAACTCTTATGAGTACATTGTATTCCATATAACTGATTATGTATATGTTTATACAGTACAGTCTCTGAAATTAGGAAGCAACATGAATAAACTTTCGATAGTTGGATACTAAATGGTAAAAATCAGGATTTGTCCGTACCGCCATCTCGCATGCTACTTAAAAAGACCAATGTTGCTCCTAAATAGTTTTGTCAGAAAATTGTTTTCTAGATACTTTACAAGTCCTGATTCAACACATTTATTCCTAGTGAATAATGTATTTGTTTCGCATAGGACATGCAATATCAGGTTCTCGATGATGTTGATTCTGAAAGTTTAATATACAATAGTATTACCATCACTACACCCCCCCTTTCTGTAAATTAGGATTAAAATCAGATTATTTTAATACATTATCATCAAAAGTCCATCCTGGAGTTTTGTTTTCTATTGAAAAGAGTCCCTTCTCAATCCTCATGCTCTTTCCTCATTACCATGAGCGGTTTGATAAACAAAATACTTACATTGCGCAGAGCAACTGGAATACCCTCTCCAATGACTGGGCCAACACCTTGATACTTTTTCGGGGTAAGTTCGATGATTCGCTTTCCTTCTTCTTCGCTGTCGTACTCCCTTTTGATTGTATAAACTACAATAACACAAAAAATAACTTTCAAAGTTATTGTGATAAGATAGCTTTGTCTTAAATTTAAGAATTTAAAAGTTAAAAAAAAATGTTTGATTAAACAAAATAAAAGGGCGATATTAAGACTTACGAAGAATAAAAATTATCTTAGACATTACAGGCACCACCACCCCTTCAATCCTCACTTTTACTCTATATGTGACTAGTAGTACCTTGAAAGTATATCAGAGGGCAACAAATATAGTCAGTTGATAATTACTGGTAGACAATATATCAATTGGCTTTCAAAAGATTTGAACTGAAAAAAAATTACCTTTTAAGAAGACGCAAGAGTAGAAGTGTTTACAAATATAATTGTTATGGTGAAAGTACTGTGCAGTTTGATAATAGCTAGAATAATTAAAAAAAAATATTTCTTTTAAAGTGAGAAATAAAATATCAATCTGCTAGTTTCATTGTTAAAAATAAACGACATAGGAAATTACTGCAACACAATTATAATCTAAAAGTTTGATCTGTAAACAATAAGTTAATATTGAGCAGATTTAAATATAATTAAAAGTAATGTGTGAAACTTGTTGAATTTCTGCAAAACTTTTGTTCATTTTCAAAATCATTTTCAGGATTATCCCATAAAATGAGAGAGGAAGCTTCCCCCTTCAACCCAGTTCCATACTGTATGCACTATAGCTTCATTTTTGTGTCCAGTACTTTGAGAATAAGTGTTCGGTTAGTTTTGCTTGCTTTTCACAATAAAGTAGGATCAGACCTACCCTAAATACGAGACTGTTACTATCATTAAATTTCAGGTCTATACTTGTCAGGAACACACACGGAAGGGGAGGGAGAGCTTTGGCACATACTCCCCCATAATTTCGACATTTTACGATTGTTACTACATTTTTTGTATCTCCGAGCAATTCTCCAATTTTGGGCCATTTTTCAAAGTATTGACATTTCCTTTCCCTCCCCAGAGGGAAAATCCTCAGTAAGCTATCTGTTACTCATAACTACATATTTTTGATTGTTAATTTACTTATTTTTCTTATTATTCATTCAGCATTAAACAATTTTTCCCTTTTAATTTTTGTCATTATTTTCTTTAAAGTTTTGTTTTTAGTTTTTATATTTTTTTTAGCTTTCGTCTGACACCTCCCTGATCCTACACGCGAAATATTCATGTGGATATTCGTGTTTGCTTTCATTTTTTGGCTTTACTCACCTAAATTCCCGTTTTAGTTGCAGTTTGTATTTAATCAGCAGCAGAGCTTTTCGGAAGGCAGATGTAAAAAAGAAAGAAAAAACCACAGCAATACTCTTACGAGGATTGGAAAAATGGGAAATTCTCACTTTATAGGATGGTTCCAGTGACCAGTTGTGTAATATCACATGACTGTCTCGAGAGTCAAGGGTTTTGGACATTAGCCGATTACAGGTAGATGTAATTCTTGCGAAAAAAGGACATGGATGAAAATCTTCCAGGGCCAGTGATGGAGCACAGGGAGTCAAATTGACGTTTCAACTGCTGGGTTTATTTTACAGGAACAGGTATTAGGCCTGCCGCCCAACCTTACGGCAACGTGAATTTAAACCCGGGCCTACTATTACCAAGCAGAGAATCCATCCACTGTACTACCACAGGGTTAAGAAAAAAGGCATACTTGAAATAATTTTTTTTTATACATAAACTCATTAAAGTGTCTGCAAGGACCCAATGAGGCTATACTACTCAGATCTACAACAATCTTATTACGGCAACGAGAATTAAAACCCTGGCCCCGTTTTGCCATGCAGAGCAAAAAATTTTTTTAATACCTAAATTGATATAAAATTTCTGCAAGGGCCCAATGAGGCGATACCACTGGAATCTATAGCAATTTCATTACGACAACGAGAATTGAAACCGGGGCTCGTTTTGCCATGCAGAGAATCCATCCACTGTGCTACCACAGGGCTAGGGAAAAAGACTTACTTAAAAAAAATATATGCCTAAAATCATTAGAAATGTCAGCAAGAGCCCAATGAGGTGATACTACTCGGATCTATAACAATTTCATTACGGCAACGAGATTTAAAACCTGGACATCGTTTTACCATGCAGAGAGTCCATCCACTTTTCTACCACAGGATTAGGCAAAAATACATACTCAAAATAATTCTTTTTTATGCCAAACCTAATTTAAAGTTTCTGTAAGAGCCCAATAGGGTGATACCACTGGAGCTACAACAATGTTGTGTAAAATTCGTAAAGTGTGTTCATCTTCAGGCATTGATGGCTACAGACTTTTTGTAAATGTCTAAAAAAAATTATCTGAATTATTTGGGAAAAAAGTACGTGAGGGGGGGGGGGCTACTTGCCCTCTGATCATTTTGGCTCTAAAAAGTGAACTAGGGCTTTTAATTTCCAATCGAATGAGCCCCCTTTAAAGTTTACACGACGACTCCTTCTATATGAAGTGCCTCTGTGAAAAAAATTACTAAAACGTTGGAGCCGTGTGGCCTTTACTATAGGCAACGCTATAGCGTTGCATCATATATTGCAAAAAGCTAAACTTCACAATATTATATTCTCATTTTGTTGACTTTACAATGAAACTAGTTTTAGTTAGCAAGAAATACCCAGATATTTCTACTATGACAATTTGGAAAAAAGCTGGCCAGTATATTTTAGAACATCTTTACCTATGGTTTTTGTAAGCAGATTTGAGCCCCGGAACGCAATACCTATGTACAGACCCAATCCTTGTTGAAGAACCTAATAAGCAAGAAATAGATAGCACTAAAAATGGCTTACGAGGTTCAAAGTTATTTCTATATGGTGCAGAATCTTCCTTTTTTGGCTCAAGATAAGCAGCTCCTTTTGGCAATTGTCCTTCACGAGCCCTCTGAAGAAGGGTTACAGTCGGGTTTTGAGACCTTGGTAAGTGACTTGTTGGTGACGATGGTGTATTTGTACTTCTAATTGGAAAGCTTCCGCTAGACGGTGTTCCTGGCGAGAATTCCTAAAAAGGTTAAGGGAAGTTTATTATGAAGCATTAAGCTTGCATTTTTCATTATATGTGCTATATCAACTAACTTCCAGGAAACACAGAAACTATTTTTCTACTACTTCAGACGTAAAGGTTTTGGAAAAAAAAAAAAAAAAAAGCTTAAGGCAGGAAATTAAACCTGTTCCGATACACATACTCCATATATTACAGAAATTTCAACTGTTTTTTCCACTCAGGTGCTCAAATTGTTTTTCATCAATCCTATCAAGAATCCAAAAGAAATAAAGATTAAAGATGAATTCCTTAATGTAAAGAAGTTTTAGAGAAATTTTTACAACTGCAGTAAAACTACTTCTTAAAAGCATTGGGTTTTCCTTTTCAAGTTGATTTAAAAAGTTTTTCCACAAAACAAATTTTCAAAGAAAAGTGAAGAATGAGCAGATATAAAGTCAAATAGCCTTCCAAGCATAAAAATACTAAAAATCACCATTAATAAATAAATGAAAATAAAAACAAACTTAATTACAAGAAATCAACGAGCCTAACTCAAAACGAGCAAAACTTAACATGAGTAGAGCTGACAAACTCCACATATTCTCAAAACCCGAAAATAATTTGCACTTTACTGAAAAAAAATGACTGTAAATTGTCAGTTTAATAAACATTCACTGACATTTATCACTTAAAGTTTTGTTTTTTTTATTTATTAAAGTAAAAAATGAAAACATTTAAAATATATTTTGTTTTCTGTTAAGTAAAAATTATGTTCTGGCTAAAAAAAAGTTTAAGAGATACTTTTGTACTTTAAGTTTTATTTATTTTTTCTTCAACGCCCGAAGACTTAACTCAATTTAGGTACCTTGGGCCATGTGAAGTGTGGCAAGAAACTTTGATCCATTTCTTGGAACAATTGAAAGCTATAATAGGCAACCTCTTAAAACACTCAAAACTGTAAGTTCCAAAAAATAAATTTTGGCCCCCCCCCCAAAAAAAAATGGAGGACATATTGATTATAGAGCATCAAAATACGTTGCTTCTGCTTAAAATTAGCTTTATTCTGTGTTGCCTGAAACCAAATAAATGCTGTTAAACAAGGAGCACAGTGCACACAACAGTACACTAATGATTCTCTATTTTGACAAGGGATTTCAACAATTCAAAAACCTTAAAAAAGAAAACCAAAAGCTTCAAGCTTAGGAAACATCGTTGTTAGAAGTCAGACTAGCTTCGATAATTAAATATCTTTGAAAAGACTTTAGTATGAAAAGACATTAAATTACGGAAAGAGCCAAAACTGCTAATTGCAAAAATAGTTGCATATATTTTAACAAGGGATTACAACAATTCAAAAGCCTTAAAAAAGAAAAATCATTTTGAACTTGACCAGTTATATAATGGAAGTAGGAAAGCCCAGAAAATAAAAATTTGCGAAAATTACAGATGCTGATTCTCTATTTTGACAAGAGATTTTAACCAATTCAAAAACCTTAAGAAGAAAACCAAAAGTTGGAGGCTTAGTAGCAATCATTGTTAGAAATTGGATTTGCTTTAACAATCAAATATCTTTGAAAAGATACAGTATGAACAGTATGATACAGTATGAAAGATACAGATGCTAAATTGCGTGAAGAGTAAAAAAAAATGGTAATTGCAAAAATATTTGTATATATTTTAACAAGGGATTACAACAATTCCAAAACCTTGAAAAAGAAAACCAAAAGTTTGCAGCTTTGTAGATATTGCAGTTAGAAATCGGAGTTGAGAAGACTGCAATATGAAAAGACAGCAAATTGTCTGCGGTTAGAAGACAAGCGATAATGAGAATTCATAGATAGAAGCCTGCCGCGTGCCAAGTACCGGGGCCTGGCGGCTGGTAATTGTAAAAATATTTGTATTTATTTTAACAAGAGATTACAACAATTCAAAAACCTTAAAAAAGAAAACCAAAAGTTTGAAACTTAGTAGATATCGTTGTTAGAAATCGTACTTCTTTTAATAATCAAATATCTTTGAAAAGACTGTTGTAGGAAAAGACAGCAAATTGTCTCAAATTTTCTGCGGTTAGAAGACAAGAAACAATGAGAATCCATATACAGAAGCCTATCGCGTGCACTAAATGCATATATATATATATATATATATATATATATATATATATATATATATATATATATATATATATATATATATATATATATATATATATATATATATATATATAAAAATAAGTTGTCTGTCTGTCTGTGGATGGATCAGGTGACGTCACCTGAAAA
Organism: Artemia franciscana; assembly: GCF_032884065.1. Taxonomy (NCBI): domain Eukaryota; kingdom Metazoa; phylum Arthropoda; class Branchiopoda; order Anostraca; family Artemiidae; genus Artemia; species Artemia franciscana. The sequence continues at coordinate 26,077,805 of NC_088877.1, forward strand.
AACTGGATCAGGCGACAAAACTGAAAACTGAAAAAACTAAAAAAAGGCAAAAACTACAAAAAAAACTAAAAACTAATAAAAAAAATAAAAAAGCTAAAAAACTAAAAAAACTAAAAAAAGGCAAAAACTACAAAAAAAACTAAAAACTAACAAAAAAGCTAAAAAACTAAAAAAACTAAAAAAAGGCAAAAACTACAAAAAAAACTAAAAACTAATAAAAAAAATTAAAAAGCTAAAAAACTAAAAAAACTAAAAAAACTAAAAAAAGGTAAAAAACTAAAAAAAACTAAAAACTAAAAAAAACTAAAAAAAAGGAAAAAACTGAAAAATAAGCTAAAATAAAGGTAAAAACCAATAAAAAACTAAAAAAAAACTGAAAAAACTAAAAAAAGGCAAAAACTACAAAAAAAACTAAAAACTAATAAAAAAAAGTAAAAAAGCTAAAAAACTAAAAAAACTAAAAAAACTAAAAAAAGGTAAAAAACTAAAAAAAATAAAAAATAAAAAAAAACTAAAAAAAAGGAAAAAACTGAAAAATAAGCTAAAATAAAGGTAAAAACCAATAAAAAACTAAAAAGAAAAAACTAAAAAAAATTTTCATCTAAAAACTAAAAAAAACTAAAAAAGGTAAAAACTAAAAGAACTAAAAAAGAAAAAAAATAAATGACGACACTCAAAGAGAAAGCGACCAGGACAAAAGGAATGTTCGATTAGCAATCAACAAAGCACCGGGACACAGGGAGTATAAATGACGACCAGGACATAAGTAAAAAAAAAACTAACAAAACTAAAAAGAAGGTAAAAACTACAAAAAAACTAAAAAGAAAAAAACTAAAAAAAGGCAAAAACTACAAAAAAAACTAAAAACTAATAAAAAAGCTAAAAAACTAAAAAAACTAAAAAAAGGCAAAAACTACAAAAAAAACTAAAAACTAATAAAAAAAATAAAAAAGCTATAAAACTAAAAAAACTAAAAAAACTAAAAAAAGGTAAAAAACTAAAAAAACTAAAAACTAAAAAAAAACTAAAAAAAAGGAAAAAACTGAAAAATAAGCTAAAATAAAGGTAAAAACCAATAAAAAACTAAAAAAAAAAACTGAAAAAACTAAAAAAAGGCAAAAACTACAAAAAAAACTAAAAACTAATAAAAAAAGTAAAAAAGCTAAAAAACTAAAAAAACTAAAAAAAGGTAAAAAACTAAAAAAAAATAAAAAATAAAAAAAAACTAAAAAAAAGGAAAAAACTCAAAAATAAGCTAAAATAAAGGTAAAAACCAATAAAAAACTAAAAAGAAAAAAGGAAAAAACTAAAAAAAATTTTCATCTAAAAAACTAAAAAAAAACTAAAAAAGGTAAAAACTAAAAGAACTAAAAAAGAAAAAAATAAATGACGACACTCAAAGAGAAAGCGACCAGGACAAAAGGAATGTTCGATTAGCAATCAACAAAGCACCGGGACACAGGGAGTATAAATGACGACCAGGACATAAGTAAAAAAAAAAACTAACAAAACTAAAAAGAAGGTAAAAACTACAAAAAAACTAAAAAGAAAAAAAAACTAAAAACTAATAAAAAAACTAAAAAATCTAAAAATCTAAATAAACTAAAAAAGAAAAAAAAAGGAAAAAAATAAAGGAGAAAAACAAAACTAAAAAACGAATGTATATACAGACCGGGACACCGGGATACAAATGACGACCGGGACAGAGGGAATATAAATTACGACCGGGACACAGGGACACAACTACAACGGGGACACCGGGGGAAACAGGGGGATATAAATGACGACCGGGACACCGGGACAGGGAATGGTCGATTAGCAATCACCATCAGCAAAGCTCAAGGGCAATCATTAGAATCATGAGGTATAGATCTGAATACAGATTGTTTTCCCATGGACCATTATATGTTGCATGTTCAAGAGTCGGTAAACCTGACAATCTATTTATATGCAAAGACAATGGGACAGCAAAGAATGTTGTATATTCGCAAGTTTTACGTAGTTAAAACCATATATATATATATATATATATATATATATATATATATATATATATATATATATATATATATATATATATATATATATATATATATATATATATATATATATATATATATATATATATATATTCACAGGTGGGACATAGGGACACAACTACAATGGCGCGTAACGACTTACGCGCGCGGGGGGGCTTGGGGGGGGCGCGAAGCGCCCCCACCAACTAGGTGTTGGGGTGGCGCGAAGCGCCACCCCAACAGCTAGTATATATCTATCTATATATATAAAAATAAGTTGTCTGTCTGTGGATGTGTGGATGGGTCAGGTGACGTCACCTGAAAAAACTGGATCAGGTGACGTCAAAACTGAAAAAACTAAAAAAAGGCAAAAACTACAAAAAAAAACTAAAAACTAATAAAAAAAATAAAAAAGCTAAAAAACTAAAAAAACTAAAAAAAAGGCAAAAACTACAAAAAAAACTAAAAACTAATAAAAAAGCTAAAAAACTAAAAAAACTAAAAAAAGGCAAAAACTACAAAAAAAACTAAAAACTAATAAAAAAAATAAAAAAGCTAAAAAACTAAAAAAACTAAAAAAACTAAAAAAAGGTAAAAAACTAAAAAAACTAAAAACTAAAAAAAACTAAAAAAAAGGAAAAAACTGAAAAATAAGCTAAAATAAAGGTAAAAACCAATAAAAAACTAAAAAAAAACTGAAAAAACTAAAAAAAGGCAAAAACTACAAAAAAAACTAAAAACTAATAAAAAAAAGTAAAAAAGCTAAAAAACTAAAAAAACTAAAAAAACTAAAAAAAGGTAAAAAACTAAAAAAAAATAAAAAAAAAAACTAAAAAAAAGGAAAAAACTGAAAAATAAGCTAAAATAAAGGTAAAAACCAATAAAAAACTAAAAAGAAAAAAAGGAAAAAACTAAAAAAAATTTTCATCTAAAAAACTAAAAAAAAACTAAAAAAGGTAAAAACTAAAAGAACTAAAAAAGAAAAAAATAAATGACGAAACTCAAAGAGAAAGCGACCAGGACAAAAGGAATGTTCGATTAGCAATCAACAAAGCACCGGGACACAGGGAGTATAAATGACGACCAGGACATAAGTAAAAAAAAAAAACTATCTATATATATAAAAATAAGTTGTCTGTGGATCTGTGGATCGTGGATCAGGTGACGTCACCTGAAAAAACTGGATCAGGTGACGTCAAAACTGAAAAAACTAAAAAAAGGCAAAAACTACAAAAAAAACTAAAAACTAATAAAAAAAATAAAAAAGCTAAAAAACTAAAAAAACTAAAAAAACGCAAAAACTACAAAAAAAACTAAAAACTAATAAAAAAGCTAAAAAACTAAAAAAACTAAAAAAAAGGCAAAAACTACAAAAAAAAACGAAAAACTAATAAAAAAAATAAAAAAGCTAAAAAAATAAAAAACTAAAAAAACTAAAAAAAGGTAAAAAACTAAAAAAACTAAAAACTAAAAAAAACTAAAAAAAGGAAAAAACTGAAAAATAAGCTAAAATAAAGGTAAAAACCAATAAAAAACTAAAAAAAAAAATGAAAAAACTAAAAAAAGGCAAAAACTACAAAAATGCTATGATACATGGAGCCGACGGCTATCACTTTAATATTAAATTGATGAATCCAGCCACTAACAAAGAAATGAATAAGAAATGCAGTGCAATGCATTATTATTCCTATAGACTAATGATTTGGCAGGATGAAGAAAATTATATTTTAAAATGCCGTGAATTGTTTTACCAATTCGTCGTTGATATGTATGCTAAAATTGAATCAGAACGTTTGCTATATATCCACCTTAATCAGACCAAGCTCCGCTCTGAACAATACATTCATTTGCGAGATGCAGTTACAAATGACGGTAATAACACAAACGTTGGAAGATTAACAATTTTACCTTCGTCATATGCTGGCAGTCCCCGTCCTATGCATGAATATGCTCAAGATGCTATTGCGTATGTTCGTCTCTATGGTCGTCCAGATTTATTTATTACATTTACACGTAATCAATCTTGGGACGAGATACTGCAGCTTTTACTTCAAGGACAATCGGCGGTTCATAGACATGACATTACGGCCCGTGTCTTCCGGCAAAAGTTGAAATCACTGATAAACTACATAGTAAAACTTGAAGTGTTTGGGTCAGTGCGATGCTGGATGTACTCAGTGGAATGGCAAAAACGAAGTTTGCCACACGCACATATACTAATCTGCCTACATAAAAAAATTACTTCGAACGAAATTGATGATGTGATTTCCGCTGAAATACATGATGAAAATGTCGATAAGAGGTTACATGATATTATTATAAAAAATATGATACATGGACCTTGCGGTGCACTGAACGAAAATTCACCATGCATGGCCAAAGGAAGGTGCACAAAGCAATATCCTCGACTTTTAGTATCCAACATAATTACTGGCAATGATGGTTACCCACAATATAGAAGAAGATCTACTGAAATGGCGGTAAAACAGCAATAATAAAGAAGCGTAACGGTACCACCTACTTCGAACGAAATTGATGATGTGATTTCCGCTGAAATACCTGATGAAAATGTCGATAAGGGGTTACATGATATTATTGTAAAAAGTATGATACATGGACCTTGCGGTGCACTGAACGAAAATTCACCATGCATGGCCAAAGGAAGGTGCACAAAGCAATATCCTCGACTTTTAGTATCCACAATTACTGGCAATGATGGTTACCCACAATATAGAAGAAGATCTACTGAAGATGGCGGTAAAACAGCAATAATAAGGAAGCGTAACGGTACCACCATCGAAGTAGATAACCAGTGGGTTGTTCCATATTCCCCATTATTATCAAAAACATTTAATGCACACATAAACGTTGAATACTGTAACTCCGTAAAGGCAATAAAATACATATGTAAATACGTCAACAAAGGCAGTGACATGGCAGTTTTTGGCTTGCAGCCCGAAATCAAAGATATCGACGAAATCGTAAAATATCAGGCTGGAAGATACATAAGCAGTAATGAAGCTGTTTGGTGAATTCTTTCATTTCCGATACATGAACGTAGTCCAGCTGCTGTTCACTTAGCGGTACGTTTACAGAATGGTCAACGTGTTTATTTCTCGGAAACCAACGTGCAACAAAGAGCCCTGAATCCATCGGATACAAAGTTAACCGCTTTCTTTTCGCTTTGCAAAAATGATTCTTTTGCAAAAGAATATACTGCTGTATACTGAAGTGCCTTCGTATTACACGTGGAATACTAAAAATAAAGTATTTGAACGTCGAAAACAGGGTATGTCAGTCGACGGCCAACCTACCATCTTCAAAGATACCAAGATAGGAAGACTCTACACCGTTCACCCCAATCAACATGAATGCTTCTTTCTACGCCTGCTTTTGGTGAATGTGCCCGGTCCGACATCCTTTGAGTATTTGAGAACTGTAAACGGTTCTATACATGACACTTACCGTAGTGCATGCCAAGCTCTGAATTTATTGGAGAATGACCAACACTGGGATACCTGCATCAATGACGCGTGCGAAACGTCAACCCCAAGTCAAATTCGTGCATTGTTTGGCATCATTTTAACAACTTGCTCTCCATCAGCTCCAACAGAGTTATGGGAAAAATATAAGTCAAAAATGTCCGAAGATATACATACAAATTAACTGCGTAAAACTTGCGAATATACAACATTCTTCGCTGTCCAATTGTCGCTGCATATAAATAGATTGTCAGGTTTACCGACCCTCGAACATGCAACGTACAATTGTCCATGGGAAAAACAATCAGTATTAAGATCTATACCACATTTTTCTAATGATTGACCTTGAGCTTTGTTAATGGTGATTGTAAATGCTAATCGAATTGGGAATTGCAATCTTTTAAATTGAAAAGGCAGATCCGTTGGAATCATGGGAATGCGAGGAATAAGAACAGCCTCACCCTCAAAAGGCCCTGTCAAGATTGTGGCCTCTATTAGGTTTTCCATTGTTTTTTTTTTACGGCAAGTCGCGTGTCATTGCAAAGCTTTGGTGGGTTGATATTTCTTAAAAGTATTATTGGTACGCCTATTTTTAGTTGTAGCACGTGTGGTGGAAACCCTGAAAGGTATATGGAATTTAAAAATTCAGATGGATAATTAACCGCTTCATTTGGTTCATAAACTGTGTCGACTGACTTTTAAAGGACTGCCTGGTCTCGAATCTTGGTCAAAACAATATTGTTGATTTCGTGGACGTCTATATTTTTGGGTGCGAGAATCGCTCTTTCACTTAGCCATTTATTATTTTTATAATTTTTTAGAATATTCGGAAATACTTTTTCAATCAATTCATTGTTGGACGTCACTAAATTACAGAAATCAGCAGGTAGTTGTATACGTCCTGAAATTGAGTCTACTGGGAGCTTTCCGTTTCCAATTGCCAGCAATTGATCTGAAAATGTTTGACCAGAGTCATCGTTTTGCAATCGGACACGCATATTTGTAGTTAATTTTAATATTTTTACGTGTGCCCATAAATTAGAATTTTTCAGGCAAGCATTCATTTCGTCTGCAGGAGTTGATCTAGGTATTATAGGTAATGTTTGCCTGAAATCCCCCGCAAGCAATATTAATGTGCTGCCAAAGGGTTTCGACTTCCCTCTCAAATCTTTTAAGCATTGATCCAGAGCCTCGAGCGATTTTTTGTGTGCCATTGTGCACTCATCCCAAATAATAAGTTTGCATTGCTAAAATACTTTACCCATCCCAGATAATTTGGAAGTATTGCACGTGGGAGTTTCAGTAGAATGCAAATTCAGAGGCAATTTCAAAGCGGAATGAGCAGTTCTTCCACCAGGCAGCAATGTTGCGGCTATTCCGGACGACGCAATTACCAACGCTATATCATTTTTTGATCGAATTGATGCCAGAATCAGTTTTATCACAAACGTTTTACCAGTACCTCCTGGCGCATCCAAAAAGAAAATTTCTCCAACGTTGTTATCGACACAATGCATTATCGTATCATAAATGTCTTTTTGTTCCGATGTTAACTTGGAAATGTTATTTTGTACATACAATAGATCACTCGTTGAGACTTTGTTCACGATCCAATTCTACACGTGTCGAAACAGCAGCGATACGGTTAGGTGAAGGCATTCCCAAATCCTGAAGAGGTTTGTTTGCCCTACGTACGCACAAATCTTCTGTAATAACTAAAGTGTAGTTATAAATTTCTGATGTAAAATCAAAAGTCATATCTGACGTCTCTAACTGTTTTCGATGGAGTATATCTTCGGACATTTTTGACTTATATTTTTCCCATAGCTCTGTAGGAGCTGATGGAGAGCAAGTTGTTAAAATGATGCCAAACGATGCACGAATTTGACTTGGGGTTGACGTTTCGCACACGCCATTGATGCAGTTATCCCAGTGTTGGTCATTCTCCAATAAATTCAGAGCTTGGCATGCACTACGGTAAGTGTCATGTATAGTACTGTTTACAGTTCTCAAATACTCAAAGGATGTCGGACCGGGTACATTCACCAAAAGCAGGCGTAGAAAGAAGCATTCATGTTGATTGGGGTGAACGGTGTAGAGTCTTCCTATCGTGGTATCTTTGAAGATGGTAGGTTGGATAAATTTGCCCCTTTACTTTGAAAGTAGACATAAATTGATCTGGATTTTCGATTTGGGCTCCAAACGACGTCATTTGGAAACATGAGTTGTATTTTCTGATTTTTGACAAAAAACGCTTAGATTCTGACGTAGTTCCAGTAAGGAAAGTCTTCAATGGCTCTGGTGGTGCAGCCAATAGAGGAAGTTTAACTTTTCCTGAAGCGCAACACATTCCCATTGTTTCACCATTGAATTTCAAGGCCTTGCAATAGGGACAAATCTTAGACATTGTCCCGATTTGAACACATCTAATCAAGCTATAATCATCGACTTTGCTGTACCTGAATGCCAGGCGATAACTTTCAGGTTGCTCTGATTCCTCGGCACGCTTTCTTTTCTTACTTTCTCTATCAGCAGCAAGCCTGATTTCTTGCTGTTCTTGTGATTCCTCGGTACGCTTTCTTTTCTTACTTTCTCTATCAGCAGCAAGCCTGATTTCTTGCTGTTCTTGTGATTCCTCGGCACGCATTCTTTTTTCACTTTCTCTTTTAGCAGCAAGTCTGCTTTCGCGTTGCTCTGGTAGTTCCTCAGCACGCTTTCTGTTCTTTCTTTCTCTATCAGCCTCAAGCCTGTTGACGACAACTAACTTCATGATTAAGTATCTTTAATGACGTCACCGTCATAGCAAAAATGACAACAACTAACTTCATGACGTCAGTCGACACAGAAACATGACGTCACCTGACAGACAGACACACAGACAGACAACTTATTTATATATATATATATATATATATATATATATATATATATATATATATATATATATATATATATATATATATATATATATAAATATATATATATATATATATACATATATATATATGTATATATATATATATATATATATATATATATATATATATATATATATATATATATATATATATATATATATATATATATATATATATATATATACTAGCTGTTGGGGTGGCGTCCAACACCTAGTTGGTGGGGGCGCTTTGCGCCCCCCCCCCAATCCCCCCGCGTGCGTAAGGCGTTACGCGCCATATTAGTTACGCGCCATTGTAGTTGTGTTCCTATGTCCCACCTGTGAATATATATATATATATATATATATATATATATATATATATATATATATATATATATATATATATATATATATATATATATATATATATATATATATATATATATATATATATATGTTTTTAACTACGTAAAACTTGCGAATATACGACATTCTTTGCTGTCCCATTGCCCTTGAGCTTTGTTGATGGTGATTGGTAATCGAACATTCCCTATGTCCCCGTCGTCATTTATATATCCCCCTGTGCCCCCCGGCGTCCCCGTTGTAGTTGTGTCCCTGTGTCCCGGTCGTCATTTATATTTTTTTTAGTTTTTTTTCTTTTTTCTTCCCTGTGTCCCGGTCGTCATTTGTGTCCCGGTGTCCCAGTCTGTAATCTCTCTTTGAGTGTCCCGGTCGTCATCTATATTCCCTGTGTCCCGGTCTGTATATACATTAGTTTTTGAATTGGTCTTTTTTTTAGTTTTTAGTTTTTTACCTTTTTTTTAGTTTTTTTTTAGTTATACCTCATGATTCTAATGATTGCCCTTGAGCTTTGATGGTGAGTTGATGGTGATTGCTAATCGATCATTCCCTGTGCCCCTGTCGTCATTTGGTTTTTACCTATTTTTAGTTTTTTTTCTGTTTTCTTTTTAGTTTTTTTTGTAGTTTTTACCTATTTAGTTTTTTTTTTTTAGTTTTGTTTTTCTCCTTTATTTTTCAGTTTTTTCCTTTTTTTCTTTTTTACTTTTTTTTATTTTTTTTTATTAGTTTTTAGTTTTTTTCTTTTTAGTTTTTTTTTGTAGTTTTTACCTTGTTTTAGTTTTTTTTTTAGTTTTTTTAGTTTTTTATTTTTATTTTTTTTTGTAGTTTCTCAGACCTAGAACCTGGAACATAACGCGTTACCAACTCAGCTACTCGGGTTTGAATACATTCGTTTTTTGAATTGGTTGATGAAATAAATTTTTGTTTTTAGTTTTTCTTTCTTTTATTATTTTTTTTTGTAGTTCCTTTTTTAGTTTTTTTCCTTCTTTTGTATTCAGGGTCGAACCTCTCAGATCTATAGCCTGAAACATAACGCTCTACCAATATTAGTTACGCGCCATTGTAGTTGTGTCCCTGTGTCTTTTAGCTTTATTATTGGTTTTTACCTTTTTTTTTAGCTTTTTTAGCATTTTTCTTTTTTCTTTTTAGTCTTTTTTCTTTTTCAGTTTTTAGTTTTTTTAATTTTTTTTATTAGTTTTTAGTTTTTCTTTCGTTTTAGTTTTTTTTCGTTTTTACCTTTTTGTAGTTTTTTTTAGGTATTAGTTTTGTAGTTTTTACCTTTTTTTAGTTTTTTTTCTTTTTTAGTTTTTAGTTTTTTAACTTTTATTAGTTTTTTTTTTTAGTATTCTAGTTTGTTAGTTTTTTTAGTTTTTTTCCTTTTTAGTTTTTTTAGTTTTTTAGCTTTTTTATTAGTTTTTAGTTTTTTTTGTAGTTTTTGCCTTTTTTTAGTTTTTTTAGTTTTTTAGCTTTTTTATTTTTTTTATTAGTTTTTAGTTTTTTTTGTAGTTTTTGTCTTTTTTTAGTTTTTTCAGTTTTGACGTCACCTGATCCAGTTTTTTCAGGTGACGTCACCTGATCCATCCACAGATCCACAGACAATCCCAGTTTGTATTTTCTCTTTGAGTGTCCCGGTCGTCATTTATATTCCCTGTGTCCCAGTGTCCCGGTCGTCATTTTTGTCCCGGTGTCCCAGTCTGTAATTTCTATTCAAACAATCCCTGTGTTTCAGTCGTCAATTATATATCCCGCCTGTGCCCCCGGCGTCCCCGTTGTAGTTGTGTCCCTGTGTCCCGGTTGTCATTTATATTCCCGGTCGTGATTTGTGTCCGGGTGTCCCAGTCTGTAATTTTTCTTTGAGGTTCCTGGTCGTCATTTATATTCCCTCTGTGTCGGTCGTCATTTGTGTCCCGGTCTGTAATTTATCTTTGAGTGTTTTTTATTTTTAGTTTTTTTAATTTTTTACATTTTTTCAGTTTTTTTTTCTTCTTTATTTTTCAGCGTCACTATGAAGTACATATCGCCGAACCTTTGTTTTTTAACTTAAATCTGGTAGGCATTGATGACCTTATCCAAGTCAAAATCCCAAACCCAATCATGTCTGTCTGTCAGGTGACGTCATGTTTCTGTGTCGACTGACGTCATGAAGTTAGTTGTCGTCATTTTTGCTATGACGGTGACGTCATTAAAGATATTTAAGACATATATGTTCACGTAGAAATCTATTAATGTTTAAGTTTAAAATGACTGATGAACTTACAATGGTAAAAGCCGATGAAGATGCTCAAAGAGTCTATGCCAAAAAACTTGCTTCTGATAGAGAAAGTCAGAAAAGAAAGCGTGCCGAGGAATCAAAAGAACAGCAGCGATACGGTTAGGTGAAGGCATTCCCAAATCCTGAAGAGGTTTGTTTGCCATACATATGCACAAATCTTCTATAATAACTAAAGTGTAGTTATAAATTTCTGATGTAAAATCAAAAGTCATATCTGACGTCTCTAACTGTTTTCGATGGAGTATATCTTCGGACATTTTTGACTTATATTTTTCCCATAGCTCTGTAGGAGCAAGTTTTTAAAATGATGCCAAAAAATCCACGAATTTGACTTGGAGTTGACGTTTCGCACGCGTGATCAAAAGATATGTGTAGAATTGGATCGTGAACAAAGTTACAGTACGAGTGATGTATTGTCGTATGTACAAAATAACATTTCCAAGTTAACGTCGGAACAAAAAGACATTTATGATACGATAATGCATTGTGTCGATAACAACGTTGGAGAATTTTTTTTTTGGATGCGCCAGGAGGTACTGGTAAAACGTTTGTGATAAAACTGATTCTTGCATCAATTCGATCAAAAAATGATATAGCGTTGGCAATTGCCTCGTCCGGAACAGCCGCAACATTGCTGCCTGTTGGAAGAACTGTTCATTCCGCTTTGAAATTGCCTCTGAATTTACATTCTACAGAAACTCCCACGTGCAATATTTCCAAATCATCTGGGATGGGTAAAGTATTGCAGTAATGCAAACTTATTATTTGGGATGAGTGCACAATGGCACACAAAAAATCGCTCGAGGCTCTGGATCAATGCTTGAAAAATTTGCGAGGGAAGTCGAAACCCTTTGGCAGCACATTAATATTGCTTGCGGGAGATTTCAGGCAAACATTACCTATAATACCTAGATCAACTCCTGCAGATGAAATGAATGCTTGCCTGAAAAATTCTAATTTATGGGCACACGTAAAAACATTAAAATTTAATTACAAATATGCGTGTCTGACTGCAAAACGATGACTCTGGCCAAACATTTTCAGATCAATTGCTGGCAATTGGAAACGAAAAGCGCCCAGTAGACTTAATTTCAGGACGTATACAACTACCTGCTGATTTCTGTAATTTAGTGACGTCCAAAAATGAATGGATTGAAAAAGTATTTTCGAATATTCTTAAAAATTATAAAAATAATAAATGGCTAAGTGAAAGAGCGATTCTCGCACCCAAAAATATAGAGGTCCACGAAATCAACAATATTGTTTTGACCAAGATTCGTGACCAGGCAGTCCTTTACAAGTCAGTCGACACAGTTTTGGAACCAAATGAAGCGGTTAATTATCCATCTGAATGTTTAAATTCCGTGGATCTTTCAGGGTTTCCACCACACGTGCTACAACTAAAAATAGGCGTACCAATAATACTTTTAAGAAATATCAACCCACCAAAGCTTTGCAATGGCACAAGACTTGCCGTAAAAAAAACAATGGATAACCTAATAGAGGCCACAATCTTGACAGGGCCTTTTGAGGGTGAGGCTGTTCTTATTCCTCGCATTCCCATGATTCCAACGGATCTGCCTTTTCAATTTAAAAGATTGCAATTCCCAATTCGATTAGCATTTGCAATCATCATTAACAAAGCTCAAGGTCAATCATTAGAAAAATGTGGTATAGATCTTAATACTGATTGTTTTTCCCATGGACAATTGTACGTTGCATGTTTGAGGGTCGGTAAACCTGACAATCTATTTATACGCAGCGACAATTGGACAGCGAAGAATGTTGTATATTCGCAAGTTTTACGTAGTTAATTTGTATTGTATCGATCTATCTATCTATCTATATAAAAACGAGTTGTGTGTATGCATGTTTGTTTGTTTGTAAAAAGAGCGTTTGCATATGACGTCATTATTAGTACATACGGCTTTGTATATGCACAGACAATGGGAAAGCCAAGAATGTCGTATATTCGCAATTTTTACGTAGTTTGAAACATATATATAAATCTATCTATATTCACAGGTGGGACACAGGGACACAACTACAATGGCCTGTAACTAATATGGCGCGTAACGACTTACGCGCGCGGGGGGGCTTGGGGGGGGGGTGGGGTTGCGAAGCGCCCCACCAACTAGGTGTTGGGGTGCCCCCCAAAAACTAGTATATATATATATATTTATACATATAAATATATATATATATATATATATATATATATATATATATATATATATATATATATATATATATATATATATATATATATATATATATATATATATATATATATATATATATATATATATATATATATATATATATATATATATATATATATATATATATATACTAGCTGTTGGGGTGGCGCTTCGCGCCACCCCAACATCTAGTTGGTGGGGCGCTGCGCGCCCCCCAAGCCCCCCCGCGCGTGTAAGTCGTTACGCGCCATATTAGTTACGCGCCATTGTAGTTGTGTCCCTGTGTCCCACCTGTGAATATAGATAGATTTATATATGTGTTTCAAACTACTTAAAAATTGCGAATATACAACATTTTTGGCTTTCCCACTACTGGGAGCTTTCCGTTTCCAATTGCCAGCAATTGATCTGAAAATGTTTGACCAGAGTCATCGTTTTGCAATCGGACACGCATATTTGTAGTTCATTTTAATATTTTTACGTGTGCCCATAAATTAGAATTTTTCAGGCAAGCATTCATTTCGTCTGCAGGAGTTAAACTACGTAAAAATTGCGAATATACAACATTCTTGGCTTTCCCATTGTCTATGCATATACAAAGCCGTATGCACTAATAATGACGTCATATACAAACGCTCTTTTCACAAACAAACAAACATGAAGATCTATACCACATTTTTCTAATGATTGACCTTGAGCTTTGTTAATGGAGATTGCAAATGCTAATCGAATTGGGAATTGCAATCTTTTAAATTGAAAAAGCAGATCCGTTGCAATCATGGGAATGCAAGGAAAAAGAACAGCCTCACCCTCAAAAGGTCCTGTCAAGATTGTGGCCTCTATTAGGTTTTCCATTGTTTTTTTTTAGGCAAGTCGCGTGCCATTGCAAAGCTTTGGTGGGTTGATATTTCTTAAAAGTATTATTGGTACGCCTATTTTTAGTTGTAGCACGTGTGGTGGAAACCCTGAAAGATCTATGGAATTTAAAAATTCAGATGGATAATTAACCGCTTCATTTGGTTCCAAAACTGTGTCGACTGACTTGCAAAGGACTGCCTGGTCTCGAATCTTGGTCAAAACAATATTGTTGATTTCGTGGACGTCTATATTTTTGGGTGCGAGAATCGCTCTTTCTCTTAGGCATTTATTATTTTTATAATTTTTTAGAATATTCGGAAATAATTTTTCAATCAATTCATTTTTGGACGTGACTAAATTACAGAAATCAGCAGGTAGTTGTATACGCCCTGAAATTTAGTCTATCGTATCATAAATGTCTTTTTGTTCCGACGTTAACTTGGAAATGTTATTTTGTACATACGACAATAGATCACTCGTACTGTAACTTTTTTCACGATCCAATTCTACACATGTCGAAACAGCAGCGGTACGGTTAGGTGAAGGCATTCCCAAATCCTGAAGAGGTTTGTTTGCCATACGTACGCATAAATCTTCTATAATAACTAAAGTGTAGTTATAAATTTCTGATGTAAAATCAAAAGTCATATATGACGTCTCTAACTGTTTTCGATGGAGTATATCTTCGGACATTTTTTACTTATATTTTTCCCATAACTCTGTAGGAGCTGATGGAGAGCAAGTGCACGAATTTGACTTGGGGTTGACGTTTCGCACGCGTCATTGATGCAGTTATCCCAGTGTTGGTCATTCTCCAATAAATTCAGAGCTTGGCATGCACTACGGTAAGTGTCATGTATAGTACCGTTTACAGTTCTCAAATACTCAAAGGATGTCGGACCGGGTACATTCACCAAAAGCAGGCGTAGAAAGAAGCATTCATGTTGATTGGGGTGAACGGTGTAGAGTCTTCCTATCGTGGTATCTTTGAAGATGGTAGGTTGGCCGTGGACTGACTTACCCTGTTTTCGACGTTCAAATACTTTATTTTTAGTATTCCACGTGTAATACGAAGGCACTTCAGTATACAGCAGTTTTTTTTTGCAAAAGAATCATTTTTGCAAAGCGAAAAAAAACTGTTAATGTTGTATCCGGTGGATTCAGGACTCTTTGTTGCACGTTGGTTTCCGTGAAATAAACGCGTTGACCATTCTGTAAATGTACCGCTAAGTGAACAACAGCTGGACTACGTTCATGTATCGGAAATGAAAGAATTCGCCAAACAGCTTCATTACTGCTTATGTATCTTCCAGCCTGATATTGTACGATTTCGTCGAAATCTTCGATTTCGGGCTGCAAGCCGAAAACTGCCATGTCACTGCCTTTGTTGACGTATTTACATATGTATATGATTGCCTTTACGGAGTTACAGTATTCAACGTTTATGTGTGCATTAAATGTTTTTGATAATAATGGGGAATATGGAACAAACCACTGGTTATCTACTTCGATGATGGTACCGTTACGCTTCTTTATTATTGCTGTTTTACCGCCATCTTCAGTAGATCTTCTTCTATATTGTGGGTAACCATCATTGCCAGTAATTGTGTTTGATACTAAAAGTCGAGGATAGCTGTTTCCTTGCTGTTCTTTTGATTCCTCGGCACGCTTTCTGTTCTTTCTTTCTCTATCAGCCTCAAGCCTGTTTCCTTGCTGTTCTTTTGATTCCTCGGCACGCTTTCTGTTCTTTCTTTCTCTATCAGCCTCAAGCCTGTTTCCTTGCTGTTCTTTTGATTCCTCAGTACGCTTTCTTTTCTGACTTTCTCTATCAGCAGCAAGTTTTTTGGCATAGACTCTTTGAGCATCTTCATCGGCTTTTGCCATTGTAAGTTCATCAGTCATTTTAAACTTAAACATTAATAGATTTCTACGTGAACATATGTCTTAAATATCTTGAATGACGTCACCGTCGTAGCAAAAATGACGACAACTAACTTGATGACGTCAGTCAACACAGAAACATGACGTCACCTGACAGACAGACAGACACACAGACAGACAACTTATATATATATATATATATATATATATATATATATATATATATATATATATATATATATATATATATATATATATATATATATCAACTTATTTTATATATATATATATATATATATATATATATATATATATATAGAAGATATAGATTTCTTATGGAGGAGATCAAATTTTGAGCCCCAAAAGGCTACACAGTTTAAAGGAACCTAAATTTTAAAACATTGTCCTAACAAAAACTTTTTAGTGAAATAAAATAGCCATCTATAACTAATTTTAATATTATTTCAAGTACTCTCAATATTGCAAATATATAATGAAAACAAATTTGTAGAAAGTTTAATGAACCAGAATCCCCTCAAGAATGATCTCAGTTTGACTCTGACTTCAATTTTGTTTTTTCGGTTTTATTCAATATAAACCTAAAAAATATTTTGTAATTCTATAATATTCGATGATGAAACAAGATTCCTTGCGACACGGAGGATTGAACCTGCTTCCATAGACTAGGTTACACAGTCTCATCCACTACGTTATCTCAAGGTATCATAAACAATGATTCTTTTATAACTTTATTAATTTACTTTAATCAGTAAAATTTTAATTGTTTATGCACATGTTTTAACTAGGATGAAATTGAATACGTAACATGGTGCCCTTTTTTTTATCTTCTTACGTAATTTAATAATTTCTTTTGGAGGAAATTAAATATTGAGCCCAAAATGCAAATTAGTTCATAGGAACCAGAATTTTTAAACATATTCCTAAGAACAACTGTGTAATGAGAAAAAATAATAATTTATAACCAATTTTATTATTATTTCAAGTGCTCTTAATTTTGTAAACTATAATCGAAACAAATTTAAAGAAATTTTAAAGAGCCAGAATCCTCTCAATAATGATTTCAGTTTGACTGTAACTTCAATTTTGTATTTCGTATTTTTTTTTCAATGAAAACCTAATAATATATTTTGAATTATAACTCATAACGGCATATTCCTTGCGACACGGATGATTCAACCTGCCGCCTTTTGTTCAAGATGCACAAACTTATCCACTTTGTCATCGCAAGGAATTATAGACAATATTTCCTTTGTAACTTTATTAATTTACTTTTATCAGTAAAATTTTAATGGGTTATGTACATGTTTTATCTAGGATGAAATTGAATGAGTAACATAGTGCCTTTTTTTTCTTTCGTAATTTAATAATTTCTTTCGCTGCAAATTAAATTTTGAACCCTAAAAGGCCAAATAGCTCATAGCAACCAAAATCTTAATAGATATTCCTAACAAAACTGTGTAGCGAGAAGAAATAACCATTTATAACCGATATATATATATATATATATATATATATATATATATATATATATATATATATATATATATATATATACTACGTAAAACTTGCGAATATACAACATTCTTGGCTGTCCCATTGTCTGTGCATATAAATAGATTGTCAGGTTTACCGACTCTTGAACATGCAACATATAATTGTTCATGGGAAAAACAATCTGTATCCAGATATATACCTCATTATTCTAATGATTGCCCTTGAGCTTTGTTGATGGTGATTGCTAATCGAACCTTCCCTGTGTCCCCGTCGTCATCTATATATCCTCCTGTGCCCCCGGCGTCCCCGTTGTTATTGTTTCCCTTTGTCCCGGTCGTCATTTATGTCCCAGTGTCCCAGTCTGTAATTTCTCTTTGAGTGTCGCGGTCGTCATTTATATTCCATGTGTCCCGGTGTCCCGGTCGTCATTTTTGTCAGGTCGTCGTTTGTGTTCCGGTGTTCCGGTCTGTAATTTCTCTTTGAGTGTCCTGGTTGTCATTTATATTCCCTGTGTCCCGATCGTCATTTGTGTCCCTGTGCTTTGTTGATGGTGATTGCTAATCGAACATTTCTTGTGTCCCGGTCGCTTTCTCTTTGATTGCCCCGGTCGTCATTTATATTCCCTATCTATATATATAAAAATAGGTTGTTTGTCTGTGTGTCTGTCTGTCAGGTGACGTCATGTTTCTGTGTCGACTGAAGTCATGAAGTTAGTTGTCGTCATTTTTGCTATGACGGTGACGTCATTAAAGATATTTAAGACATATATGTTCACGTACAAATCTATTAATGTTTAAGTTTAAAATGACTGATGAACTTACAATGGCAAAAGCCGATGAAGATGCTCAAAGAGTCTATGCCAAAAAACTTGCTGCTGATAGAGAAAGTCAGAAAAAAAAGCGTGCCGAGGAATCAAAAGAACAGCAAGGAAACAGGCTTGAGGTTAAAGAACGCAAAACCGCGCAGTTAGATGAAGATCCACCTGGACAGCGAGAGTCAAAACATATCAAAACTGAAAATGATAGCGATGATGATTGAGTTTGGGATTTTGACTTGGATAAGGTCATCAATGCCTACCAGATTTTAGTTAAAAAAACAAAGGTTCGGCGATATGTATTTCATAGTGAAGCCAGTCAGTCGACGGCCAACCTACCATGTTCAAAGATACCACGATAGGAAGACTCTACACCGTTCACCCCAATCAACATGAATGCTTCTTCTCTACACCGTTCACCCCAATCAACATGAATGCTTCTTTCTACGCCTGCTTTTGGTGAATGTACCCGGTCCGACATCCTTTGAGTATTTGAGATCTGTAAACGGTACTATACATGACACTTACCGTAGTGCATGCCAAGCTCTGAATTTATAGGAGAATGACCAACACTGAGATAACTGCATCAATGACGCGTGCGAAACGTCAACCCCAAGTCAAATTCGTGCATTGTTTGGCATCATTTTATTGTCGTCATTTTTGCTATGACGGTGACGTTATTAAAGATATTTAAGACATATATGTTCACGTAGAAATCTATTAATGTTTAAGTTTAAAATGACTGATGAACTTACAATGTCAAAAGCCGATGAAGATGCTCAGAGAGTCTATGCCAAAAAACTTGCTGCTGATAGAGAAAGTCAGAAAAGAAAGCGTGCCGAGGAATCAAAAGAACAGCAAGGAAACAGGCTTGAGGCTAAAGAACGCAAAACCGCGCAGTTAGATAAAGATCCACCTGGACAGTGAGAGTCAAAACATATCAAAACTGAAAATGATAGCGATGATGATTGGGTTTGGGATTTTGACTTAGATAAGGTCATCAATGCCTACCAGATTTTAGTTAAAAAAACAAAGGTTCGGCGATATGTATTTCATAGTGAAGCCAGTCAGTCGACGGCCAACCTACCATCTTCAAAGATACCACGATAGGAAGACTCTATACCGTTCACCCCAATCAACATGAATGCTTCTTTCTACGCCTGCTTTTGATGAATGTACCCGGTCCGACATCCTTTGAGTATTTGAGAACTGTAAACGGTACTATACATGAAACTTACCGTAGTGCATGCCAAGCTCTGAATTTATTGGAGAATGACCAACACTGGGATAACTGCATCAATGACGCGTGCGAAACATCAACCCCAAGTCAAATTCGTGCATTGTTTGGCATCATTTTAACAACTTGCTCTCTATCAGCTCCTACAGTTATGGGAAATATATAAGTCAAAAATGTCCGAAGATATACTCCATCGAAAACAGTTAGAGACGTCAGATATGACTTTTGATTTTAGATCAGAAATTTATAACTACACTTTAGTTATTATAGAAGATTTGTGCGTACGTATGGCAAACAAACCTTTTCAGGATTTGGGAATGCCTTCACCTAACCGTATCGCTGCTGTTTCGACATGTGTAGAATTGGATCGTGAACAAAGTTACAGTACGAGCGATCTATTGTCGTATTTACAAAATAACATTTCCAAGTTAACGTCAGAACAAAAAGACATTTATGATTCGATAATGCATTGTGTCGATAACAACGTTGGAGAAATTTTCATTTTGGATGCGCCAGGAGGTACTGGTAAAACGTTTGTGATAAAACTGATTCTGGCATCAATTCGATCAAAAAATAATATAGCGTTGGCAATTGCGTCGTCCGGAATAGCCGCAACATTGCTGCCTGGTGGAAGAACTGCTCATTCCGCTTTGAAATTGCCTCTGAATTTGCATTCTACAGAAACTCCCACGTGCAATATTTCCAAATCATCTGGGATGAGTAAAGTATTGCAGCAATGTAAACTTATTATTTGGGATGAGTGCACAATGGCACACAAAAAATCGCTCGAGGCTCTGGATCTATGCTTGAAAGATTTGAGAGGGAAGTCGAAACCCTTTGGCAGCACATTAATATTGCTTGTGGGAGATTTCAGGCAAACATTACCTATAGTACCTAGATCAACTCCTGCAGACGAAATGAATGCTTGCCTGAAAAATTCTAATTTATGGGCACACGTAAAAATATTAAAATTAACTACAAATATGCGTGTCCGATTGCAAAACTCTGGTCAAATATTTTCAGATCAATTGCTGGCAATTGGAAAAGGAAAGCTCCCAGTAGACTCAATTTCAGGACGTATACAACTACCTGCTGATTTCTGTAATTTAGTGACGTCTAAAAATGAATTGATTGAAAAAGTATTTCCGAATATTCTAAAAAATTATAAAAATAATAAATGGCTAAGTGAAAGACCGATTCTCGCACCCAAAAATATAGACGTCCACGAAATCAACAATATTGTTTTGACCAAGATTCGAGACCAGGCAGTCCTTTACAAGTCAGTCGACACAGTTTTGGAACCAAATGAAGCGGTTAATTATCCATCTGAAATTTTTAAATTCCATAGATCTTTCAGGGTTTCCACCACACATGCTACAACTAAAAATAGGCGTACCAATAATACTTTTAAGAAATATCAACCCACCAAAGCTTTGCAATGGCACGCGACTTGCCGTAAAAAAAAACAATGGAAAACCTAATAGAGGCCACAATCTTGACGGGGCTTTTGAGGGTGAGGCTGTTCTTATTCCTGGCATTCCCATGATTCCAACGGATCTGCCTTTTCAATTTAAAAGATTGCAATTCCCAATTCGATTAGCATTTGCAATCACTATTAACAAAGCTCAAGGTCAATAATTAGAAAAATGTGGTAGAGATCTTAATACTGATTGTTTTTCCCATGGACAATTGTACGTTGCATGTTCGAGGGTCGGTAAACCTGACAATCTATTTATATGCAGCGACAATTGGACAGCGAAGAATGTTGTATATTCGCAAGTTTTACGCAGTTAATTTGTATTGTATCTATCTATCTATCTATCTATCTATATAAAAACGAGTTGTGTGTATGCATGTTTGTTTGTTTGTAAAAAGAGCGTTTGCATATGACGTCATTATTAGTACATACGGCTTTGTATATGCACAGACAATGGGAAAGTCAAGAATGTTGTATATTCGCAATTTTTACGTAGTTTAACTCCTGCAGACGAAATGAATGCTTGCCTGCACACGAAATAGAATTTTTCAAAATTCTAATTTATGGGCACACGTAAAAACATTAAAATTAACTACAAATATGCGTGTCCGATTGCAAAACAATGACTCTGGTCAAACATTTTCAGATCAATTGCTGGCAATTGGAAACGGAAATCTCCCAGTAGTGGGAAAGCCAAGAATGTTGTATATTCGCAATTTTTACGTAGTTTGAAACACATATATAAATCTATCTATATTCACAGGTGGGACACAGGGACACAATTACAATGGCGCGTAACTAGTATGGCGCGTAACGACTTACGCGCGCGGGGAGGCTTGGGGGGGCGCGAAGCGCCCCACCAACAGCTAGTTATTTTTATATATATATATGTCCCAGTGTCCCGGTCAACATTTGTGTCCCGATGTCCTGGTCTGTAATTTTCGTCAGTCGACTGACGTCATGAAGTTAGTTGTCGTCATGTTTGTTATGACGATGACGTCATTAAAGGTATTTAAGACATTCGTTCACGGAAAAATGTTTAATTGTAAAATGACTGAAGAACCTACGATGGCAACAGCCGAGGAAGCTGCTCAAAGAGTCTATGCAAAAAAAACTTGCTGCTGATAGAGAAAGTAAGAAAAGAAAGCGTGCCGAAGAATCACAAGAACAGCAAGAAAACAGGCTTGCGGCTAAAAAACGCAAGACCGCGCAGTTAGATGAAAATCCACCTGGAGATCGAGAGTCAAAACATATGAAAACTGAAAATGATAGCGATGATGATTGGGTTTGGGATTTTAACTTGGATAAGGTCATCAATGCCTACAGCTTTAAGTTAAAAAAAACAAAATTTCGGCGATATGTACTTCATAGTGACGCTGAAAAATAAAGAAGAAAAAGAAAACTGAAAAAAGAAAAAAAGGTAAAAACTAAATAAAACTAAAAAGAAAAATCACTCAAAGAGAAATTACAGACCTGGACACAAATGACGACCGAGACAGAGGGAATATAAATGACGACCGGGAACCTCAAAGAGAAATTACAGACTGGGACACCCGGACACAAATGACGACCGGGACACAGGGAATATAAATGACGACCGGGACACAGGGATTGTTTGAATAGAAATTACAGACCGGGACACCGGGACACAAATGACGACCGGGACACTGGGACACAGGGAATATAAATGACGACCGGGACACTCAAAGAGAAATTACAAACTGGGACACCGGGACACAAATGACGACCGGGACACAGGGAATATAAATGACGACCGGGACAGAGGGACACATCATTAGAATAATGAGGTATAGATCTGAATACGGATTGTTTTTCCCATGGACAATTATATGTTGCATGTTCAAGAGTAAGTAAACCTGACAATCTATTCATATGCACAGACAATGGGACAGCGAAAAATGTTGTATATTCGCAGGTTTTACGTAGTTAAAACCATATATTTATATCTATCTCTATTCACAGGTGGGACACAGGGACACAACTACAATGGCGCGTAACTAATATGGCACGTAACGACTTACGCGCGCGGGGGGGGCTTGGGGGGCGCCCCAACAACTAGGTGTTGGTGTGGCGCGAAGCGCCACGCCAACAGCTAGTATATATATAAAAATAAGTTATCTGTGTGTGTGTGTGTCGAGTGACGTCATGTTTGTGTGTCGACTGACGTCATGTTTGTCAACTGACGTCATTATAAGGATTGACCTGTATGCGTCATGAAGTTGTTTGTCAACTGACGTCTAGTTTGTTGACTGACGAAATTACAGACCGGGATATCGGGACACAAATGACGACCGGGACACCGGGACATAGGAAATATAAATGACGACCGGGTCACTCAAAGAGAAAGCGACCGGGACACGGGACACAGGGAATATAAATGACGACCAGGACATAAGTAAAAAAAAACTACAAAAAACTAAAACAAGGGTGAAAACTACAAAAAAAAACAAAAAGGAAAAAAACTAAAAACTAATAAAAAACTAAAAACTGAAAAAAAAAACTAAAAAAGAAAAAAAAAGAAAAACAGGAAAAAACTGAAAAATAAAGGAGAAAAACAAAACTGAAAAAAAAAAAAAGGTAAAAACTACAAAAAAAAACTAAAAAAGAAAAGAGAAAAAAACTAAAAAAACTAAAAAACAAAACTAAAAAAAAATAAAAATAAAAACAAAAAAACTAAAAAAGTAAAAACCAAAAAAAAACTAAAAAGAAAAAAAAGGGGAAAAACACAAAAATTTATTTCATCATATACCAATTCAAAAACGAATGTATATACAGACCGGAACACCGGGGCACAAATGACGACCGGGACACAGGGAATATAAATGACGACTGGGACACAGGGACACAACTACAACGGGGACGCCGGGGGGGGGGGGCACAGGGGGATATATAAATGACGACGGGGACACAGGGAATGTTCGATTAGCAATCACCATCAACAAAGCTCAAGGGCAATCATTAGAATCATGAGGTATAACTAAAAAAAAACTAAAAAAAAAAAGTAAAAAACTAAAAACTAAAAAAAAAGACCAATTCAAAAACGAATGTATATACAGACCGGAACACTGGGATACAAATGACGACCGGGACACCGGGACACCGGGACACAAGGAATATAAATGACAACCGGGACACTCGAAGAGAAATTACAGACTGGGACACCGGGACACAAATGACGACCGCTACACAGGGAATATAAATGACGACCGGGACACAGAGACACAACTACATCGGGGACGCCGGGGGGCACAGGGGGATATATAAATGACAACGGCGACACAGGCAATGGTCGATTAGCAATCAACATCAACAAAGCTCAAGGGCACTCATTAAAATCATAAGATATAGATCTGAATACGGATTGTTTCCCCATGGACATGTTGCATGTTGCATGTATATGTTGCATGTCCAAGAGTCGGTAAACCTGACAATCTATTTATATGCACAGTTAATGGGACAGAGAAGAATGTTGTATATTCGCAAGTTTTACGTAGTTAAAAACATATATATATATATATATATATATATATATATATATATATATATATATATATATATATATATATATATATATATATATATATATATATATATATATATATATATATATATATATATATATATATATACATATATATATATATATATATATATATACATTCACAGGTGGGACACATAGACACAACTACAATGGCGCGTAACTAATATGGCGCGTAACGACTTACGCGCGCGGGGGGGCTTGGAGGGGGGCACGAAGCGCCCCCACCAACTAGGTGTTGGTGGGACTAGCGCCACTAGGAAGCGCCACCCCAACAGCTATTTATATATATATGGATATATATAGATATTTGTTATAATATATATATATATATATATATATATATATATATATATATATATATATATATATATATATATATATATATATATATATATATATCATGACGTCATTAAAGGTATTTAAGAAAATCGTTCAAAGACAAATTTTTAATTGTAAGAAGATCGTGAACGGAAAAATGTTTAATTGTAAAATGACTTAAGAATCTAAAATGGCAACAGCTGAGGAAGCTGATCAAAAGACAAATTTTTAATTGTAAGAAGATTGTGGACGGAAAAATGTTTAATTGCAAAATGACTGAAGAACCTACGTTGGCAACAGCCGAGGAAGCTACTCAAAGATTCTATGCCAAAAAACTTGTGGCTGATAGAGAAAGTAAGAAAAGAAAGCGTGCCGAGGAACAAATAAAAAAAGGAAAAAAACTGAAAAATAAAGGAGAAAAACAAAACTGAAAACTAAAAGGGTAAAAACTCCAAAAAAAACTAAAAAGGAAAAAAACTAAAAAAAAGGTAAAAACCAAAAAAAAAAAATAATAAAAAGAAAAAAAGGGGAAAACACAAAAATTTATTTCATCATAAACCAATTCAAAAACGAATGTATATACAGACCGGGACACCGGGATACAAATGACGACTGGGACACGGAATATAAATTCGACCGGGACACAGGGACACAACTACAACGGGGACGCCGGGGGCACAGGGGGATATATAAAGGACGACAGGGACACAGGCAATGTTCGATTAGGAATCACCATCAACAAAGCTCAAGGAAAATCATTAGAATCATGAGGTATAACTAAAAAAACTAAAAAAGGGTAAAAAACTAAAAACTAAAAAAAAGACCAATTCAAAACGAATGTATATACAGACCGGGCCACCGGGACACAAATGACGACCGGGATACCGGGACAGAGGGAATATAAATGACGACTGGGACACTCAAAGAGAAAATACAGACTGGGACACCGGGACACAAATGACGAACGGGACACAGGGCATATAAATGACGACCGGGACACAGGGACCCAAGTACAACGGGGACGCCGGGGGGCACAGGGGGCTATATAAATGACGACGGCGACACAGGGAATGTTCGATTAGCAATCACCATCAA
Source organism: Artemia franciscana (assembly GCF_032884065.1). Classification (NCBI taxonomy): domain Eukaryota; kingdom Metazoa; phylum Arthropoda; class Branchiopoda; order Anostraca; family Artemiidae; genus Artemia; species Artemia franciscana. The sequence goes on from NC_088877.1 coordinate 26,103,794, forward strand.
CAAAGCTCAAGCGCAATCATTAGAATAATGAGGTATAGAACTGAATACGGATTGTTTTTCCCATGGACAATTATATGTTTCATGTTTTTGAGTCGGTAAACCTGACAATCTATTTATATGCACAGACAATGGGACAGAGAAGAATGTTGTATATTCGCAAGTTTTACGTAGTTAAAAACCTATATATATATATATATATATATATATATATATATATATATATATATATATATATATATATATATATATATATATATATATATATATATATATGTATATATATATATATATATATAAATAAATTTTCTGTGTCTGTGTGGGTATGTCTGTCGGGTGACGTCATGTTTGTGTGTTGACTGACGTTATGAAGTTAGTTGTCATCATTTTTGTTATGACGGTGACGTCATTAAGACAATGGGACAGAGAAGAATGTTGTATATACGCAAGTTTGACGTAGTTAAAAACCTATATATATATACATATATATATATATATATATATATATATATATATATATATATATATATATATATATATATATATATATATATATATATATATATATAAAAATTGTCTGTGTCTGTGTGGGTCTGTCTGTCGGGTGACGTCATGTTTGTGTGTTGACTGACGTTATGAAGTTAGTTGTCATCATTTTTGTTATGACGGTGACGTCATTAAAGATATTTAAGACATGCGTTCACGTAGAAATCTATTAATGTTTAACTGTAAAATGACTGATGAACTTACAATGGCAACAGCCGAAGAAGATGCTCAAAGAGTCTATGCCAAAAATCTTGCTGCTGATAGAGAAAGTAAGAAAAGAAAGCGTTCCGAGGAATAAAAAGAACAGCAAGGAAACAGGCTTGAGGCTGATAGAGAAAGTAAGAAAAGAAAGCGTTCCGAGGAATCAAAAGAACAGCAAGGAAACGGTGCTGCTGATAGAGAAAGTAAGAAAAGAAAGCGTGCCGAGGAATCAGAGCAACCTGAAAGTTATCGCCTGGCATTCAGGTACAGCCAAGTCGATGATTATAGCTTGAGTAGATGTGTTCAAATCGGGACTATGTCTAAAATGTGTCCCTATTGCAAGGCCTTGAAATTCAATGGTGAAACAATGGGAGTATGTTGCGCCTCAGGAAAAGTTAAACTTCCTCTATTGGCTGTACCACCAGAGCCATTGAAAACTTTACTCACTGGAACTACGTCAGAATCTAAGCATTTTTTATTACAGATCAGAAAATAAAACTCATGTTTCCAAATGACGTCGTTTGGTGCCCAAATCGAAATCCAGATTAATTCATGCCTACTTTCAAAGTAAAAGGGCAAATTTATCATAAGGCAGGGTCCCTTCTACCATTCTCAGGCGAGAATCATAAATTTTTACAATTGTACTTCATCAGTGATAGAAATTCTGAATTGAATGCACCGTACGAAATTTCTCCCACCGTTGAAAGGACAATCGTTTCCCAATTGCAACATCTTTTCCACGAAAATAATAATTTAGTGCGTCTGTTCAAAACAGATATCGATTTGATGCCTACTGATACGCATAAAATTGTTATTTCCGCTGACAAAACGCCTCCCGGCCAACATGTGCGTAGATACAATGCTCCAACTATCAACGAAGAGGCAATCATTATGGTCAGTGATCAGTTTTTACCTCGAGATATTATTCTTCATAAGCGAAACGCTCAGTTGTTAAGAATTGCTGAAACTCATCGATGCTACGATGCCCTACAATATCCTATCATTTTTTGGGATGGAGCCGACGGCTATCACTTTAATATTAAATTGATGAATCCAGCCACTAACAAAGAAATGAATAAGAAATGCAGTGCAATGCATTATTATTCCTATAGACTAATGATTCGGCAGGATGAAGAAGATTATATTTTAAAATGCCGTCAATTGTTTCATCAATTCGTCGTTCATATGTATGCTAAAATTGAATCAGAACGTTTGCTATATATCCACCTGAGTCAGACCAAGCTCCGCTCTGAACAATAAATTCATTTGCGAGATGCAGTTATAAATGACGCTAATACCACAAACGTTGGAAGATTAACAATTTTACCTTCGTCATATGCTGGCAGTCCCCGTCATATGCATGAATATGCTCAAGATGCTATTGCGTATGTTCGTCTCTATGGTCGTCCAGATTTATTTATTACATTTACATGTAATCAATCTTGGGACGAGATACTGCAGCTTTTACTTCAAGGACAATCGGCGGTTCATAGTCATGACATTACGGCCCGTGTCTTCCGGCAAAAGTTGAAATCACATAGTAAATTTTGAAGTGTTTGGGTCAGTGCGATGCTGGATGTACTCAGTGGAATGGCAAAAACGAGGTTTGCCACACGCACATATACTAATCTGGCTACATAAAAAAATTACTTCGAACGAAATTGACGATGTGATTTCCGCTGAAATACCTGATGAAAATGTGGATAAGGGGTTACATGATATTATTGTAAAAAATATGATACATGGACCTTGCGGTGCACTGAACAAAAATTCACCATGCATGGCAAAAGGAAGGTGCACAAAGCAATATCCTCGACTTTTAGTATCCAACACAATTACTGGAAATGATGGTTACCCACAATATAGAAGAAGATCTACTGAAGATGGCGGTAAAATAGCAATAATAAAGAAGCGTAACGGTACCGCCATCGAAGTAGATAACCAGTGGGTTGTTCCATATTCCCCATTATTATCAAACACATTTAATGCACATATAAACGTTTAATACTGTAACTCCGTAAAGGTAATCAAATACATATGTAAATACGTCAACAAAGGCAGTGGCATGGCAGTTTTTGGCTTACAGCCCAAAATCAAAGATATCGAAGAAATAGTACAATATCAGGCTGGAAGATACATAAGCAGTAATGAAGCTGTTTGGCAATTTCTTTCATTTCCGATACATGAACGTAGTCCAGCTGTTGTTCACTTAGCGGTACATTTACAGAATGGTCAACGTGTTTATTTCTCGGAAATCAACGTGCAACAAAGAGCCCTGAATCCACCGGATACAAAGTTAACCGGTTTCTTTTCGCTTTGCAAAAATGAGTCATTGCAAAAAAACTACTGTATACTGAAGTGCCTTCGTATTACACGTGGAATACTAAAAATAAAGTATTTGAACGTCGAAAACAGGGTAAGTCAGTCGACGGCCAAAGAAAGCGTGCCGAGGAATCAAAAGAACAGCAAGAAATCAGGCTTGCTGCTGATAGAGAAAGTAAGAAAAGAAAGCGTGCCGAGGAATCAGAGCAACCTGAAAGTTATCGCCTGGCATTCAGGTACAGCAAAGTCGATGATTATAGCTTGATTAGATGTGTTCAAATCGGGACAATGTCTAAGACTTGTCCCTATTGCAAGGCCTTGAAATTCAATGGTGAAACAATGGGAATGTGTTGCGCTTCAGGAAAAGTTAAACTTCCTCTATTGGCTGCACCACCAGAGCCATTGAAGACTTTCCTTACTGGAACTACGTCAGAATCTAAGCGTTTTTTGTCAAAAATCAGAAAATACAACTCATGTTTCCAAATGACGTCGTTTGGAGCCCAAATCGAAAATCCAGATCAATTTATGTCTACTTTCAAAGTAAAGGGGCAAATTTATCCAACCTACCATCTTCAAAGATACCACGATAGGAAGACTCTACACCGTTCACCCCAATCAACATGAATGCTTCTTTCTACGCCTGCTTTTGGTGAATGTACCCGGTCCGACATCCTTTGAGTATTTGAGAACTGTAAACAGTACTATACATGACACTTACCGTAGTGCATGCCAAGCTCTGAATTTATTGGAGAATGACCAACACTGGGATAACTGCATCAATGACGTGTGCGAAACGTCAACCCCAAGTCAAATTCGTCCATTGTTTGGCCTCATTTTAACAACTTGCTCTCCATCAGCTCCTACAGAGCTATGGGAAAAATATAAGTCAAAAATGTCCGAAGATATACTCCATCGAAAACAGTTAGAGACGTCAGATATGACTTTTGATTTTACATCAGAAATTTATAACTACACTTTAGTTATTACAGAAGATTTGTGCGTACGTAGGGCAAATAAACCTCTTCAGGATTTGGGAATGCCTTCACCTAACCGTATCGCTGCTGTTTCGACACGTGTAGAATTGGATCGTGAACAAAGTCACAGTACGTTTGATCTATTGTCGTATGTACAAAATAACATTTCCAAGTTAACATCGGAACAAAAAGACATTTATGATACGATAATGCATTGTGTCGATAACAACGTTGGAGAAATTTTCTTTTTGGATGCGCCAGGAGGTACTGGTAAAACGTTTGTGATAAAACTGATTCTGGCATCAATTCGATCAAAAAATGATATAGCGTTGGCAATTACGTCGTCCGGAATAGCCGCAACATTGCTGCCTGGTGGAAGAAATGTTCATTCCGCTTTGAAATTGCCTCTGAATTTGCATTCTACAGAAACTCCCACGTGCAATATTTCCAAATCATCTGGGATGGGTAAAGTATTGCAGTAATGCAAACTTATTATTTGGGATGAGTGCACAATGGTACACAAAAAATCGCTCGAGGCTCTGGATCAATGCTTGAAAGATTTGCGAGGGAAGTCGAAACCCTTTGGCAGCACATCAATATTGCTTGCGGGAGATTTCAGGCAAACATTACCTATAATACCTAGATCAACCTGCAGACGAAATGAATGCTTGCCTGAAAAATTCTAATTTATGGGCACACGTAAAAACATTAAAATTAACTACAAATATGCGTGTCCGATTGCAAAACGATGACTCTGGTCAAACATTTTCAGATCAATTGCTGGCAATTGGAAACGGAAAGCTCCCAGTAGACTCAATTTCAGGACGTATACAACTACCTGCTGATTTCTGTAATTTAGTGACGACCAAAAATGAATTGATTGAAAAAGTATTTCCGAATATTCTAAACAATTATAAAAATAAAAAATGGCTATGTGAAAGAGCCATTCTTGCACCCAAAAACATAGACGTCCACGAAATCAACAATATTGTTTTGACCAAGATTCGAGACCAGGCAGTCCTTTACAAGTCAGTCGACACAGTTTTGGAACCAAATGAAGCGGTTAATTATCCATCTGAATTTTTAAATTCCGTGGATCTTTCAGGGTTTCCACCACACGTGCTACAATTAAAAATAGGCGTACCAATAATACTGTTAAGAAATACCAACCCACCAAAGCTTTGCAATGGCACGCGACTTGCCGTAAAAAAAAACAATGGAAAACTTAATAGAGGCCACAATATTGACAGGGCCTTTTGAGGGTGAGGCTGTTCTTATTCCTCGCATTCCCATGATTCCAACAGATCTGCCTTTTCAATTTAAAAGATTGCAATTCCCAATTCGATTAGCATTTGCAATCACCATTAACAAAGCTCAAGGTTAATCATTAGAAAAATGTGGTATAGATCTTAATACTGATTGTTTTTCCCATGGACAATTGTACGTTGCATGTTCGAAGGTCGGTAAACCTGACAATCTATTTATATGCAGCGACAATTGGACAGCGAAGAATGTTGTATATCCGCAAGTTTTACGCAGTTAATTTGTATTGTATCTATCTATCTATCTATCCATATAAAAACGAGCTGTGTGTATGCATGTTTGTTTGTTTGTAAAAAGAGCGTTTGCATATGACGTCATTATTAGTTCATAAGGCTTTGTATATGCACAGACAATGGGAAAGCCAAGAATGTTGTATATTCGCAAGTTTTACGTATTTTGAACATATATAAATCTATCTATATTCATAGGTGGTACACAGGGACACAACTACAATGGCGCGTAACTAATATGGCGCGTAACGACTTACGTGCGCGGGGGGGGGGGGCACGAAGCGCCCCCACCAACTAGGTGTTGGACACAGGGACAACTAGGTGTTGGCGCGAAGCGCCACCCCAACAGCTAGTATATATATATATATATATATATATATATATATATATATATATATATATATATATATATATATATATATATATATATATATATATATATATATATATATATATATATACTAGCTATTGGGGTGACACTTCGCGCCACCCCAACACCTAGTTGGTGGGGGCGCTTCGCGCCCCCCCAAGCCCCCCCGCGCGCGTAAGTCGTTACGCGCCATATTAGTTACGCGCCATTGTAGTTGTGTCCCTATGTCCCACCTGTGAATATAGATAGATATATATATATATATATATATATATATTTTATATATATATATATGTTTTTAACTACGTAAAACTTGCGAATATACAACATTCTTTGCTGTCCCATTGTCTGTGCATATAAATAGATTGTCAGGTTTACCGATTCTTGAACATGCAACATATAATGGTCCATGGGAAAACAATCCGTATTCAGATCTATACCTCATGATTCTAATGATTGCCCTTGAGCTTTGTTGATGGTGATTGCTAATCGACCATTCCCTGAGTCACCATCGTCATTTATATATCCCCCTGTGCACCCCGGCGTCCCCTTTGTAGTTATGTCCCTGTGTCCCGGTCGTCATTTATATTCCCTGTGTCCCGGTCGTCATTTGTGTCCCGATGTCCCAGTCTGTGATTTCTCTTTGAGTGTCCCGGGCGTCATTTATATTCCTTGTGTCCCGGTCGTCATTTATATCCCCCTGTGTCCCCCGGCGTCCCCTTTGTAGTTGTGTCCCTGTGTCCCGGTCGTCATTTATATTCCCGGTGTCCCGGTCTGTATATACATTCGTTTTTTAGTTTTGTTTTTCTCCTTTATTTTTTTCCTTTTTATTTTTTTTCTTTTTTAGTTTATTTAGATTTTTAGATTTTTTAGTTTTTTTTATTAGTTTTTAGTTGTTTTTTTCTTTTTAGTTTTTTTGTAGTTTTTACCTTCTTTTTAGTTTTTTTAGTTTTTTTTTTACTTATGTCCTGGTCGTCATTTATACTCCCTGTGTCCCGGTGCTTTGTTGATTGCTAATCGAACATTCCTTTTGTCCCGGTTGCTTTCTCTTTGAGTGTCGTCATTTATTTAGATTGTCAGGTTTACCGACTCTTGAACATGCAACATATAATTGTCCATGGGAAAAACAATCCATATTCAGATCTATACCTCATGATTCTAATGATTGCCATTGAGCTTTGTTGATGGTGATTGCTAATTTAGTTTTTTTTCGTTTTTTCTTTTTACTTTTTTTTTAGTTTTTATCTTTTTTATTTTTTTTTATTTTTATTCTTAATTTTATTAGTTTTCTTTTTCTCTTCTATTTTTCAGTTTTTTCCTTTTTTTTAAGATTTTTTTTTAGTTTTTAGTTTTTTTAGTTTTTTAGTTTTTTTATTAGTTTTCAGTTTTTTTTGTAGTTTTTGCCTTTTTTTAGTTTTTTCAGTTTTTTTTTTAGTTTTTAGTTTTTTACCTTTTTTAGCCTAACCAGGATTTGAGCCTGGGACCTTCATTCTCCGTTCTGACACCCTCTCTCATCGAGTGACTACTCCAGCATGTTCATTTTGGTGTTTTAAATGGTATATTATTAACCAAATTAATGTGTTTTACAATATACTAAGCATCGTCAAAGCAAAAATGACGACAACTAATTTCATGACTTCAGCCGAAACATGACGTCACCTGATCCACGATCCACAGATCCACAGACAACTTATTTTTATATATATATATATATATATATATATATATATATATATATATATATATATATATATATATATATATATATATATATGCTTATGTAAGATTTCTTTTAGTCCACTAGCCAGGTGTTTTTTATCCACTTGGCGTTTAACAATTTCACTTTTCCATAGGACTGTATTTCTTACATTTTCTTTCTTTTTTTTTATCGAAGTTTTTACAAAAGCAGCAATACAATCCTAAAAATTAATTAAAGTCAATAGGAAATCCATAGAGAGATTTGTCTTCCCCAAATGCCATGCAAGAAATTCCATTCAGACGCAGTAAAAACAAGCGCCGATACAGATTGAATGATGGGTAGAACCTTCTAAATTCTTTAGGACACTTCTGAGTAAATTACTGCTCATTTTGACATATCTTAAACACATTTAATGATATGGTTCTTTTCATTATTTGGCAAGAGCTACCTTTTTTAAGCTTTATTGGTTTGTTCTTACTTCCGTTAATGAGCAATAAATATTCAAAAGAAGACAGTATGGTTTTAAAAAGTTTATATCCCACCTGTAGCTTTCTAAGAGTTCTGAAATACATCAGCTTGATCGAACAACAGTTGGAGCATTAAAACCAATGCATTAAAACAACCATTTGCTCTTAGAAACAGCTATTAAATTACAGATATATTTTAGTTCTTTGTTTAACAACGGGAGGACTTCACACAAGAACAATCACACAAGAGACACCCAAAGGGGTAAGGAGCAGATCGTGAAATTACTTGGGCTCTAAGGTTAGAAGAGTCCCCAGAAATGTCTTCTTACGACATGACTACAGCCAATCTCGTAATTTACTTTAGAGCATGTCTGGGAAGAGATATAGCCAGGAAGGGGGCGGGGTACAGATAACCATCTTCAGGGAAAAGAGGCTGAGAGTGTAGTAAGAGGATCCCCAGAAAAAGAAAATATTAAATGAAAAGTTGAAATATGCAGTACAAATATAAATCAACATAAGAAAAGCTTGAAAAGAAGAAAAAACAAGGATGTTTACAGCCCGAGAAAATGAAAATTCTATGCAAAGATTTTGGCCGAAACCTCCGCTCGACCATCTTCAGAGCAAACAAAAAAAAGACCTTAAGAAAGCAACCACTAAAATAAATAAAAAACAATCCGTAAAAAAAACTAAAATAAAAGAACATTTCGAGTTTATTTTCTTTAATGCTTTTTTAAAAACAAATCGTTTACCAGACCTGGTATCATCCAGGTCTAGGCTGTTAGGCAACCTAGGAAAATGTTAGATGATGGCAGACTCTTAAAGAGCGATTGACTTTTAAAAAAGTATGAAATAAAATGAACTCAGATTTAATTTCTTGATTTGCAATTCATTGTTTGATCTTCATTTCAGTTATTGGCGCTAGGCGTGCATTTGACTCAATGGTACATGGAGCCATGCTCCTTTTTACGGCTAAAACAGGTGATCATTCCTCTGTTATTTGCACCTTGAGAAACTTATATTCGCGGCTCAAAGTAGGCATTAAAATTAAAAATCCATTTAAGTTGCCATTTTTCAATTCATATGATCTAACATGTGCTCCACGAAACAAACTTTCCTGTTCCAGTAGCCTACCGAATGATCTGAATTGTTTTGTTTCTGTTTATAAAGGTACACGTCAAGGTGCTATAACGTTACCTACTCTTTTTACCATCAGGGTCTTAGACACTCAATCAAAATGCATATTTTCGTCGCTATTTAAAATGCATATCCTCATGCATTGAGGAGGGAACAAACGTGACGCTAATTGTTCTGATAAACGTTGCGATGTCTTCTTTCTTCTTTTTTTCCTTTTCAAGAATGTTTCATTATAGAAGCTTCCCCGATTTCTAACAACCATCTGTACTAAGCATGAAACTTTTGTTGTTGTTTTTTTAAGGGTTTTGAATTATTTTAATCCCTTGTCAAAATGTCAAATCATAATTTGTAATAATTGCGGGAAGTTTCGTACTTGGGCTTTCCTACTGACATTATATAACTGGTTGCGGTCAAACCTGTACGCTTAATCATGTATCGAGTGGATTTTATTTAACAAAAAAAGAAACTAATTTCAAAATTTTCAGGCATTTTTCTAGCTTAAATTAAAATATTAAAATAATACTTTGGCATCGTAAATATTTTTGCAGTTCACATAATAACCTTAGCGATTCTGAACTGAACATTAAAAAAAATTCAACTTTTTTAAAGACATTGCATATGCTTGTAAGAACAGAAATTCGGTAATAATATTTTTCTAACAACGATTCCTACTAAGCTTCAAACTTTTAGTTTTCTTTTTTAAGGTTTTTGAATTGCTGCAATCCCTTATTAAAATATATACAAATGTTTTTGGAATTACCAGGTTTTTGCATCTCATAAACATTGTAACTCACGATTGGCTGATACCATGCAGAAAATTCTATGAGAAATTCTAAGCGCTTGCATGATCAAACAGTTCGTGGTAACGAACTGTAGTAAGGAGTGACCCGGCTCAATAATAACCAAAACTCTAAAACATGGAATTTTGGTACCAATAGCTGCATCAAAAGAATTACATTTTAATAATGATTTTAAATATATAAGTTTCATCAAGTTTAAGCTTACCCATCAAACGAGCCTGAGAAAATTTGCGTTATTTTAGAAAATAGGGGGAAACACCCCCTAAAAGTCACAAAATCTTAACGAAAATTGCACCATCAGATTCAGCGTATCAGAGAAACCTACTGTAGAAGTTTCAAGCTCCTATCTACAAAAATGTGGAACTTTATATTTTTTGCCAGAAGGCAGATCACGGATGCGTGTTTATTTGTTTTTTTGTTTTTTTTTGTTCTTTTTTTCCCAGGGGTGATCGTATCGACCCAGTTGTCCTAGAATGTTGCGAGAGGGCTCATTCTAACGGAAATGAAAAGTTCTAGTGCCCTTTTTAAGTGACCAAAAAAATTGGAGGGCACCTAGGCCTTCCAATTTGGGAAGTGTACAGGCGTTTTCAGGAGGATTTTTTGGTTGGAGGCAGGGGTTGAGAAGAGGGGGATATGCTGGGGGAACTTTCCATCGAGGAATTTGTTATGGGGGAAGAAAATTTCCATGAAGGGAGCGCAGGATTTGCTAGCATTACTTAAAAAAAAACAATGAAAAAATAAATATGAAAAAGTTTTTTTTCAGCTGGAAGTAAGCAGGAGAATTAAAACTTAAAACGAACAGAAATTATTACCCATATGAGGGGCTCACCTCCTCCTAATACCTCGCTCTTTACGCTAAAGTATTTTTAGTAATTTCAACTATTTATTATTCTGCGGCTTTTGTGATTCAGGGGTCATTCTTAATGAATTGGGACAAAATTTAAGTTTTAGTGTAAAGAGCAAGGTACTTACGAGGGGGCGAACCCCCTCATTTATGCAATAAAAACATGAGAATACAAAAGTTCTATACGTAAGCTAATTTATGAGTTACGTATATCTTTTACTTATAAAAAGATTCGTAAAAAATTAAAAGTTCAAGTTGCCTTTTTAATTAACCAAAAATCGGAGGGCAACTAGGCTTCCTCCCCCGCTCTTTTTTTCTCAAAATCATTCGATCAAAATTATGAAAAAGCCATTTAGCCAAAAAAAAATAAATATACAAATTTCGTTTTAATTATTCCTCTGCGGAGAGCCAAAATCATAACATGCATTGATTCAAAAACGTTCAGAAATTAAATAAAAAAACAAGTTTTTTAAATGAAAGTAAGGAGCTACATTAAAACTTCAAACGAACAGAAATTACTCCGTATATGAAAGGGGCTTTTCCTTCTCAAAGCCCGCTCTTTACGCTAAAGTTTTTTACTGTTTTAAAATGTAGAGTTAAGAGAAAGAGTCAAACTTTAGCTTAAAGAGCGGGGCGTTGAGAAGGAAAGCCCCTTTCATATTCGGAGTAATTTCTGTTCGTTTTAAGTTTTAATGTCGCTCCTTACTTTCATTTAAAAACTTGTTTTTTTTTTATTTAATGAAATAGAAGGTACAGGGTGGCACGCGAGCTCTGGCTAAGTCATAGATATCAAACAAGCGTAGGTAACTCTACATGGGACAGTTGAAATGTCTAACTAGGGCTCATATCCATGCATAAATTAATAAGTAGGGAGAGAGGAAACCTAGCTGGTAGTGCTACTATCCCTCTCTTCCTAAAAAGAATACAGAAACAAAAGCGTTTTTACTCCCTCACCTTTCCTCGTACAAAAAAAAAACTAAACATCAATGCAGCTATTCAAAACATAATCCGGGGAAAATTCTAGAGCGGTATTAAAAATTGAAATGGAAAGAAATAATCATGTATTTCAGAGGACTGTTATCAAGTCGAACTCCCTTTCAATGTGGCAACATGACTTGTATTTTGCTGGAAAACAAGCTACTTGGAAGACCTATACGTTTTACGGTTAATGTCCCTAAATCCATTGCAATGTTAACTTTCCTATGCTATCAAAATAAATCCTCTCTGTCCCGCCATGTCAGCAAAATGAATTTTTGCACAAGCGATCTTTGAAAAAAGATCTAAAATTTTGCCGATTTGTTTCTTTCTGATTTATTTCCCAGAAAAAAGAAAAAAAAATCTAAAGTTAAACCCTGTAGCTTTTTGGAAAAAGGTCGGGAGCGAAAGAAATGGAAAATTTGAAGAAATCAGAAGCACTATAAATTCAGAAAAAACTCTTAAAATGAATTGGCAGTTTTGAAAATTCCATATTTTTTCAATTTATTCCTCCAGGATTGTCTTTGTGTTTTTACATTTTGGACTCTTGTAGGGCATGAATAAAAGCTATAAAGTCAAATTTAAATTCAAATTGTAACTCTTTGTATTTGGTGTGTTCCAAACTTTTCAGCTTTCTAATCCGTTTCTTTTATTCTATATTTATTTATGAAACAAATTTAACCTTTACTTTATTTATGCTGTTCTACAAAGTTCCACTTTACACCCCTCCCCAGAAACATAACCAAGTTAGTACTATGTTTCAATGGGTGGAATATATCAGGCAAAAAAGGAAAATAATCGAAGCTTTTCTGGAAATCATGATTATGGTCCCAAGTGCTACAGACCTGATATGAGACAAGAGGAACTGGAAGTTGCAAAAGCCACATATACAGAAATATTTCTTAGCTATGATCAAGCTGCTTTGCGGCAGATCTATGAGAAGACAATAGGCTAATCTTCCACTGAACAATGGATTTATGAAAGAAACAAAAATTTCACAGGTACTTTTTTACATCGGATCACTTCTCGGAAAGAATTCATCAAGACCGGCCCCACTATAAGCGACAACTGGAATGGCAGCAGCAACTATGGCTCGGCTTGAATGGCAAAGGAAAGTCAATTAGAAGAAGTAGCTATTTCATTATACGAAAATAAAATCGACAAGCAGATTACTAAGGGTGTCGGACTTTTTGTCCACTCAACGTGCCAATATCTCGTCGCTTCTTTGGATAGAATATTCCCCGATGGAAGACCAACTGAAGTAAAGACAATGCATAACCTACCACAATAAAAACCTATAGAGGACGGAGCTCGCATGAAAGGCCTAATAAAGGGATTCCTTCTTCGGGCGACCAGTTCAGGGTCCATCTAAAAGAAAACCACAAAAACAACAGCCAAATTCAAGGCCAGCTTGAGATCACTAATCAAGAGCAATGTCATTTGCTGATCTACAATAGTCAAGAAGACTGGAAAATAATAATAGTTGAACGATCAAGGTAGTATTTGGCAAAAGAATTTCCAAAACTTGAGTGTTTTGGAATGATCGCCTGTTGCCAGAAATAGTTGATTCAAGAATGGATACGACCATAGAAATAAGAGAACTAGCATATGTCATAACAGCCATAGACCAAAAACAAGTAGCCATTTCTAATCTTAATGAAAAGCGAGCATCAGGTTCTGATAAGGCAATCAGCGAGAAACGGAAAAGTAACAAAGATTTGTCAGAAAATGAAGATTTGTCATTGATTAATTGGTTGGATTTGGACTCTGAACAAAAGAGTTTTATTTTTATTTGTTATTATAAAAGGATATATAAACATGATGAAAAATCTCGCTCTATTGAGTTATTTTTATATCTTATCAAAACTTCTCTGTTTCCTGGAGATATAATAACCGTTACTGCCGATTTTATTACCTCTGCTGAATGCGAGGATTTTTATGGCACTTGGTATTTACCAAGTGACATATACCGATCGCAAATTCTGTCGGTCTGTCCGTTTTGCAGGCGTATCAGGGACCAGACCAGACTAAATTAGAAACAGTCGTTTTCCCAATTCGACATCTGGGGAGGGGGGAGTGGAGGGACAGTCAATTCGGAAAAATTAGAAAAAAAGAGGTATTTTTAACTTACAAACGGGTGATCAGATCTCAATGAAATTTGATGTTTGGAAGGATATCTTCCTAACTTACGAACAGGTGCTACGAACAGTGTCTCAGAGCTCTTGTTTTAAATCGCAACCGGACCCGGTGACCTTGGGGGGGAGTTGGAGTGGGAAACCTAAAATCTTGGAAAACTCTTAGAGTGGAGGGATCGGGATGAAACTTGGTGGGAAACATAAGCACGTCGGAACGGAACGGATCGGAACGGATCCGCTCTCTTTGGGGGAGCTGGGGGGAGGGGTTAATTCTGAAAATTAGAAAAAATTGGGTATTTTTAACCTACGAAGGAGTGATCGGATCTTAATAAAATTTCATATTTAGAAGGACCTCGTAACTAAAATCTCTTATTTTAAATCCCGACCGGATCCAGTGTCATTGAAGGAGCTGGTGGGGTGGGGGCGGAAAAGGCTTAGAGTGGAGAGAACAGGATGAAAGATGGTGGGAAAGATAAGTGCAAGTCCAAGATACCTGACTGACATAAACGGACCGGATATGTTCTCTTTGTAGGAGTTGGGGGGGGGGGGTAATTTGGAAAATTAGAAAAAATGACGCATTTGTAACTTACGAACGGGTGATCAGACCTTAATGAAATTTGACATTTAGAAGGATTTTGTGCTTCAGAGCTTTTATTTTGAATTCCGACTAGATCTGGTGAAATTGGGGGGAGTTGGAGAGTGAAACTGGAAATCTTGGAAAACGTGAAAATTGAGGTATCTTTGTCTTACGAATGGATGATCGGATCATATGAAACTTGATATATTGAAAGATGTTATCTCTCAGCGTTTAACTAGAATATTAAGCTTTGTTTTATAATTCTAAAAAAAAATTTTAGCGTAAAGATCGAGGTCTTGAGGAAGAGGCAACCTTGATAATGCTCCTTACGTTCAGTAGAAAAAACTTTACTTTTTTAATATGATGTCCGATTGTCTTTAAAAAAAACACTGGGAAATCCAGCTCTCTCTCCATAAAATAAAAATCTGGTACTTGCGTATTATACGCCACTCACTCAAGTTTACGATGTGTAAAAATTGAGAACAAACCTGTTTCTTGGTTAGTTTCTTCGTTACTTTTTAAACAAATTTGGGCTATATATTTGAACATTAGGGGAGGGGTAAAGTATAGCGGATCTGCATGCAAAATGTGTTAGGTACAATTATTCTGCATATTATGTCAGCTATGAATTGTTTTCTTACTTCAAACCCTCCAAATACTTTACCCCCCCTCGCTGATGCGCAAATATATAGCCCAAATTACATGTTTTCCCATCTATTCTTCACTTGTCTTTGTCTTGTCTCACGCTAAGCTGAAAGAAACTAGCGAAGAAACCGATTTGTTCTCGAGTTTTACACAGCGTAAGCTTGAGTGAGTGACGTATAATACACAAGTACGAAAAATCCTTCCCCCTACGGAAAATAAAAAGAAAAAAGACTCAAATAAAATTTTCAAATTGGAAAGCCTTATTTTCGACGAGGGGATATTTACCGTGGTGGGGTATTTTCCTCGAGGGTCGTTTTCCTCAGGGGGTATTTTCCAGGGGGTGGGGTATTTTACGTGGAAGGGGAGGTTCCTTGGATGTGGGGGTATTTTCCACGAAGGGATATTTTTCGCAGGGGGTATTTTCTATGGGGTAAAGACCGGGGGTTAAAGCCTAGAATCGTTTTTCACAGTTGAAAAAAAATTTGGAAGATTGTGGTCAAGCATGGTTTTGGAACGTAGGGACTTTGAAAGAAGACAGAGAAATTTTTGTCAAATATTTTCCAGAGAAACAGTTTACAGATAATTTTAGATACCTGTTTGATTGACCACATGCCAAACAATAAGCTGCATGAAAATAGGGTTTGATCCAACATTCTACGAAAAAGGAAGAGATTTCAGATGGCTAGGACTGATTTTACGGGTGAAAGATGACATATAGCCAAAGATTAAATTTTTTGGCCATCCATCTGGGGCCAAACAAAAATTAGGTCATCCCCTAAAGGGATGGGAACAGGACATTAGGGAGGATTTGGAGGAAACTGAAACTTTATGAAAAGGGGTAAAGAATGAAGGTTTGAATAGATGGGAGGGATGGAGAAAAGGGCACAGCTGAATTAGCATTAGGTGGCTTTGTGCTGCAGGGACTTATTTGTAGTAGTAGTAATATTATGGGTGTTTTTCATTTTAACTATAGTATTTACAGGAAACCCGTCCATAATGATCGATATCTACTGTGATCCAGAAACAAATTTTGAGTGCGATAAAAACAGAACAGAGAACAAAAAAAAATAATTAAGAAAAAGACAAACTAAACGAGAGAATAGAACGAAAAGATAGACTCGATATTTCGGCAAAGACTTACTCAGTCTTCGCTGAAGACTGATGTCCTCAGTGCAAAAGAAAAACTAACCTAATGAAGTAACCAAAACAGATGGAAGAAAATGACCGAAGAAAAACAAGCAACAAATGGGAGATCATTCAAATATTTGATTGGGCATGAATTCTTTCCCGCAGTTAATGCAAAATGCATTAGCTAATTTAGGCTTTAACGATTCGTAACGCCTGAAAATTTGGCTCTGAAAGGCTCAAAAACTTACGGGACATGTGGACAGGGGCGGTTTGATTTGAGACAAAAAACACTTTGAAGTTTGAATGTATCGATATAAGACAATAAATCTGTTGTTTTTTATTGTTTTTTTTTTTAATTGGCTTAGACTTACAGGGTATGTAAACAGTGAATAGTGGACCTCAATGACTTAAAACCCAGGCTCAATTTTTATTCTGCCTAAGATCAGCTTGCAATTTACTGAGTATGCGCACTGGGTAAGACAAAAATAAAAGCAGAAAATATACTGAAAAAACAAATTGGTTGTATCGATCTTCGAGACTCCTAAAAAGGGAAAAAAATGTCCTTGTTCCTCTCTAAATGACCCTAAAATGTATTCACTGCATTAAGTTCTCTTCTCTCTTAAATTCTGTTTAGGTGACGCACATATCTTTAGGCTATCACCACCAGATCAAACCCAGGTCACCACAACTATCTTGTAGGGTAGCTGTTTTCCAAGTTTAATGTAATTTCTTCAGGCAGACATCTCAATGAAAAACTTTCAGTTAGATACCTCAGGCATACATCTCACTGAAACACTTTTAGTGAGAAACTCACTGATACCTAGCTCGTGAAACAGGCTCAAGGACACATCTGTGTGTTTACGTAAACACAATCTCTGGAATATTTGACGGATATCTTTTTCTTCACTGTAACACTGATGATGCCGATGAAAAAAAAAACCCAACTAGATGTGCTCAGTCCTAGATTGTTTAAATCGCGAAAATGTATAAACGTGCTCAGTCCGGGGAAGTAAGTTTGATTGAACTGAATACGTTTATGCTTAATTAAAAATGGATGAAATGGGACTAGGTACGTAAATACAAAATCTCTAGCTTCAATACTAATTGACTGAGAAATTTCTTAAATAGACCAAACGACGCAGAAAAATTAATACTAGATGGCACTCACAACTCCATTTCGCGTAGAACTTAATACGTTTATGCATGACAGTACGGAATTATAACAAAATAGAACACGAAAAGATTGTTTTAATAGAAATAAAATGGCAGATTGAGATTCAAGTATATCCAAGTCGTCTACGTGATGGCTTCCACTCCCTAAAAGACAAAAATTAGGCAGATATTTATTCCCCAAGACCGCCTCCCCTTCACATCCACTCAAAATGGTATAGTAAAACATTTTGAACTTTGCTGTAGAAACCAAGGGCTAATCGAACATTTTCCCAAAATCTTCAAATTTTGGTGACAATTTCGATTACAATGAAAAAATTTAGTTTTTAGCCTGAAAAGCAGAAAAAGTTCTGTCAATATACCTGCTTTTAAATAATAGCAAAAATATGTCAATATAAAACGAACAGAAATCAACTAAAATAATATTTTCCAAAAAAGTATTTTGAAGAAAAATCAAGAGCGATATTAAGCCTAAAACGAGCATGAATAAGGCAGTGTAATAACTATGACTTAAAACGACCCGAAATTATTATGAATCAATTAATGAAACACAAAGCGAAGACAAACTAAAATGAATAATAACATTAAACGCTAATGTCGCAGGTACTATAATGGATGTTTAGATGGATCCTAAAACAAACAGAAATCGAAATGAATAATCTATTGAAACTCAAAACGAACAGAAATTACAACTGAAGGCAAGAGCCTTCTTGGCGCATTATAAAAAACGAAACAAGTTTCAACAGTCCGTCTCTTGGCATTTTAATACTGAAAATAAAAGTTGCTGATGACTCTAGGAAGAAATCAAACAGTTCGTGGTAACGAACTGTTAGTAAGGAGCGACCCGGCTCAATAGTAACCAAATCTCCAAAAACAGAATTTTGATACCAATAGATACATCAAAACAATCGGATTTTTCTGCGGATTCCAAATATATAAGTTTAATCAAGTTTAATTGTACCAAGCCTGAGAAAATTTGTCTTTTTTTCAAAAAGGGTGAAGAGCCCCCTAAAAATCATAGAATCTTAATGAAAATCACACCATCAGATTCAGCGTATCAGAGAACCTTACCGTAGAGATTTCAAGCTCCTGTCTGCAAAAATATGTAATGTTGTATTTTTTCCAGAAGAAAGTTTATTGTTTCCAAATTCCAGAAGCGTGTTTATTTGTTATTTTTCCCAGGAGTAATTGTATCGACCCAGTGGTCCTAGAATATCGCGATAGGACTATTCCAATTGTAAATTAAAAGTTCTAGTGCCCTTTTTAAGTGACCAAAAAAAATTTGAGTTCAAAACCCTCCCACGCTCATTTTTTCAAAGTCACTCAACCAAATTTTGATATAGCCATTTGTTAAGAATAGTCGAAAAATCTAATAACAATGTCTTTGAGGATGACTTAATCCCCCATGGTCCCCGAAGGAAAGGCTGCAAGTAATGAACTTTGCCCATTGTTCACTTATAGTATTGCTTATTGGGAAGTATAGGGACATTTTCAGGGGGGATTTTTCTGGTTAGGAGGGGTTCGGGGCGGGGGTTACGTGGGAGGATCTTTCAATTTAGGAAGTTCTGATGGGGGAGGGGATTTTTCTATGAAGGGGGTGCCGGATTTCCGAGCATTATTTAAAAAAAGATGAAATTACAAGTTTTTCAACTGAAAGTAAGGAGCAACATTAAAACTTGAAGCAAACAGAAATTATTACGTATATGAGGGGATTCATTGACTAGGGGGTAACTAGGAGGTGAACCACCTCATATACGTAATAATTTATGTTCATTTTAAGTTTTAATGTTGCTCCTTATTTTTAGTTGAAAAAACTTGTTTTTTTACAATTTAATATTATCAGAGCGGGTGATCTAGCATTGCCTGTAGTAAAGAGCCATAAGAATTCAATGAATTATTCACTTTTATTTTTTCCCGAAGCTACTTCATATGAAAGAGGTAGTCGTAGAATCTTTGTAGTGGGTCATTGAAAAATTTAAAGTTCTAATTTCATTTAAGCTTCTAGTCAAATCCTTTTTAAGTCAAAAGTAACTTGAGAGCTACCCCTCCCCCTACGTCCTTTTTAGATACCCCCGCAACACGGAACACAATTTTGAGGTAGCCATTTTGTTCAAAGCAGTCAAAAGGTCCAATAACTATGTCCCCGGGTATCCCCCCAGAGCACCTTAGACATTGATCGTAAATCATTCAATTTACCCATTGATTACACATAATATTATTAGTGGGAAAGGGAGGAATGTTTGATCCTGGGTGTTTCCGAAAAGGCTAAGGGTATTGACCGTTTCTTTAGGGTAAGGGTAAGGCAAACCTCCATGAAAGGTTGAATTAAATAAAAAAAATATCCTGTCCATCCAGGTTATCCAAAGGACTTATTTGTAACATCTAAAGAATGGCTAAGGTTATTAAGTTCGAAATTATAGGGAATAATGAACAAAATCAAGAGACTCAATGTGCATCCAAGTGCTCAAAAAGTGTATCTGCTATATCTCAGGAATTGCTCAGGGTGTTAAATTGTAACTTTCAGATAATGTTAAGGGGAGATGTTCCACTAAATAAAAATACACTAAATGCATCCTGGTTATCAAGAGAGCGTATCTGGCTGACTCTAGTTTGATCTCAGGAAAAGATGTGTGTATTATTATAAGTTGAAATGTTCAGAAATTTTTAAGGGAATGCCAAACTAAATCAAAAGACATTTTTCACATTCAGCTTGTCAACACGGCATAATCTCAAGATAGGTCAAGATTATAAATTTGAAATTTCCCGAGAACGTTGATGGGGATATTGAACTAAATCAAAAGACACTATGGGTATCCTAGTTGCCAAAATGAGATATCTACAATATCTAAGGAATGGCTATCAGGTTGGTATCAGGTATTAATACAGGTTATATATCAGGTATCAATGGTATCAGGTTGAAACTTTCAGACACTGCTTAGGGAGACTTTGAACTAAATGAAAAGATACTACGCGTATCCGGGTTGTCAAAATGGCGAATGTAAAATTTCTTAAGAACAGCTAGGGTACAAAATTTGAACTCTCAGGGAATGATATGTGACCTAAGAAGTTGCGTAATATTGAATTTTTCAAAATGAATACATATTCGTAATATTAACCAGTAACAAAACTTTGGCAATCAAAAAGGAGCTAGGATTCTTTAAAAAAGAACTCCAAAAACAAGTTTTTCACGGAAAAGTAGTAAAGAGCCTTATTAAAACTTAAGACGAGCAGAAATAAAGTACTGTTGTAATTAAAACTTAAAGCGACCAGCAATTATGATCAAAGAATAACTGAAACGCAAAACAAATATAAATTAAAATAAATAATCATATCAAAAATCAAAATAACAGATGACAGATATCTGTTATAAAGATAACAAGATACTGATGAATAAATAAATCCTAAAAGAAGCTCCGCGGGCTTAAAAGGATTTTCTAGGATTCGTAGGAGGAATCCTAAAAACAAATAAAAATCACTATAAACAGTAGGTTGGCTACTGCTCTCCCCCTATCCGTAAACCCTCTAAAGTCTATTGCGTCATTTGTTCTTTAATGAAAAATGAATATATTTTTCAACATTTTTCCATAATATAACATTGACCAATAAAAAATGACTGTCCCATAAAATCTTGAATAGCAGAGATTTCCTTTCCAAAATACGTGTAGTTTTTAGAAAAAGCTAATGACGCAATACACTTTTGAAGGTTTACGGTTAGGCGATGGGGGGCATTCGCCAAATATCTTTTCGTAATAATTTCTGATTGCCTTAATTTTCATTTCAGTATTCATTTTGATTTTACTTGTTTTAGGATTTATATTCATCTATATGAGTATCTCTTATCTTTATATCCGATGTCATTATTTTAATTTCTTTCCGTTTAGGTTTCATTTATTCTTTGATAGTAATTGCTGGTTATTTCAAGCTTCAATTACAATGGGACTGTATTTTTGCTCGTCTTAAGTTTTACAGGGCTCTTTACTTTTCTTTGAAAAACTTATTTTTTGGAGTTTTTCCTTAAATAAATTATAATTGGATTAAATCCTGTTTTCTTAGCTGCTTTGCAGCAAATTCTCATCCATACTTTATATCTTATAGAATAAATTCCTTTCAAATATATAGAAAATCAAGTATTAAATAATTTATTGCTTCGTCAGTTCAAAGTACTGTATCAACTAACTAAATTGATTGCTTTAGAATTACCAATATAGATTCTAAAAGCTTTATGCAGGCATTAATTTTCAATTTATTTGTATGAAGTAAAATCGAAAGCAAAATTCTAATAAAAGGTGTCCTTTTAACACTGTATCCTTGAATTGAAAGCCCCTTATATATAAATTTTAAGAATATGTTTTCTTTCCTGCACTCTTGATCACGGTCATCTCTTTCTTTCTTGATGTTGATATTTTGATAAATAAAAACTATACTTTTTGAAAGAACATTGTTTTCAGTAATGCGCAAGTCACACCCAAGCCTTTTGTTATTTTTGACAGTGGGGGGTACTTCACCCTTGTTTGAGGTAGCTCTTATTTTATCTCTTGATTAGCCATAATCAAACACACTATTGAAAATAAGAATCGTTTTTAGCAAAGCAGAAATGACGCTCTGAACTTTGGAGGAGTTGGATGACCCTACTATTGTCTTTATATTTGATGTGATATCCCTTTTAATTTCTATTTTTCGGGGTTTTATTAATTCATTTATAGCCATTTCCATTTGTTTTCGCTTTTAAATTTGCCCTTAATTTTTTTTTTACTTTTTGAGTTTTTTTCAAATCAATTATTAACAAAGAAAGCGGGCACAGTTAAGATTAAAAGTAGAAATAGTCTAGAGGAGGGAAGGGATTCGACAGGAGAAAACTTTATTTTTGAAAAAAAGGAATATAATATTTAGATCTAGGATTAGGATACTACAGATCAAGGTAATTAAAGTGACACTTTTAGTGATTGCAACTTGGAAAATGACTGAACAATCGATGACACAAAAAGCCATGACACAACGCTTTAGTGGCAATCTGCCTGGACACTGAATGACATTGAATAAAAAAAAACAATTTTTTTTTAACTGAAAGTAAGGAGCGAAATTAAAACTTAAAACGAACAGAAATTACTTCGTATATGAAAGAGGCTGCTTCCTCATCAACGCCCCGCTCTTTACGCTTACAGTTTGACTCTTACTCTCAATTCTTCTTTTTAAAACAGTAAAAAACTTTAGCCTAAAGAGCGGGGCGTTGATGAGGAAGCAGCCTCTTTCATATACGAAGTAATTTCTGTTCGTTTTAAGTTTTAATGTCGCTCCTTACTTTCAGTTAAAAAAAAACTTGTTTTTTTTTATTTAATTTCTGAACGTTTTTGAATCAATGCATGTTTTGATTTTGGCTCTCCGCAGAGGAATAATTAAAACAAAATTTGCATTTTTTTTTGGGAAAAATGGCTTTCTCATAATTTTGATCGAATGATTTTGAGAAAAAAGAGCGGGGGAGGAAGCCTAGTTGCCCTCCGATTTTCTGGTTAATTAAAAAGGCAACTAGAACTTTAATTTTTTTACGAATATTTTTATTGGTAAAAGATTTACGTAACTTATAAATTAGCTTACGTAAAGAACTTTTGTATTCTAATATTTTTATTACATATATGAGGGGGTTCTCCCCCTTGTCAGATCCTCGCTCTTTACACTAAAGCTTAAATTTTGTCCCAATTCATTAAGAATGACCCCAGAATCACAAAAGCCGTAGAATAAATAGTTGAAATTACTAAAAATGCTTTAGCGTAAAGAGCGAGGTATTAGGAGGAGGTGAGCCCCTCATACGGGTAATAATTTCTGTTTGTTTTAAGTTTTAATGCTGTTTCCAGCATTAATTTTAATGCTGTTCATGCTTATTTCCAGCTGAAAGAACTTTTTCATATTTATTTTTTCATTGTTTTTTTTTAAATAATGCTAGTAAATCCTGCGCTCCCTTCATGGAGATTTTCTTCCCCCATGACAATTTATCGATGGAAAGTTCCCCCAGCATATCCCCCTCTTCTCAACCCCTCCTCCCAACCAAAAAAATCCTCCTGAAAACACCTGTACACTTCCCAATAACCATTACTATATGTAAGCACAGGTCAAAGTTTGTAACTTGTTGCCCCTCCCACGGGGATTGTGGGGGATTAAGTCGTCCCCAAAGACATAGTTATAAGGTTTTTCGACTACGCTGAATAAAATGGCTCCGAATTTTGATCCGTTGACTTTGGTAAAATAATTAGCGTGGGAGGGGGCCTAGGTGCCCTCCAATTTTTTTGGTCACTTAAAAAGGGCACTAGAACTTTTCATTTACGTTAGAATGAGCCCTCTTGTAACATTCTAGGACAACTGGGTCGATACGATCACTCCTGGAAAAAAAAAAACAAAACAAAAAAACAAATAAACACGCATCCGTGATCTGCCTTCTGTCAAAAAATACAAAATTCCACATTTTTGTAGATGGGAGCTTGAAACTTCTACAGTAGGGTTCTCTGATACGCTGAATCTGATGGTGTGATTTTTGTTAAGATTCTATGACTTTTAGGGGGTGTTTCCCCCTATTTTCTAAAATAGCGCAAATTTTCTCAGGCTCGTAACTTTTGATGGGTAAGACTAAACTTGATGAAACTTATATATTTAAAATCAGCATTAAAATGCGATTCTTTTGATGTAGGTATTGGTATCAAAATTCCATTTTTTTAGAGTTTTGGTTACTATTGAGCCGGGTCGCTCCTTACTACAGTTCGTTACCACGAACTGTTTGAAACATTGATTTTTACATGCTGGCAGGCGTAATATGAAGAAAAGGCCAAACAAAATGCAGGAGGTTCTCGAAAGGAGGGAGGAGGGGTCGCAAGAAAAGATTTACATTAAGCAGGAATTCCATAAGAAAAAGTTAAAACTGATGTCCTGATGGGATGGGAGGAAAAGGAGTGTAGCTGTGCTGGTCTCAGGCGGCTTCGTGATCCGGAGAGTTGCCAGTAGAAGTTGTACCAATAATTTAGTAGGTTATAAAATTAGAAAACTGCATATATATATTTATTTTTAAAATTATAAAAAAGGGGTGTTTATGTAATGTCAACGAAAGACACTTAACAGGCCAGTGAAAAGTGCGACTGGGATTTTTACATGTTTTGTGTTTGTCATTACCTTTTTCAGTTTGTCAACTGTCATGCTCAATTTCAGTGCTTTTTTATCGTTGCCATGATTAAGCATCCATTGTTTCAACCGACGCAAAATGTATGCGTGTGAAGAAATATGAAACATTCAGGGGTTGCAGGCTTTTTGTTTGCAATAGCTAGAGGATATTGTGTTTAGCAAATGGACTTTTTTTTCGTCGGCTCTAGTCTACTCTTTTGGCTAAGAAGCAAATCTATACATAGGCTACAAACAAAATAAAAAAGTCTTTTGAAGGACTATTCACCAAAAGAAGTTTTGTTAACTGAAAGTAAGGAGCGATATTAAAACTTAAAACGAACAGAAATTACACTGTATAAATAATGAAAGGGGCTGTTCCCTCCTCAATGCCTCGCTCTTTACGCTAAAGTTTGACTCTTTCAACTTTACTTTTAAAACAGTAAAAAACTTCTTGAAACTTCTACGGGAGGGTTCTCTGATACGCAGAATCTGATGGTATGATTTTCTTTAAGATATAATGACTTTTAGGGGGGTTCCCCCTTATTTTCAAAAATAAGGCAAATTTTCTAAGGCTCGTAACTTTTGATGGGTGAGTCTAAACTTGATGAAACATATATACTTAAAATCAGCATTAAAATGCAATTCATTTGATGTAACTATTGGTATCAAAATTCCGTTTTTTAGAGTTTCGGTAACTATTGAGCCGGGTCGCTCCTTACTACAGTTCGTTACCACAAACTGTTTGATAAGTACCGAATATGCTTTTGGGCTTAGATGGGCAATCAAGGAGTAAACTAACTTCTTTTTAAACAGATAAACCACACCTCGTTTATGCATGGTTCAAAGTATCAAGGACAGTAAAAATGAATTCTGATTTTTTGAATTTTTGGAAATGATTTTTGGAAACCTTCGCAACCATCTATATTTTAAAAGTTGGGAAAAATC
Source organism: Artemia franciscana (assembly GCF_032884065.1). Taxonomy (NCBI): domain Eukaryota; kingdom Metazoa; phylum Arthropoda; class Branchiopoda; order Anostraca; family Artemiidae; genus Artemia; species Artemia franciscana. The sequence goes on from NC_088877.1 coordinate 26,129,416, forward strand.
TAGGAATGAATCTTTAATGAAAAAGACCTTCATATGCAATTTATAGTTCTTGATAATAGTGGGCACTAAATAAATAGAGAAGAAATGTGGATGAAAAATAAAAATAAAATGCGCTAAAAACATATGGCATCAAACATCTTAAGATGGTTTAGCTGTTCTTTGAAGGTGTAGTTGTCCTTTGGGGTTAATATTGTTAATAATTGAATTTTACCCTGGAAAAGCGTAATCCAATTGAATTAAATAGTTTTGCTCATTCGTTTTCGTGGTTCAGCGTTGCAATACTGACAAAAATATGGTACTGCCCGACAAAGAAAATGGAGATTTTCAGGTATGAATGTGTTTGGAATCCTTAAGATCTGTCCAGGGGGGGGGGGGAAAGCTTTTTTGATATCTTCGGTACTTTAAGACTACTTTCAAAATTGGAGTATCCTAATCACGATAAGCGAATGCGGATACGGAAGTTAAGTGTTAGATTAAAACTAATAACAGATTTCAAGCATTGGAAAATTGTTGTAAGTAAGTAAGTTTATTTGTAACCCGCAATGATATAAAATTAATGCAGAGTAAAAAACGAAAAAACAAAATAATATAATCCACAAGGAAATAAGAAGGAAAATACAACATAAATAACATAACAGTATCCACTGAATCACCAATCCGGAAAAAAATAAAAAAAAAATAAGTGAGAGGATCACTGGCAAATATCTTCTTCGTAGTATTAGTCCTCAGATTATTAGCCATTTTGTCAAGCAGCAGTAGAGTGTCGATAAGTCCAAAACAAGAAGTAATCCTGTGATTTTTATACCATCTTGATACATATAGCAAGAATTTACAGTATTTAAAATAGCCTCACTTTAGCTGAAGATGGTCTTTATCCCGCATTAGAGGCTGAAAACCGAGAAAAAAAAAAGAATTGTAGGAGAACAAAAACTATGGTAAAGTTGACATAAGCCTCGGTGGCCATGCCATCCTTTGTTAGCCAAGGTTTTACCATATGAGATGCGAATACGTTGCAGAGCACTAGCAACCAGAGACGAGCATGTAGTCGAAAGTGTACCCAAACCATTGCAACTTTGAGACACATTCGAGTAGCATTGTACCCACACGTAAAGGAGGAGCAGGGTTAGAAATATTAAAACACAGAAATTCGCATTTTGAAGAATTTACTAAAAGTCCAATCATACTCAAATCATTAATCAGAACATTTATATTCTTTGTGCGGCCTGACCTAGTATGACTAACTAGCAGTACGTCATCAGCATAGGCAATGTGACTAACAACAGCATTTTCTAAAAACACAATAGGAGACAGCATTCACAAACAGCCCGCGAGCACAGTTTTAAAAATACATGGAGACAGCACACCACCTTGCCTGACTACCTTCTTTACTAAGACAGGCTCATATGTATTAGACATTCGTTTTAACCGAACCAACGAATTGATTTTGAGCATTGACCCTAAAATTTGTCTTTTCTAATATGTTAATTTTTTGCTTTTAATGCGCTATCCATTAAAGTCAAATGTAAAAAGTTAATTTGTATAGATAATTTAGAATCAATGGTTTCTAGCACAAGAAGTCTGCGCATTCAAAATAGAAACGCTTGGGGGGTGGTGGAGGATTTTGGAAATTGGGGATTGTAGACCTTCGATGCAATTTTGGGACCATGAAAAATCTATCGGCTATCGCAGGAATTTTCACGAACAAGCAATTTGACTCAAAACTTTGTGTCATCTTGTTGCCATATCGAATTACACAATTGCTGAAAATTCTACTTTTCTGTGTGCGATATATTTCGTGACTTAAAAGAGGCTTAAAATTTTGAATTTACAGAACCCAAAATTTTAGTGGGAGTGCAGACAGCAAATATAAGTTTCAGTGTTTCGGCTTTTTTTTTGTTATTTTTCAGATATGATTCTAAATTTATTTAAAGTTTAAAGTTACTTTTCCAATGCTTAAGTATTGACGTTATCTTGTCACCTTGTCGTCAGTGTCACCAGAAGCCTTGTACGAAATAGTGTAGACAAAAAATGTGCCGTAAGCACCATTCTTTGAGTGAAAATGCGCCGAAGATCCAACTTTTCAAACACGATTCACAAAAACTAGGGCCTAGTGGGTCCCATCTAGAAGCACTGATTACCCCTATACCAGAGGCGTTCAATTAGGGGGGGGGGGGGCTCTGGTATAGCGGGGGGGGGGACTCTTGTATAAAATTATGTCCCCTCAGAATTTTATAATTACTTCTTATTAATATTTCACAGCTAATTCCTATTTTAGTTATGTACTACATTAAACCAGCGAAACTGGCTAACTGGTCGTTTTTATTTGTCGCCCCTATGCTTTGTTTTTTCACAGCTATTAAACAGCACTGTTACTTTCCGATGACCTTGTTTTGAAATGTCCCGTCTGTCCCGCTCTTGTGCCACCCTAATTCTACCAGTGGGAGACAACCTTGCTTTGAACGGCCTAAGAGCTCGTCTACGCTATTTTATTACCAAATCCTCGACCAGAAATGTGATTTCAAGTAGGTTCATTCAAAACTAAGTTTCAGCTGGTCTGTATTTCTTTATTGTAATCAAACTATGAGTAAAAAGTGACAGCAAACTTCAGATTTTTTGCGGTGAAAATACGGAAGAAAAATGAAGCAACTGGTAATAGTGTCAGCGCTCAAAGTGTTGGGCTAGTGGGGATAAATTCCCCCATCTGTGACAGTCTTTCGGGGACAAGCAGAACAATAAATGGCTCAGGTCAACATGAAAGTTCAGTCTGCCTCCCTGAACCCCTTGCGAGTTCCAGTAGCAGTAGCAGTCAAGACACATAACTATAAGATTTATGAATGGATTGAATGCTCACCAAAAAACTTGAATGTGTTTTGTTTTGCTTGCCACCATTTTTCTATGGGGACTCTAAGGGCTGGAGAAACTGCTGAAAAACGAGCTTTCATGTCAGCATGGACAGAATTTAAGGCAATTAGTACTGGTACTGCGAGATCTATAGCGAATACCTTAATTCAATCCAGATCTCAAGAGGTTCAGGAAAATATAGATCATGTGAAATACATTTTTCACGCTATTTGCTTTCTTGGCCGTCAGGGTTTTTCTTTGAGGGGTAATAACGAATCAGAAGCATCTGCAAACCGGGGAAATTTGTTGAACTGATGGAGGAAATGTCTAAAGGTGACGAAAAGTTGACGGTCAAGTTACAGCGCTAGTCACTATTGCAGTCATCAATACCGAAATGTCGCAGTTACATTGATAGGAAATGCCTTGCGCCAAGACATTATTTCAGAAGTGAAATATAGACGAGACAAAAGATGTTTCTAGAAAAAAACAATTAGCGATCCAGCTCAGGTACATATCAAATGGAAAAGTAGTGGAGCAACCAATCAGCTGCAACCACATGCACAAACCTCATACGTCGAAAGCTTATCCACTTCAATTTGTGAAACTATAGAAAAGCTTGGTTTAGATTTAATGCTGTGTATTGCCCAATGTTATGGCGGCAAATCTGTTATGAGTGGGGAATGTAACGGAGTTCAAGGAAAGTTTAGGGAGAAAGGGCCTAATGTAATTTATGTACACTGTCGTGCCCACAAATCAAACTTGGTTTTGACTGACTGCCTAAAAATATCAGCGACATTCGGAATTTTTCTCTGTGGTACAAAGACTGCATTCATATCATGCAGCAATACTCGACACGAGCTATTTGAGGAATCCCAGCGTATTAGCGGGGAAAAAGTCTTGGAGCTTGAGAGGACCATCCAGACTCGCTGGTTTTACGCAGTCCGCTCTATTTCGAAGGCGAAGGCAAGATTTGATTGTATTGTTGCTGTTCTTGCTGCAGTCTCTGATAGTTCCAACGGCGAGGCAGCATGTGAAACAATGCTGCCAATGATGGTCCAATTCGACCAATGATGGTCGAATACTGAACAAAATCAACCCTGTCTCTTTTATCTCAACTTTGCACATAATGGAAAAAGTATTAGTCATTGTAAATTGTTCATCAGGGCAACTTCAATCCGAAATTTTGTTGATTTATATGGCATTTGCACTGATTCCTGGGACATATAAGACACTCCAAAAGCTGAGAAACCATAACGAATGGAACAACTTAAGCAAAAACATATCCAAGTTCTTGGCTTTACAGGATATCCAGGAATACAAATCTCCACACTCTAAAACCAGCGCTCGATGAAAGAAAATTCGAGCCATTTCCATTTGTCTCAAAGACTTTCTTTCGAACTCAACAACCGGTAAACACAATACCAGTCAGCCAGTTCAATCAGACTCCGGTAAACTTCTATACTTTGAGGTAATAGAGCATTTCACGAGCGAGATGGACCAACGTTTCATACAAAATATGCCTCTGCTCGACGCTTTATCTGCCTTCGACCCCTCAAGTTCCGATTTTCTCGGACTTTCGAAAGTGCAAAGGCTTATGTGTATTAATCTCGACATTATGTCGAGATTAAGAGATTCTCGATGTCGATGACCATGCCATAGAATCCCAGCTTTATCTCACAAATCTTTCAAAAAGGATATTTCAAAATGCATCTTCTTCGAGCTATCAAAATCTTATCCAGCCTCCCAGTTGCCTATTCTGTAATGCTAAAACTGATGAAGCTAGTTGCTATTTTGCCTGTGACCTCTGCCAGTAATGAACGATTTTTCTCAGCATTAGGACGTGAGAAGGACTACCTGCGATCGATAATGGGAAACGACAGAAACACTGATCTCATGATAATGGCCGTTGAAAAAGAGGAGGTAAAGAATCTGGATTTGGATAGATTAGTCGACGATTTTGCTGAGCAGCGAAGTCGCCGCTACCCACTGTTTTAGGTATGTCTGTTCAATATTTTTTGGCATCTTCATTAAAAAAAATAATCCTCGCCCCCCCCCTATATTTTTGTGAATCGGCGCCACTGCCTTATACAGGCCACTTCAATTGTGCAGCAGCCGGTTGGGAACCGTGAAACATTTTCTTTGACAAATATATTTTTCTAAATCCATTCACTACAATGCATATAGTAAAATAATTGTCTAAATAAATTCTTTGAGTTTAAGTTTATTTAGTTATCAGTAAACTGTTGGTACTCTAGCCTTTCGGAATTTCGAAAAGGTTCAGCATCACCATTGTTTTGGTAATTCATGTTCGTTTTTAAGTTTGGTTTTATGGTTTAATGCAGTTTCCGTTCGTTTTACATTTTATCTCTTTATTCATAGTAGTTTCTGCTCTTTTAGGTTTGACTTCTTATAAAAGCTAATTTCTGTTAGTTTTGAATTTGCTCTTTAGAATTCATCTGAAAACTCTTTTTATTCAACATTTTATAATTAATCGTTAATATTACATATTTAAAAAAACATAACTAAAAGATAAATACAAACAACAAGTTTTCACAAGATTTAACAACAAGCTATTTACGTAAATAAGAGAAAACCACAACTTACAGTCGAACGTTGACGTGGTAGCGAGTTAGTGTCAAGTTTAACTGGTCTGAACTCTTTTCTTTCCAAAGAAGGGCTTCGGAGTCTTGATGGTGTCCAAACTGGCTCAATTGGGTCTTGTGTCTCGTTGCGTTTGTTATTTTGTTCTTCTGTTTTATTAGTGTCTGGTGGTGTGTGGGATTGTCCCGGTGACCACACACCTGAAAGATTTGATGCATAGAAAGTGAGGGATGCAGAAAAAAAAAGATTGACAGAGGACGTACACAAATCCATATGCAAAAATAGACATACACACTTTGGAGACTCCAAATTGGAGAACTTACACATAAAACTTATTAAAACAAAGTTTTTACTGATATAATTCATACACTATATTAGTTGGAACTCTAGAACACGCATAAAAACCAAATGAACGAAAACTTAGTTTGAAGGGGTGTGTGTGAATTCACCCAAAAAGCAATAAGCACACAAACATCACAGAAGACCCCCATTGTGGGGGATCAGTGTCACGTTGAACCCCACACAAGCGTCAGTTTTACGAACCAGCGATTTCCTGACTGTATAGTTTTGATCTCAGACAAGGCTGGATTAATATATTTTAAAAAAGACAGAATTTTCCTGACGGAAGTACGGAGACAAGTTGAAGCTTAAAACGAACAAAAAAGCTGAAAACCAAAACGCAATGAAATAAAATACTATGACAGTTTTTAAGAAAACTATCAAATAACAAACATCTCCCAGTCGCTGTTTACTTGGAGGCGGTACATTTTATTCATATTGAATTGAACAGTAAATCGAAGCTATGAAAAGAGTATTTACAGAATAAAAAGCACGCCATTGAAATCGTCATTGTCGAAAAGTAGAGGTTTATAGTCCCCATCTTGAACATTAGACAAGGGAAATCACATTTTTGCATGGCTAACAATAAGATTTCTAATTTTTCACTCCTTTTTTTTCTTTTTTCATCAGTGGTGAATCATCGAAGCAGTTGCCGCAGAAAATTTGGAGACGGCGTACTTAACCAGAGATACAAATATATTGTCTCTTTTTTAGGTGACGACGCAACTAGCGCCACAAAAAAGGAGTCTCTACCATTTTGTGCCGTAATGAATGCGAATTCTGAGATAGCCAATCGGTTTGTCTTGATTGGAAGCCCCAAAACGTAAGATTTACAGTCCCTATCTAGAAAACCACAAAAATACAAATGGAAATATAATACAAATTAGGAAAATCAGCGATTTTTTATAGGAACAGTGATAAACCTCGTGGTTTGTGCAGCTTTTGCTGCTAAATTAGTATTTTACTGATCAATTTGTTTAAAAAACTGGCGTAGTCAATACGTAAAGTGGGTTGTCTCTCCCAAAAATAAAATTTTCAATTCTCACATCCTCTCAACTGATTTCAATAAGCCTCGTTCAAAATTACTAATTTTTGAGCTTTGGACGAATTGGGCCTCCTCCCGAAAAAAGTTTAATCCGAACGAAACTAACAACAACGCTCCAAGGGACTGCAGATGTGAAGTCATGGTAAAAACGACATAAATGCCTTAAAACTGTTTTCCGTAACTTAAAACTGTAAAGCTTATATTAAAACAGTTCTCACAAAAATAGCCGTTATATGATTATTTAACAGCAACAACAACAAAAAAGCCACTAACGTGTATTAGCGCAAATCAATCATCAATCAGACAGTTCGTGGTAACGAATTGTAGTAAGGAGCGACCAGGCTCAATAGTAACCAAAACTCTAAAAAACGGAATTTTGATACCAATAGCTACATCAAAAGAATCGCATTTTAATGCTGAATTTAGATATTTAAGTTTCATCAAGTTTACATTTTTAAAAGTTTACAAGTTTTTTACTGTTTTAAAAAGTAGAGTTGAGAGAAAGAGTCAAACTTTAGCGTAAAGAGTGGGGCGTTGATGAGGGAGCAGCCCCTTTCATATACGAAGTAATTTCTGTTCGTTCTAAGTTTTAATGTCGCTCCCTACTTTCAGTTGAAAAAACTTGTTTTTCTTTTATTTAATTAATTATAAGAACTGAAGATCTTTTCATAAATAGCGACGAAGACAAGGTCAGAATCGCTTCCCGCTTAACTATTATTTGGCATTATGTACCAACTTTGATGGGATGGGACTCTTCCCGAGAACAATATTCGGGCTCGACAACATAATAGTCTACATTTCGGACGATACTGTGCTTGTATTCAAAATTGTGTTAAGAATAACCCCACATAAAAAGTGCAACGGTTTATCCTGCGTAACAGCAACTCAAGCTTAGGAACACAAATATACTTCTGTCCTTTCTCTGTTATGCGTGAACTGTCTACTATAAACAGGAGCGTTATTTGATGGGGCCAAAACACTGAATTTCATTTTTTATTTTTATTTTTAAGAAACTTGGCAGATAAGGACAAAACTATCCAAAAATGTAAGTTAAATGGAGATTTCTTTAGTTTTGGCTCCGAGCAGATACTTATTTCTTGCACCTACCCTACCCTTCCTCGAGAAAAATTTATCTTAAGTTTCTAGCAGCAGATTTACGTTCAATTGATTTTGTACCAAATTTAAGGAATAATCTAAAGACGGTCAGTAAACTAGGAAATACAATTACAATGAATTTAGGCTTCCTTAAGTTCCATTCCAAGGACATAAAAAATACTTCATGATTTAAGTCTCTCTTGAATAACAAATATTGGACGAATGGCTAAATAGTCTATACTTAATGTACAAATTTTACCGAAGACATATTCAAAGGCGCTTAATGCACTATCTACATTAAGCAAGTCTTTTAAGACTAAATTACGATCGAAGGTAATCATGCATCAACTAAAGCTATCAAACACACATCCCTTTCATGTGGTGTAACCTAATCCAGGCGCGTGCAGGGAATTAATCATGACTTGCCATTGCCGAAAAGAACAAACAACTGTCACATTATACTTGCAGTCTGGAATTTATTTATTACTTTGAATAGACGCTCAGATAAAAAAAAAATCTATTAAAAAACATGCCATCTAGCATTAATGATAAGTATAATAGGTAAATAAGTAGTATTTTAAATAACCACAGGAAAAAGAAGCTTTTATACAGTCGCAGGAATAGCTGCCAATTTTGATTAATGTGTTTCTTGTTAGCGTAGTCAAAAAGGGGGGAGGAGTAGGGGGTAAAGATATCACCTAGAGCTGGTTCAGTTAGGCCATTTCAAAAGTTGAGTAGCTTTACGACTTCCCACCCCCACAGAAAAAAAGTTGTTTGCAGTCAGAGTTCGATTTACACAAACTAGTGTCCATTTCAGATTCATAGAGTGAACGAAGTTTTGTGACAATAGTTTAAGATGAAGTATTTACATTTGAAGTACCGCACTGCGAATGAGATTTATTTGTTGAAAGTGGTTAAGTGGAAACTTAAACAACTATGCATATCTTTAAAAATTAGGAAATTCAATTTTAATGAAAAAGACGTCCATATGCAGTTACGCCGTTTTTGATATTAGGGAGCGCTAAATAAGAAAAAAAGAAACTTGGTGAAACCCACGTGCTTGAAAATCAAAATACATGTCACCAAAGAGCTTAAGAGGGTGTAGCTTTCCTTTGAAAGTGTAGTTGTTTTTTGGGAATTAATAGATTTATAATGTTTGTATTTTTACGGTCTAAAAGTCTTGTTAAATTTAGCTAGATGGTTTTGATTATTTGTTATCACAATGATTTGTTATCAATGTGGCAACAGTGACGAAAATATTATAGTGCCCTAGTAACTGTAGAGTTTTGGAAATTCGAAGGAAACGGCTGAGAAAATCGCTGTTTTTAGGTTGAATCGACCTAAGGCGAGTCCAATGGGTGCAAAAGTGTTTTTTATTTTTATACATTTGGTACTTCAAGGGATAGAATTTCCCTAACCTTGTCGGAATGGTCAGCTTCGTGGAATGTTTACTTTGCTAAATCCTAATTTAACAGCAAGAAAAGATATAAATCTTTTCTCTTTTAAATATATAAACCTTTTTCAAAGAAATAAATATAATAAACTTTGTCTAAAAAACAACCTTGTGAGGATTACTAAATGACTTGTAACCCGTTGGCATATTATAAATAGCCAAATAACTTTCAGTACTTTTAGATGAATTTTAAAAATGAAAACAAAATGAGATTTTCCCAAGTAGCATGTGCTCCCGTTAGAATTGAAGCTCAGATCCCAATCTCAGGCTGTTTAATGGTTTGCACGAAACTTCAAAAATAAAGATGACAAGTATTGATTCTATTCAACCAATTTAGTCTAATGCCTAAGGCACTCTTTAGCTACACCTATATAGCCACACACCTTCCTAGATTTATGATCAATCCTTTTTCTTCTTTAATTTCAATGTCACAATTGTGCTATAGAAGCAGAAACGTTAAATGGTGAGAACTTGGTTCGAAAAGCCTATATCAAGACTCAATTGTTCCTAAGCAATTTATTTTCGTTTATTTTTTTGGATTCAGTATACCAACTGTATTCAACGTTTCATTTTGTTCTAATTCAGGTAAAAATGCCTTACATTTTCTGATTGGTCAATCATAAAAACTGCAGATGAACCAAGCCCGTCTCACCGAATTCCTAACGGGATACGTCAGGCTAGTTTCTTTTCTGCTAAGATCTTGCTTTTCTGAGCTTTCGTCGCTCTGCTCAAATTTTCGTTTCTTCCTTAATCAAAGAGCTGAGATATTAGAGCTCGCTGATCGCAGTCAAAAGCGATTATATCTTTCTGGACAGGACATGCAACAAAGGACTTTGACGATGTGCTGGTCAAAGTTTTTAGACCACAAATCGGAGCAGAATGAACATCTATTTTCAGAAAAAACGGCCTGAGAAATAAGACCAGATTCCTCAGATTTTCCTTCCAAAAAATTGTTCTTTGTGAAAAGATGTCAAAAGTGAGCCTACTATACTATAGGCACCATATTCATACCTACTATTGCTTTCATTGACAATTGTGACTACAGTACGACTGTATTCACGTCACCATTTATGGAATAACAAGTTACTAAATAATCTGTAATTCCGAAGAACGATACATATGACGGAATGTAATAGCTATAATTGAAAATCGTAGATCGTGATTTCAGCAGGGGGAGCGTGGATAGCCCTATGCAGAGTAGATTTTCTATTAGAAAATCAATGCTTAGTGTACTGACTGCTCTAGATTAAAGGTACCTAAGAAGAAAACATCTTAATAAAAATAAAAATAGTAGGCTACCATTGGATTCTTTATTTTATGCTCTTTTCTGATATCATGCTCACGTTCGAAAAGAAAATAAAATAAGGATCTAATAATATAACTTTAGTTACGTTAAGATGGTTCCTTCCGGGGAGCCCTTAATCTAGAACGGTACTGCATGGTTTATATTACTTGAGAAATCGAGTATAAGACAGTATAACAGTTCTACGTCATAGAACTACGTCGTTAAGTATAAGTATCTAAGTCGAGTATAAGAATCTTCTCACCGTGGGTTGCCTCTTTCGGCCACCCAGTGTGTTTCTTGGAGCACCAAGTTTGCCGAAAAGTTTCACCATGTGTAGCATAGTCCCCGCAACACTTGGCACAGTTCCGCTAAGCATGGCATACTTTCGCCACCAGGAGGCAAAAGTCTGCCGGTACACGGTAGCAGCGTGGCACTTCCCATTTGGTGCACCTGATTTCCGAAAGTCGGTGACCCATCGTTCTTAGCCATGCACTTTCGTTTTGTTAGACAAAAGACGAATAGACTTACTAATTTGTAATCGAAAAGTTTATGGTATGATGAAAGGCTAGTGTACAATTTACCTGTGCTGTTCAATGCAGAATATCTACCATCCATATCTATCCAAAAATCACACCATGCGATAAAAAGTTCACACACAATATTTGTCACTAATTTTTACCTTTCCGTGACCTTCGTGACGTCAAAGGACTTGTTAATAATGTAGAGCCTGGAACGGGCATATTAACATATTAAAACACCGGAAGGAATGACAAAAAAAAGTTCATAGGTTTGCACACAAGTAGTACCACTGATGAAATTCTATTTAGGAACGCGGAATTCTGGAGTCAGGAGTATTTTGGCAAGAGGCGCTAGAGGCCATCTCTTTGGGACAGTTCCAATATCACGTTTCCGAATTTTCCATTCATTTCCAGGGAAGAAAAACTATAACCACAACTAGTAAGCCAATAGACATTAAGATGACATTAGTAGCCAGAATTTTGTTTTAGAGAAGACGTAACTTATTTTTGGAGGGAGTACAATCTTTTGCAAAATATTCATAATTACATATTCATTTGAAAGTATCTGGATCTCGTAGGAACGGTTTCGGTTACGTAACTGAAAAGTGGGATTTCTGCATTGTTCTTTTCTGTTATTAAGAAAGGGGAGTTCAAACCCTGGGCTCCCTCCTCACCAATGGATACAGGCCTCACTGAATTTTCATTATACGATCACTCAAAATGATGAACAAAATTGGTCCTAGGATTCATATCAACTAAGTAAGAGAAAACTGATTAAACTATAAGGCATAAGTAAATACTAAAACATTCTGGTGCAAGTTGAAAGAAGAAAACTAATATGACAATAACAGGGTCGTACCTAGGATTTTTGTCGGCTGGAGGAGGAGGAGAAGGGTTACAGAAAGTTTTTTTTGGGGGGGATACAAGAACTTTAAAAACACTTTAACAATTTGTTTATTTTCATTTTTGTTTCGTTTTTATGAGTCGGACAAACATTTGGGGGGTTCAAACCACCTACCCTCCACCCTGGATACGGCCTTGGACAATAACAGGAATAGATACGACCGTAGAGGGGTTGTTCGGTCCGCATCCCCCAGACATCTTCAGATTTTGCCACGATTTCCTTTTTTTACATAATTGATTATAAGAAATGTTTTTTTAGAAAAGTCAAAGAAAAATAAGAGCGATATTAAACCATAAAACGAATAGAATTTAAGCTACGTAATAAATCAAACTTAGAGCGAAAAGAAAAAAAAACTCTGAATGAATAAGCAAAACCTAAAACAAGAAAATATTAAAAAATAGTGACGCCAAACTTAGAATTACATGGGTGAGTAAATGGAACGTAAAACAAACATATATTAAAATGAAAATCGACCCAAACTTAAAACGAATAGAAATTACCACAGATAATAAAGAGGCTAACACCCCCCACATACTAACTAAAATTAAGAGGGCCATTTGTACTTTAATTAAAACGGTTTCTATTTAGAACAGTGTTTTTTTTTTCAAACGGTTCGTGGTTACGAGCTGTATGCAAGGAGAGACTCGGCTCAGTAGTAACCGAAACTCTAAAAAATGGAATTTTGATGCCGATAGATATATCAAAAGAATGAGCTTGTTATGCTGATTCCAAACATATAGGTTTCATTAAGCTTAGAGTTAAACATCAAAAGCTACGATTCTGATAAGATTTGCCTGATTTTCCAAAAAGGAGAGAAATATTCCCTAAAAACGAAAAATCTTAATGAAATTTGCGCCATCAGATTCAGCGTATTAGATAATCTTATTGCAGAGGTTACAACCTCCTATCTGGAAAAACGTTAATTTTCGTTTTTTTTTGTCGGAAGATAGATCACGGATGCGTGTTAATTTGTTTGTTTTTGTTTTTTTTTGTCCCAGGGATAATCGTATCGACCAAATGGTCCTAGAATATAGGGAGAGGGCTCATTCAAATGGAAATTAACGGTTTTAGTGCCCTTTTTAAGTAGCCAAAAAGATTGGAGGGTACCTAGGCTTCCTCCTCCACCCCCCTTTTCCCGAAATCGTCCGATAAAATGTTGAGATAGCTATTTTGTTCATCATAGTTGAAAGCCGCAATATCTATGCCTTTAGTTATAACATGACACCCCACAGCCCAAGGGAAAAGGTCTTTAAATTATAAAATTTACCCATTGTTTACGGATAGTATTTGCTATTAGGAAGTATGTATACATTTTCTTTTCCACGGGGGGAATTTGCCATGGGGAAGAAAGTTCCAGGAGATGAACTTGTCAGGAAAAATTTTACACTGGGTGAATTTGCGAGAATTCCTATACAAAATTCTTTTTACATGTCTTACTTTCTCTTTTCTGTCTCAATTTAACGCGTGGAGTTGTTAAGGGCGATTGTCCGGGGTAAATTTCCACCGGGATTGAATTATCTAGATCATATTTCTATGGGTAGGTGGATTTCTCCGTGGAGGTGAAGTCAAATTTCCTGGCATTATTAAAAAAAACGATCAGAAATTAAGTAAAAAACAAGTTTTTTCAACTCAAAGTAGTGTTTCAACTTAAAGTCAACATTAAAATTTAAAACAAACATAAATTATAATATGTATGAAGGGCTTAAAGTACTAAAAGACTTTAATGTAAAGAGTGCGGTGTTGAAGAGGGGGTAACCCAGTTCGTTTACATAATAGTTTCTTTTCGTTTGAAGTTTCAATGTTGTTCCCTACTTTCAGTCGAAAAAACTTGTTTTTTTTGTATTTAATTCAACAACTGCAACAAACAAGAAAATCACAATGCTGCTCAAAGTTTACAAATCAGAGCTTCCAAAAATCTATGTTTGGCTGCCAGTCCCTCAAAACCTCAAACAGGGGTAGGGTTATTTGCCCTTTAATGGAAAAGGTATGTATTTTCAACAGTTTGAATTTTATTAGTGAAAACATTAAGAAGAAAATTATAATTGTTAATCAAAGTTACGAGAACTAAAAATTAATATTTCTTAAAATAATTATATGTCTGATATCGAATTGAATTTTACTTTTTAAAAGATATTTTTCTCGTCAAAACTTTTGCTTTTTATTGCATATCATTCAACGGTATTTCATCATTGACGCCTAAATAAAACTTATAAAAGGAGTAGGGGCAATTTTTGAAGCAATTGGTTTCGTTTTTTTTTTGTTTTCTGAAGTATTTTTGAATTCGCTAATCGGTAAATGGTTCAACAATTTATTTTGTATATGCTTGAAGACAGTATTGAATTTACTACTTATCGGCATAATGGAACCTAATTGATTGGTTAAAATATAATGATATAAAAAAAGTAATTCTGAGAAGTCTGAATACTTTGTAGTTTTTAAATGTTGTACTAATATTAGAAAAACCGTTAAACCGATTAAACAGTACTCTATTTTAATAAACTGAAAATTACATCCTAGCCATTATGAATGCTTAAGGGGTGGTGGCTCTCTGCGTTTGTTTGTGGTTATTTATGTTTGTTAATTAATAAAATCCAAAATGAACAGAAATTAAAATGAATAATCACATCAAACGTAACGAAAATAGAGACTGCTACGGATGTGGCGTCCGGCTTATTCCCCCGGAAAATTCTCCCCATGGAAAATTCCTGCAGTGGGAAATCCTCGTGGAAAATTCCCTCTGACAAACTCCCCTCAAAAATTCTCCCCACATGCAAAATTCATCAGCCAAAGGAAAATTGAGATAAATAAAAAGAAGGAAGAAAAGAATGTATTCAGGAATACTCCAATGAACTGTGAGGAAGGGGCGATCTGGGCCAATAGTACCCAAAACTATTAAAAAAGTGAATTTTGATCACAATTGATGCACAAAAAAGTTTTTTTTATGCTGATTCTAAATATATAAGGTTCAAGAAATTTGATGTGATATATCAAAGGCTACGAGCCTGAGAACATTTCCTTGATGTTTTAAAAAAGGGAGAAAACACATCGAGAAAGGCAAGTGACCTTAAACAAAATCATACAATTAGATTCAGCATCTCAAATAACCCTACTATGAAGGTTTAAGGCTCCTATTGACGAAAATTTGGAATATTATAATTTTAACAGAAGAAACATCACGGGTGCATGTTCATTTGCTCACCTCAGCAAATGAAACACCTCAGTCTTTACGCTAAATTTTGACTTTTTGTCACAACTCTACTTTTTAAAACCATAAAAAAGCTTTAGCGTAAAGAGTGAGGTTTTGAGGAGAGGACAACCCCTTTACTATACGGAATAATTTCTGTTCGTTTTAAGTTTTAATGTCGCTCCTTACTTTCAGTTAAAAAACCTTGTTTTTTTATTCTATTTCTGAACGTTTGAATTAATGCATGTTTTCATTTTAACTCTCCGCTCATAAATAACTAAAAACTAAATTTGCATATTAATTTTTTTGGCGAGATGGCTTTCTCATAGTTTTAATCGGAAGATTTTGAGAAAAAAGTAGCGGGGGAGGAGGCCTAGTTGCCCTCCAATTTTTTGATTACTTAAAAAGGTAACTAGAACTTTTAATTTTTTACGAATGTTTTCATTAGTGAAAGATATACGTAACTTACGAATTGACTTACGTAGCGAACTCCTATATTCGTATGTTTTTATTACGTATATGAGGGGGTTCGCCGTAACTTACGAATTGACTTACGTAGCGAACTCCTATATTCGTATGTTTTTATTACGTATATGAGGGGGTTCACCCCTTCGTAGATACATTGCGTTTTACACTAAAATATAAATTTTGTCCCGATTCCTTAAGAATGACCCTTAAGTATATTCCTTAAGAATCACAAAGGCCGTAGAATAAATAGTTGAAATTACTAAAAATACTTTAGTGCAAAGAGCGAGGTATTACGAGGAGGTGAACCCCTCATATGCGTAATAATTTCTGTTCGTTTTAATTTTTAATGCTGCTTCTTACTTTCATTTGAAAAAGCTTTTCAAAGTTATTTTTCATTATTTTTTTAATAATACTAGAAAATCCTGCGCCCCTTTCATTGAAATTCTCTTCCCCCATGACACATTCCTCCATGGAAAGATCCTCCCACGTAACCCCCTTCAACTTCTCCCCCCCCAACCAAAAAAATCCCTGTGAAAACGTCTGTACACTTCCCAGTAACCATTACTATGTGTAAACACTAGTCGAGATTTGTAATTTGCAGCCCCTCCCACGGATACTGTGGGGGAGTGAGTCGGCTCCAAAGATATAGTCAATAGGTTTTTCGACTATGGTGAATAAAATGGCTATCTCAGAATTTTGATCCGGTGAGTTTGGGGAAAATTGAGCGTGGGAGGGGGCCTAAGTGCCCTCCAATTTTTTGGTCACTTAAAAAGGGCACTAGAACTTTTAATTTCCATTAGAATGAGCCCTCTCACGACATTCTAGGACCACTGAGTCGATACGACCAACCCTGAAAAAAAAAAAAAAAAAAAAAAACAAATAAACACGCATCCGTGATCTGTCGTCTGGCAAAAAATGCAAAATTCCACATTTTTGTAGATAGGAGCTTGAAACTTCTACAATAGGGTTTTCTGATACGCTGAATCTGATGGTGTGATTTTTGTTAAGATTGTATGACTTTTAGGGGTTTTTCCCCCCTATTTTCTAAAATATAGCAAATTTTCTAAGGCTTGTAACTTTTAATGGATAAGACTAAACTTGATGAAACTTATATATTTAAAATCAGCACTAAAATGCAATTCTTTTGATTTAAATATTGGTATCAAAATTCCATTTTTTAGATTTTCGGTTACTATTGAGCCGGGTCGCTCCTTTTGTTACCACTTGTTCGTTACCACAAACTATTTGAAAGAGTTCTGTTTCGTGTCTAAGAGGCTTCAGAAATTGTGAATCAATAAAACCAATTTTGGTCCGCCATATTCGGCCTTGGGGTTTACTGGGATTTATTTGGGTCCCTGTCTACACGTCCTCTAAGTATGAAAAAAAAATCGATGCTACCAAATTATTTCCTCACAATTGGATGTCCTCTTCGGCTGAGTCTACGTAAGTTGAAGTTTTAAGCCAATAAGAGGAAAAACAAGAGCTAAGAGCTCATATGGCACTTGTGACGAGGCGAGAAGAGCTAAGAGCCAAGAGATCATATGGTATGAGCTCTAACAAAATTCTATGAATCAATAGATTGATTTAAAAAGGAAAATAAGAGGCTTAATGCCGGTCAAGATTTAAAATAAGAGCTCTGAGTCACAAAGTCCTTCTAAATATCAAAATTCATTAAGATCCGATCACCCACTCGTAAGTTATAAATACCTAATTTTTTCTAATTTTTCCTCTCCCTTTTGCCCCCCAGATGGTCGAATCTGGGAAAACAACTTTATCAAGTCAAATTGTGCAGCTCCCTGACACGCCTACCAATTTTCATCGCCCTAGCACGTCCAGAAGCACCGAACTCGCAAAATCACTGAACCCCTCCCCCCAACTCCCCCAAAGAGAGCGAATCCAGTACGATTCTGTCAATCACGTATCAAGGACATTTGTTTATTCTATCCACCAAGCTTCATCCCGATTCCTACACTCCAAGTGTTTTTCCGAGATTTCCCCCTCCAAATCCCCACAATGTCAAAAGATCTGGTCGGGATTTGAAATAAGAGCTCTGAGACATGAATTCCTTCTAAAAATCAAATTTCATTACGATCCGATCATCTATTCGTAAGATATAAATACTCCAATTTTCATGTTTTCCAAGAATTCCGGTTCCCCCCTCCAACTCCCCCGAATGTCACAGGATCTGGTCGGAATTTGAAATTAGAACTTTAAAGCACAAGATCCTTCTAAATATCAAATTTCATTAAGATCTGGTCACCCTTTCGTAAGTTACAAATACCTCAATTTTCAATATTACCCCCCCCCCCCAATTCCACCTAAGAGAGCAGATCCGGTCCAGTTATGTCAGTCACGTATCTTAGACAGGTTTCTATTCTTCCCATCCAGTTTCATCCTGATCTCACCGCTTTAAGTTTATTCTAAGATTTCCGGTCCCCCCAACTGCCCCCCCCAATTACGCTTGATCCGGTTGAGATTTAAAATAAGATATCGGAGTTACGAGGTCCTTCTAAATATGAAGTTTCATGAAGATCCGATCACTCCTTCGTAAGTTAAAAATACGTCATTTTTCTTATTTTTCAGAATTACCCCCCCCCTCCCCCGCAATTGAGCGGATCCGTTCCAATTATGTAAATCACGTATGCAAGACTTCTGCTTATTTTTCCAACCAAGTTTCATCCCAATCCCTCCAATCTAAGCGTTTCCCATCATTTTAGGTTTCCCCACCCCAAACTTCCCCCAATGTCACCAGATCCGGTCAGGATTTAAAATAAGAGCTTGGAGACACGATATCTTTCTAAAAATCAAATTTCATGGAGATCCAATCACCCGTTCGTAAGTTAAAAATACCTCATTTTTTCTAATTTTTCAGAATTAACCCCCCCCCAACTACCCCAAAGAGAGCGGATCCGTTCTGGTTATGTTAATCAAGTAACTAGGACTCGTGTTTTTTTTCCACCAAGTTTCATCCCAATCCCTCCACTCCAAGTGTTTTCTAATTTTTAGGTTTCTCCCTCCCAACTCCCCCCCCCCAATGTCACCAGATCCGGTCGGGTTTAAAATAAGAGTTCTGAGCCACGATATCCTTCTAAATATCAAATTTCATTGAGATCCGATCACCCGTTCGTAAGTTAAAAATACCTCATTTTTTTTATTTTTCAGAAATACCCCCCCCCCCCAAACTACCCAAAAGAGAGCGGATCCGTTCCGTTTATGTCAATCATCTATCTAGTACTTGTGTTTATTTTTCCCACCATGTTTCATCCCGATCCCTCCACTGTGTTTTCCAAGTTTTAGGTTTCCCCCTCCCAACTCCCCGCCCCCATCACCAGATCCGGTCCTGATTTAAAATAAGAGCTTTAAGACACGATATCCTTCTAAACATCAAATTTCATTGAGATCCGATCACCCGTTCGTAAGTTGATAATACCTCATTTTTCTAATTTTTCAGAATTACCCACCCCCCCCCAACTACCCTAAAGAGAGCGGATCCGTTCTGGTTATGTCAATCATGTATCTAGGACTCGTGTTTTTTTTCCACCAAGTTTCATCCCAATCCCTCCACTCAAAGTGTTTTCCAATTTTTAGGTTTCTCCCTCCCAACTCCCCCCCCCCCAATGTCACCAGATCCGGTCGGGTTTAAAATAATAGCTCTGAGCCACGATATCCTTCTAAATATCAAATTTCATTGAGATCCGATCACCCGTTCGTAAGTTAAAAATACCTCTTTTTTTCAGAAATACCCCCCCCCCCAAACTACCCAAAAGAGAGCGGATCCGTTCCGTTTATGTCAATCATCTATCTAGGACTTGTGTTTATTTTTCCCACCATGTTTCATCCCGATCCCTCCACTCTAAGTGTTTTCCAAGTTTTAGGTTTCCCCCTCCCAAATCCCCGCCCCCATCACCAGATCCGGTCGGGATTTAAAATAAGAGCTCTAAGACACGATATCTTTCTAAACATCAAATTTCATTGAGATCCAATCACCCGTTCGTAAGTTGAAAATACCTCATTTTTCTAATTTTTAAGAATTACACCCCCCCCCCAACTACCCCAAAGAGAGCAAATCAGTTCCGATTATGTCAATCATGTATCTGGGACTTGCGCTTATTTTTCCCATCAAGTTTCATCCCGATCCCTCCACTCTAAGTGTTTTCCAAGATTTTAGGTTTCCCCCCTCCAACTCCCCCCAATGTCATCAGACCCAGTCGGGATTTAAAAAAGCTCTGAGACACAATATCATTCCAAACATCAAATTTCATTAAGATCCAATCACCCGCTCATAAGTTAAAAATACTTCATTTTTTCTATTTTTTTCGAACTAACCGGCCCCCACTCCCCGCCCCCAGATGGTCAAATCGGGAAAACGCCTATTTCTAATTTAATCTGGTCCGGTCCCTGATACGCTCGCCAAATTTCATCGTCCTAGCTTACCTGGAAGTGCCTAAAGTAGCAAAACCGGGACTTTAGGTTTTCCCCCTCCAACTCCCCCCAATGTCATCAGATCCGGTCGGGATTTAAAATAAGAATTCTGAGACACAATATCATTACAATCATCAAATTTCATTAAGATCCAATCACCCGCTGATAAGTTAAAAATACTTCATTTTTTCTATTTTTTTGCGAATTAACCAGGCCTCCACTCCCCCCCCCCCCAGATGGTCAAATCGGGAAAACGACTATTTCTAATTTAATCTGGTCCGGTCCCTGATACGCTTGCCAAATTGCATCGTCCTAGCTTACCTGGAAGTGCCTAAAGTAGCAAAACTGGGACCGACAGACAGACCGACAGACCGACAGAATTGGCGACTGCTATATGTCACTTGGTTAATACCAAGTGCCATAAAAAATGATCCTATTTTGAGACATTAAAAGTCGATACAACCAAATTGCTGTAGCTTTGCCCCAGGTCGCTTTTGCAGAATTTGAGACAAAAAATTCAGCAATATTTTGTTAAATATTCAAAGCCCAGTATCTATAAGTATATATACATCTATAAGTATCTATAAGTATATAAGCAAGTATTTTTTGGCCCATTTTTAGGTGAGCCAAATTTCTTTTGATCAACAAAATTTCGGGTGACCTAATTTTTTTTATACGAATTGGAGTCTTATTGGCCTAAGGACTTGCGAATACACGTTCTAAGCAAAAAAAAGCTTTTGGCCTACTTAAGGCCAAACATATAAATAATTAAAACAACAAACATTTGCGCCCCTTTTCGAGTCAGCATGATTTTTTTTGGTTTACTGAGGTCTATATATGTAATTCTCAAGCTAATCAAGCAAATTCTCGGCTCATTTTTGGACAGTGTTCTGGAATAAACCAATATTATTTTTCATTACCTTTTTTATGAATTGGAATCTTTATTTTCGTGGGCCTTGTGCCCCTCAACTTTATTTTTTTGTACGTGAAGGACGACACCTTAACCCAGGAGCCTACCGATGTAAGCTTCAAGCTAAAAGGGAAAAAGGTTGTTTCATACAATTTCGAGTCCGTTTTTCACCTTTCACCAGGGATAAAGAGACATTCTTTATCTCTATTTTTCCTGTACATTCTGATTTACTTGGCTTCAGGGACTTAAGTGTTAAGACTCGTACTCACGGATTTCGAGGTTATGTTACATGAATTCTCATTTTTGTCACGTATTCATGAAACTAAAAATCACAAACATAAGCCTTCGGACTTTGGGGCATGTATAATTTTAATTCGATATGCCACAGAACATGGGTTCTGCATGTTTTAAAGAAAAACCATTATTAGTTGATGATGTGTTTTGTATTTTTACGTAATTTTTATTAATTAATCCCTATTCTTAGGGACAATTTTTATGAAGGCACAAATTTATGAGTGACTAAGTATTTTGAAGTTCAAATCATAAAATATAAATAAAATAAGATATACTTGCAAAACGATTAGACAAATGAATGGTAAAGATCCCCACAACTGCTTACGACCCGTGAAAGAAAACTAGAGGCTGTGCTAGATTGATTCAACATATGGGTGATCTACACATAAGGAGAGATAAAATAAATCTTTAGAAACTTGGTTTTTCTAGCTTAATACTTGAACAAAACACAAGATATACACAGTTTCTCACTGACAAGCTTGTGTTAGTAATTAAAAAAAAAAAGCAAAATCAGCAGCCAAACAAGAACTGAGAATGTACAAAAGCACACACCTACAAACCTAACCTTGATTAAAACGTGCTCTTAGCTCAGAATCAATCTCATTCAATAGAAGACTAAAACTTGCTTCAATACCGAGTTCATACCCTGACATATCATCAATGAAGGAGGTAACACATTCCTCCACAGTCTCATCTGTAATTTAGATTTTTTTTAATATGTATAATGGACAAAATTAAAATGTCAATATTGCCACTTGTGCTTGTGTCATCACAGCTAATAGTAGTAGCTTTGGTAATATAGATATTTGGTTATTGTTCCCTTAATGGTTTATAATAAAGTAATTCAAAGCATTCTTCTGGTATATATTAATGATTATTTGAAGCTTAATATAATATTAAGATTCTAAATAAGCCATTTCGGAAGTCTGAGATAATTTCGAGTTTTGATTATACATTCCTAAGTTTTTCTGAACATGGCCGAAAAGAAGAGATTTTGAACTCCATAACCATATTGCTTTAATAATAACCATAGTAGAGATGTGTAAGTTGAGATATAATTTTAATAGTAGAATATCTCAAAATCTTCTAATAAACTCCCAAATGAAGCCCTGTTGTATAATTAGAAATCCTAGCACATTTACGAAAAAGGTATGGCAGTACTAACCTCTTTTTCTTTGCACTATAAGTTTACAAGAGCTATTTAAATTAGGGGAAACAATTAAAGAGTTGACATAGCTTAAAAAACCAATTTAACTCTCAGTTTTCATTCCCAACTGAGTGAATAAGCAAATCCGGTAAAATATCCCCTGTCCTGTTTCAAAAAATTGTCTTTCAGGCTCGAGAGATAAGTAATTTTCAATAGCGATCGTTTCTGGGGTAGCTAAAGTCAAGGAACAAGATGCAGCAAGGTTTTAGAATATACTCAAAGTTTGTCATTAGTTTAAATAGGCCCATGCAGACTCACCAATACCTGGTAACAACTTCTGTGCTTCTTGATCAAGTTCACTCAGGGTTAAATTAGTCTCCCATTCCTCCAAAGGTGTCAAGCAGTTAGTACTTCGAGGTAATTCACTATCAAATTTATTTACCTTATTTAAGTTTCTCTCAGAATTTGTTTTACATCTATAATCTTCGTAAAGAGATTGACGAATGGCTTCATCAGCTTCTAATGATACAGGTCTACTTTTACTACTTCCAGAAGATGTGGATAGGCGCATCTCTTGCTTAGTCGTCTTTAACCAATCCGAAAGCAGGGCCGCTTTAAGTCTGCTGTTTTCCTTTTTGTGTGTACGAGGAAGTGAGCCAAACATAGACCCTGATTCTGAAGAATCACTAGGAAAATTTGAACCGAAAAATATATTCTGAGGCAAAGAGCGCCTTGGTGGAGGAGGAGGTGATTTTAAAGCTGGATTCAAACCTCCAGATCTTAAAGGTGATATTCTCCCATCAGAGTAAAAGCTACCTTCTAATGTGGTGATACTTGATATGGATGTCTGTCTAGAATGTGCTGGCGTTCTTTGATTAATTATATCTTCAACAGGTGGTGGTGGTACTGGGGGAGGAATTTGAGTATAAATTTCTTCTCTTTCAAAATACTGCTGCGTTCCTATGAAACTTTGATTGATGTCTTCGCAAGTGATCCGTGAATTATGACGGGAATGATTATGACTGGAACTATTGAGATTTGTCACCGGTGAAAAATTTTGGCAAAGCCGATTGAATAAGATTAATTCCTTTTCGTCAGGGTCCGAAGAAGGAGAGTTTGGCCTAACGGGTGGTAATGGACTATTTTCAGCAGAAGAAAAATCCAAATCTGAGTAATAAATATTTTCAAATTCAAAGCATTTGTTTCCAATTCTGTCTTCTATTAAACCGTTGCTGGGTACACTTGGAGCAGAGGCATTCCTTTGCAGAGCAAAATTTCGTCTTCTTACAGCTGGTGGACTAAATGCACCAAAACGAAAACGTTTAATTACCTCAGTTGAACTTAGTCTGGGAGGAGGCTTAGGGATTTGACTATCACTAGAAAACTTCACTGTCTTACTAAAACTTTCTGACATTGATAAAGTTCTCCTATTCTCAGAGCTTAGATTAATGTTGCCAAAGTTATTTTCGGTTATAATGAAGCTGTCATTGCCAGAGTTTTGATTTGATACTTCAATCAATTCGCCATCTTTTATACTAGATTCTTTGTATTTGTCTGTCAATGTAGATGGTGTTTTAATTTCTTGTAAATTAAATGCGAAATTAGGATCAACATCTTGTACTTTGGAGCCAGAAGAAGCTGGTGCCAAGGCATTTGCTGCCAAAAGAAAATGTGACTCAGTATCGTGAAATTTTTTATAGTTGTTCAGAACAGGTGGAGGAACTTTAATTGAGTCTTCCCACTTCAGCTTAGTTTCTGGCTTTTTTAAGATTACCGCGCGTTCCTGCTCTTGCCAAAATTTCCGTAATTCACTCACAACATTCTTGTGTGATAAACAGTCCATTTTGTTGGATTTTTCAATATTTTCATTTTTAGTCATGTCATCAAAACTAGTAGGTTTCCTAACAGGCTGTGGACTCAAACTAGGATATGGGCTTCCGAAAGACTTACTTTTAGTTAAAGCAAAATTGCTTTGTTTAGCTTTTGAAAAAGTAGTAAATATTTTGGTTTCTTCTTGACCCTTCACGATTGGAACCTCAATTACCGTACAAGGTGTCATACTTCGCGAGTCAATACTCTCACAGCTTGCATCAATAAAACGTCTAGGAAGCTCTGTTGAAGGCTGATCTCTACACAGGGAAACTGGACTACTGTCCTTTGACGTATCCTGTAGACCTGGTAAATGATTCAGGGTATAAACATCTGCAGTACTGGTTTCCAACTTAGAATAATCAATGGAATGTTCATGAGTAGTGGTTTGCGTATCGTTTATTTTCTCTGATGGACAATATTCCTCTGTTTCATTATTTGACGGAAGGGTTGTTAAACTATTGCTTGCATTCCCAGGAGAATCAACAGCTACAGAGTGGCCATAAGCCAATTCTTTGGATTCTTGTGGAAATTGCAATTCATTAGGAATTTCCTTGAAAATTGTGCTGGTCTTTTGCTCTTCTTTTTCTTCATTTAATTTTTGGCAAAATTCACTTAATTGGTCTTTTGATTCTTTCGTATTGGAACTGAGTATCGTTTCTATTTCTTTATTTGCCTTGTCTTGGTGTAACGGTAATTCTCTTATAGACACTTCGTCAACTTCTTTGCCCAGAAAATTTCGTTTAAGAGCCTGCATTCGATTATATACTACCCTACAAGGATTAGTTGTGTTTTGCACATTTTGTCCAATATCTTTTTTATTATCATAGTCAGATTTTGAAATTTTGTCATTTTTATGGTCATTATCATTGTTGGGACCGGCATTTTCAAAATCAGGTTTTTCAATCACTTTGTTATTATCTCCACTTTGAGCTTCATTGCAAGAATTATTCTTGAACATTTTTGAAAACGAAAAAACAGAGCGCTCATTAGATTCTTTTATCTTGTCTTTGCCAAAATTAAATAGCTTAGTAAAACTTCTTCGATCCGAAGCTGAGGATTTCACCGGTTCATTTGGCAGTGACATATCGTCGTCAAATTGTTTTGTTTGTGACCTAATTATACCGCTCTCACCTTCGTCACCAATTCCAGTTTCTGAAGAGTCATTAGTTAAAGTGACGACAGGGAGAGGCAATAAAACATCTTCGCTATCTCTGTTAGAAACTATTCCCGCTTTCTCTTCGACGTCTTCGCGGAACCCAGATAGTTCAGCAACAGGCTTTGGAATTTCTGAGAGTAACAAGCTACGGCGATCGGGACCATTTTGGCAGAGTTTATCTAAATGAGTCATAAGGTCACTTGGACTAACATCATTAAATGTTTCAGAAGCAACAGAATAAGCATCTGATTCATCACTATTTTCAATTATAATTGGCTCAGCTCGTACAAAGCCAGACTTTGATGAAATGTCAATTGAATAGTTGTGTTCACTTTTTATATAAGAATCAAAAGCTTCTTTAAGCTTATTATAAGCTGTCGAACAGCAAGAACTGTTCGTGTCAATATCAAAAACTTCTTTATTTATTAGTGACAATCTTGGCTGAGGGGTTGGTTCATAGCGTGTTTTAATTTCTTCGATCGTAATTGTTTTTTCGTTCTCGTCTTCACTTGGATATTCTAAAGCATCAAAACTTGAACCAGCTTCACAATTTGAAATTTCTGATAAACGAATTGACTCTTCTTCAAATTGTATTGCATCACTTTCCCCTTCTGAAAGGAAAGATTTTGTAGGCGAAAACAGAGGTTTCCGAGTTTCTAAAAGGTGACCGTCTAAAGTTTCTTCGTCTTCCTCTGAAAGGGATTCAAGAGCAATACTACCTCTATTACTTAAAACATCAGATAATGTATCACTAAAATCACGACTACTTCGAATCTCAAAATCACTCACGTCGCTACCTTCTTCAGGTATAACATCCAAAAATCTCCTTGGAAAATATATTGGAGTTCTTTTTTTAGGAGCTGGACATTCTTCCTTGGATAAAACATTGTCGTATTCTTCAATATCAGATTTTTCAGTATCTTCATAGTTGCAGTGAATTTCTCTAGTCATATCTGTTTGACAAGTGCTGTTAGAATTTTCTATTTTTTGCTCGTCAGTTTCAGATTCTTGTTTAATAGAGTCCAATAGTTTTAAAAACTCAGTAAGTTCATCTATCGAAAGTCCATTTTGATTCCCTGATTTGGAAGAAACTTCACCCCCATCTGCCATACCCCTCTCACCTGTTTCAGAAGGGCTTTCAGAGGAACCAATGTCTTCTTTTTGCATAGGAGCAGAGATTGCAGGCATATGGGCTGGATACCATGCTGTTGGAGGCATTGGTGCAACAAACCGTTCCTGACATGTAGGTGGACAGAGAATAGATAACGGTTGTTGACCATATGGACATTGTTGGCACGAAAAATTGTGGGACGGTGCATACATTGGCAGTGGAGGAGGGACAAAGGCTGGAGCCATATGAGGAAGTGTGTAAAATCCCCTAGTAACACATTGGTACTGATGTGTGTTACAACATACTGGAATTGCAATGGCTGGCTGAGCTTGTTGTTTAATATCATCACTTCGTAACTGGGACTCTATGTCACTAAGTATATGGGAGATCCCTTCAGTTGTGGCTTGCAACTCAGTTCTACTTTTACCTTTTACCGGAGGATATTTCGGGATTAAATCATCGATATTTTTGCTTTTTTGAACGTTCTCATTAACAGCGTCTTGTGGAATAATATTCCTAGGCTTTATTTTAAGAGCTATGTGGATATCATCTTCCTCGGAGCTTTCAATTTCAACTTTGCCTAAACTCTTACGAAAAGTCACTTTTTTCGCTCGTGAATTTCGATCGATGCTCGACTCCCTTTGACCTTCAAGGTTAGCCAAACTCCCAAAAGAACCTAATTGAAAAAATGAAACTTTTCAAAACCACACAAATTTACAGTATTATTTTCCCTAATCAATTAAAATAGATTATTTTGTTGTTTATATAATTCTTCCTAGCCATCAGTTTGAGGTTTTAAATTTTCCTTTTATTCAGCTTCCGAATAAAATATTGAGAGACGAAATTCTTTAAATTATAAATGTCTTCAACGTAAGTTATGTTCAACATGACCATAGTTTATTTATGCGAAAACTACAACAAGTTGAAAAATCATTTTACTACACGAAAAAAAAACCGTTTTGATTAGTAATTCAAAAGAAAACTTCAGACGAAAAACGGTTTACATTGTCACATTGTCATGAATTTGACTATGTATATAATATAGGGGCAAAAAAAAGCCAAAATTAGTTTTAACGAATATTTGGGGCTTGGATGCTACCCAAACATCCCTTTTTTATTGACTCAAGGGAAGAAAAAAGCTCTATTTTTTTATTTATCAGAATGTTTTCAACAGTAAATATGGCTTATTTTTAGCTTTAACTCAGTCAAGAATCTTTCATAGCAAAACTAATACGACGCTAGCTTTCAATAAACAGTACAAGTTCGTGAATGAATGTGCAAATAAAGCGTAGCTAGCGAGGGGGAAACCCTGAACTTTTCAGAGAAAACCCCTTTCAGAAAAATGTGAAACTTTACGTCTCAGAATACGTTTTTTCAATCAGTTTTAAGGCCCCATATTCAAGATTGTGATTTTGTGCACCTCTATCTGCATAGCGATGAACAGCAAAAAAAAAACAAACTCACCCTCGATTAAATTATCTTTTGAATCATCTTGCAAACCCAATTCGTCTCTCTTTTGGATCTTTTCTTTTTCTTTGCTTTCTAGAAGAAAAAATAATAGTAATACACTTAGCTTATATGTTAGTAATCAAATAATTCATGGCAACAAACCGTAAGTACAGAATAATCTATACCAATAATAACCAAAGATCTAAAAATACGAAGTTTAGAAACTAATTGTAAATAAAAGTTTTCATTTTACACTCAGTTCAAATATCTAAAATCTGTAAAATTTACAAACACAGATTAAAATTTATTACCATAAATTTTTTTTGCCTAATTTTGGAGAAAGGAAGGCTAGAATACTCGAAAAAATGGCAGATTTTGATGATAATTGCACCATCCTTAGAGCCCTATTGGAAAATTTTTGGTCACAACCGAAGAGAAATTGTGACTGCTTTTTCGCTTTTTAAGATCTGCCTTATTCTTGGGTTTCATGCGAAGGGAAAATACTTAAATTAAGATTCAAGATACTTATGAAGATTCAGAAGTGAATGAAGGGCAGCTAGACCCCATTCCACACCCTTTCTCCCCCGACGTACATCTCAACTAAGCGTCAAACCCTGTCAAAATTTCAAGATAATCATCTAAATCAGAGAGGTGAACATACAATAAAAGGCTGTGAAGGTAACATCATTTAGGCGGCCCGCAGAGTAAAAAAGCTAAGTTATAAAGGTTTCCCCATTTATCTAAGGCATATGCCTTCATGTTTTTCTGAAAATGTCTTCAATATATCTTTTTCTGGCCACTTGGTACGTTTGGTGTCGTCTTAGAAACTGGAAAGTTATCAGCTAGGAAATCATAAATCATGTTAAAATGATAGGAGGCAGATAGGACAGAGGAGGGGCTAACAACGTTTTGTCTTCAGTTTGTTAAGCATTTTTGCACTAGTATCTCCACAGGAGCTTGTAATCTATGTGCGGTAAGTATTAAGGTAAATCAAAGTATTAGTACATGGAAACGAAAAGTCCCCAATATGTCTAGAAAGGGTTAGGCTATCATTTTGAAACTGACAAGGAGTGTTGAGCAGAAGACGGGGGAGAATATTAGACCTTGAATTGTGACAGGGGGAGGGAAGAGAGCTAAATCGGAAGACACAACGTGCATCCAGGTTATAAAAATAGCACATCTGCATAATATCAGGAATGGGAATCCAGGTAGAGTTGGTGACACTATGTTCACCCAGGCCAATCTACTTAGGGTAAAGTTACCTATCAACAGCTATTAGTATATGAACACAGCTACAAACCAAATTGAAAAATTTGAGAAGAAGTTCATATAAAAGCAAAGTAAATTCCAGAAGTAAATAAGGCTGGTTCAACAAACTTTGAAGTTTCCGATTATGCAAATCTAAAACCTTTTCTTTACAAAATTATGGCCCCTCAGTCCCTTGCCTTAGAAATATGCAGACTTTTCAAGTTGGCACAGATACTTGTAAACTTTCTTGGCTACAAACCAAATTAAGAAACTGAACCAAACGCTCATTTGAAGTAAGTAAATCTCCATTTTGAAAAACATTCGTGAACAAAATATAGATTGCGGAACCGTAATGGCAAATACCAATTATTTCAAAAATTAATAGAGCTAGATATTCAATAGATCTAGCATTTTAATATATAAAAACTATTATATTATCAGTTTCAAACTCCTTGCGTGTCGACTTTGGGTGAAAAAAACCCTCCTTTTTATTCTTGTGCTGCTTTTATAATAGCCAGTATAAGCTTAACAGTACCCTACAACTTTTTTAATATTAAATTATAAACGAACTAGCTGTTGGGGTGGCGCTTCGCGCCACCCCAACATCTAATTGGTGGGGGCGCCGCGCGCACAAGTCGTTACGCGCCATTGTAGTTGTGTCCCTGTGTCCCACCTGTGAATATAGATAGATATATATATATTTTTAACTACGTAAAACTTGCGAATGTACAACATTCTTGGCTGTCCCATTGTCTGTGCATATAAATAGATTGTCAGGTTTACCGGCTCTTGAACATGCAACATATAATTGTTCATGGGAAAAACAATCTGTATTCAGATCTATACCTCATTATTCTAATGATTGCCCTTGAGCTTTGTTGATGGTGATTGCTAATCGAACATTCCCTGTGTCCCTGTCGTCATTTATATATCCCCCTGTGCCCCCCGGCGTCCCCTTTGTTGTTGTTTTCCTGTGTCCCGGTCGTCATTTGTGTCCCGGTGTCCCAGTCTGTAATTTCTCTTTGAGTGTCGCGGTCGTCATTTATATTCCCTGTGTCCCGGTCGTCATTTTTGTCCCGGTCGTCATTTGTGTTCCGGTGTCCCGGTCTGTCGTCATTTATATTCCCTGTGTCCCGGTCGTCATTTGTGTCCCGGTGCCTTGTTGATGGTGATTGCTAATCGAACATTCCTTGTGTCCCGGTCGCTTTCTCTTTGAGTGTCCCGGTCGTTATTTATATTCCCTATGTCCCGGTGTCCCGGTCGTCATTTGTGTCCCGATGTCCCGGTGTGTAATTTCGTCAATCAACAAACATGTACCACCCCAACACCTAGTTGATGGGGGCGCTTCGCGCCAACCCCCCAAGCCCCCTCGCGCGCGCAAGTCGTTACGCGCCATATTAGTTACGCGCCATTGTAGTTGTGTCCCTGTGTCCCACCTGTGAATATAGATATATATATATATATATATATATATATATATATATATATATATATATATATATATATATATATATTTAACTACGTAAAACTTGCGAATGTACAACATTCTTGGTTGTCCCAATGTCTGTGCATATAAATAGATTGTCAGGTTTACCGGCTCTTGAACATGCAACATATAATTGTCCATGGGAAAAACAATCTGTATTCAGATCTATACCTCATTATATTCTAATGTTGCCCTTGAGCTTTGTTGATGGTGATTGCTAATCGAACATTCCCTGTGTCCCTGTCGTCATTTATATATCCCCCTGTGCCCCCCGGCGTCCCCGTTGTTGTTGTTTTCCTGTGTCGCGGTCGTCATTTGTGTCCCGGTGTCCCAGTCTGTAATTTCTCTTTGAGTGTCGCGGTCGTCATTTATATTCCTTGTGTCCCAGTGTCCCGGTCGTCATTTATATTCCCTGTGTCCCGGTGTCCCGGTCGTCATTTTTGTCCCGATGTCCCGGTGTGTAATTTCGTCAATCAACAAACATGACGTCAGTCGACACACAAACATGACGTCACTCGACACACACACACACACACACACACAGACAACTTATTTTTATATATAAACGAATATTTACTTTTATTTGATAAACTGTCTTCGGTAAAAAGGTAAAAGATAAATGATACGGCGTTAGACTTTACAGTCCCTACAGGCGGTGCTGATCTCCGTTTCTTGGCCCTTCACCCAGGAAGTGCAATGGGGGGTTGGGGACCAACCATCTTGGAGAATCAAAATCATATTGAGGAGTGGGGGGGGGTAGATGATGCTTAAACTTTTTCAAGGCTATACTACTGGTTACTAAGCCTTTTAAAGATATGAGTAGGATTACTACTGTTTTCTTTTTCAATCCATTTTTTGCTATTAGTCGAAACAACAGTATTCAGCATTAAAGTGAGTTAACGAAGTTCCAACACCAGGTTTCATAATATAAATTCCTAAATGAAGTAGCAAAATTAGACTATGTATTAAGATCGGTTAAATTTTGGATTTTAGTGTTTAATTTTCTATCAACAAAAAGAGCATTATAGATTCAGAGTAAATTTTGTGACAAAGGCTGAATTTGCTTTATCTTAACTCCCCTAAGAAGAAGAAAAAGTAAAGAAAAAAGAATCGACGATTTTGGTTTAAGAACATAATACTATTCTAAGTTGGCCTAAGAACAGAATATGTTCACCCCTCTAGACAAATCTTTACCTTTCAAACGGTTCGTGGTAACGAACTGTAAGCAAGGAGCGACCCGGCTCAATAGTAACCAAAAGTCTAAAAAATGGAATTTTGGTACCAATAGCTACATCAAAAGAATCGCATTTTAATGCTGATTTTAAATATATAAGTTTCATCAAGTTTAGTCTTACCCATCAAAAGTTACGAGCCTGAGAAAATTTGCGTTATTTTGGAAAATAGGGGGAAACACCCCCTAAAAGTCAGAATCTTAACGAAAATCACACCATCAGATTCGGCGTATCAGAGAACCCTACTGTAGAAGTTTCAAGCTCCTATCTACAAAAATGTGGAATTTTGTATTTTATGCCAGAAGGCAGATCACGGATGCGTGTTTATTTGTTGTTTTTTTTTTCAGGGGTGATCGTATCGACCCAGTTGTCCTAGAATGTTGCGAGAGGGCTCATTCTAACGGAAATGAAAATTTCTAGTGCCCTTTTTAAGTGACCAAAAAATTGGAGGGCACCTAGGCCCCCTCCCACGCCATTTATTTTCCCAAAGTCAACGGATCAAAATTCTGAGATAGCCATTTTATTCAGCGTAGTCGAAAAACCTTATAACTATGTCTTTGGGGACGAGTTACTCCCCCACAGTCCCCGTGGGAGGGGTTACAAGTTCAAAACTTTGACCAGTGTTTACATATAGTAATGGTTATTGGGAAGTGTACAGGCGTTTTCAGGAGGATTTTTTGGTTGGAGGCAGGGGTTGAGAAGAGGGGAATATGCTGGGGGAACTTTCCATCGAGGAATTTGTCATGGGGGAAGAAAATTTCCATGAAGGGAGCGCAGGATTTACTAGCATTACTTAAAAAAAGAATGAAAAAGTTTTTTTTCAGCTGGAAGTAAGCACCAGCATTAAAACTTAAAACGAACAGAAATTATTACCCATATGAGGGGCTCACCTCCTCCTAATACCTCGCTCTTTACGCCAAAGTATTTTTAGTAATTTCAACTATTTATTCTACGGCTTTTGTTATTCAGGGGTCATTCTTAATGAATTGGGACAAAATTTAAGCTTTAGTGTAAAGAGCGAGGTACTGACGAGGGGGCGAACCCCCTCATATATGTAATAAAAACATAAGAATACAAAAGTTCTTTACGTAAGCTAATTTATAAGTTACGTATATCTTTTACTTATAAAAAGATTCGTAAAAAATTAAAAGTTCTAGTTGCCTTTTTAATTAACCGAAAATCGGAAGGCAACTAGGCTTCCTCCCCCGCTCTTTTTTTCTCAAAACCATTCGATCAAAATTATGAGAAAGCCATTTAGCCAAAAAAAAATAAATATACAAATTTCGTTTTAATTATTCCTCTGCGGAGAGCCAAAATCAAAACATACATTGATTCAAAAACGTTCAGAAATTAAATAAAAAGAATAAGTTTTTTAAATGAAAGTAAGGAGCGACATTAAAATTTAAAACGAACAGAAATTACTCCGTATATGAAAGGGGCTTTTCCTTCTCAACGCCCCGCTTTTTACGCTAAAGTTTTTTACTGTTTTAACATGTAGAGTTAAGAGAAAGAGTCAAACTTTAGCGTAAAGAGCAGAGCGTTGAGAAGGAAAAGCCCCTTTCATATACGGAGTAATTTCTGTTCGTTTTAAGTTTTAATGTCGCTCCGTACTTTCATTTAAAAAACTTGTTTTTTTATTTAATTGTCCTAAGGATCAGAATTTTATTTGTCTACGTCTGATGACGACCATCAATTCAACAAACAGCAATTCTTAAAGAAAGATAAAAAAAAACAAGTTTCTTCAACTGAAAGATAGTAGCAATAAAATAACTTAACAGGAACAAAAATTATTCCCCATATAACGAGGCTTCCCCTCCCTCATCCTTCACTCTTTACGCTAAAGTCATAAATCTCTTTAAAAATACTTCTCATTCAAATTCAGTGGTCCCTGTGTTTCAGGAGTCGTTCTTAAGGAATTGGGTTAACATTTTAGCGTATAGAGCAGGGGATAAGGAAGGAGAAACCCCCTCATACGAGATAATTTCCGTACTCCTTACTTTCAGTTGAAAAAATTGTATTTTATTATTAAAATCTGACTGTTTCTCAAATCATACCAGAAAATAACCCCCAACCCCTCTGTAGAAATTACCCTGAAAAATTCCCCCGAAAAAATATACCACCCTTCCCCACGAAATTCTTCCCATGGAAGATCCTCTGTCTCTCGGACGAACAACTCCCGTATATTTCCCAATAGCATATAAATATGTAGACGATTAGAAAATTGCATAAATTGAAGCCTTTTCTCTAGTGACAGGGATGGGGGGTACATCATCCCCAAAAGCACAGTTATTGGACTTTTAAAGAATCTTGAACATAATGGCTATCTTAAAATTTTGATCGAATATCTGTGAGGGGAGCTTGGAAGGGGGGCTAGTTACCCTCGGATCTTTTCCGAATTTAGAAAAGGCATTGGAACCTAGAAATTCCGTTCAAATGAGAAGTCTTCTAATCTTCTAGGATCGTTGGCTCGATAGGAGAACCGAAACGCACACACACACACACACACACAAAAAAAAAAAAAAAAAAAAAAAAAAAAAAAAAAAAAAAAAAAAAAAAAAAAAAAAAAAAAAAAAAAACATCACGCATTCGTGATGTTTCTTCTTGCAAAAAATATAAGATTTCATACTTTTGTAGATAAGAGCTTCAAATCTCTACAGTAGAATTCTTTTATATACTGAATCTGATGGTGTGATTTTCATTAAGATGTGTTGACTTCTTGACGTTTCACCCCTTTTTGAAAATAAGCCCCCCCCCCCCGAAATGATTGCCTGACTTTTAAAAACCTAACAAAATGAATATAACTAAATTTTGTTGCGTTTCTAAAGTTTCTTTTTGTAAGCCCCCCCCCCTGCCGAAAAAATTCTTCAGTGAAAGACCCCTCCCCCAAAAAAAACAGGATCCGACCCTGGTTGCTAAACTCTTCAGCGTCCCGTTGTAAATATCACGACATGGTCAGCCCTAAAAATCAAGGGGTTTCGAATGCTTATTTTGATTCAATAATTCAAATTACTTCCCAAAATATTAAATAGACAAAACTGGGTTACCTGAAATAGGCTATGAGCTAATATTCTTTTCCTCAAATGAAATTTATAATACGCAACAGAAGCAGAGATAGAACTGATTTGAATTAAAAGGGTAAACATGCAATTTCATAATTTTATTCTTTCTTTAAAGGAGGAGTTTCATTTGATGGAAAACAAGATTAGCACTTTTTGTGGACGAGCAGCCAACCAAGCATACAGTTGACATTCGAGATAAATCCTAACTAGCCAGCGGAACCTAAACCCTGGATATCAGCTTAACCTCAAATTGTACCAAAGCAATAATTGCATAATAAAATCTCGTTTCTACTGCCAAGTAAATGCGAGATTTAAAGTTACGAAAGCGAGGAACAGCAAATAGTATAGTAAATTCATCATGATTTATTTTAAAATACGAGAAATGATGGGGACATTCGTGAAGGTCTAATGTTTAGGGTTGAGGATAATTTGATTCTTGGATCTTGCAATAGATTGCGCACAGTGGAGAAGCACAGTGCATTTCAGGTAAAAATTCGGACTTGTATGGCCTTAAAAAAAAAAGAATTAGCCCGACCAGCTGTGAATGCAAAAAGAAGACTTCTGGTCCACCAACTCCAGACACTAGATTTTCCCAATTATACCTGACATTCTTTACGTCCAAGAAAAAATACAGATGAGGTAGCTGTACTTTTCTTTGCATACCAATGCTCTGAAATTTTTTTTTTCAAAACCATAAATGAAATACTACTTATGATTGACTGCTAGAGTATATAAATGTAAAGATATAGACAAATGGAGGTAAATCAGAATGATCTAGATGTTAAATTCCTGGTAATATATAAAGGTATACATATGCTGTCTTAATAAGATTGAAGGTCTGAATGTTGTTTCGTATACATTCAGGGAAACTAAAGTCTATTTAAAGATAAAAAAAGGGCGTACATGAGCTTCAGTTTGCATACTTTAAGCTACTGTACCCGGCCCTGCGTGGAATTCCACTGAAGTCACATTTCTTGGACCCTTTTGGAGATTTTGAATGAAATAGCTATTTCCAAATTTGTATTTGATGCCCAAGAGGACTACAGGGGCTCCTAGGGGTAAAAGAGGAAATTAAAAGGGGCTGACTGCCTCAAATTTGTTTTGGGCATAAAACACCACAAGAAATTCCAATTTCGGATTGATTGATTCCCCTTCCGAGTTTTTAACAAAATTTATTTTTCAAAAGGTGACTGAGGTGAAAAATAATGCATGATAGACATGTCACTCAGTGGCCATAAATAG
Organism: Artemia franciscana; assembly: GCF_032884065.1. Lineage (NCBI taxonomy): Eukaryota > Metazoa > Arthropoda > Branchiopoda > Anostraca > Artemiidae > Artemia > Artemia franciscana. Next base: position 26,165,777 of record NC_088877.1, read on the forward strand.
GGGAGGAGATAGTGCCCCCCCCCAAATTTTTGGCTCCAAGATCTGAAAATTCTTTTTTGAAGGGGGGAGAGATTTTAATGGGGATTTTTTTCAGATTTCCATTAAAAAATGGAAAAAAACAATTTACCGCACCCTAGATTCTCGTAAATTGACGTGGCTGAAACCGCTCTTTACTATGCCAACGTCAATGCATTGACTGACGAGGCGTGATATGAGCACCATCATCAAAATGATTAGGATTTTTTTATTATTATTGTAGTATTAACCTTAGTTTTGTAGTCAAAATATATATACCAGCTTTATTTAAAACCAAACACTATTTGTGAGAAATGCAATTAGTGTGATTGGCCATTGGACAATCGTACTTTTAATATTAATGGGTTGAATAATAGATTGTTAAATCATCCAGGATGATGCCCCTCCTAAACTACATACAACTACATTCTCTACACTGAGGTTTTAAAGTATTTTAAAATACTTCATATTCGATTGCAATGTATTCCAGTATTCCAATTAATGCTTTTTTCTTTAACTTTTCCTAAAAAATTTGCAATTTTGTTATAAACAGAGAAGCATGTTTTTTGTATGCTGATTAATTTTAATATTACATTTTATTACTAAAACCCTAGATATGGTGATTTCCTTTCAAATGAGCCCTCTCCCAACACCACCGGTTCAGAACGACCACTCATGGGGGAAAAATAGAAAAAAAGGAGACACATCACTGCTTCCCATGCGAAAAAAGTAATTTTCTTTGTTGGTCACGATCGAGGACCGTAATTCTTATATATGGGGGTAATACCAGAAAGAAATAAAAATAATATAGCATAAAATCAGCTTGCCTAAAGGCAAACAATGACATCATTCAACTTCATACTTGAAGAGAAGAGCCATAATAAAAAGGAAATTAGTCAACCAACAATCAGTCAGTATTGTTTACAACCGGCAATGCCAATGTATGAACCATAAAATAATGAACTATATTGTCTCATTTCACTGATTTTCTATAAAGCCTAGTGTTGTTTATGTAAAAACTTCACAAATGCCGGGAGTCCTCCCTTTCTAATATCCAGCGGAAACAAATTCCATCATCCATAAATGCGCGCTGTTTTATAGGAAGGTTAATTAATAACTGAGCTTCGAAATGCCATGTGATTCTGGAACGCCTCCTCATCAAAGGATGCTTTAAATATGAGAATTGAGAGGATACAAAAACAGAACAGAACTAAAATACTGATAAAAGGGGCCTTTCAAGCAAAAGAACCACACACAAAAAAAAGTTTTCAAATGTACGAGCAGGTTATCAAGTTCTGCATACTCGTTCTATAAAGCAGGCGAACAAGAGATTTACATGTTGTTGATGTATATTACATGTATGCTAGTAGCATTAATTTATATATTGCAGAAATTAAATTAATTTAAATATTGCAAAAACCCGCGAGGTCTATAAGTTCTAAAAAAGTTGAAATTAATAAAATATAAAGAACAACAATAAATGAAAGTTAAGGTATTTAGGCAAAAAGATTAACCTGCAAATAATATTAGCGTGATCACGAAAAGATAGATTCATCCACGAATTTTCTGATTAATTTTACCCATGATTCCTTGCATCCTAGGATTTATCAATAAACGCCGGTTATAAGTCCCAAACAAGCTAGTAAATGACAATAGATAGAATATTATCTAGTTCATAGCACCAACTTATAAACTTTTGTAGAGTAGAAACATAAAGTATTTTTTTACAGCATAAAAATTATGCATTTTATGACGCTTTTAAATACTTGAGTTCGTTTAATTTGTCAGACGTCCGTAAAATGATCTCCATCCAATGAATGGCTCTCTTTTCTGTTTTAATTAAATAAAAAAAACTAATTTTTTTAGCTGAAAGTAAGGAGCGACATTAAAACTTAAAACGAACAGAAATTACTCCGTATATGAAATGGGTTGTCGCCTCCGCAATACCTCGCTCTTTACGTTAAAGTTTTTAATTGTTTTAAAAAGTAGAATTGTGGCAAAGAGTCAAACTTTAGCGTAAAGAGCGAGGGATTGCGGAGGGGACAACTCATTTCATATACGGAGTAATTTCTGTTCGTTTTAAGTTTTAATGTCGCTCCTTACTTTCAGCTAAAAAAATTAGTTTTTTTTATTTAATTTCTGAACGTTTTTGAATTAATGCATGTTTGGTTTTGGCTCTCCGCACATACATTATTAAAATGAAATTTGTATATTAATTCTTTTTTTGGCTAAATGGCTTTCTCTTAGTTTTGATCAGACGATTTTGAGAAATAAGGGGTGGTGAAGGAGGCCTAGTTGCCCTCTAATTTTTCAGTTACTTAAAAAGGCAACTAGAACTTTTAATTTTTAACGAACGTTTTATTAGTAAAAAATATACGTAACTTAAGAATTAACTTACGTAACAAACTTTCATAGTCTTATATTTTTATTATGTATACGAGGGAGTTTGTACCCTCGTTAATACCTCGCTCTTTACACTAAATCGTAAGTTTTGTCCCAATTCTTTAAGAATGACCCCTGAATCAGAAAGGCCGTAGAATAAATAGTTGAAATTACTAAAAATACTTTAGCATAAAGAGCGAGGTATATATCTCCTCCTAAATACCTCGCTCTTTATGCTAAAGTATTTTTAGAACCTCTCATATGCGTAATAATCTCTGTTCGTTTTAAGTTTAAATGCTACTCCTTCCTTTCATTTGAAAAAACGTTTTCATGTTTATTTTTCATTATTTTCTTATAGTAATGCTAGAAAATCCTGTGCCCTTTTCATTAAATTTTTCTTCCCCCATGACAGATTCCTCCAAGGAAAGATCCTCCAACATAGCCCCCTCCCCTCAGCCCCACCCCCAAACAAAATAAAATCCCCCTGAAAACGTCTGTACACTTCCCAATAACCATTACTGTAAACACTGGTCAAAGTTTGTAACCGTTGACTTTGGGAAAAAAATGAGCGTGGAAGGGGGCCTAGATGCCCTCCAATTTTTTTGGTCACTTAAAAAGGGCACTAGAACTTTTCATTTTAGTTAGAATGAGCCCTCTTGCGACATTCTAGGACCACTTGGTCGATACGATGACCCCTGGGAAAAAGAAAAAAAAAACAAACAAATAAACACGCACCCGTGATTTGTCTTGTGGCAAAAAATACAAAATTCCACATTTTTGTAGATAGGAGCTTGAAACTTCTACAATAGGGTTCTCTGATACGCTGAATCTGATGGTGTCATTTTCGTTAAGATTCTGCGACTTTTAGGGGGCATTTCCCCCTATTTCCTTAAATAAGGCAAATTTTCTCAGGCTCGTAACTTTTGATGGGTAAGACTAAACTTGATGAAACTTATATATTTAAAATCAGCATTAAAATGCGATTCTTTTGATGTAGCTATTGATATCAAAATTCCATTTTTTAGAGTTTTGGTTACTATTGAGCCGGGTCGCTCCTTACTACAGTTTGTTACCACGAACTGTTCGATTAAAATGTATACATCATAAAGAATCAAACAGTTCGTGGTAATAAGCCGTAAGTAAGAAGTGACTCGGCTAATAGTTACGGTAACTCTAAAAAAAAAGAATTTCGATAATAATTAACACATCAAATTAGATTTTTTCTAAATGCTGGTCCGAAGTATATAAAATTTTTGAAGTAATAAGTTACCTATCAAATACTACGTCCCTAACAACTTCTAGATGACTCCTTCTTTCCTTGCAAAAAAGTGATCCGATCTTGATGAAAATTTCACTATCAAATATGGATGTTCAAGAGCTCTTTAATGTAATTTTCAATCCCCTAAATACAAAAGTGCGAAATTCCCTATCTTTTGGGACAAGGATATTTTTTCGGGTGAAAAACATCTGAGTGTTTTCATTTGACCAAAAATGACAAATTCTAGTGCTCTTTTTAAGAGCAAAAAGAGATTATAGGCCTAAAACTCTCCTCCTGAGCCAATTTCTCCCCCCTCCATCAGTCAAAACGGTCAAAACACAAATGAAATCTCCCTAAAACATATGTTACTTTCCCTATTCATAACATGAGCAAGGGCCCTTGTTATGAAGAATTGCTATTTTTTATATAATAAAAGATAAATAAATCTTAAATGAGAGGTGGGCTTTTTATACATTTTCGAACTTGAGATCTTATGGATGTCATTGGAAAGAGCATCTTAGGTTTTTCAAATACGTTTTGGAACAGCGGCCCAAACTTATGCAAATGACCTTTAAATGAAAACTTAATCAGTGAACGGCATTAGAAAGGTGAACATATTGCTGCAAGCTCGATTTCACAGAGAATTTATCTGAATAATCTTAATAGCCTGATGATTTTCCCGTTTTAAATTATGTGCCTTTTTCAGGATTAAGGGATAAACTTCGGAGAAAGGTGAAACACTGTAACATGTCGAACTGAACATCGAGAACAAATATATTCTCGCATGATTGAAAGGTTCCAAACCCTCTTCTCTCCTTATCTACCACAAATACTACGATAAAGATGGGTAGTCGAAGCAAACCAATGGTTGTAGAATATTGGGAGATGGCTCTTTCAACATGAATTACAAGGTCGTACGCACCTTTTATGCGCTGGAAGTGACTGAAGAATAGCAAGGCCATTCTCTTTCGCCTTTTTTTTTTTTTTTTTTTTTTTTTTTTTTTTTTTTTTTTTTTTTTTTTTTTTTTTTTTTTTTTTTTTTAGTGCAGTTCCATTGTAGCAGGAAACATGACATGAGATTGAAAGTCAAAACATTTGTTACCATGAGAAAGTACGAAATGTGTATATATTTTTTTTCTGGAGGCAAACTCTCTGAAATACTCAGATTATTATAGTAATAAAAATAGAGATTTAACTAAAGATAGATTGGTTTTTCACATGAAAGTAAAGAGCAACGCTAAACAAAGAAAAACTGCATATGAGTTGGAATTTTGAAACAGTAGGCCTCTTGAGATAGTTACATGAAACACAAAATAGAACCGTATGATAGGAAAGCAACCCCAAATACAATCAACTTAATAGCATTTTAGGATTCCTGAGAAAATAATTTAGTTTTGTTCCAAGTTGGGTGACTGTTCATGGGATTTTTCTTGGCAGACATTTGAAACAAAGGAGAAAATTAAACTCTAGCGTCATCGAGTGTTTCTGAATTTCAAACAGGTAGTTTTACTTACACAGAAAATTATGCTAGAAACTTAAGATTTGTACCTCAGCCTTAATAATTGTTTTTAAAATAAGTACAAGCGGATCGAGCTTCGCTCGTTGAAAACCAAACCAAAAGTAAAAATTTCCACGTCAGTAGAAAGATCTATATAAAAATAAAAAGTCCGAAGATATTATGGAACAACTTGTCTTATATACAAAAATCAGAATTTCGGTAATAACTACTTACTCTCTTCTTTGGTTGGTCGCCGTATTAGTTACGCGCCATTGTAGTTGTGTCCCTGTGTCCGAAAATTTGCATTTATATTTGTATAAATGAATTTATATAAATATATATTGAATTATTGCATTAGGTGCATTATATGTTTATACTAGCTGTTGGGGTGGCGCTTCGCACCACCCCAACACCTAGTTGGTGGGGGAACTTCGCGCCCCCCAAGCCCCCCCCCCCGTGTGCGTAAGTCGTTACGTGCCGTATTAGTTACGCGCCATTGTAGTTGTGTCCCTGTGTCCCACCTGTGAATATATATATATATATATATATATATATATATATATATATATATATATATATATATATATATATATATATATGTTTTTAACTACGTAAAACTTGCGAATATACAACATTCTTCGCTGTCCCATTCTCTGTGCATATAAATAGATCGTCAGGTTTACCGACTCTTGAACATGCAACATATAATTATCATTTATATATCCCCCCTGTGCCCCCGGCGTCCCCGTTGTAGTTGTGTCCCTGTGTCCCGGTCGTCATTTATATTCCCTGCGTCCCGGTCGTCATTTGTGTCCCGGTGTCCCGGTCTGTAATTTATCTTTGAGTGTCCCGGTCGTCATTTATATTCCCCGTGTCCCGGTGTCCCGGTCGTCATTTGTGTCCTGGTGTCCCGGTCTGTAATTTCTATTTGAGTGTCCCAGTCGCCATTTATATTCCCTGTGTCCCGGTCGTCATTTGTATCCCGATTGTCCATGGGAAAAACAATCCGTATTCAGATCTATACCTCATTATTCTAATGATTGCCCTTTAGCTTTGTTGATGGTGATTGCTAATCGAACATTCCCTGTCTCCCAGTCGTCATTTATATATCCCCCCTGTGACCCCCGACGTCCCCGTTGTAGTTGTGTCCCTGTGTCCCGGTCGTTATTTGTGTCCCGGTGTCCCAGTCTGTAATTTCTCTTTGAGTGTTTTCTCTTTGAGTGTCCCGGTCGTCATTTATATTCCCTGTGTCCCGGTCGTCATTTGTGATCTGGTGTCCCGGTCTGTAATTTCTCTTTGAGTGTCCCGGTCGTCATTTATATTCCCTGTGTCCCGGTCGTCATTTGAGTCCCGGTTGTCCATGGGAAAAACAATCCGTATTCAGATCTATACCTCATTATTCTAATGATTGCCCTTTAGCTTTGTTGATGGTGATTTCTAATCGAACATTCCCTGTGTCCCGGTCGTCATTTATATATCCCCCCTGTGCCCCCCAGGGCTCAAGTTTCAAAGTTTCACACAAATAGGTTTTGTTTTACTTTTTTGTTTTTGAACTGACTAAAGATTTCACTTTGTTCGATGACTCTAAATATGTAATTTTATTAAGTTTATGATTCCCTTCAGATTAATCTATGTAAATGAGATCTGTCAGGGAATCAATTCAAATCGCCAAAAAGTGTAAAATATGATCAGAAAAATTGGAAAAATTAAATCTTTTTCGTCAACTGAAATTTAAAAAACCAAAGGCCAGACAACAATTTATTTACATAGAAATATTAATTTTAGCATAAGTAAAAGAAAACCTCGTTCCAGAAGTACAGATTTAAAACCAGTTTATTTAAATTTATTTGACCTTCCTCCCCCCCCACAAAAAATAAAGGCACCATTTTGTTGTATTTTCTGTTCAGATAAGACTTCGAAACATCCAAAGTCCATTGAAAGTAGTTCAAAGAGCATGAATTTATTTTTCTTTCTTTTTGAATGGCTAGCAATATCAAGAAAAAAAAATTACAATGGAATATTTGATTAAATCTCTTTATATATAAAATCGAGTGTCTCTCTGTTTATTCTTGTATGCAAATGTGCTTGCACTGAAAAAATAGACAAACTGTTTAAGCTAAAAATGCCAAATTTTTCCAAAATATTCTTGAGCCAAGAGAATGTGTTTGAACCGCGGAAATCCATGAAAATTCATTTTGTTATGACACCATGTGAGGTTCGAAGGCCCGGGATGCTAGTCGCAGCGACTGAAGTGAGCTGAAGGAGTTGATAAAATGCCCGTAAAGCCCCCATTATGCAACGAAAGCTTTTTTGCAAGCAATTCATGTAATTGCACAGATTTTAGGATAGTTTCTGCCTGGATTTTGAATGTCTAGCGATGTTGAAAAAAAAACATTTTACTACCAAAAATTTTATAATATTCAACATTACTATTACCATCCGCATTCATTCTATCTAATCACACAGCTTTTACAATATTTTCTGTTCAAATTTTGGAAACATAGTGATGTAGAAAAAAGAAGATCAAAAGTAGAATAATAATATATATTATTTTGTTTTCAGCAAAGCACGAATAACGCTTGAGCTTTGAGAAGACTTAGGGGAGGGACACTAGCACTAGTCTTGTTCGTATGCCTGAACACACTACCTTCTATTGTTTATTGGCTTAGCTACTGAAAAAAGAAATCATCGTCATCTACCTTTTTGTGCATTAGTTGAAGAAATTGTAACGAGACCCTTAAGAATTCATTTCCTGAAGTATTGCTTTATTTCACTAACGGTGTTGGAAATAGTATTTCTTTAATAGCACAAAGAAAGTAGTTGAGCTAAGTAAATGGAACTTTTAGGAATCGAATCAAATATCGACTCTTAAAACTCTCTGAAACTTTATTCCCACGGATGAAGCTATTTCTTTTTCAAAATTCACAGAAAATTAACAAGGAAGTCCTTTTTACCCTACTTAGATGTGTCCAAAAAGTGGTTGTCTGATATTAGTAGCGATCAAGGAACAGCTTAACCAATAAATCAAGCACGTTCTTCGAGATATTCCATATTTTACTTACATATGCCTATGCCTTCATATAGAGAGTACTCCAATTTCCTAATGGCTAAGCCTACACAAAAAACTAGCCTATTTGTAAAAATCCACTTCTAATTCGATCTAAACAGGGAGTCCTCATTGATAATATAAGGAACTGACAGAGAAAAACAAGATGAATGTTTTATATACCCAAAAAACTCAAAATTCCATGAGGGTATAGGTACAAATTTGAGAATCATCAGTTCAGTTTCCGAAACTGGTCCTTTTTTAGACTAGTGCTACACAAATGTAATATTCGTGGGTTACACAAATGAGACTGGTGGATCCCATTCACCACCCTGATAATAAAGCTAATTTTTTTTTTGTCAAGTACCCTTTGCAAAAAGTTACTGATACCACCACAAATAGGCAATGACAGTGCTATCTTGGATTAATGCATACAATGATAGATCTATTAGTAAAAATAAAAATGAACTTGCCTACCCACCATTCTCCTCTGCACAAAGTGAGTCCCCATACAAAAGAAAATACAGGTGTACCTGAATGATTCTTTCCATGTGTTTTTCAGTGATTGTAACCAAAAGATCACCACTTTCAAAGACGTAAGTTTCTGTTTTTGATCATAGGGATTCCAGTGGTATACTTTTTATTTCGATCCGACTTGTTTTCAACATGATTAATTTCGGGTTACTATGGGCCGTGGTTCGGTCTTTACTATGTTGCAGCTACCACTGCAACTGCAATCATGTACACCGCATGACAAGCACTAGCCGTGGCAGTTCTTTGCCACGTGTTGCTTAAGTGGCTCACAGGTGGTGGAGCAAATGGCATTCCATTATGTACACCGGCTGTTAAAAAGTGGGTAGCTCCTTAGTTACAACTAGGAATAGTTGTGAACCAGCCTTGTGAATGCATCATGAAATTTGTGATGCATATATTCGCCTTTTTTTAAAAGTTTTATCGAATACGAAAAATATTGGAACTGCCGTCAACTAAATAGCGTTCTTGGCATAATTATTGAAGATGAGACCTGATTTAGGTTACCTCCCAGTTGATGGGAAAGACACGGATTTCGAAAGATATTTATGATAGATCATTAGTTCCGCTCCTAATCTGATCAACATAGCAAATGACAGAGATCCATCCAACAGAATTCGGGAAGTTCCAGTTGTTTGAGATTCTTCTCTCACTCGAATACCCACACAAAAAGTCATTTGATTACCGTTAACATAGCGTTATGTTTAGAACATAATTAATTAAAACAGTTTTTCTGATAAAAGTAAAGAGCAAAGTTGAAACTCAAAACGATTAAAAATAATAGCTTTGTATTTTATGCAACGTATATCTGCAAAACTGATGCAACAAACAAAACAAGATTAGGAGCAGAAAATTCCTTAAGTATCCTGCAGAAATAACAAACCCATTTATAAGGCTTTCAATAGTTTCTCACCTTCAGGGTTGCCAACTTGTTCACTTTTCGTATGAAATGGACTCTTTTTTACCTTAGAGGGGATGCAAAAGAGTCAAAATCACTCTTTTTGGGTGTTACCAACGTGAATTAACCTAAGGAAAAGGGCTACCAACTTGCACACTTTATGTTTGAAATGCACTCTTTTACACCTCAGAAGTGATGCGCAAGCAGCGGCAGCCGTGCGCATGCAAAGTTTTTGACTCGCACTCTTTTTGAGTAAAAATCACTCTTTCTCGGCCTTGGTTTGCACTATTTTTGGACATCAGCAGTTGGCAACCCTGCTCAGCGGCGAGAAATCAATAAATTTCTGTATACAAGCTAATATTCTATAAAACTTAAACAAGCTCAGTTTTCAGTAAAGTGTTAGTTTTCAAAGTTCAACAAATGTAGAAAATGTCCCCAGTCAGTTTGTTTCAGTCATTTTATTTCAGCCAGTGTTGCAGATGTATGTTGCACCAACTGCAAAGCAATAATTTTTATTCGTTTTAAGTTTCAACTTCACTCTTTGCTTTTATCAGAAAAACATTGTTTTCCTAAAGTAACTTTTTCTTCGTTTCAAAGTTTTTTGAATATACACAGTAAATCTTACAAGAAGATTTTCGTCTCACTTATGCGAAGAATCTAAGAAGTCAACAAGAGTTTTTGTTAAAGCAGGAGATTAAATATAGGGCTTATTTTACAACACTGTCAAATTTCCCACAAAAAAAGAATCCGCAAATTTGTCAAACAGTTCGTGGTAACGAACTGTAGTAAGGAGCGACCCGGCTCAATAGTAACCGAAACTCTAAAAAATGGAATTTTGATACCAATAGCTACATAAAAAAAATCGCATTTTAATGCTGATTTTAAATATATAACTTTCATCAAGATTAGTCTTACCTATCAAAAGTTACGAGCCTGAGAAAATGTGCCTCATTTTAGAAAATAGGGGAAAACACCCCCTAAAAGTCTTACAATCTTAACGAAAATCACACCATCAGATTCCTTGCGTATCAGAGAACCTTGTTGTAGAAGTTTCAAGCTCTTATCTACAAAAATGTGGAATTTCGCATTTTTTGCCAGAAGACAAATCACGGATGCGTGTTTATTTGTTTTTTGTTTTTTCTTTTGTTTTTTTGTTTGTTTTTTTCCCAGGGGTGATCGTATCGACCCAGTTGTCCTAGAATGTCGCAAGAGGGCTCACTTTAACGGAAATTAAAAGTTCTAGTGCCCTTTTTAAGCGACGTTTTCAGGGGGAGTTTTTTTGGTTTGGGAGGGAGAGTTGAGGTGGGGGGTTACGTGGGAAGGATCTTTCCATGGAAAACTTTTCATGGGGGACAAGACTTTCAATGAAGGGGGCGCAGGATTTTTTAGCATTATTTAAAAAAACAATGAAAAAATAAATATGGTAAGTTTTTTTCTACTGAAAGTGAGGAGCAGCATTAAAACTTAAAACGAGCAAAAATTATTGCGCATATGAGGGGTTTACCTCCTCGTAACACCTCGCTCTTTACGCTAAAGTATTTTTAGTAATTTCGTTCTGAGCCCATACTGGCTATGCATGACGTATGAAAACAAAGAAAGGGAATAAAAAATGAAAAAAGAAAAAAAAATATGTAAAAAAACGAGGATTTTATCAGCCAGTAGCTAAATATGAAAAACAAGCAAATATTTCGACAAGGACCTCCGCCAAGTCGTCCTCAGTGCTAAAAAAAAAGAAACACAGAAGAAAACAAACAGCAAAATCTAACCTTTATAAGTGAACTACACGAGAGGAAGAAAGACACTGACTCAAACAACAAAAATCAAGTTTAAATCAATGAAAGAGAAGTTTAAGTATCCTTAGATTGAATAAGTATCCTTTGCCTTGCAACATATTTCGCCTTTCTACAATTTCGGTTTTCATTAGATATGCGGACAGGTTGTCTTAAATTAGACTGGGCGAAAGTATTCATAGAGTCTTTTAATATTAAATTATTATAAATTGGGCTTAAGGAAATATCTCCCGTGTCTCTATTTATAGCCAAATTTCTATTTATACGCTTTTTTTTTTATCTCAATTGCCTCTTTAAAAGATTGCGGTAGACCATTTACGGTAGATATTAAAGTTGCCTCTTCAAAAAGAACTAAATGGTCAGGATTTTCGTATATATGCTGGGCCAGAGCTGAATCAAAGTTGTCATTTTTATTTTCCAATCTCAGGGACTTATCTATTGAAATTTTGTGTTCTTGCAATCGTTCCCCTAGTTGTTGATTGGTCCTTCCAATGTAAAATTTTCCACATGAACACGGGACTCTGTAGACACCACTACCTAGTATAGGGTTCGTTTTATCCTTTCCCGAGTTGAAAAAATGTTCAACTTTTTGTTCAGTTTTGAAAGAAACAGAGTTTGAATACAACAGTTTGAAATAATCTAAACAATTATAAAGGTTTAGATTTTGCTGTTGTTTTCTTCTTTGTTTCTTTTTGTTTTTGAGCACTGAGGACGACTTGGCGGAGGTCCTTGTCGAAATATTTGCTTGTTTTTCATATTTAGCTACTGGCTGATAAAATCCTCGTTTTTTTACCTATTTGTTTTTTCTCTTTTCATTTTTTATTCCCTTTCTTTGTTTTCATACGTTTAGTAATTTCAACTATTTATTCTACGGCCTTTGTGATTCAAGGGTCATTCTTAAGGAATTGGGACAGAATTTAAGCTTTAGAGTAAAGAGCGAGGTATCGACGAGGGGTGAACTCCCTCATATACGCAATACAAACATATGAATATAGAAGCTCGTTACGTAAGTTAATTCGTAAATTACGTATATTTTTTACTAACAAAAATGTTCGTAAAAAAATTAAAAGTTCTAGTTGCCTTTTTAAGTAATCAAAAAATTGGAGGGCAACTAGGCTTCCTCCCTCTCTCCTTTTTTCTCAAAATCTTCCGATTAAAACTATGAGAAAGCCATTTAGCCAAAAAAAAAATTAATATGCAAATTTCGTTTTAATTATTTATGTGCGGAGAGCCAAGATCAAAACATGCATTAATTAAAAAAGTCCAGAAATTAAATAAAAAAAAAACAGTTTTTTTTAAATGAAAGTAAGGAGCGACATTAAAACTTAAAACGAACAGAAATTACTCCGTATATGAAAGGAGATTTTCCTCCTCAACGCCCCGCTCTTTACGCTAAAGTTTTTTACTGTTTGAAGAAGTAGAGTTAAGAGAAAGAGTCAAACTTTAGCGTAAAGAGCGAGGCGTTGAGGAGGAAAAGCCCCTTTCATATACGGAGTAATTTCTGTTCGTTTTAAGTTTTAATGTCGCTTCTTACTTTCATTTGAAAAAAACTTGTTTTTTTTTATTTAATCACAGAGAGAGATCAAAGGGTTATATTACTTTCGGTATTTTTTGAAGAGTTGCAGTTAAAGAAATACAATTATTTATTAAATATGTAGAGATCTTTGAAAACTGAATGATATTAACAGAGTTTTAATATAGCCAACAAATACCGTAATTTACAGAAACCTTTGTTATTGTTGTTGAGGCAATTTTTCTGCCGTAATGCTAAAAAGAATTTTTGACTTCTCATATGAAATACAGGAAATCTGATCATTAAAATCAAACTGTTATAAAGAATAAAAAGTTTAATAAAATAAAATCCAAATTTAGGATGGAGCACTGCTCTCCCATTGCCTTCTACAACAGATCAGTGTGTGACGCCACAATCAATGACCAATCCATGCACATCTTGATGGCAGAGGGGGTGGGGGGTGAAACTCTTAGAGCTGTGGATTAAAATCGAACGGTTGTAGTATCAAGCCATGGCTAATTGTAGAAAAAGCCAAAACAGGAAGTCCGATTATGTGAGAGGCAAATCTGGCATTAACCCCCCCACCCCCCTTATTAGGATTGTATAAAAATGATGTTAGTTCATTTGTTAATAGATAAGTCTATGTGTTATCCGTCCATGCGTAATTCCTAGGGCAGAAGAATTAAGGTAGATAGTAATAGAATTAAGATAGTGATAGAACCTATAATTTTCCAAGTGTTTGGTTAAATGGCACAGGTATCCGAGTACTGCGATGTCCCAGTACTCTGCTTGCACCGGGGAAAAAATATAAGACATATTAGTGTTTCAAGTGCTTTTGCAGATTTCCTCAAAATGTGTTATCGTAATTTGCTTTCACTGTTGGAATAAACACAAATAGTATTTATTATTATTATTTTTGTATAAGCTTTGAATTTGAGTGAAAACATTTTTCGATTCAGGATTTTTTTTTCCAAAACGTGCTTTCTAACTTTTCCCTTACTATGAAGTCTGTGAGGAAAGCATTACAGAGGGGAATATTAAGCATTTGGTCAAGGATTTTTGGCCACGGTGGCTTTGATGGTAGTGTTTACATGTTTCCAAGCCTATCCATTCGGAAAATGACACAAAAATCCTATTTTTGAGGCTAAACGTCACTTTACGATGACACCGCCAAGCACATTCTTTTCAGGCGTAATATAGGCTAAGCATTAATTTTCAAATAAGGTTTTAAACAACTTTCTATGATGTTTTAGGTGCCCCACTAGCGGTGGAGTATTAAAACGAATAAATAAAAAATACAATAGAGTATTATGCTCTTCTTCTAAATTCCTGGAAAATTATTATCGTAATTCATTTTTACTGTTGAGGTAAACATAAATGGTAGTTTGTATTCCAAAATAAAAGGGCGTGCTTTATTTAGTTTTCACTTACTAAGTGGGCTGGGAGGGAAAGCCTACAAAAGGGATAGCCATAAACCTCCAATTAGAGGAATTCGACCATGGACGTCCATGGACCATGGACGACCATTCGACATTCGACGTTTTTTGCCTCATTTTCCTTATTTTTCAAAAAAACATTTTCAAAAAAAAATTTTTTTTCATCCATCAAAAATTTCCCTGTGATGTTGCAGTAGCCTGCTAACTCATGTACAAATAAAGAAGGAAAAACGAGACACATTAGTGCTGCTTATGTAAACAGGAGATCTTCGAAATTCACATAAATTTGTTTTCCAAAAAACTTGTATTACGATCATCCTAAATGACAGCTATCATAAATGAATTAGCAATTTTTTTCACTGAACAATTAGTTTCAAAATACATATTTAAGCTTTCAGTCACTATCAACCGTTGTCACTCTTCATTAGGCTGCAGCTATCACTGCGACCCCGATGAAAAATATGTCCCTATTCCAATTCGAAACATCAATGGAAGATCTTAATTAACTTGGGAATTGTCCTGCTCGTTAGATTTACTGAAAAATGCTTCCAACAAATCAATTTCTGATATTTGCCGCTGTTTTGAAAATTCAAATAATCTACTAGGAAAACTACCTTTCTTCATACTGCCTACTACTTTTCTTTTATGAAGAAACAATGTCAAATTCTAGAGGAATCCCAAAAAATAGAATGAAACCTTTACGTCAGAAAATTGTTGTCACAAATTCCAACATAGTCGTCCTCTGCAACAATAAAAAAATTCGTTTAACTCTATAAATGCATTTGAATGTGACATAATTCGCATAAAAAATATTTTTTTAAAATAAAGGCTCCAAAGTAAAGTCAGCCAAAGAGTGCACATCCTGCACTTGGCCCACCAAAATACTGTCAAGCACCACCGTTGGGTCATGTTGGGAGTTGCCCCACGTTGGGAGTCATAGCTATAGAGTATCAGTTACTATGGGGCCGAGTCGTTCTTTGCTTAAAGTTCATTACAACGAACTTTGTGTCTAAGCGACTGTTTGCTTGTCTCTCTCACTATGCCTGTGTGTCAGAGCGGGTGTTTGAATGTTTCCGTGTCTCTCTTTGTGTGTTTTTGTGTCTGACTCTGTTTGTTTGTAGGTGTTTTTGTCACTTTCTCTCTCTCTCTCTCTCTCTCTCTCTCTCTATTATGCCTGTGTGTCTGAGCGGCAGTTTGCCTCTCTCTCTTACTATGTCTATGTGTCTGAGCTGCTTTTTGCATGTTTCCGTGTCTCTCTTTGCGTGTTTTTGTGTGTGATTCTGTGTGTTTGCATGTGTTTTTTCTTTCTCTCTCTCACTATGCCTGTGTGTCTGAGCGGCTTTTTTCTTTTTCTCTCACTATGCCTTTGAGTTTGAGCAGATATTTGTATGTTTCCATGTCTATCTTTTGTGTTTGTGTATCTGACTGTGTATTTTTAGATGTTTTTATCCCTCTTTCTTTCACACTATGCCTATATGTCTGAGCGACTGTATCATTTTCTCTCTCATTATGTCTGTGTGTCTAAGCGGGTGTTTGCATGTTTTCGTATCTGTCTTTGTGTGCTTGTGTATCTGACTCTGTCTTTTTGTAGGTATTTTTTTCTCTCTCTCTCTCCCACTATGCTTGTGTTTCTGAGCAACTATTTGCTTGTCTGTCTGACTATGACTGTGTGTCTGAGCGGATGTTTGCATGCTTTCGTGTCTGTTTTTGTCCGTTTATGTATACGAATATGTTTATTGGTAGGTTTTTTTGTCTCTCTCTCACTATGCCTGGGTGTCTTAGCTGTTATTTGTTTGTCTCTCTCACTATGCCTGTGTGTCTGAGCGGGAAGTTTCATGTTCCAGTGTCTGTCGTTGTGTGTTTATGTCTCTGACTCTTCGTGTTGTTAGGTATTTTGGTCTCTCTCTCTCTTTCTCTCTCTCTCTCTCTCTCTCTCTCTCTCTCTCTCTCTCTCTCTCTCTCTCTCTCTCACTCCTGTGTGTCTGAGCGGATGTTTTCCTGTCTATCTAACTGTGCCCGTGTCTCTGAGTGGGTGCCTGCATGTTTCCGTGTCTGTCTTTTGCGTGTTTGTGTCTGAATGTGTGTGTTTGTATTTGTTTTTTCTCCCTCTCTCACAATGCCTATGGCTCTAAGAGGCTGTTTACTTGTCTCTCTCACTTTGCCTATATGTCTGAGCAGAAGTATGCATGTTTCCGTGTGTGTGTTTGTATGTCTGACTTATTAGGTTTAGATGTGTTTTTGCCTCTCTCTATCTCTCTCTCTCTCCCCCCCTCTCTCTCTCTCGTTATACCTGTGTGTCTGAGCGGCTGTTTGTATGTCTCGCTCACTATGCCCGTGTTTCTGAGCGGGTGTTTGCATGTTTCTGTTTCTGTCTTTGTGTGTTTGTGTGTCTGACTCTGTGTGTTTGTATGCGTTTTTTTTTCTTTCTCTCTCTCTCTCTCTGCCTCTCTCTCTCGCTATACCTGTGCGTCTGAGTGGCTGTTTGCCTATCTCTCTCACTATGCCTGTGTGTCCGAGTGGGTGTTTGCATGTTTCCGTTTCTGTCTTTGTGTGTTTGTGTGTCTTACTCTGTGCGTTTGTAGGTGTTTTGTCTCTCTCTCACTATACTTCTATGTCTCAGCTGCTGTTTGCTTGTCTCTCTCACTATGCCTGTGTGTCTGAGCAGGTGTTTGCATGTTTCTGTGTCTGTTTTTGTGGATTTGTGTGTCTCACTAAGTGTTTTTGTAGGTGTTTTTGTCTCTATCTCTTACTATGCTTGTTTGTCCGAGTGGCTGTTTGCTTCTCTCTCTCACTATGCCTATGAGTCTGAGCCGGTGGTATGCATGTTTCAGAGTTTGGGTTTGTTTTGTTTTTGTGTCTAACTTTGCCTGTTTGTAAGTGTTTGTCTCTCTCTCTCTCTCTCTCTCTCTCTCTCTTTCTCTCTCTCTCACTCTGCCTGTGTAACCGAGCGGCTGTTTGCCTGTCTCCCTAACTATACCTGTGTGTTTGAGTGGGTGTTTGCATGTTTCCATGTCAACCTTTACGTGTTTGTGTGTCTGAATCTGTGTGTTAGTATGTATTTTATCATCTCACTCTCTTTGCCTGTGTATCTGAGCGACTTTTTGTTTGTCTATCTTTATGAGCCTATGAGTCTGAGTGGGTGTTTGTATGTTTCCGTATCTGTCTTTGTGTGTTTGTGAGTCTGGCTCTGTGTGTTTATAGGTGTTTTTGTCTCTCTCTCATTATGCTTGTGTGTCAGCCAGTGTTTGCTTGTCTCCTTGTCTGTCTTTGGGTTTTTGTATTTGAATCTGTATGTTTGTGCGTGGTTTGTCTCTCTCACTCATTTTGCCTGTGTATGTGAGCGACTGTTTATTTGTCTATCTCTCTGTGCCTGTGCGTCTGAGCGGGTGTTGTATGTTTCCGTGTCTGTCTTTGTGTGTTTTTGTGTCTGACTCTGTGTGTTTTAAGTGTTTTTGTCTCTCTCTCTCTCACTATGTCTGTGTGTCTGAGCGGCTTTTTGCTTGCCTCTCTCACTATGCCTGTGTACCTGAGCTGTTTTTTGCATTTCTCTCTCACTCTCTATGCTTATGTGTCTCAGCGGGTGTTTTCTTGTCCATTTGTCTCTCTTTGTATGTTTTTATTTCTGAATCTGTGTTTTTTCAGGTGTTTTGTCTCTCTCTTTCTCACTATCCCTGTGTGTCTGAGTGGCTGTTCGCTTGATTCTCTCACTATGCCTGTGCATCTTAGTGGCAGTGGGTGTTTGTGGGGGTGCTTGTCTCTCTCTGTGCCTGTCTACTTGTTTGTGTGTCTCACTGTGTGCTTTTAAGTTTGGTAAAAAGCCCTGTTAACCTATTTAAGATTCTAATATACCCCTTTTTAGCCTGCTAGTAGTATCTATGTCTCTAAAAGTTTCTTTTTTTACACTTCCGAATTTTTAATAAACATTATAAGCGTTCGAGGTGCTAGCGTACCTAAAAATAATGAAAACATAACTCATTATAACATATATAATAATAGCTCTAACCAAATTCTATGAATCAATAGATTGATTTAAAAGGAAAATAAGAGGCTTAATGCCGGTCAGGATTTAAAATAAGAGCTCTGAATCACGATGTCCTTCTAAATATCAAAATTCATTAAGATCCGATCATCCATTCGTATGTTATAAATACCTAATTTTTCTAATTTTTCTTCTCCCTTTAGCCCCCCAGATGGTCGAATCTGAGAAAATGACTTTATCAAGTCAGTTTGTGCAGCTCCTGACACGCCTACCAATTTTCGTCGTCCTAGCACGTTCAGAAGCAGCAAATTCGCCAAATCACAGAACCCCTCCCCCAACTCCCCCAAAGAGATCGAATCCAGTACGGTTCTGTCAATCACGTATCAAGGGCATTTGCATATTCTATCCACCAAGCTTCATACCGATTTCTCCACTCAAAGTGTTTTCCAAGATTTCCCCCTCCAACTCCCCACAATGTCAATAGATCTGGTCGGGAGATGAAATAAGAGCTCTCAGACAAGAATTCCTTCTAAATATAAAATTGCATTAAGATCCGATTTCCTATTCGTAAGATAAAAATACCCCAATTTTCACGTTTTCCAAGAATTCCGGTTTCCCCCTCCAATCCCCCCAATGTCACAGGATCTGGTCGGAATTTAAAATTAGAGCTTTAAAGCACAAGATCCTTCTTAATATCAAATTTCATTAAGATCTGGTCACCCTTTCGTAAGTTACAAATAGGCCTACCTCAATTTTCAAAATTACCCCCCCCCCCCCCACACACACAATTCCACCAAAGAGAGCAGATCCGGTCCGGTTATGTCAGTCACGTATCTTAGACAGGTTTTTATTCTTCCCATCCAGTTTCATCCTGATCTCACCACTTTAAGTATTTTCAAAGATTTCCGGTACCCCTCAACTGCCTCCCCAATTACGCTGGATTCGGTTGAGATTTAAAACAAGATATCTGAGTTACGAGGTCCTTCTAAATATGAAATTTCATTAAGATCCGATCACTCCTTCGTAAGTTGAAAATACGTCATTTTTTCAATTTTTTTCCGAATTAACCCCCCCCCCCAAATAGAGCGGATCCGTTCCAACTATGTAAATCACGTATCTAAGACTTCTGCTTATTTTTTCCACCAAGTTTCATCCCGATCCCTCCAATCTAAGCGTTTTCCATCATTTTAGGTTCCCCCACCCCAAACTCCCCCTCCAGTGTTACCAGATCCGGTCGCAACTTAACATAAGAGCTTTGAGACACGATATCATTCTAAATAACAAATTTCATTGAGATCCGATCACCCGTTCGTAAGTTAAAAATACCTCATTTTTTCTAATTTTTCAGAATTAACCCCCCCTCCCAACTACCCCAAAGAGAGCAGATCCATTCCGGTTATTTCAATCATGTATCTAGGACTTGTGCTTATGTTTCCCACCAAGTTTCATCCCGATCCCTCCACTCTAAGTGTTTTCTAAGTTTTAGGTTTCCCGTTCCCAACTCCACCCTAATGTCACCAGATCCGGTCGGGACTTAAAATAAGAGCTCTGAGACACGATATTTTTCTAAATAACAAATTTCATTGAGATCTGATCACCTGTTCGTAAGTTAAAAATACCCGATTTTTTTTAGTTTTCCAGAATTAACCCCCCCCCCCCAACTACCCCAAAGAGAGCATATCTGGTTCGGTTATGTCAGTCACGTATCTTAGACAGGTTTTTATTCTTCCCATCCAGTTTCATCATGATCTCACCGCTTTATGTATTTTCTCAGATTTCCGGTTCCCCCCCCCCAACTGCCCCCCCCCCCCCCCAATTACGCTGGATCCGGTTGAGATTTAAAATAAGAAATCTGAGTTACGAGGTCCTTCTAAATAAGAAATTTCATGAAGATCCAATCACTTCTTCGTAAGTTAAAAATACGTCATTTTTTCTAATTTTTCAGAATTAACCCCCCCCCCCCAATAGATCCGTTCCAAATATGTAAATCCCGTATCTAAGACTTCTGCTTATTTTTTCCACACAGTTTCATCCCGATCCCTCCAATCTAAGCGTTTTCCATCATTTTAGGTTCCCCCACCCCAAACTCCCCCCAATGTCACCAGATCCAGTCGGGATTTAAAATAAGAGCTTTGAGACACGATATCCTTCTAAATATAAAATTTCGTAAGTTAAAAATACCTCATTTTTTCTAATTTTTCTGAATTAACCCCCCCCCCCCCAACTAACCCAAAGAGAGCGGATCCGTTCCGGTAATGTCAATCATATATCTAGGACTTTTGCCTATTTTTCTCACCAAGTTTCATCACGATCCCTCCACTCTAAGTGTTTTCCAAGATTTTAGGTTACCCCCTCCCAACTCCCCCCCCCAATATCACCAGATCCGGTCAGGATTTAAAATAACAGCTTTGAGACGCGATATCCTTCAAAACATCAAATTTGATTAAGATCTGATCAACCGTTCGTAAGTTAAAAATACTTCAATTTTTCTATTCTTTCCGAATTAACGGGCCCCCCACTCCCTCCTCTAGATGGTCAAATCGGGAAAACGACTATTTCAAATTTAATCTGGTCCGGTCCCTGATACGCCTGCCAAATTTCATCGTCATAGCTTACCTGGAAGTGCCTAAAGTAGCATAACCGGGACCGACGGACCGACAGAATTTGCGATTGCTATATGTCACTTGGTTAATACCAAGTGCCATAAAAATGAATGCTTTGAGTCCATTAAATAAAAAAACTAATTTTTTTAGCTGAAAGTAAGGAGCGACATTAAAACTTAAAACGAACAGAAATTACTCCGTATATGAAATGGGTTGTCCCCTCCGCAATCCCTCGCTCTTTACGCTAAAGCTTTTAATTTTTTTAAAAAGTAGAATTGTGGCAAAGAGTCAAACTTTAGCGTAAAGAGCGAGGGATTGCGGAGGGGACAACCCATTTCATATACGGAGTAATTTCTGTTCGTTTTAAGTTTTAATGTCGCTCCTTACTTTCAGCTAAAAAAATTAGTTTTTTTTTATTTAATTTCTGAACGTTTTTGAATTAATGCATGTTTGGTTTTGGCTCTCCGCACATAAATTATTAAAATGAAATTTGTATATTAATTCTTTTTTTGGCTAAATGGCTTTCTCTTAGTTTTGATCAGACGATTTTGAGAAATAAGGGGTGGAGAAGGAGGCCTAGTCGCCCTCCAATTTTTCGGTTACTTAAAAAGGCAACTAGAACTTTAAATTTTTAACGAACGTTTTTATTAGTAAAAAATATACGTAACTTAAGAATTAACTTACGTAACAAACTTTCATAGCCTTATGTTTTTATTATGTATACGAGGGGGTTTTTACCCTCGTTAAAACCTCGCTCTTTACACTAAATCGTAAGTTTTGTCCCAATTCTTTAAGAATGACCCCTGAATCAGAAAGGCCGTAGAACAAATAGTTGAAATTACTAAAAATACTTTTGCATTAAGAGCAAGGTATTTATCTCCTCCTAAATACCTCGCTCTTTATGCTTAAGTATTTTTAGAACCCCTCATATGCGTAATAATCTCTGTTCGTTTTAAGTTTCAATGCTACTTCTTCCTTTCATTTGAAAAAACGTTTTCATGTTTATTTTTCATTGTTTTCTTATAGTAATAATAGAAAACCTGCGCCCTTTTCATTGAATTTTTCTTCCCCCATGACAGATTCCTCCAAGGGAAGATCCTCCAACATAGCCCCCTCTCCTCAGCCCCACCGCCAAACAAAATAAAATCCTCCTGGAAACGTCTTTACACTTCCCAATAACCATTATTATATGTAAACACTGGTCAAAGTTTGTAACTTGCAGCCCCTCCCCCAGGGATTGTGGGGGAGTAAGTCATTCCGAAAGACATAGTTTTTATGGTTTTTGACTATGCTGAACAAAATGGCTATCTCATAATTTTGATCCGTTGACTTTCGGAAAACAATGAGCGTGGGAGGGGGAGTAGATGCCCTCCAATTTTTTTGGTCACTTAAAAAGGGCACTAGAACTTTTCATTTCCGTTAGAATGAGCCCACTTGCGACATTCTAGGACCACTTGGTCGATACGATGACCCCTGGGAAAAAAAAAAAAAAAAAAAAAAAACAAATAAACACGCATCCGTGATTTGTCTTCTGGCAAAAAATACAAAATTCCACATTTTTGTAGATAGGAGCTTGAAACTTCTACAGTAAGGTTCTCTGATACGCTGAATCTCATGGTGTCATTTTCGTTAAGATCCTACGACTTTTAGGGGGTGTTTCCCCTATTTTCCTAAATAAGGTAAATTTTCTCAGGCTCTAAACTTTTGATGGGTAAGACTAAACTTGATGAAACTTATATATTTAAAATCAGCATTAAAATGCGATTCTTTTGATGTAGCTATCGATATCAAAATTCCATTTTTTAGAGTTTTGGTTACTATTGAGCCGGGTCGCTCCTTCCTACAGTTCGTTACCACGAACTGTTTGATTACATAAAATTCTTCATTATGAATCTTAACATAGCATTTATTTCAAAAAATTTGAGCCCAAACAATGTGAAGTCCAAAAAATTCCAAGTCCGAAAAGTAGGGGAGCATGTGTTTGGGGGAGGAGCATTTGGCTCTTGGAGGTCTTAGGGTTATCAAATCATCGCTTATAATCTATACAACTTTATTAATTTCGACTTTACTCATTTTCCTAATACTAAGCAATATTTTCAAAAAGACAAAACATTTTTGGTTACTCATCTGGGAGTCAGGCCAAAAGCAGGAGGCCCTCCCATGGCTGTCCCTTCACCATACACACATGCACAAATAAAAAAACGTGCACATTTACGAAAATGCTGACTTTAAAAAGTTATTGAGCATTTCTAGGAGGGGGTGATTCCTTCCAAAACAAGAGCTAAGAGCTCATATGGCACTTGTGACGAGGCGCTAAGAGCTAAGAGCCAAGACATCATATGGTATGTGCTCTAACAAAATTCTATGAATCAATAGATTGATTTAAAAAGGAAAATAAGAGGATTAATGCCGGTCGGGATTTAAAATAAGAGTTCTGAGTCACGATGTCCTTCTAAATATCAAAATTCATTAAGATCCGATCACCCACTCGTTAGTTATAAATACCTAATTTTTTCTAATTTTTCCTCTCCCTTTAGCCCCCCATATGTTCGAATCTGGGAAAACGACTTTATCAAGTCAAATTGTGCAGCTCCCTGGCACGCCTACCAATTTTCATCGTCCTAGCACGTCCAGAAGCACCAAACTCGTCAAATCACTGAACCCTTCCCCCCAACTCCCCCAAAGAGAGCGAATCCAGTACAATTCTGTCAATCACGTATCAAGGACATTCATTTATTCTATCCACCAAGCTTCATCCCGATTCGTCCACTCCAAGTGTTTTTCCAAGATTTCCCCCTCCAACTCCCCCCAATGTCAAAATATCTGATCGGTATTTAAAATAAGAGCTCTGAGATATGAATTCCTTCTAAAAATCAAATTTCATTCAGATCCGATCATCTATTCGTAAGATAAAAATACCCCAATTTTCACGTTTTCCAAGAATTCCGGTTTCCCCCTCCAACTCCCCCCAATGTCACAGGATCTGGTCGGAATTTAAAATTAGAACTTAAAAGCACAAGATCCTTCTAAATATCAAATTTCATTAAGATCTGGTCACCCTTTCGTAAGTAACAAATACCTCAATTTTCAAAATTACCCCCCCCCCCAATTCCACCAAAGAGAGCAGATCTGGTCCGGTTATGTCAGTCATGTATCTCACCGGTTTTATTCTTCCCATCCAGTTTCATCCTGATCTCACCGCTTTAAGTATTTTCTAAGATATCCGGTCCCCCAGCTGCCCCTCCCCCAAATTACGCTTGATCCGGTTGAGATTTAAAATAAGAGATCTGAGTTACGAGGTCCTTCTAAATATGAAGTTTCATGAAGATCCGATCACTCCTTCGTAAGTTAAAAATACGTCATTTTTTCTTATATTTCAGAATTAACCCCCCTCCCCCCATAGAGCGGATCCGTTCCAATTATGTAAATCACGTATGTAAGACTTCTGCTTATTTTTCCCACCAAGTTTCATTCCGATCCCTGCAATCTAAGCGTTTTCCATGATTTTAGGTTCCCCCACCCCAAACTTCCCCCAATGTCACCAGATCCGGTCAGGATTTAAAATAGGAGCTTTGAGACACGATATCCTTCTAAATATCAAATTTCATTGAGATCCGATCACCCGTTCGCAAGTCAAAATTCCTCATTTTTTCTAATTTTTCAGAAATAACCCCCCCCCCAACTACCCCAAAGAGAGCCGATCCGTTCTATTTATGTCAATCATGTATCTAGGACTTGTGTTTATTTGTCCCACCAAGTTTCATCCCGATCTCTCCACTCTAAGTGTTTTCCAAGTTTAGGTTTCCCCCTCCCAACTCCTCCCCAACGTCACCAGATCCGGTCGGGATTTAAAATAAGAGCTCTAAGACACGATATCCTTCTAAACATCAAATTTCATTGAGATCCGATCACCCGTTCGTAAGTTAAAAATACCTCATTTTTCTAATTTTCAAAATTACCCCCCCAACTACCCCAAAGAGAGCGGATCCGTTCCGATTATGTCAATCATGTATCTGGGACTTGTCCTTATTTTTCCCACCAAGTTTCATCCCGATCCCTCCACTCTAAGTGTTTTCCAAGTTTTAGGTTTCCCCCCCTCCAACTCCCCCCAATGTCATCAGATTATTTAAAATAAGAGCTCTTATTTAAAATAAGAGCTCTGAGACACAAAATCATTCCAAACATCAAATTTCATTAAGATCCCATCACCCGCTCATAAGTTAAAAATACTTCATTTTTTTATTTTTTCTGAATTAGCCGGCCCCCCACTCCCCCCAGATGGTCAAATCGGGAAAGCGACTATTTCTAATTTAATTTGGTCCGGTCCCTGATGCGCTTGCCAAATTTCATCGTCTAGCTTACCTGGAGGTGCCAAAGTAGCAAAACCGGGACCGACAGACCGACAGACAGACTAACAGAATTTGCGATTGCTATATGTCACCTGGTTAATACCAAGTGCCACAAAAAAAAACTGATAGTATATTTGAACAAATCATAAAAAAAATTTGGTAGAATTATATTCTTCTTAAGCAAAAAAGCACAAGTTTCTTCCTCAGTGGTATGTCCTTGCTAATACAGACCAAAAAGTTTCCTAATACCCCCAATGAAAAAAAAATAAGCGTCATCGATTATAGTGAAAGCGTATTGCAAATTGTCGTTTTACAATTTAATACAGGATCAGCGAATGATAAACATCTTACCTTTCATTTCTGCAATATTTGAAACCTGATCATTTGAAGATTTTGTGATTCCTTTTTTCTGTGATTTCCGGGAAACTGAACCACCCCTGTAAAACAAAAACTTGCTTTTGCTTCTTATCGTTCAATCAAAACAATAACATATCAAACATGTGAAGAACCTCGGCAATCACATGAATCAATATTAATTACACCGATATACCTTATAATACTTGTATTGTTTCTGATTTAGCCAAAGGTCGTAACTTTAATTTCTCTTATTTTATTTTTCTGTTCTTTTTTAGTATAATTCTACTCCCACTTATAATAATTTTGTCGTTACTAGTTTCTGGCATGATATAAAAAAAAAGGACAGATGAAATAAATAAAAACAATATTTTTTTAACTGAATATAAGGAGCAATATCGAAACCTAAAACGAGTAGAATTATTATATGAGGGGGACTGCTTCTCCTCCCACCAATGCTTTTTACACTAAAGTTTGATATTTTATCACAATTATTTAAGAGCGACTATTGAAACATAATGAGAGGTTGAGTTTCCATCAGAACTATTTTCAAAGGACTTTAAGACTTTATTGTAAATAGCAAGGCTGAGGATGGGGCAGCCCCCTCATATGGCCCCCTCTGTTGTTTTCAAGTTTTAATGCGTCTCCTTGCTTTCAAAAACCTGTTGTTTTTATTTAGTGTTTTAAATTAATTATTATCTCTGAAAAATGTGGGTAAATCATTTTTTTTTCTTCGCTGGAAATTCACTGAAGTAGGCAAAAACTTAAAGTTTTAAAGACCGAACCTAAACATAAGAATGAAAATAATGTAAGCAGGAGTGAATAGATATAAACTCAAATTTTGAAATTACCTTGAAAATGGTAGGGTAACAGTATTTGGCAATAGAAAGCAATTTTTCAGATAAGGGATGCATTAATATGTCCAAAGAACTCAATCTCCGAGCATTTCGTTGCAGAAAAGGCAGTTTTTAAGGCTATGCATGCGGAGACAAAATGAGAAGCTAAGTAACAAATTTGACCATACTTATTTGAAATAATTAAAAAATGTGAGTTAATATGCTGGACAAATGAAGAGCAAGAATACCTATTGGTACCTAAATTTTACTAACACTTTTTATGTTGACATATATATTATTTTTAAATAAGAAGCTAAAATTTTTACCTGTGGAAAAATGATATATTACTCTCCATGAAAATGTACAAAATAATATATACGGCGCCTCAAAAAAGAAAAAAATATACTACTTTACGAGAAGTGTATCTTAAACATTACCAGAATTACGCATATCTACACTTCCCTCGGAAACGAGTTAGTTCTTGTGTTCTCGTCAACTGGGCTCATGCTCGAATTATTTTGCCATTGCTAGCCATATATTTGGTTTTTAATAATATTTCAACAAAATAAAAAGTTTCTAGCTTGAGTTGAATTGTTTAGCTGTTTATTTAATGCACATAGACAGGATTGGATAGACGGATTAGCACTAACTCTACAGAGTAATTCTTTTGGAAAGCCATAGTAGTCATATCAAAGAGGGGGCGATGTGACTGAAGTTAACACTTTAAAGGTCAAATGATTGGAAATGTTACAATTAAATTACTTTCAGTCACTACAAAAATGCCGTCCTAGCTGAGGGGGTTAGCTCGCTAGACTTGAAATCCTTTATCCGTGAGGACAGGGGTTCGAGTCTTAGTGTCGCTGGTTATTTGGTTTGGAATGGAGGTCAGTGGCGTGATTCCGTCAAAGCCGACCCAGCTCTTAATCGACACCTGGAAAAACCTGGGGAAGGTAAACAGAAAGGGTGTGCAAAAGCACAGGATGGCTGCCCCCCCCCATTGTACATCCTGACTGAAGGACCATGAAACGAAGATCAGCACCACGGGTAGGGACTCTATAGTTCATGTCGTATTCTTCATCTATTTTTACTATAGAAATGCGGTTCAATGAAGTTCTACATTTGTAACTTATACCCTAAAACAAATTACTGTCGATAAGGCTTGCTTTATTACTTATAGTGTGGTCATGTTTGTGTTAAGTAAATATTATGTTATTATGTTTCATTAAAGATAATTTTGTCTAATTATGTGGATATTATGGCACACCTCGCCAATTATAAACACAAAAACCAATCAAACCTTACAAGAGAAAAATGATACATTCCTCAAAAGGCTAATTAAAAACACTTTCTTTTATAAATTATGAGGAACAATACACGGCCTTTCCACTATACCCTCTTTAGAATTTGGCTAACTTTCTAAGATAATAGAATAAAGTACTAGGTAACACTGAATGTGTCAGTTATTTTACCAGTGATTGTCCTTAGTAGAGTTGGAAATTTTATGGAGTGTAAATATAAAATGAACTTGGAAACCACTTTTTATCGGTTTGTTTGAAGAAAACAAACAGGGTGTCACAGTCAACAAGAGTTAGCCGAGGAAGTGTGGTAGAAGGTTTTTATATTACAACTTTAGCCTTACATTTGCATTCATACCAACTTCGATTGAAAGGAAATGTCATTTGTGAAATATGTACACAATTTATTTTTATATACAAGGTCTATATACAACTTTAGCATTATTTTTATTATCATCAATATATAAATCCATAAAAACAAGCTTTGTTTTGAATCAAATATTATCTGCGAAAAGTATACTCAATCTGCTTCGATTTTTTAAAACATCAGCAAAGCTATGAAGCGGTATTTTGATTGGTTAGATAATTGCTATGAGGACAATAGTAAGAAGTTTAGATATTTTAAATTAATATAAAAAGTGGATTCATTTGATGTAAAAACAATGTTCAAACTTGTATTTTCCAGTTTTGGTTTGCTTTTGACAAGGGTTGCTCTTTGCTTTGTCATTAGTTCTAACTTCAATTGACAGGGGATAGGGGTGAATCTTCAGCATTATATTAGGGGGTGGGCAAGAGGGGTCAATATCCGGATAATCAAGGGTTATGAGATATATAAAAAGTTTTCCTCCACATTATTGGGGGAAGGCAACTGCCCCATCTCACCCCTCACCCAAACGACGCCCCTGACAGGGGACGCCCTTTGCTAAATTTTCATCACCATTTACGGTTTGAATGCAGTGGGATTCAAATCTTAAGGAACAAAGTCTCCTCGTTTATGTAATAAGGTTAGACTTCTTTAACATTCATGGATTTAAAGGGTCAAATTTAAGTACATTATTGGTAATAATAATCTCTGAGAGGTTATACCCCTCTGCCCAATTCCCCTTTAAGAATATTCTCTTATATGTAACCATTCCTTAAAATTATGGTTGTGAATATCTATGAATTTGGATAACGGAAACTATGAGTTTTATCATTTAAATACGGACAAGACCAGGGCTAATGTCACAAAATTATACGACTTACTAGATAACGGAGCATTTCTTAGTCACGTACGTAAGCACGCACGGGGAGGCACTTTCAATCCCTCTCCCTGTAGATATACGAAACATTTTGTAATTCTCTAATAATTTCGTATATTCAATTCAACTGTTTCCCCTGCAAAGTATTCCTGAACAATTGCCTGAGTGTAGTAGTAGTACTAGTATGTAGTTGAGTGTAGTTGCAACATTTACAACTGCATCAAGTAGAAACAATTATGTTGCGATTTAATAGAAACCGATGTAATTTTCTTTGGTCATTTCTCCCAATATTAAAATCGCAGCAGGTGAAAATTGCCCAAGAATATTTTTTTTAGAAATTGTGTTTACTCTATAATAGCCGTTTTCCAGTAGGCATGTCCGCAAGGAATGCGCTTAGATACGGAACCTCCCCCAACAAGAGAAACAACTATTTTTACCCCATTTTCACAACTATTATATGTTCCTTGCTGTAAGTCCCTCGTGCCCCAAAACACATATGCCTGTCTTCCATAGTCAAAGAGTGAGCCTATATTCAGGTTTCAAACGAAGAGTTCTACATTAATTATTCTCAATGGTGATCTAAGTTCCACGAATCTCCATTAGAATAATACCCAAATTCTGGTTGGACAACAAAATGATCGATATAAAGTTTTTTTAGAAAGTTCATAATAAAAGCAATAAAAATTGCATTTATTAGTTTCAAATTCGATATATCACTAAAAGATCAAAAGGAAAACGGTTCCAAAAAAAAAAAAAAACCAAAAGGAAAACTTACGGCGTTTAAATTGCTTATGAGGAGTAATCGTTTTCCTTAACAAAAATAACTTGTTATATTTCAAAATTTATTTCTTAAATTTGATAAGTAAACAAATGCATGTTTAAATATATAAATACACACTGGTTATTGACACATAACCTTCTTTTCTTGATCCTCATCGCCAAGTCTTCCAATTAATCATTAAACTTCCATGTACAAGCCCAACGGCTAATTTAAATATCAGAAAGATAAGATAATATGGAACAATAATTAGAAACTTAACATGCCCACACATACATATCTCAAAACAGTGACGTTACACATCCAATAATCCATGCCATGAATTTGATTATGTTAGATATTCCAACGAACGAGAGCATCCAAAAGAATAGTATTATCAACACTAAAGTTACTAGAACACCAGCGATTTTTTCCACAGATTTTTCATATAGAAGTGCTCCGAAGCGTCGCATTCCAGGGTAGAAATGTTAGAACAAATTCCAATTAGGAAGAGACCGGGTGAAACTTCACACAAGGTTTGCACCTGCGAACTAGAAAAAATTTAGATTTCTAAATTCCATGTGTGGAGATGTCAGAAGAAGAGTTTCCCCCTGTAACTAATTGCCTAGTTGAAAGATGGATTTTTCGTGTACATTTCGGAAATGGCGGAAACCCTAAACCTTTCAAGAATCAATCAATTAGTGAAATGCATAAACAAATGACATAAGCGTATATCAATCTCTATTTATGGAAAGATTCAAAAAATTTATGATAAGAATATTTACCTAATTTTTTCTCAAAATAAGAACATGACTTTTTACTGATCAAAATTATTGGCATTTTCTTACCTATTAGCAAAGACGAGTCCAGAAAACGAGCCATCATAAATAAACATTTGATAAAAACAAAAACTGAGGCTAGAACGCGAAGAAAATCTGTTAAAGGTAACTTGAGCATTGAGGCTCAATCAAAATATTAAATGAAAAACTATCCAATTTTGTATAATATAAATAAAAAAAACATTTTTTTTTTACTGAAAGTAAGGAGCGAAATTAAAACTTTCAACGAACAGAAATGATTCTGTTTATGAAAGGCACTGTTCCGTCCTTCACGCTCCACTCTTTACGCTAAAGTTTTTTATTAATTTAAAAAGCAGAGCTGTGAGAAAGAGTCAAACTTCAGCGTAAAGAGCGGGGCATTGAGGAGGGGGCAACCATTTTCATATCCGATATAATTTCTGCTCGTTTTAAGTTTTAATGTCGCTCTTTACTTTCAGTTAAAAAAAAATTCTTATTTAATTTCTAAACGTTTTTGAATTAATGCAGTTTATGGTTTTGGCTCACCGTACATGAAAAATTAAAATAACAATTTTACTTTATTAGATACAGTTTATATGCTATTTGCTTTTTCTTTCAGATGCTATTTTTTAGTTATTCGGCTCTGGCAGCTCACATTTCTCTGTTATGTTTTATACTTAGTTTTGGTTCACTTAATTACTTAACCCTCCCTGGACGATGCAAATAGCTTGTTTCATGTGATTTCCAAAAAGGAGGAGAAAACGGTCCTAGTGTGTCAAGAGTCATTCTTAAATGATTTGAACAATAAGTCAAACATTAGCGCAAAGAGTGAGGCACTGAGTAGGGGATAATCCCTTCATATACGTAATAATTTCTGTTCGTTTTAAGTTTTAGTGTTGTTCCTTACTTTCAGTTGGAAAAAAATTATTTTTTATTTAATAACAACCACAAGCCGAAGACACACAATATCTCTGGGTTACTATCACATAAAAATCATGGTTATGAAGCTGCTTGAGATAAAATTAAATACTAAGATTGGCCAAAAAATAACTCAAACAAATTATTGTTTTAACAAAATTCGAACTTTAGCGTAAAGAGCGAGGTATTGACGAGGGGGCGAACTTTCTCATATGCGTAATATGAGGGGGTTTGCCTTCTCGTCAATACCTTGCTCTTTACGCTAAAGTTTGAAATTTATTCCAATTCCTAAAGAATGACCCCTGAATCACAAAGGCCATTTAATTATGAGTAAATTGTCTTTTGAAATTACTAAAAATACTTTAGCATAAAGGGAGAGATATTTAGGAGTGGATGAACCCCGTCATATACGTAACAATTTCTGTTCGTTTTAAGTTTTAATATTACTCCTTACTTTCAGATGGGCCTTCTACTTACTACCTTACTATAGTACCTACCTTACTTTCAGATGAACCTCGATGAACCTTGTCGTCAATACCCCTCCTCAGAACCCTCTCCCCCCACCAGAAGAAATCCTCCTAAAATCGTCTATATACTTCCCAATAACCAATGCCATTTTTAAACAATGGGTAAAGTTCATAGCTTGCAGCCCTTCCCCCGGGTACTGTGGGGGATTAAGTTGTAAACAAAGACATAGTTATTAGATTCTTCGACTATGCTGAACAAAATGTCTCACAAAATTTTGATCCCAAAAACGGTTGCTATGTTTACAACATGAGATGTTTTTTGGGGATAATTTTACAATATGAGACGGCTATCTAAAAATTTTGAACCCAAAATTTTGATTGGAAAAATTTATTTTTTATTAAATAACAACTACAAGCCGAAGACACACAATATCTCTGGATTGATTGAGATGACTTTGGGGAAAAATGAATGTGGGGGGGCTCTAGTTATCCTCTAATTTTTTTGGCTACTTTGAAGAACACTAGAACTTTCAGTTTCTGTTCGAATCTGAGGGCGTGATTTTCATTGAGATTCTATTACATTTGGGTGTGTATCCCCATTTTTTCGAAAATAAGACGAATTTTCTGAGGCTCGTAACTTCTGATGGGTAAGACTAAAATCGATGGGGCTTTTATATTGAATATATATATATATATATATATATATATATATATATATATATATATATATATATATATATATATATATATATATATATATATATATATATAAAAGTAAGTTGTCTGTCTGTGTGTCTGTCTGTCAGGTGACGTCATGTTTCTGTGTCGACTGACGTCATGAAGTTAGTTGTCGTCATTTTTGCTATGACGGTGACGTCATTAAAGATATTTAAGACATATATGTTCACGTAGAAATCTATTAATGTTTAAGTTTAAAATGACTGATGAACTTACAATGGCAAAAGCCGATGAAGATGCTCAAAGAGTCTATGCCAAAAAACTTGCTGCTGATAGAGAAAGTCAGAAAAGAAAGCGTGCCGAGGAATCAACAGAACAGCAAGGAAACAGGCTTGAGGCTAAAGAACGCAAAACTGCGCAGTTAGATGAAGATCCACCTGGACAGCGAGAGTCAAAACATATCAAAACTGAAAATGATAGCGATGATGATTGGGTTTGGGATTTTGACTTGGATAAGGTCATCAATGCCTACCAGATTTTAGTTAAAAAAACAAAGGTTCGGCGATATGTATTTCATAGTGAAGCTGAAAAATAAAGAAGAAAAAGAAAACTGAAAAAAGAAAAAATGCAAAAAACTAAAAAATACTAAAAAGAAAAAACACTCAAAGAGAAATTACAGACCAGGACACAAATGACGACCGGGACAGAGGGAATATAAATAACCACCGGGACACTCAAAGAGAAATTACAGACTGGGATATCGGGACACAAATGACGACCGGGACACAGGGAATATAAATGACGACCAGGATACAGGTACTTAAGAATATCGTTAATTGTAAGAAGACCGTTGAAAGAGAAATTTCTAATGGTAAAATGACTGAAGAACCTACAATGGCAACACCCGAGGAAGCTGCTCAAAACGAATGTATTCAAGCCGAAGTAGCTGAGTTGGTAAAGCGTTATGTTTCAGGTTCTAGGTCCGAGAGGCTCCAGGTTTGAACCTTGGCTTTAGCATTAATACAAAAGAAGAAAAAAACTAAAAAAGGTAAAAACTACAAAAAAACTAAAAAGAAAATATATATATGACGATGGCGACACAGGGAATCGTCGATTAGCAATCACCATCAACAAAGCTCAAGGGCAATCATTAGAATCATGAGGTATAGATCTGAATACGGATTGTTTTCCCATGGACAATTATATGTTGCATGTTCAAGAGTCGTTAAACCTGACATTCTATTTATATGCACAGACAATGGGACAGCAAAGAATGTTGTATATTCGCAAGTTTTACGTAGTTAAAAACATATATATATATATATATATATATATATATATATATATATATATATATATATATATATATATATATATATATATATATATATATATATATATATATATATATATATATATATATATATATATATTCAAATATTTAACTCACTAATTTCCTGGCTTATTAATTTTACATTTCTTTCTTTACTTTTTTTGTCCAAACATTTTGTTATTATTGTTTTCGCAGGTTTTTGATTGGCTACTACGAGGGACAAAAGCAAAGAAAACTCAACTTCGGAAGGGCGAGTGTATGTTTCTCGTGAATTTACATGTGAAAAATGCTTATAGTCATAATTCTACTCAAGAGAGGGGAAGAGGCTAAAACGAATTATTTCTTTAAGATTGAGGTGGGAAAATTAAAGTGAAAATATTATGTACCCATCTCGAAGAACGTCTTCTGCTTCAGGTAGTTATTCTATTTGGAAACGCTTTACTATCCTTATAAGTCACCACTTTGTAAAATATGATCCTAAACTTAGATTCTTAACGTTCCTATATAAGCGAATTGATCAAACTAGTGCTTATAATCCTTGTCAAGGGGATCGAAAGTAATTCCTCCAAGATGCAGGATTGGAGTAGGTTAAAGAAAATCTTTTCTAAGTAAATATTGATTCCGTTTATAAGTATTTTCAGCCCTTCAGGTAAGAGAGGGCGGCTACCACGTCAAAGTCCCTAATGGACCCACTTGTGTCTTTCTAACTGGGACGCAACTGTCGAAACTTGAGACAGAAGAGCTAGGGTACCTTCAATTTAGTTTACCAGAGTTACGAGTATATCTCAAGCATAGGTATATTCTCTAAGCGATTCTTTAGCCTCAGAAGTCAAATTATAATGGCTATCAATACATATTATTTCCAACAGCTATCATGGATTCGATAGCTGTCTTAAATTTGGTTTACAAACTCTCAGAATGCACTTTAATTGTAAATGTGTTCTCCTTTCACTTGTATAGCCTTGGTAAAAAATAAAAATGAAATTAGTTAAATTATGAACAGTAAAATTAGTGCACTTATAACGGCAAACAGCCCCCTGCAACCCATTTCGACCCTTTCACCATTTATCAGAGCTAACAAAATAATTTCGTTCGAAACATCAAGATCTTGTATTATAACAAAATAGACGGTTGCATTTAACTAGAGATGCAAAAAAATTAAAAATTACTTACAGTTTTTCTATGAAGTTGTAAAAATCCAAACAATAAATCCTTTTATTTTTACAGAATAAACTGTGGATTCAGCCAATACACAGCATTGGAAAGTTAAAGATTGACATTTCTAGCACTAGCACGAACGAACAAGAAATATTTAGTAGGACCCCACGG
Organism: Artemia franciscana; assembly: GCF_032884065.1. Classification (NCBI taxonomy): domain Eukaryota; kingdom Metazoa; phylum Arthropoda; class Branchiopoda; order Anostraca; family Artemiidae; genus Artemia; species Artemia franciscana. Next base: position 26,201,080 of record NC_088877.1, read on the forward strand.
ATGGAATCTTAAGAGTAATTTTAGAATCAATCTCAGGAGAAACATGGACAGTTAGTCATCGGAGACATCTAACGGAGGCAAGATTGTAGCAAAATGTAATGGTAACTTTGTTCGTAGAGCTGAAATTATATTCTTAGCAGCGTGACCTCCCAATAACAACTTATGAAATTGGCGGCATATGAAAAACACATAAGAAAGATAAAATCAGGTTCAAAGTTTCCTATTGCAGTATATAGGGACTTGAAACTTTTGCTGTCGAGTCTCAAGCATATTTAATTTAGGAGCCGGCATTTACCCTTCGGAAAATAACCCTCCAGAAAATACCCCGTCCCCCAGCAGAAAACACTCCTGGGAATAAAAGCCCTCACGAAAAATACCCCCCCCCCATGTGAAAAATACCTAAAGCGGCTGTTTGGTCTCCAATAACTTTCAACTTATAAAAAGGGCTAGAAATTAGAATTTCTGACGTAATGAGCACCCTCTGAAGCTTCTGCGATCATGAGTCAGATGTGAAGACGAGGAAGGGGCAGTCCTCCTACTATACACAATGAATTCTGCTCATTTTGGAATTAAATGTTTCTTTTTACTTTCATAATGACAGCACAGACCGGAAATACTCCCTGAAGTCAACTGGCATTAAATGTCAATTTAACATTTTTGAGGTTTCTTACCACCCTTCCCCCAAAAAAGGTTCTGGATACGTGGCTGGGGATTATATTAATTTCTACCTCCACCCTCCCCTCATCTCTCCCTTGGAACTAATTCTGTATTAAATAGCGACGAAGACCACACTGGCTTTCCATCACAAATACCAAAAACAAGAAGAACAATAGGGAATTTTTCAAGACAGTGGGAAACAAATTAGAATGAATACTTCGACCCTATGACCAAGAGCCGTCCTCAGCAATAGAAAAATATATAAGAAGAAACAACTTAGAACAGGATAAAATCAATAAAACTAAAATGAAGAATTTTTCACAACAGTCCCAGCATCCTTACCTCAGCGAAGTTCAACCAGGACTGATGAATAAATTGTGATGAAACAAGGCAATTCATTGAAATGAAAGAGAATGATTTAAAAACACGTTTTTAATGCCAGCCTTGCTTTTTTTTGGCTGCTGATCTCATAGGTCTATTTATGTCAGGTTCTGTGTTAATATCTATTGTTTTTTTAAAATATTTTATAAGGTCATTTTTAATTAAATTTGCGTATAGAGTATTTTGAAATAAGACTTAAGATTAATAATAATATTTCCTTAAATAGGGACTTGGGAGAATATTCACTAAATGGTCTATACACAAATTTAATTAAAAATGACCTTACGAAATATTATAAAAAACCAATAGATATTAACACAGAACCTGTCACAAATAGACATATGAGATCAGCAGCCAAAAAAACAAGGCCGGCATTAAAAACGTGTTTTAAATCAGTCTCTTTCATTTCAATGAGTTGCCTCGTTTCATCACAATCAGTCCTGGTTGAACTTCGCTGAGGTAAAGATGCTGGGACTGTTTTGAAAAAAATTTCATTTTAAGTTTTATTGATTTTATCCTGTTGTAAGTTGTTTCTTCTTATATATTTGTGTATTGCTGAGGACCGCTCTTGGACATAGGGTCGAAATATTTATTCTAATTTGTTTCCCACTGTCTTGAAAACCTCCCTATTGTTCTTCCTGTTTTTGGTGTTTGTAATTCTGTATTTATCTGAAGGCTCAATGAGAATTGGAATGTTTTTGCATTAAATTACACCATTTGAGGCATCTCCCTCCATCCCTAACTACAAAACAATCAGGGAACCCCATTGTAGAGGTATAAATCCCTAATATGCAAAAGTTTGGGATTGTACAACAACAGGGCATTTTTCTAAGACAAAGAAATTTCTTTAGACCTTAAAATATTTCGGCTAGTTAGGGAGAGAGAGAGATACTTCAAAGGATTTACTTTAATGATGCAGAACTGCATATTATTTCTGCAACACCAACAGCATACACGTTCAGGGTTCTTCAGTTTCACTGTTGTTAAGAGACCTATGAAGATTTTCAAGCCGGAACCCAGCCTAATATCCAGTTTCCAGCTGCATTGACGGTAGTTGATGATTTGTGATCACAAGTCCTTGTTGTAATCTCCATATAAAATTTAGTCACGTTTTAGTCACGTGTTAATTCGTATAAGAAGTTAGACACTAAAGAAATTCCAAATCCTTATGCCACCATTCAATTTACAGCTTTTAAAATATACAATTTGGCAGCAAGGATTCAGGGGGTTGACAGGGGGTGGTAGTCGACATCACATCTTGGTTTGGACTGGACATTATCTCAAAAAAAGCTTAGAAATTAAATAGAAAAAAGTTTTTTTCAGCTGAAATTAAGGAGCAGCGTTAAAACTAAAAACAAAAGTTATTTCACATATGAAGGGGGCTCCCCCTCCTCAAACCTCAGTTCTTTACACTAATTGGGATAAGACTTTACAAAAAGCTTATTTTTTCAGTTAAATGGGCCTTGTGTTAAAGCAATCGTTCTTAAAAAATTGGGACAAAAATTGAAACTTTAGCATAAAAGCAGACGGTTGAAGAGGGGGTATCTCCCTCATACAGGGAATAATTTCTTTTTAATTTAAGTCTTAATATAGCTTTTTACTTTCTTTAAAAAAACTGCTTCTTTTAAAATTTAATCTGCTTTAAAGTTTCAGGCCAAGCAGACAGCTCAATTAATATTTCCGGACAACAGGAACTTCAATTGGGAGAAAATTCGTGTTCTATTGATTCTTAATATCCTTTTTCATTTGTTTATCAATTCTTATGCATCAAAAACAAAGCAGTTCTTAATTGCACACTTTACATTTCATCCAGACCAGACCTCGAAGGTCTGCTCTGGAAGTCTCAGGAAGTCGGAGCAGACATTCAGCCCCATCTATGGGGCTGAAGCCATCCTAATCCCATCTTAGGGATTCATCTTTAGATAAAAGGTTTATCTAAGCAAAGAAGCAGTTGCAACAAAATATACCACAATAAGATTCTTGTAATAAAACAGTGGGTCGATATTCGTCTATATTCAAGAGGAATAAGATGGGATTAGGATGGCTTCAGCCACATAGAAGATAAAAATTATATAGGCTTTGAATCCAGTCAAATAAAATTCCCCGTCCCTATCCAACTAAAATTCCATGCCAAAACTATTAAGTTTATTACACAAAGTTATTGCTATTCAATTTTTTTGCTCAGTATTCAAGTTCTGTCAAAATTGAAAAAGAAAGCCAAAGTTCAATTTTTAAGAAGAAAAAAAAAAAACAACTTATAAACATGTTCATGAATAGCTATTAAAAAGACTATCATAGGCAGCGCAATGGTGCTGCCTGCGTATAGAGACATGTGGGCATAATACATTATTTATTTGTTATTATCTGTTTTTTTAGACCAGGGCACTTCGTATTGAAGGAGTGGTTGTGGAGACTTTGAAAGGGGCTAATTCGATTGGAAATTGTAAGTCCTAGTGCCCTTTTTAGTAGAGGAAAGTGATTGGAGGGCAACCAGGCCCCCTCAAGCCCATCATTTACCCATAAGAATCCAATTAAAATTTTCAGATATCCATTTTGTTCAGAGTAGTTGAAAGGTCCAGTAATTCTGTCTTTGAAGAGGACAACCCCCTCAACTCTTAGGGCAAAGGTTTTAAATTATGCCTCGGGGACATATAAGGTTCTAATGGAATAGTGTGGTCGTATAAACTTCGAAAAGGGTTCATTCAATTGGAAATCGAAAGTTCCAGTACCCTTTTTAATAGTCAATCCAATCACAAAGTTGAGATAGCCTTTTTTTCAGTATAGTGGAAAGGTCCAGTAATTATGAATGTGAGGATAACAGCCCTCCCGTAGCCCTCGGGGCAGGGGCTGTTATTTATGCCCCAGGGACATAAAAGGCTTCTATGGAAAGGGTGGTCACATAAACTTTAGAGGGGGGTCATTGGATTGGAAATCAGAAATTGTAGCGGTTTTGTTAAAGAGTCAAAGTGATCGGAGGACAACTAGCCCCCCTCCCCTCACGTCCTGTTTTCCGAAAATGAATCTGATAGCAATTTTGAGATAGCCATTTTGTTCAAAATAGTCTCAAGATCATGAAACAAGGCCTTCAGGGTGGAAAAAACCCTCCGAACCTGAATCTGAGGGTACTAAGTTATGCTCCAGGGGCATTTAAGGTTTTTGTGGAAGTGGTTGTGTAAACTATAGAGGAGGCTCTTTTAGTCAGAAATTGAAAGTTCTAGTTCCCTTTAAAGAGTTAGAAGTAATGGAGGGCGACTGACCCCCCCCCCCGTCCAACATCCTCTTTTCCCCAAATACATCTGATAAAAATTGTGAGATGGCTATCTTCAAAAGTCCAAAGGACATATAAAAATGTCTCCAGGGTTGACACAACCTAAAAGATCCCTGGGGCAAAGGTTGTAAGTTATACGCTCGTGGCATATAAGGTTTTTACGGGGTAGGAGGTCATATAGACTTCAGATGAGGTATTTGATTGAAAATTGGAAATTTAGTTCCCTTTTTAAGAGTCAAAAGTGATTTGAGGGCAACAAGCCCCTCCCCCCGCGCCTGTCATTTCCTAAAATTAAAGATCTAATGAACATTTTTAGACATCTACTTTTTTTTAGCATTGTTGAAAGGTCCAGACATTGCCTTTGGGAATGTCAACCACCACGGCTCTCGGGACGAGGGCTGTAAGTTAGGCAATTTGTACATTGTCCACATATAGCATATGTTATTGACTTTCCATAAAGATTAATTTCCAAAAAGACAAATGGCATTCAGCTGAGCCTTTCAGAGTGTGTTGGAGGGAGTGTTGAACTATATCAAAAAACGTTATGTGTATGCGGGTTGTTAATAAGGCTTAACTAAGGAATGACTGAGTACATTAATTTGGAACTTTCATGAAATGACAAGGGGATGGTCAACGGACCAAAAAGGTAATATTTGCATACTATTACTACTACTACAACTACCACCACTAATACTGCTACCACTACTACTGCCACACTACTACATTTAAAATATTGAGGGGAAACTTGAACTAAATCAGAAGACACTGTGTGTATGTACATTGTCAAAAGAGCGCATCTCAAGAATGAATTTGTATATTAAGTTGGAATTTTCAGAGAATGCTTAAAGGAGTAGGTCAATTGACCAGAAGGCAATATGTGTACGTTACTACTAATATTACTACCACTACCACGCCATCGTTATGCAGGTTGTCAGAAGGGCGTGTGAGCAAAATTTCAGGGACAATCTGGTTGAAACTTACAGGGCTTGTTCGGGGAGATGTTGAACTAACCAAAAGATAATATTTACATTCTATTGCAACTGCTTCCACTCATACTGTGAATATTAACTTTCGAGTAATATTAAACAGCTCTCTACGGTATTCTAGCACTGATATTGTAGTGGAGAAATAAAACAAAAAAAGCGAGAGTTATCGTTCTTAGCCCTTTTTAAACATTCCCAGAAATTTGTTTCCGCAATAAACTTTTTATAATCAAGATTAATTAAAATAATATTCTTGATTCTAGAATCGTCATTCACGGCAAGTTTTTCTTGCAAGATACTTTTTTTCTAACGTGCTTTCACGATTTTGGCTACTATGGGCCGTGGTCTTTTCTGTACTAGAGTGCAACTATTGCGGCAGCCATAACCTTCAAATATGTTCGGGCCTTGGGTATGAAAATTTTCGCCAATTTTCAAACATATAGGACAGAACAATAAAACGTTCATTTTTTAGAGGAAAATGGAAAATTAGTTGAAGAGAGAAAATGGGCTGAATAATATTTCTAGTTCCTTTATTGATTTGAAAAGGGTCAAGATGAGTGCAGCAGATCTAAATGGGGTAAAGTCAGACAGGTTTTAGTTAAATGGGGGTCCGGATGAATGAAGGTTGAGTTAAATGAGGGTTGAATTGCACGGAAGTTGAGTTGAATGTTCGTTAAAATAAGTAGGAGGAGGTTGAGTTGAATGAGAGTTTAGTTACACGGCGGTAGAGTTGAAGAGTGTTGAGTTGAATGGTTTTGAGTTCCACGGACAATAAATTGAGATAGTGTTAGTAGGGCTCAGTTGGATTTGGGTTCAGTTGAATTGGGATTAAGTTGTACAAGAGCTTAGTTAAAAGGGCATTGAATTACAAGAGGGTTCAGTTAAATGGGCTGGAGCTGCTTGGGTTTTCAGTTGCACGAGGTTTCAGCTTCACGAGACTTCAATTAAACGGGGTCCGATTCCACGAGGAGTCAGTTGCACGAGGCTCAGTTGTACAGTGTTCATTTAAGCGAGGGTTCAATTGTACGGGAGTTGGGTTACTTGAGGGTTTAGTGGAACAAAGTCGAATCGCAGGGGCTTCAGCTGCATGAGGGTTCAGTTGCATGGGGGTTGAGTTACACGGTGTAAGTTCAGTTGTAATGGAAGCGCACAATAGTATTAAAATGACCTTAAACAGTGTATAAAAGAAGTTGAATTCTGCTAAAAATTTTCATTAGTATAACATATACCTAGAGAACGACCCAAAAAAGGTACTAAATTAATGGCCTTTTAAGCGTTCTTCAGGAGAATACCAGTAAAATTTTGAATAACAAAATTTAAATATCACAAGGAGGGAATCAGGATTTTAGAAATAACCAGCTGGGAAAATAAGGACACATATAATGATTTTCAATTTACTCACCCTTCCTCCAATTCAAAATTTGAAATACACTTGGCCCTACTCCAATACTCTCTCAAAGCTTTAATTTAATGACTATTTATTTAGTGAATTTCTATTCTAACTATATTGAAGGAATGGTATATTGGTAACCTGGAGTTCTTATGATTTAGTTCAATCTCCTCCTAAATATCCCCCAACGGAACAAATAACCATTCAAATGGGTATAGGTTAATTTATTTAGACAGCAAAAAAAGGTACAAAAGTCTAGATATTTCAATCACATGTACAGCTATAGTCATCAGTAGAAATAATAAAGTACAATAGAAGTTCCTAGTAGTGAGGCCTCACTGTTTTTAAAAGCACAGATAAAAGGTATGCTATTGGAGCTACTAACCCCTCAAGACGTCTCTACGTGCACCTGGGTCTTACACAACACTACAGTGCATCTATAATAGTATATTACCTCTGATTGTTACGTAATGGTAAATCGTTCACTTATGTTTTACTCATAATGTCTATTCATTAAATATTCAAATATTAAATCAAATATCAAATTGTCTATTCAAATAATGTTTTATTCAGGATGCTGTTGTATGTTATGTAATAGGGGATTGTTTAATTATGCAAATTGTTTCTTCACACATATCCCATCATTCCACGGCACACATAACCCTTCATTCCTACGATAGCCAGCAGGTGCTAGCACGCCTGTTTACTACATAATAATATAGTACACGTGTATTTTAAGAAACAGGAGATTGTTCCCTATATTAAGGATGACATATTCTCGCGGGACTTTAGAGGTCAGGGCTCTCCAGTCAAGTAGGCAATCCCCGGTTGTAAATGAAGACAGCACATAGATTGGATGTTACGTAATGCTTTAAGAGATGATTCATCTTCTTCAAGACTGTTTTGTTCTCTTCTGTCCACTTTAGAAATTAAAAGAGATTCCTCCCAACGAAACTGTGCACTAGACACTTAGACCAAGAAGTAATTGATGCTATATTGATTCAGGGAATACCTTCTAAAGACATGTTGTTTCCTTGCTTGGAGAATTCTCTGCATAGTTCCTAAAAAGATTAATTGGATCACGTGTTCCCTGATCATTATCACCGAGCCTTGAAACCATCCCAATGCTGCTGACTTCTTGTTTTATTAGACACACCTGCATGCTATATTCTATTAATTTAAATCTTGGTACAAGCAAAATCCCATTTTGAATGGTCCTTACGTGTTACACTTTATGCAGCAGAAGCCTCATTACTTACAATAGTAATAATAAAAAGATTCAACTTCACAAGACGTTTTCTAGCTAGTAAATGAAACGCGTAAACGAAGAAAACGAGACTTTTTTGGCATTTGGTTCAAGATGGTTTAAAAATTGTAAAATTCTTTTGCTAAATTCAAAATCTTTTGTGCTAGGTGAATAAGGTTCGATCAGGAATGGATTCAGAGTCTATGCTAGGGCCCAGGAAGGTGTTTTCAAGTACCAATTCCTTTATTCCAGAAGAGGTCGTTTTTTCTAAATTTGAAAGCTACTGTGCTAGGTGAATAAGGTATGCTCAGGAATGGATTTACAGCCTAAACTAGGATCTAGGAAGGTTTATCAAGCACCCATTCCCCTATTCCAGATGAGGACCTTTTTTTTAAATTCAAAATCTATTGTGGTAGGTGAATAAGGTGTGCTTAGGAATGGATTCTCACTCTAAACTAGGGCACAGGAAAATGTTTTCAAGTACAAATTCCTTTATTTCAGAGGAGGTCTTTTTAGCTAAATTCGATTGCTACTGTCCTAGTTGAATAAGGTGCCACACTATAACTAGCCCTCTGGCACCCTCTGGTAACTCTCATCATTTCTAAGACATTTTTCATGTGTTTTCTTGTTAAAAGTATGCTGTAAATCCATTGCTCCCTATTTTTGCAAGCCACCCTCAACGACGTACATTATGACAATTCACGCCACCGTGCCACGCTATAACTGGCTCTCTGGCACCATCTTTCATCCCTCGTCATTCTTAAGTCAATTTTCATATATTTTCTTGTTAAGAATCATGTTTAAATCCATTGGTTCGTGTTTTCGCAAGGCATTATAATTGTGATACACCATGTCAATTTACGCCACCAAGCCATGCTATGACTGGCCCTCTGGCACCCCTAATAATTCCTAAGATATTTTTCAGATGTTTTCTTGTTAAAAATCAAGCTTTAAATCCATTGGTTGTTGTTTTCACAAGCCGAAAATCTGTGATACATCATGTCAATTTACGCCACCGTGCCACACTATTACTTGCCCTTTGGCACCCCTCATCATTCTTATGACATTTTCCAGATATTTTCTTATGTAAAATTATACTTTAAATCCATTGGTTTGTGTTTTTGCAAGCCACCCTCAACGTTATACACCATGTCAATTCACGCCACTGTGCCACACTATAACTGCTCCTCTGGCAAAGTATGTCATACCTCATCACTCCTAAGACATTTTAGATTGTTTAAAAAAAATGATATACAATTATGCTTCCTCCCTTTTCTGCCCCCTCCTCCGGTTACCACGGTTCCACCTCCAAATCTGCTGGCTATCACCCCGGTTTAATCAGTTCCCGTCCCATGATGCCCGCTCCGACCCCAGTTCTAAATCTGGCTCCGGTTGCGTCAGTTCCAAATCCCCACTTCCACCCCCAACTCAATAGTTCTGATTCCACCGATTCTGCTCCTAGTACCGTCAATTTGAATATTGTGTATGCTGCATCCGCAGTAACCTAGCCATAGGTTACTCCGCAGCAACCTATGGCTGATCATCGACAATAGCTAGTTTATTATACTTTTTAGAACAGTGTTACTTGTACATTGGAAAGATAAACACTCATATCTTATTTTAAAAGGTGAAGATGAAATATTCCAAGAAAGTTTTTATACATGATAAAGTTATCGTTGCATTGAATGCTGACAAATATTTGAACCATAAAACAACTGCTAGTGGTAATACTATTAAAAATGTATGTGTGCGTTGTCATGACAGTGAGACGTTAGAATCCTTTGGATGACTGAAAAGAGTAAACTCTTATAATGGTGGATGTGGGAGAGCAACATTTCCAGAGGTGATGGTGCTGAAAGAGAATGCAAACATAAAACTTTTAGTTGATGACCTAGGCCAACTTTTTACTACTGTTAGTGGTAACATATTACCTATTAATAGATCTATTGCCATTTTTCTGGTATTAGCGTTCAAATGGAAGCAAAGGGAAAAAGAAAGGCGTACTGCTGCACTAAGGTCGTAACACATATCTTATCTATGTATCCAAAAACTCCAGCCTATTTAAAAATAATGTTGTAATACACAGTGAAATCATAAGAAAAATCAAAAAGGCACTGGCAGACAATATCACCAGGGAATATATAGATGTAATGATGAAAAACAAAGCGCCGGCAAACTTTGCTACTACCATCATGGGTTTACTAGCAGATACAGTCGATGAACCCCATTATATCAATGATAAAATGTGACATCCATTACTTTTTATGTTTCCATTATAGTTAGACACACACACAATCCCACAAAGAGAAACACTGAGAAAAGCAAACACACAGTCGGACATATAGGCACGATGAGAGAGAAAGAGAGACAAAACACACACGCAAACACACAGTCGAATATAAAGACACGGTGAGAGAGAGAGAGACAAAACACACACGCACACACAGAGAGTCGGACACTCAAATATACAAAGACAGACACAGAGACAGGGAAACACACAGTAAGACAAACAGGCATGGCGGGAGAGAGAGAGAAAACTAACTCAAAAACAGAGATTAAGACACCCAATCACACAAAGACAGATACAGAGACAAGCAAACATACCGGCAAGGTGAGAGAGAGGGGCGTTGACCACAGACGAGAGATAAGATGAGAGAGATGAGAACAGACGCTCAGACACAAAGACACAGTCAAAGAACTAGACAAAAATGCACAAAGACAGACACTTGACCACTGAAAGGTACCAGCCCCCCTCAGGACGAGGAGCCCAAAACCAACTTGAAACTAAACCTGGGTATCCACAACTAACTTGCAGCACCCCGGGTACCTGCAGCAGACCTTTTTAAACAGCTAGAAAAACAATATGGTTCATGTGGATATTTCATGCAAACTCACCCCGTTTTTAAGGATTCAGCCTTTTTCTTAAGTACTGCTAGGTTAGATTAATCTAACCTACTGTAGGCTATGTTAACTGTAGGTTTGATCAGGTTGGCTACAATTACCCAGGGTGCCTGCAGCCTGTCGGTTTCGTGTACCTGGAGCTAGTTATAAGTCGGTGGTATGTACCCGTGCTAAGGGGGATGGTACATTTAGTGGTCAAATCTCTGTCTTTGGGTGTTTTTGTGCTTTTGTCTCACTCTCTTACCGTCTCTATGTGTCTGAGCATCTGTTCTCACTCTCACCGTTTCTGTGTGTCTAACTGTGTGTTTTCTTGTATCTTTGTCTTTCTTTGTGTGTTTGTGTGTTTGACTCTGTGTGTTTGTGTTTCTCTCTCTCTCTCTCTCTCTCTCTCTCTCTCTCTCTCTCTCTCTCTCTCTCTCTCTCTCTCCCCCTCTCTCTCTCTCTCTCTCTCTCTTTCTCTCTCTCTCTCTCCCTATCTATCTCTTTCTCTCTCTATCGCCGTGGCTGTGTGTCTAACTGTGTTTTTATCAGTCTCTGTGTCTGTGTTTGTGTGTCAAACTCTGCATGTTTGCGTGTGCTTTTTGTCTCTCTATCTCATCGTGCCTGTATGTCTGACAGTGTGTTTGTTTGTCTCTGTGTCTCTCTTTGTTTGTTTGTGTGTCTGACTCGGTATGTTTTTGTGTATTTTGTATCTCTCCCTCACCGTGCCTGTGTGTCTGACTGTGTGTTTGCCTGTCTATGTGTTTGTCTTTGCGTGTACATTGTCTCTCTCCCTCTCTCTCACCGTGCCTGAGTGTCTGATTATGGTTTTGCCTTTCTCTGTGTCTTTCTTTGTGTTTTTGCTTTTTTGTGCGTGGACTTAGGAAAAAACTCCCGCCCGTCTCACTCAGACATCAGTAAAAAACCCTATTAACCTGTCTTAGACTCTAGTAGATCCTCCTATTAGCCTGGCAGTTGTACGTTTGTCTCTGAAAATTCTTTTTATTGTATATATGACTTTTGAATAAAAATTCTAAACGTTGGAGTTGTTAGTGTACCCTAAAAATAATGGAAATATAACGAAGTAATGCAATAAAATCTTTTTATTGAAATATTGTCATACGGAATAGCATCATTAAAAAGAAGTAATTCTTATAATCCATCCCAGAAAATATTCCTGAGGTGTCATATTTCTTCATTGATATTATGGGGTTCATGGACTGTATCTGCTGGTAAACCCATAATGGTAGTAGTAATGTTTGCCGGTGCTTTGTTTCTCTTGAATACATTTATATATTCCCTGGTGATATTGTCTGCTAATACCTTTTCGATTTTACTTGTGATTAAATTGTCCATTACGATATTTTTACTTTTTTTTCTTTGCTTTCGTTTGAATGTTAATAATAGATGGATGGTGATAGGGTCTATCAATAGGTAATTTTTTATCACCAGCAGTAGCAAGAAGTTGGACTTCCTAAAAAGTCAACTGTCAAAAACCAATTACAAAAAAAAAATTTTTGTCCCAAACCAGAGCAAGCGATCCCAACCATAAATCCACCACTACTTAGGGGGCACCAACCCCTGGATCTGTAGCTGCCTCCCACAGAAATTGTTTGATCCTTTTGACCCAGGTAGCGATCCCTGAAAGCTTAGAACCAATGGCACAGACAACATGAAACAAGCCCCGCTCTTCCATTAGAACATTTATGTTTCGGCAACTTGCACGAATTACAGCTCTTGCACCATGGCGTGTAGGGGGCTATTTCAACCTTAAGGGTATACTTATAGGACTTTTAAACTATTCTAAACAGAGTAGCTGTTTCAAAATTAATTTTGAAATCTATTAGATGTTTTAGAGATAAATTAACATAGCCTTGGCTTATCCATGCTTCGATTTTAGAAATATCAAAATGAATTATATAAGGTTTTATGCGCATAAGGCAAAATAATAAGCAGTAGCTTTCATACATTGTGTCTTCTAGAACGAGCAGTATCGACTGATTGACAGGATGTACAGATTAGAGCTGGTTGTAAGTATAATACGTGATTAAACGCATTCTTCAAGGAATATGTCATCATTTGTTTCGGTTTTTTGTGAAGGAAAAAATTTGTCTTGAGACATACCACTTTTAAAGCTTAGACGGCTGGACAGCTTTGCCACTCAATCAATTGCAATGGAAGAAACTTGAAGTGCACTCTCGCAAACCTGTCGTCAGTGAAGCCGACAGAATATTCTTGTAACATAAATGCAGTAACTTTTTGTTCTCTCTAATTGTGAATCCTCTAGCCCATACTCAGGAATAACCATATCCAATTCGTATTTGATCATGTGAGCTAGACAAGGGCAGCCAAAGAAGAAGATAAGGGAATAACCCTCCCCCTCATACACACACACATAGTAACGACCGAAAAACATTTGAAGAGCAAATACAAAAAATAACGTTTAGAAAATATATTGCACTTCCCCGGCAAAAACATCAGCAAATCTTTTCTAGACCTCCTACTCCTATGAAATATGTTGGAGCTCACCCCCCTAAGGATTTTGTAGACATCCTTGAGCTTAGCTTGTTAAAATAAAATAACTCACGTTAATAAGCCAAGTTTTAAAGAACTTCCAGACTCCCGAAGTAGGCTGTGCGCTTTTGAGTTTGTAATTCCTTCAGCTTTATAATCATTTATAGTTTTTACTAAATCACCTTCTCTTACGCCTTCTCGCTCAGCTTTGCTGCCAGGATTCACCTGTAAAATCATAATATAAAATTATATCTCAAGACGTCTAACAAATACACACTATTTTGATTTTTCACTTGAGGAGAGTCAAGATTTTCGCAAATTTTCACAATAGACGAGAGCAAAATTTAAGAAAATCATAATCGCATCACACTTTCAGGGAAGTTTTCCGTTTTGGTACGCATTTTATAATTCATTTCTCAACGTCGGGGAGGTCATGGCCGTCTAACCATGACTTGTAAATGAGGTCCCAGCACTAACATTAGTGGCGGTAAATAATTAATCTAAAAAGTAATTCCAGGTCGTTTTAATTTTGAATGGCTCTTTACTTTTCTTTGAAAAACTTTTCTTCAGAATTCTTCTGGTTTAAATTCTTAAGCTGCATAAACGATCCGAATTTTGTCTCTGATTTCATCAAATACAATTTCTGTATAGATTTCGTTCAATTTGAATGGAAAAGTGGTTATTCTGACAACCTGAATGCACATGATGTAGTTTAATTGGTTTCAACACCCCTCTAAAAATTTCATGAAAGTTCGAACTCAATGCCCTACTTGTCCTTCAAATATTTTATTTACACTCTTTTGATAACCTGGATACAATTATCGTCATTCTTTTTGTTTCAATATCTTCCTCAAAGTTCCCTGAAAAATATAACTTCATACAGTTCTAGTTCCAAAGATATTGCATAGAACATGTAACCACCCGGATACACACATTATCTTTTGTTCAGCATTTGTCTAAACATCTTCCTCAATATTCATTGAAACTTTCATCTAAGTACTACTAGCCGTTCCTTACATATTGCGAATAAGCACCTTAGACAACAGGGATCCATAGGCCCGTCCTGCACTGGTACCCATGGAGGCAAAGTGATTTCAATGATTTAAAGAACATGAAAATTGGAACTTGGAATGTTACGACGTTAAAAAATGACTATCGTATCGACATTCTGACTGAGGAATTCAGACGATTCAAACTGGACTTATTAGGGGTTTCAAAAACTCATTATATATATATATATATATATATATATATATATATATATATATATATATATATATATATATATATATATATATATATATATATATATATATATATATATATATATATATATACATATATATATATATATATATATATATATATATATATATATATATATATATATATATATATATATATATATATATATATATATATATATATATATATTATATATATATATATATATATATAATATATATATAATATATATATAGATATGATTATATATATATATATAATCATATCAGTTAGAATAACAAAAATGAAAACACCTCGAAACAAAAATAATAATATATAAACAAAAATAAAATATACATAATATATATGTTTCATCAATTATCAGTATTCAACTCCCCTCCCCCACCCTGCCCCGCCCTTCCAACTCCGCCTAGCCCCCTTGCCCACCCTAACAGGCAACGCTATGTTCTTGCCTGTAGTAAATAGCAATAAGACTTCAATGTTTATTTTTTTCTGCGGTTCTTCATATGGAAGGGGTGTTTTTATAATCCCTTGAGGGGGCTCATTCGGTCGGAAATGAAAGGGTTTTACTGCCCTTTTTAAGAGTCAAAAGTTATGCAAGGGCAACTAGCCCCCCCTGCCCTCTTTTCCCCAAATGCATCCGATCAATATTTTTAGATAGTTATTTCGTCCATTCAGTCCAAAGCCAAAAAACTATCCTTTCAAGGTTGACAAAACCCCCCAGAGCCCCTGAGGCAAGGAATTTAAGTTATGCAAGGTACCCATTGTTATCATATAAGGTGTTTATTCGGAGGTGGCTTATTCGATTGGAAACCGAAAGCATTGGAAATTGAAATTTACAGTTTCCCTTTTAAGAATAAAACGTGATCGGAGGGAAACAACCCCCACCCAAACCACCATTATTTCTTCAAATGCATCCAATCAAAGTTTTGAGATAGTCATTTTGTTTAAGATAGTCCAAAGGTCAAAAAGCTATGCCTCCAAGGTTGACTCCCCCCAGCCCCTGGTGCAAGGCCTGTAAGTTTTCAAGTTGTCATCGTCAACTTATGAGGTACTTCATCAAGAAAAGAGGGCATTTGATCCTGCGTCTTCGAAAAAGGTTAGAATATTGCTTTGAAACTTTAAGGAAAAGTAGAGAGGGATGCCAAACACAATCAAAACATACTTTTTCTTTGCTTGCTGTGAAAAGGGAATGTCAGCAATATCTAAGATATATATATATACACACACACACACATATATATATATATATATATATATATATATATATATATATATATATATATATATATATATATATATATATATATATATATATATATATATATATATAATATATATATATATATATGTCAGAATATCTAAGAGATATTGCTGAGGGATGTTGAAGAGAGATTGGAGGGCAAATAGTCCCCCGCCACCTTCTTGTCCTTTCTATGAGCCCTCTCTCCTCAAAAATGGTCAAAATTTTGTAACTATCATTTTTTTTCAAAATAGTCGAAAGGTATCATAGCTATGTCTCCAGGGATCCTATACCTCCCACAGCCCCGTGAAAAGGATCGAAAATTATTTTGTTTATCCATTCTAAGAACAGCAGATTCTTATTTTGTTTATCCAGAAATTATATTGTTTATCCAGGAATTATATTATTAGAAATTATTTTGTTTATCCATTCTAAGAACATCTTAAGTACAGCAGAAGGTATTATGTTTAAACTCTCAAGATGTGTTGAGGGGAGTGTTTTAAAGTGATTGTAGGGCTGCCAGTTCCTCTCCCATGCCCTCTATAACTACCTTTTCTCCAAAAACATACGATCAAGATTTTAAAATAGCCAATTTTCCAAAATCGTCTACGGGTCAAATAGGTATGCCTGTGGGAATTTCACAGCACTGCACAGCTTTGGGGAAGAATGCTGAACGCTATCAAAACATGCTATGTGTATGCTAGTTATCAAAAGGGCGTATCAACAATGTCTAAAGAATGGCTGAGGGTATCAAGTTAAAACTTACAGTGTATTTTGTGAAGGGGATGTTGAAAATGATTGGATGGCTACAAGGCCCCTTTTTGCACTTTCTCGTTGCTCCTCCCCTAAACACTGATCAAAATCTGGAACACAATTTGGTCGAAACAGGCAATAGGACTAGTAACTATGTCTACGGGGATGCAATGCTCCAAACCCCCAAATGTCATACTGCAAGGATTCTAAATTATATAATTAATCCCTTTCTAATTACAGGATTTATCGTAAGGAAAATGGGGAATGTTTGATTCTGAGTGTGTGGAAACAGTTGATGTGAATTAAGATGAAACTTCGAGGAATGTTGACGGGTAAGTTTAACTAAATCAAGAGATACTATAGGCGTCCAGTTATTCAAAAAGGTGTATCTGCAGTATTTCGAGAACGGCTTTGAGTATTAAGTTTTAAATTTTCAGGGCAAATTGAGGGGGATGTCGAAAAAACTGTCAGAGGGTAACTGGTTCCCCTCCAATGCCCTTTTTAGCTGAAATAACCACAAAGACACCTGATCAAAATTTTGGAATCGCAATCATGTTCAAAATAGTGAAAAAGTAAAAGAACTATGCTTCAAGGGATGGCAAAACCGTTACAGCCCCCGGGGCAAGTATTATTCGTTATATAAGTTGCCCGTTGTTTACATGTAGGATTGATTATTGAGAAAAGGGGCATGTTTGATCCCGAGTCTCCAAAAAGGCTAAGGGTATAAAGGTAAAACCTTTAGAAAATTTTCGGGGCGAATGTCAAACAAAATCGAAACACACTAAATAAAGGAGGGCAGTCAAAAGGGTACAAAAGCAATATCTACGGAATGGCTAAGCGTATTAAGTTGCAACTTTAAAATCATGTGGAGAGGGAATTAGAAAAAGGAGCGGCCAGCCCCCTCCTTTTACCCTTTAAATGCTCCTCCTTATATGAATAAAGAACTTAAAAATAATTTTAATCGAAATGGTTCTAAAGTCTAATAGCTATGCCTCCGGGGATTCCATGCGCCCATAACCCCGGGGAAGGATTGTAAATTATAAAATTTGTCCATTCATAAAATGCAGGATTTTTCATTGGGATAGGGGCAAAAGGTTTGATCCTGACTAGGTCCAAAAAGACTAAGAGTATTGAGGTGAAATGTCGGAAAACGTTTAGGGGTATGTTGAGGTATATTAAAAGATACACTATTTCCATCTACCTATCAATTATAATAAACTAAATGGCTATCTCAGAATTTCATTTGGATGTCTTTGGTGGAAAAAGGGGTATGGGAAGGGGGCTAAATGCACTCTATTCTGGTTGGTATCTTAAAAGGGCGCTTAAAGTTTTAATTTTTGTTTGAATGAACCCTCTCCAGATCTTCTAGAACCCTTGGTCTGATACAATCATCATCGGAAAAAAACAAGACCTACATGATCTTTAGATAACGATAAAGACCACACTGCCTCTCCATCATCAAAACTTTACTTTAATTTTTTAATTTCAATTTAAAAGATCTCATTTTATTGTAAGTTTTATTTCACATACGTATTTCATTTACATACCTAATTTGCTGAGGACATACAACCGTAGCTTGGACGCAGAACCGAAATATTTTTAAGGTCTGAACAAATTTCACTATCTTAGGTAAATCCCAGGTTGTTTTTACTTGTTGTTGTTTTTATCCATGATCATTCTTTGGAAAAAAAATACACAATTCGAAATAATGGTAGATGAAAGGTTGAAACCACTACAGTAGGGTTCTCTGATTGTTTTGTAGTTAGGGAAGGAGGGTAGACGCCCGAAATGGTGTATTTTAATGCCGAAATAACTCTCATTGAGCCTTCAAATAAATACATAGATAGTTCTAAGGAAGACGTGGAGAGGGGGTGTGGGTAAAATTCTGCATATAATCCCTCTTTATTTTCAGAAATGTTTTTGATCTGCACTATTATTATGAAAGTAAACAGTAACATTAAACCTTTAAAGGGGCAGAATTTATTCCGTATTGGAGGGCAACTGCCACTTCCTCATCCTAACCTCCCTCTTATGGTTGTAGAAACTCCTGAGGATGCTGAATTCGCTCGGAAATTGAGAGTTCTAGCTCTTTTTTTTAAAGTCAGAAGTGATTGGAGACTAAACAACCCGCGTCTAAGAGCCATTTTTGATATCGGGTCCTGTTGATACCCCTCAGGACTTCTGATCGACATTCTGAGGTAACTATTTTTACTTTCTCTGTGGCTGCTCAATTTTACTTTTGGGTGAACTTTCCATGGGAGAGGGGAATTATCCGGGACGAATTTCCAGTGGGAGGATTTTCCGAGGAGAATTTTCCATTGAGGAGATTTTCCGGGGAAAGGAATTTATCATGGGGATTTTCCATGGAAAATTGTCCATGGGGGAACTTTCCAGGGAGATTTTCCTTCGGGGAAGTTTACAAGGGGGGTATTTAACGGGGGTAATTTTCCTGTGGGGGGATTTTCGGAGGTGGGGTGGGGTAGAAGGCCGGATCTCTAAATATACAGCTAGAAAGACATCAAAATCCCTACAAATAGTGAAAAGCCATTAGAAGTGGAGAGGGGTGACCAGGGACATTATATGTAGGGAGAGGGGAATGCTTTGGAGGAGACACTACTACTTTTTATATTTTTGTTCAACAGGTACAGATAATTCGAGCCCATAAAATACGCCAGAAACACCAGGATTTTTACCAAAACTATAACTACAGCGATAGCTGCAATTTAGTAAAAAGCGAACCACTACCCATACAAACCAAAAAAAAAAAAAAACGCTTTTTGAAAGAAAAACCTTCTGGTGAAGGGAAATTGTAACTTATAGCTGATTTAGAAATATTAAACATTATTTTGATCGTTTTTAATTGTAAAATATTATTTAGAACTAAATTTATAGAAATTTTGAAGAGGAGCCTGCAATCCTTCAAAAATGGTATCGGATCAAAATGAAAAGTACACCATAGGGATTACCATTGTCAAAAATCCGATAAAGGTAAATTGCGACCCCCCCCCTCGATCACAAGGGTAATCACATTTACATGGATATTACTGATGTGTGTTCTTCTTTTTTTCTTTTTCTGCCCCCGCTCGCATGGCAATGGAAGATTATGGAGAGCTGTTTAAGGGCTCATTTGGAAGCTAATTCATATATATACAAGTTTTTAAATTTGATCTCATATCGCCATCATAAGGATATGGCTCCCCAAAACGACCCTTTGGTTGCCATTTCTGGGTTAGAACGGCCAGGAAGAATGAATAGGGCACAACCTTGATGCCCATGGTTAAAACCCTTCTTCAAGTTTTTCACCGATATAATAAAGTTCTAAGACTTGCTGTTGGTCTTGAAACAAAAATCTTGATGCACGATTTATTGTATATATTTTTAAAACCTAAAACAAACAAAATTTAATCAAAATTTTTTTTTGAGGGAAGTAAAGAGCAAAGATGAAAGTTAAAACGAAAAAAATTATTGCTTCGCGGTCTATGCAGCATATATCTGGAACATTGGTAAAAAAAAACTGACTCGGAATATTTCCCTAAATCTGTAGAATTCTAAAAAATTATCGCTTTACTGAAAGCTGATCTTACTTGAGGTTTTGAGAAAATTAAAGTTGTATGCTAAAATTTACTGATTTCATGGCCAGTGAAAGACTATTAATGAACTTATAAACTAGTCTTTTCTGCAGGCTACTTAATTTCTGTTTTGTTGAGTTAATTTTGTGTTTTCAGTGAAGTTCTAGATTTTTAGAATTCTACAAAGTTATGAAAACATTACGAGTCAGTTTTTGAACTAATGTTCCAGATATAAGTTACATAAAGCAACGAAGCAGTAATTTTTCGTCCTTTTAAGTTTCATCTTCAATGTTTACTTCCATCAAAAAAAAACTTTTTTTTTGTGTATATATGTGAAGATCTGTTAAAATGACTAGCCATTTGGAAAAATCCCTTTATTCTATCCCCTCTCCAAAAACAATGTTGTTTAGTTACGCCTCTTGTGTCAACTCTCATAAGAGGCAGTATGGCTTGTATAAAGTAATTACGGTTTACATAACGATTTTATGGTTCTTTATTTCCAATATATAACTGATTGCTTTTCTGCATTTATTAGCCTACAATTGCATCATGATAAAACATTTGCGCTATAATTTGCAAAAAATCAGTTTCAATGATTCTTTGGGGTAAAGTAATTTAAAAAAAAGTGTCATGAGAGTATTCTCATTAGAATACTGTGTCTAGATATAAGTTAGAAAATAGCCGATGCTTCTGTCCTGTGGAAGTGCATTAGGTGAAGTCCTCAAGAGTGACCTTGACTCTGACCGTGATTTCAAAATGTTTGCATTCTTAAATATATTCTTATATAAAATGTTTGCATTCTAAAAGCCCTTGGAAACTTTTTGTAAAATAAGCCCCTGTAATACTTACAAGCTACTCATGGTAAAATTGTGTGGTAGATCGCAAATAATTTTGGCAATTATTTAAGATTTGATGCTTGACTAGGTATTGCTTATTGTCCTTTACCCATTCTCCTTTTAGTGGGCACTGATCTTTGTTGTACAAGTAAATCCTTCAATTCAGATCTACAGCTAAATAATGCACTTGGAAGGTATTTTGAACCTTATACTTATGCCCAATGCCTATTATATGGTTTTAAATAATTGTAAGAAAATTTATCTTCCCCAAATTTATATACTGATAACCGTATGTATGTCTAGTTTAAGTGCGTATTTTGTCTTTTTTGTGGGTAGATAAATAAAAAAAAATCAAACCAAAAAAAAACTTGACTGCCAAAAAATCTAAATCCTATGAATAAAAGAAATTTATTGGCCCTTAAAACAAATTTCTAGATTAAAAATTAGAAATAATAAAAGGAAAGTTACATCATATCCTCGCCTTTTACCACGAGAGCAGAACTTGAGCATTCTTCATGCTCCAAAATAAATCCACTTGCTTGTTCACACCACTAAATTCACTCAAGCACAAAGTGTTGTCTGGAAATTCTGTTGGCCTGATGTCCAACACATTTCTTAAACGTAATGGTGATCAGAATAGTGTTGAACCTGTGATCTCTGAGCAAGATTGGGTGTCCCACTTTACTTCTGAGTTCTCTCCACCCGAACAAGATCTTGAAGATAAATATGAAGTCGAACTTGATAAGTTCATGGAATTGCCTAGTTCTGGTGTTGGCTACATAGTAACTGTTCCTAATCTGATTCGTGCAATTTCAAAATTAAAAAAGAAACAATCGAAAGGTGTCGACAAGTTGTGTGGGTTGCATCTTGTACATGGTACTGCTGGTCTCCTGAGTCATTTAGAGCTTCTATTCCAAATTATCTTTAATTCTGGTCTCGTTCCCGACGTTTTTGGTACTGGAGTAATTACACCTATTTTGAAAAAAGGGAAAAATCCGTCTGAATGCGTATCTTACCGCCCTATAACTGTTTCGCCGGTTTTATGTAAGCTTATGGAATTGCTAGTTATAGATCATATTGCTTTTCAATGTTCTACCCCCGATAATCAGTTCGGATTTAAAAAAGGTGTTGGTCGCGAGCACGTCCATTATATTCTTGCTAATATATTAATAGAAGCTGATGAACTGAATGAATCCCTTATTCTAGCGAGTCACGATGTTAGACGTGCTTTTGATTCTGGGATACATCCCCAGTTATTAGTGTCTGCTCATAAACGTGGTGTGGACCGATCGGTTATTTTGCCTTTTCGGGATATGTATAAGAAGCTTCGAGTCCAAGTTAAAGTCCCGTCTCCTAACGGGCCGATTGTATTACCAAATGCTATTCCGGTTAGAAAGGGCATTAGGCAGGGTGCAATTTCGTCACCCCGGTTGTATAATAATAGTGTTCTCGAGGCCCAAAAGTTAGTGCAAATGAGCTGCATTTTCCGAGGTTTGGATGTAACATTACTTAATTACGCAGATGATATTTTTAATTTAAGTAGATGTTTGTCTCGTATTGAAGAAAATTTTCAGATTCTAGATGATGCTTATAGAGAGATAGGCCTATCTTTTAATGCAAGTAAAAGCGAGATTGTTGCTTTCAATAGGAGAAATGCAGATTGTATAGATCTTGCTGTCAAATTTGGTGCTCAAGAGGTTCCACTGTCTGACTCCATAATGTACTTAGGAATGCCTATAGGTCATAACATGGCATCTACACGTGCTCGCCAAATAAGTAATTTCGCAGAAAAGGCACGTAAGGCTTACGGGGCGCTATCTTCAACTAAAGCGAAATATAATCGACAAATTCGAGCTAGGCTATATAATGCACTGGTGATCCCACACTTTCTGGCTTTATCACCGTTTTGGCATATATTTAGTGTTAGTGATAAAAGAAACCTTCGATCACTTTTTTACAAATATGCAAAGTTTCTTTTAAATACCCCACCGTGGGTTAAAAATTCCAAGATGTCTGCAAGGTTCGGTATCACAGATCCGATTGCTGCTGTGACGAAACGTCGTTCTGAATTTTTGGGGTCGCTTGGGCCTAGTAGTCTGGCAATTGCAATTCGTCCTTAGTGAGTTTTTGTAATAATGTTTTTATTTATTGGCGGTGTATCGTAACGTTTGTTTTTGTTTGTGCAGTTAAGTGTTTGTTTTTTTTTTTTTTTTTGTTTTTTTTTTCTTTTCTTCTTTGTACTCCATTCGTGCCATTTGTGGTTTTGTATCGAGTGGGTGAATAAAATTATCTATCTATCTATCTAGAAAGGCCTGCAACAGCAAGGCACTAACGGCTTTCTCAAGATCTCAAATTACAATTTGTGGGCGATAGGATTTTGACAGGATTGATCAAAACCACAAAACCTCCACGTCGCGTGCCAGAGCCTTTCAAAAAAGATCGGACGAAGCACTGATGTTCTAAGTGGTTAATTAATAGGTCACGAGATCTCATAATTTTGAAACGCTTCAAAGATTGTGGTGCAAACGGACAATGCCACAACGCAATGGCTTTTTCATTTCGAACTTAAATACCCTACTACTGTTTAAGCTATAAACATGATAGGGTCATTTTATGAACAGACAGTATTAACATCTTATTGGTCTAATCTGATTCAAAGGACAGTTTTTAGTGATTTGGACCCATTAAATTTGGATTTTTTTTCTTGGCGAATTTTGCTTTATGTAATTATCAAGTGCCTACAAGTCAGGTGAAGCTACAAAACAGGTAGCTAAAACCAATTATTGTCCAAATTGTCCAATACCTTGCAACAATTAAAGCCAATAGATCCAAAATAGGAAAGTGAACCCTATACCATATTAACTGAAAATTAATAACATCGTTTTTTTTTATAAAGTCTCAAATATAAGACAATCACAACTTGACAATGATTCAGGAATGATATCTATTCTTAGCATGATCTTCTAATGCTTACATGTCTTTGCTTTTGCAAATTCGTACTGCAAAAATTAAAAACAAAACAAAATTGAGGGAATTTTGGAAATTGGCTGAAAAACCTTCAAAAAGGTTCGCAAATCACCATAAAAGTTTACTACTGGAATCATTACGGTCGAAATCTTTAACCCGGAAATTAAATTGAAGAACATCACGTCATAAGCTTGGCAAAGAGCTGATGTTTTTTTTTGTTTTTTTTTCTCTGGTGCTAGTTGTGGTACTGGTGTGTGAAACCTCATTTTAAATTTATAGCTTTCAAATCCAAAATACAAGCATTATAATGCTTGTATCTCCTTGTATTTTTTTTATAGGTTCGTATTAATCTATATATATAAAAATAAGTTGTTTGTGTCTTGTGTGTTGACTGACGTCATGCATGTTTCTCGACTGACGTCATTATAAGGATTGAGCATTAAGCCGTCATGAAGTTGTTTGTCGACTCACGTCATGTTTGTCGACTGACAAAATTACAGACCGGGACACCGGGACACAACTCACGACCGGGAAACCGGGACACAGGGAATATAAATGACGACCGGGACACTCAAAGAGAAATTACAGACTGGGACACCAGGACACAAATAACGACCGGGACACAGGGAATATAAATGACGACCGGAACACAGGACACAACTACAACGGGGACCGGGACACAGGGAATGTTTGAATAGCAATCACCATCAACAAAGCTCTAGGACAATCATTAGAATAATGAGGTATAGATCTGAATATGGATTGTTTTTCCCATGGACAATTATATGTTGCATGTTCAAGAGTCGGTAAACCTGACAATCTATTTATATGCACAGACAATGGAACAGCGAAGAATGTTGTATATTCGCAAGTTTTACGTAGTTAAAAACATATATATATATATATATATATATATATATATATATATATATATATATATATATATATATATATATATATATATATATATATATATATATATATATATATATATATATATATATATATATATATATATATATATATATATAAAAATAAGTTGTCTGTGTGTGGATCTGTGGATGGATCAGGTGACGTCATGTTTCGGCTGACGTCATGAAATTAGTTGCCATCATTTTTGCTTTGAAGGTGACGTCATTCAAGTTATATAAGACATATGTTCGCCGTCATGTTTCGGCTGACGTCATGAAATTAGTTGCCATCATTTTTGCTTTGAAGGCAAAGAGAAAGTGAAAAAAGAAGGCGTGCCGAGGAATCAAAAGACCAGCAGGGAAACAGGCTTGCTGCTGATAGAGAAAGTAAGAAAAGAAAGCGTGCCGAGGAATCAGAGCAATCTGAAAGTTATCGCCTGGCATTCAGGTACAACCCAGTCGATGATTATAGCTTGAGTAGATGTGTTCAAATCGGGACAATGTCTAAAATTTGTCCCTATTGCAAGGCCTTGAAATTCAATGGTGAAACAATGGGAATGTGTTGCGCCTCAGGAAAAGTTAAACTTCCTCTATTGGCTGCACCACCAGAGCCATTGAAGACTTTCCTTACTGGAACTACGTCAGAATCTAAGCGTTTTTTGTCAAAAATCAGACAATACAACTCATGTTTCCAAATGACGACGTTTGGAGCCCAAATCGAAAATCCAGATCAATTTATGTCTACTTTCAAAGTAAAAGGGCAAATTTATCATAAAGCAGGGTCCCTTCTACCATTCTCAGGCGAGAATCATAAATTTTTACAATTGTACTTCATCAGTGATAGAAATTCTGAATTGAATGCACGTTGCGAAATTTCTCCCAACGTTGAAAGGACAATCGTTTCCCAATTGCAACATCTTTTCCACGAAAATAATAAGTTAGTGCGTCTGTTCAAAACAGCCATCGATTTGATGCCTACTGATACTCATAAAATTGTTATTTCCGCTGACAAAACGCCTCCTGGCCAACATGTGCGTAGATACAATGCTCCGACTATCGACGAAGTGGCAATCGTTATGGTCGGTGATCAGTTTTTACCTCGAGATATTATTCTACATAAGCGAAACGCTCAGTTGTTAAGAATTGCTGAAACTCATCGATGCTACGATGCCCTACAATATCCTATCATTTTTTGGGATGGAGCCGACGGCTATCAATTTAATATTAAATTGATGAATCCAGCCACTAACAAAGAAATGAATAAGAAATGCAGTGCAATGCATTATTATTCCTATAGACTAATGATTCGGCAGGATGAAGAAAATTATATTTTAAAATGCCGTGAATTGTTTCACCAATTTATGTTTGATATCTATGCTAAAATTGAATCAGAACGTTTGCTATATATCCGCCTGAATCAGACCAAGCTCCGCTCTGAACAATACATTCATTTGCGAGATGCAGTTATAAATGACGGTAATACCACAAACGTTGGAAGATTAACAATTTTACCTTCGTCACTGGCTACATAAAAAAATTACTTCAAACGAAATTGATGATGTAATTTCCGCTGAAATACCTGATAAAAATGTCGATAAGGGGTTACATGATATTATTGTAAAAAATATGATACATGGACCTTGCGGTGCACTGAACGAAAATTCACCATGCATGGCCAAAGGAAGGTGCACAAAGCAATATCCTCGACTTTTAGTACCCAAAACAATTACTGGCAATGATGGTTACCCACAATATAGAAGAAGATCTACTGAAGATGGCGGTAAAACAGCAATAATAAAGAAGCGTAACGGTACCACCATCGAAGTAGATAACCAGTGGGTTGTTCCATATTCCCCTTTATTATCAAAAACATTTAATGCACACATAAACGTTGAATACTGTAACTCCGTAAAGGCAATCAAATACATATGTAAATACGTCAACAAAGGCAGTGACATGGCAGTTTTTGGCTTGCAGTCCGAAATCAAAGATTTCGATGAAATCGTAGAATATCAGGCTGGAAGATACATAAGCAGTAATGAAGCTGTTTGGCGAATTCTTTCATTTCCGATACATGAACGTAGTCCAGCTGTTGTTCACTTAGCGGTACATTTACAGAATGGTCAACGTGTTTATTTCACGGAAACCAACGTGCAACAAAGAGTCCTGAATCCACCGGATACAACATTAACAGCTTTTTTTTCGCTTTGCAAAAATGATTCTTTTGCGAAAAAAACTGCTGTATACTGAAGTGCCTTCGTATTACACGTGGAATACTAAAAATAAAGTATTTGAACGTCGAAAACAGGGTAAGTCAGTCGACGGCCAACCTACCATCTTCAAAGATACCACGATAGGAAGACTCTACACCGTTCACCCCAATCAACATGAATGCTTCTTTCTACGCCTGCTTTTGGTGAATGTACCCGGTCCGACATCCTTTGAGTATTTGAGGACTGTAAATGGTACTATACATGACACTTACCGTAGTGCATGCCAAGCTCTGAATTTATTGGAGAATGACCAACACTGGGATAACTGCATCAATGACGCGTGCGAAACGTCAACCCCAAGTCAAATTCGTGCATTGTTTATTCTACAGAAACTCCCACGTGCAATATTTCCAAATCATCTGGGATGGGTAAAGTATTGCAGCAATGCAAACTTATTATTTGGGATGAGTGCACAATGGCACACAAAAAATCGCTCGAGGCTCTGGATCAATGCTTGAAAGATTTGCGAGGGAAGTCGAAACCCTTTGGCAGCACCTTAATATTGCTTGCGGGAGATTTCAGGCAAACATTACCTATAAAACCTAGATCAACTCCTGCAGACGAAATGAATGCTTGCCTGAAAAATTCTAATTTATGGGCACACGTAAAAACATTAAAATTAACTACAAATATGCGTGTCCGATTGCAAAACGATGACTCTGGTCAAACATTTTCAGATCAATTGCTGGCAATGGGAAACGGAAAGCTCCCAGTAGACTCAATTTCAGGACGTATACAACTACCTGCTGATTTTTGTAATTTAGTGACGTCCAAAAATGAATTGATTGAAAAAGTATTTCCGAATATTCTAAAAAATTATAAAAATAATAAATGGCTAAGTGAAAGAGCGATTCTCGCACCCAAAAATATAGACGTCCACGAAATCAACAATATTGTTTTGACCAAGATTCAAGACCAGGCAGTCCTTTACAAGTCAGTCGACACAGTTTTGGAACCAAATGAAGCGGTTAATTATCCATCTGAATTTTTAAATTCCTTAGATCTTTCAGGGTTTCCACCACACGTGCTACAACTAAAAATAGGCGTACCAATAATATTGTTACGTAACATAAACCCACCAAAGCTTTGCAATGGCACTCGACTTGCCGTAAAAAAAAACAATGGAAAACCTAATAGAGGCCACAATCCTGACAGGGCCTTTTGAAGGTGAGGCTGTTCTTATTCCTCGCATTCCCATGATTCCAACAGATCTGCCTTTTCAATTTAAAAGATTGCAATTCCCAATTCGATTAGCATTTGCAATCACCATTAACAAAGCTCAAGGTCAATCATTAGAAAAATGTGGTATTGATCTTAATACTGATTGTTTTTCCCATGGACAATTGTACGTTGCATGTTCGAGGGTCGGTAAACCTGACAATCTATTTATATGCAGCGAGAATTGGACAGCAAAGAATGTTGTATATTCGCAAGTTTTACGCAGTTAATTTGTATTTCGGAACCAAATGAAGCGGTTAATTATCCATCTGAATTTTTAAATTCCATAGATCCTTCAGGGTGTCCACCACACCTGCTACAACTAAAAATAGGCGTACCAATAATACTTTTAAGAAATATCAACCCACCAAAGCTTTGCAATGGCACGCGACTTGCCGTAAAAAAAAACAATGGAAAACCTAATAGATGCCACAATCTTGACAGGGCCTTATGAGGGTGAGGCTGTTCTTATTCCTCGCATTCCCATGATTCCAACGGATCTGCTTTTTCAATTTAAAAGATTGCAATTCCCAATTCGATTAGCATTTGCAACCACCATCAACAAAGCTCAAGGGCAATCACTAGAAAAATGCGGTATAGATCTTAATACAGATTGCTTTACCAATGTACAATTGTATGTTGCATCTTTGAGGGTCGGTAAACCTGACAATCTATTTATACGCACAGACAATGGGACAGCGAAGACTGTTGTATATTCACAAGTTTTACGTAGTTAATTTGTATTGTATCTATCTATCTATCTATCTATATAAAAACGAGTTGTGTGTATGCATGTTTGTTTGTTTGTAAAAAGAGCGTTTGCATATGACGTCATTATTAGTACATACGGCTTTGTATATGGACAGACAATGGGAAAGCCAAGAATGTTGTATATTCGCAATTTTTACGTAGTTTGAAACACATATATAAATCTATCTATATTCACAGGTGGGACACAGGGACACAACTACAATGGCGCGTAACTAATATGGCGCGTAACTAATATGGCGCGTAACGACTTACGCGCGCGGGGGGGCTTGGGGGGGTGCGAAGCGCCCCCACCAACTAGGTGTTGGGGTGGCGCGAAGCGCCACCCCAACAGCTAGTATATATATATATATATATATATATATATATATATATACTCACAGGTAGGACACAGGGACACAACTACAATGGCGCGTGACGACTTACGCGCGCGGGGGGGCTTGTGGGGAAGCGCCCCCACCACACCCCAACAGCTAGTAGCATTATAAAAGTAAGAAGCAATTTTTTTTTACAAAAAACTACTTTTTTGTGTCATTTCGGTGTACCAAAATAACGTCATATATGCCGTCAAAGCATCATGCTAAAATGCTCTATTTTGAGAGTGATTTCAGTAGGCTATTTTAGTTACATTTGTATGAGACAGCTCACGATAAGCTGTAAGTAAGGAGTCGATACAATAGTGGCCAAAACTCCAAAACAAAATTTTGATAGCAATTAATCAATCGAAAAAATTGGCTTTTTATACGGATTCCAAATATATAAAATTCATTTAATTTAATCTTACCCATTAAAAGCTACGAGCCTGAAAAGAACTTGCCTGATTTTAAAAGGGGAAAACAAGCTTCAAAAAATAAAGTTTTCAAAAAAAAATCTTCAAAAAAAAGCTGTTAAAGCTTCAAAAAAAAAAAACATCAGCTTTGGCCTATCAGAGAACCATACTGTGCAGAATTTCTTTCCTTGGATTTTTTTTTGTCAAAAGAGTTTTTTCTCTTAGAAGTCCAAGTTTCATAGGGTTAAGATGAGCTTTTGCAATAAAACTGTAACTGATAACCCAGTTTACATTTCTTCAAACTGCCAAATAAAATACTAGCCCAAAATTTCCCAGATATTCGAGTAAGATATAAGATATTTTTTCATACTGACTTCAGTGCTCATCATTGCACCTGACACAGGTAAGGTGGAAACAGGTTGTGCTTAATGATCTAAATAGCTTTCATGGGCACTAACAGCTTGTCGAAGCCTTAATCTTGACCGTGCTCCTTACAAACCATTTCCATTCATTCAAAGTAAATTCTCATGTATTCAACATTGACCATGCTGTAATTGTAGCCAATTTCGTCACTAATCAAGCATAAAAGTACAAATTCGCATTACCAGTTTATAGATAGAGATGTCAGGCAAAACAATCTTTTTCTTTAGCAGTAGCTCAGACAAGGCACCAGAAAAAAGAATCGCCACGTCATAGCTTAATTTATCAAAAGTCACGTTGCGTCAATCCAAATCTAGGCATCTAGAAGAGGTAGCTGTCTAGCCTACATTGTAAGAGGGGGGTTAGCGCAATTAAAAATGCCATAAATATCAGATTTTATCTTAGAGAGAGGAAGGCAAATAACAATTGGTTCAACCTTCTTTCGGATGTGTTCCAGGCAATTCCTTGATCTTGGCTAAGATACTGAGAAACTTGTATCACGAAGGTCCAATACACCTTATTAAAATATTGGGGATGAATAGTTCCATTATTAAACAGCTCGCGGTAACGAACTGTAAGAAAAGAGCGACCCGGCTCAATAGTAACCGAAACTCGAAGTAACCGAAAACATGAAATTTGATACCAATAGATATAAATAAAAAAATGGGCTTCTTATGCTGATTCCAAATATATACGTCTCAATAAGTTTGGTCCTTAATCATTAAAGGCTACGAGCCTGAGAAAATTTGTCTTATTTTCATAAAAGGGGAAAAATCAACCCCTAAAAGTCATACAACCTTAATGAAATTCAGCCATCAGATTCAGCGTATCAGAAAACCCTGCTGAAGAGCTTTTAAGCTCCTATCTGTGAAAGTGTGGAATTTTGTATTTTTTGCCTGAAGAAAGATCATGGTTGTGTGTTTTTTTCTTTTTTCTCCCCCAGGGTTATCACATCGATCCAGTGGTACTAGAATATCGTTAGAGGTCTTATTCAATTGAAAGTTAAAAATTCTAGTGCCCTTTTAAAGTACGGCAACTCGGCAACCTCCCCCGCCCCTTTTCCCCCAAAATCGTCCGATCGAGATTTTGAGATATTTATGTTGTTCATTATTGTTGAAAGGTCCAATAACTATACTTTCGGATAAATCATGACCGCCCCCCTCCCCAAACAGTCCCTCGGGAAAGGTCTTTAAGTTAAAAAATTTGTCCATTGATTAGGCGTGGAGATGTTAAGGGTAATTGTCCTAGGTAAATTTTCACAGTATAGAGGATATTTCTGTGGGGAGGGTATTTCTCCCTGGATGAGAGGCCAGATTCCCTGGCATTACTAAAAAAAATCAGAGATAAAATTAAAAAAAAACATTTTTTTTCAATTGAAAATAAGGAGCAACATTAAAACTTAAAACAACAATTGCTTAAGAACAACTCCTGAAACACAAGGGCCGTTTAATTAGAACAATAAGAAACTTCCTTAAAAGTGCTAAAAAAGTTTAGCGTAAAGAATGAGGTGTTGAAGAGGATGCAACCTCCTTCAGATACATATTTATTTCTGTTCATTTTAAGTTTTACTGCTACTACTTAATTTCAGTTGGAAGAACTTGTTTTTTTTTATTTAGCTCAACTTTCAGAAAAATTTAAAGAATTTATACTTACTCTTCCGTGCATATGCCACGGTTTGGCCTAGACAAGATACTTTATCATACAACCGAACTAAAATGTTACAGCTTTAAGCTAGACGGTCCTTTATCATCTCTATTCTGATAGTGCTTCCAAATGGATCATTTGCTCAAACATATAAAATCACCAGTTTGTTCATATCGCTAAAATTATAGGTGGGGAAATGAACTTAAAGATTGAATAAGTAATTTGTCGCCCATTCAAAAGGTCCACGAAAGTATTTTTATGACGAAATTTTACCATTGTCAGGAATCAGATAAGGCACTAAGTGATTTACTTCGACGACTGCTGCTACTAATAATAATAGCACACTTCAGCACAAAGCCGCCTGAGGCAAACAAAGCTACATATGCTCCTCCTACATCCCAATCTATTCAAAAACCTCTCTCTTTCTCTCTCTCTCTCTCTCTCTCTCGTGCCAAGGAATCCAGGGAAATTTCTTTTGGACGATTCCGCCTGAAAAAGTCTTCATAGTATACTTTCATTTGAAAATTACTTTAATTTCTGATCACTTTTCGTATCATGTTGGATATTCCTCTCCGTGGAATTTTTTTTTGGAAATCCCCGCACCTGCAGCAGAATGTTGCTTCCACGGAAAACTCCCCCATGGAGACTCCCTTGGATATTCCCACATGGACAATTTCTCCCCAAAAATTTCTCCCATGGAGAATCTCTCCCTGCAGAATATTCCCAAACACTGAAAATTCCTTTATACAATCCCGACCCTGCTGAAAATTTTCTCTGGGACATCTACACATGTCAAATTTAGATGGAAAGACAAAGTAAGACAAACAAAAGAATCTCGCAAGGGAGCTCTGACAAATTCTCGCATTGTAAAATTTCCCCTAGAAAGCTTACCTCCGAAAAGTTTCACCGTAGCCAATCTCATCAAGCAGAAAATTCCTCCCTCCCCCGCAAAAAAAGGTACCTGTTTGCTTCTCAATAGTGAATACTATACGTAAACAATGGGTAAATTTTGTAACTTACAGCTCTTTCCTCAGGGTCTGTTGGGGGAATGTTACCCTCAAAGGGATAGTCATTGAACCTTTCAACTACGCTGAAAAAATGAAAAATGGCGTGGGAGGGGAACTAGCTGTCCTCCAATCTTTTTGGTCACTTGAAAAGGGCACTAGAACTGTCAATTTAGACCGAGTAAGCCCTTTCCCGATCATCTATGATGACTGGTTCAATATGATCATCCCTGAGAAAAAAAAATGAAGCAAACAAACAAATAAATCTATCCGTGATCTTTTTTATGGCAAAAAAAATGCAAAATTCTACATTTTTGTATATAGGAGCTTGAAATATTTACAGTATGGTTCTCTGGTATGCTAAACATGATGGTTGGATTTTCATTAAGATTGCTTGAAGTTTTGGGAGTGTTTCTCCTCTTTTTAAGAAATTGGTCTAATTTCCTCGCTACAGTCTGGTATAGCATAGGATCTGACACCAAAATGCCTAAGCTTTAAAAAACCAAAACTGGAAGGTATTCTCTCATGAGCCCCAGTGATGCCCAAGGAATTGCGCCCATGAGTCATGAGTCATGAGTCAAGAGTGATGCTCCAGGTCTATAATCTGTCTTCAATTTCCACTCAATCGGGAACAGAGGGATGGTATTAATATCTTTCACAATCTAGGTATAAAGATCTTGAAGGTCTCCACTTCTATTGGTGCAAATCAGGTCCTTCGTGTAGCCTCAGGAAAAAATAAGAGCCAAGATCTCATATGGCACTCATGACGAGGTCGGAAGAGCCAAAAGCCAAGAACTTCTTCCCACTAAGTTTCATTACGATCAGTCTACTCTAAGTGTTTTCCAAGATTTCCGGTTTCTCCCTCCAACTCCCCCCAATGCCACCGGATCCGGTCGAGATTTAAAATGTCAGCTCTGAGACACAAGGTACCTTCTAAATATCAAATTTCATTAAGATCCTATAACCCATTCGTAATTTAAAAATACATCATCTTTTCTAACTTTTCCGAACTAACCGTCCTTCCACTCCCCCCAGATGGTCAAATCGGGAAAGTGACTATTTCTAATTTAGTCTGGTCGGGTCCCTGATACGCCTGTCAACTTTCAGCCATCGCTATATTGATCACGTATCTAGTTTCGGATCTTCTTCATGTTAAAATTGGTGTGGTCCGAGATTCAAACCTGAGACCTCTCGTACCCTAAGCATGAATCATACCCCAAGACCACAAGCCATACTTAAGAAGAACAATCATTTGTTTTATCGACAAATAAAATTCTTCTCAACAATCTTGTTCGCTCGCTCCTCCCTCCAGGTGGTCGAATCGAGGAAGGGACTATTTTTAGTTTAATCTAGTCTGGTCCCTGATAAGCCTGCCTACTTTCATCGTCCTGGCTTATCTGGAAGTGCCCGAAATACTAAATCCCCCAACTCCCCCAAAGAGAGCGGATCCGGTCCGGTTATGTCAATAACCTATCTAGGACATGTGCTTACTCTTCCCACCAAATTCCACCCCGATCTCTCCACTCTAAACGTATTCCAAGTTTTCCAGTTTCCTCTTCAACTCCCCCCCCCCCCCATTGTCATCAGATCCCTTCGATTTTTAAAATAAGACCTCTGAGACACGAAGTCCTTCAAAATATAAAATTTCATTAGGATCTGATCACCGGTTCGAAAATTAAAAATACATCATTTTTTCAAATTCTTCCGAATTACCCCCCCCCCCTCCGACTCACCCAAAGAGAGCTAATCTGGTCTGGTTATGTCAATGACGTATCTAGGACTTTTGCTTATTCTTTCCACCAAGTATCATCACGATCTCTCCACTCTAAGCATTTTCCAAGATTTCCAGTTTCCTTCTCCAACTCCCCCCAATGTCGCCAGATCCGGTCAGGATTTAAAATAAGAGCTCTGAGACACGAGGTTCTTCTAAATATTAAATTTCATTAAGATCCAATCACCCGTTCGTAAGTTAGAAATACTTCATTTTTCTATTTTTTCCCGATTACCGAATTAGGTGCCCCCCAACTCTCCCAAAGAGAGCAGATCCATTCCAGTTATGTCCATAACATATCTGGGACATTTGCTTATTTTCCCCACCAAATTTCATCCCGAACTCTCCACTGAATCCTGCCCCCCCCCCGACTCCTCCAAAGGACACTGGATCCGGCCGGGATTTAAAATAAGAGGTCTGAGTTACGAGGTCCTTCTAAATATAAAATTTTATTAAGATCCGATCACTCTTTCATAAGTTAAAAATACCTCATTTTTCTAATTTTTCCGAATTATCCCCCCTCCCCCAACTCCCCCAAAGAGAGCGGATCCGTTTTAGTTATTTCAATAACGTATCTAGGACATATGATTATTTTTGTCACCAGTTTCATCCCGATCCCTCCACTCTAAGCGTTTTCCAATATTTCAGGTTTCTCCCTCCAATTCCCCCAATGTCACCGGATCCGGTCGGGATTTAAAATGAGAGATCTGAGACACTATTTACTTCTAAGTTGAAAAACTCATTAAGATCCAATCACTCGTCTGTAAGTTAAAAATACTCCATTTTTTCTAATTTTCCCGAATTAACTGTCCCCAATCCCCTCCCCAGATGGTTGAATCGGGGAAACGACTATTTCCAATTTAATATGGTTTGGTCCTTGATAAGCCTGCTAAATTTCATCATCGTAACTTATCTTGAAGCGCCCAAACAAGCAAAACCGGGACAGACAGACAGACAGACCGACAGAATTTGCGATTGCTATATATCACTTGGTAAATACCAAGTGCCATAAAAACGATAATGCTACATCGCTGACATATATGCCCAAGCTCGGCAACCTGAAAATACTCCATCAGGACTTTTTGTTACGTTTTTTGCAACTCCCGTAGAGTGGAAAATTACAATTTTTTTTGTTCTTCATACAACTTTTATTCATGGATAAAAGTTTCTGAGCTTTATTTCTTTGATATAAGAACCAAAGAAATAGCAATGCATATCGGTGAAGTTACCATGTATATTTTTGTTTTCGCTTTAAAGAAACAGATCTAAGAATGGAGCAATGCGTATATAAAATGGACAAAAATTCGCTTATAAATAAAATCTCTGTTCCAATTTAACATGTAAACGCAAAAGAGGATTGATGTTACCTTTAGAAAAACTGTCTTTTGAGAAACATAGGTTTTATAATCCATTATGATTTCCAAAAAATACAGTTACCTTTTTTAAGATAAGGTATCACATTCAACTAGAGATGAAAGTAAGATATCAAAAACGCACTCCTATTGAAAGATAGATAAATCGCTTTTCTTATCGTTTATCTTGTACTGATTTAAAAAGTAAATTAAAAACTTTTTACTGTGACAGTCTGTCACCTATCTTTTCGGACATGTTCTTGTTTTTTTTTTGCAAAAGGTTAAATAATATGCTCTGATGATTTATGGTTAAAGCATTAGTAGCGAGTAATTGAAGGGTGGTACACGACTGTGAGGAGTGAATTTGAAGATTAAGGTTCGGGAAAAGGTGGATATTAAGAGAAACTGACAGCACAATTGTGATTAAGAAATTTTCTGATTGAAAAATATATAAGGTGAGGTCAACAACATAAATAAGCCATAAATCAGGAAACAACACAAGGAAGTCAGCTATTTCAAATCAAAGGTCATGCTTGTCTTCAGCACCATAACAGGGAAGAAATTGCGATAAAAGCAGAATAAGTATTAAACATATAAGTTAAACGTTTAACATTAGTTTTTTAATCATAATTCCATCATAATCTGTTTATCACTTCTTAATTTTTTCTTCTATACATTGTTTTTTCCCTATTTTTTATTTTTGTAAATTGTTTGCATAGTTCGTGGTTAACTGTACACATATATGCAGTATAATTTGGCTTATATGCAAATGCATTTACCTTACACCCTGTGCATTATGTTTTGGGCGAGATTTACCTGCGTCTAGGCGTTCCACCAAACATCAGCAATGGATCCCAATTTTGTTGAAATGTTGGACTCTTTCTGTACAAACATAGGCGCACAAAAGTATGGCCCTTCAGGAGTGTTGGTTTGTCATTTTTTGTCTTGAGGGACGGTATGGGGTAAAAAATATGGGAAGATCTATTTTAGGTTAGTAATTTCCGATTTTTTAGGAGGGGATCTATCTAAGAATTTCCGGAAGAGAGGAATGAGTACTATCATAATCCTCACAGTTGAAAATCTTAAGTTTGAGGTTTACAATCCCCTCCTCTATATTCCACCCCTCCAGCTCCTTAATATTTTTCATAAATCGCCAACTGACTAACAGAACTAGAAGGCTGTTGCAACATAATAAACAGTTGTTTCAAGTCTTATTTTAAAGCTAATTCTTATATCTAGGTCCTTTTTGTAAAATAATCTTAATAACACCGTCATGAAGTGCCATATGATACAACAACGACACTTATTGGTGCAATATCCGAGTGGAAAGGCTAGGAATTATTAAAGGGGTACCATAATAATTTCCATAGTAAAAACCTTAAACTTGAGTTTTGCCTTCCTTCCACGTGTATACTCTCCCTTCCATTCCCCTAGTATGTTTCCTAAACTGTTCGGCTGACATACAGAAGTAGTAGGCTACTTCAACATCGTAGAGAGATGCGTAATGGCTCATTTTAAACTTCTTGATCTTTTGAAGGTCAAGAAGTGCCATATAGCACCAACAATGAAGTTTTGGGTGTTATTACTGGAGTAGAAGTGCTGGGAAGCATGAACAGGGTGTAGTCAAACACAGTCGAAAAACAATAGCCAGAGACTTATAATCCCTCCTTTTTAGTTTTACCCCTTTCACCCCCTTTAATAACCTACTAAAGAGCAAACCAAAGCCCATATTAACCACAGGCTTAAAAAGGAATTTTAAAACAAAGCTAGGCCTAATGAGAAAAATGTACGTAAGTATTTTACCGCCAACACTCAAGTTCTTTATCAATTGACGCACTGTAAAACCGGCTTAGCGCGGGACAAGACAAAGACAAGTGATATAATAGATGGGAAGTATATAATTTGGGCTATATATTCGCACATTAAGAGTAATGGAGGTAAATTATTTGGACAGTGTGGAGTTGGAAAACAATTATTCATGCAGAATATGCAGAATAATTGTACCTAACACATTTTGCATGAAGACCCGCTATAGTTTACCCACATCCCCTCCTAATGTGAAAATATACTGTTTCTTGAATATTATATTCTTATCATATTCTGTGATATTTCGTTAATGTTCAGCGTAAAAAAACAGGTTCTTCTTAGATAAAGAACTTGGGCGTTGGCGGTATAATAGGCTACATAAGTACCGAGAAAATTGCCATTTGAAGCTGATTCAGAAACAGTGGATATTGTTTCGATTAATTATAGTTGTATTACAGTAGTAGAATTTTATTACAAAAATAATTTTACAGGAATTTCAAAAAAGTGCCTGAAACCACTCCAAAATACTTTTACCTTGAGCCTCTCTCATTGTATCTTCTTCTTTATCTCTGGTTCAACGCATCAACAGACTCATTTAAGGTAAAAATTTGAACCGTATTATAAGGCACAGATAAGAAAGCTTTCCAGCTAGTGAATTAAGGCCCTTGGTTGTAGCTTGCAACTATTAAATCTTGACTTTTTTTTCTCAGTTCGGTTTTTGTTTTTTCTTTATGCTTTTTTTAGCCAAATAATTTAACTTTTCCTAAAATGTTGAAGTCCATAAAAGCGAAAATAGCGAAAGTCTAATTTTTTATGAGAAGCTCCGAATATTTCGTAGTAATTCAGCATAAAATATACAATAGTAAAGACATGAAATTTTATCAATTATATTAACTAAATATCTAAAATTGGTTTACTATCCTTCAGTTTTCTAAAACCTCTATATATTTGAGAAAACTGAAAACAAATTATACTACAAATATTTTCTCTTGTACTTACTACAACATTTTTTTTTTAGTTTAACTTTATTAATTTTAAAATTAAGTTTTAATTTTATTAGCTTTTCCCAAGGCAGTTCAAGACTCGCATAGTTTTCACTAAAAACAGGAGTTTGGCTACTCCTCCCTTCCCTAACTGTAAAAGTCTAAAGCCTACTGTGTAATTGGCACTTTACTAAAAATGTTTTTTATATACTTTACAAAATTGAAAACAAAATGAAAAATAGAGTGAAATAAAAGCTTGAACTGACAAGGTTTCTGCAATTAATATATCAAATATTCAATTTAATTTTATAGTTCGTTTCCTATGATTGTTTATTTAATTTTCTCTTCGTTTTGGGTTTCATTTATTCTTTTAATAGTAACAGATTTTTCTTTGTTTTAAGCTTGATTTGTATATTTAATTAAGTTTTACTGGTTTTAAAATTTATTTATTGATTTATATCATAACCTGTTGTACGTTTGTTTGATATGATTGTTTATTTATTTTCTGTTCGCTTTCGGTTTCATTTGCCCGCAACAGTAATTTCTGGTCGTTTTGAGTTTGAATTACTAGGTTTTTATGGCACTTGGTATTAACCAAGTGACATATAGCAATCGCAAATTCTGTCGGTCTGTCGGTCCCGATTTTGCTACTTTAGGCACTTCCAGGTAAGCTAGGACGATGAAGTTTGGCAGGCGTATCAGGGACCGGACCAGATTAAATTAGAAATAGTCGTTTTCCCGACTTGAGCATCCGGGAGGGAGTGGGAGGATGGTTAACTTGGAAAAAAAGAAGTATTTTTAACTTACGAACAGTTCATCAGATCTTAATGAAATTTGATGTTTGGAAGGATACCGTGTCTCAAAGCTATTATTTTAAATCCCAACCGGATCTGGTAACATTAAGGGGGGGGAGTTGGGAGGGGAAAACCTAAAATCTTGGAAAACACTTAGAGTGAAGGGATCGGGATGAAATTTGGTGGGAAAAATAAGCACAAGTCCTAGATACATGATTGACCTAACCAGAACGGATCTGCTCTCTTTGGGGTAGTTGGGGGGGGGGGGGGGTTAATTCAGAAAAATTATGAAAAATGAGGTATTTTTAATTTACGAACGGGTGATCGAATCTCAATGAAATTTGATATTTAGAAGGATCTTTTGTTTCAAAGCTCTTATTTTAAATCCCGACTGGATCTGGTCATATTGGGGGAGTTTTGGGGGGAACCTAAAATCATGGAAAACGCTTAGATTGGAGGGATCGGGATGAAACTTGGTGGGAAAAATAAACAGAAGTCTTAGATACGTGATTGACATAATTGGAACGGATCCGCTCTATTGGCGGGGGAGGGTTAATTCTGAAAAATTAGAAAAAATGACGTATGTTTAACTTACGAAGGAGTGATCGGATCTTCATGGAACTTCATATTTAGAAGGGCCTCGTAACTCAGATCTCTTATTTTAAATCTCAACTGGATCCAGCGTCATTGGGGGGGGGGGTAGTTGGGGGGGCCAGAAATCTTAGAAAATACTTAAAGAGGAGAGATCAGGATGAAACTGGATGGGAAGAATAAAAAACCTGTCTAAGATGTGTGACTGACATAACCGGGCTGGATCTGCTTTCTTTGATGGAGTAGGGGGGGGGGGGGGGTAATTCGGAAAAACGACGTATTTGTAACTTACGAATGGGTCACCAGATCTTAATCAAATTTGATATTTAGAAGGATCTTCTGCTTTAAAGCTCTAATTTTAAATTCCGACCAGATTCTGTGACATTAGGGGAATTGGAGGGGGAAACCGGAATTCCCGGAAAACGTGAAAATTGGGGCATTTTTATCTTACGAATAGATGATCGGATCTTAAGGAAACTTGATATATATATATATATATATATATATATATATATATATATATATATATATATATATATATATATATATATATATATATATATATATATATATATATATATATATATATATATATATATATATGATCTTTTGTCTCAGATGCTTCATTTTGACTCGAATTGGATCCGGGGACATAGGGGGTTTGGAGGAGGGAAACAGAAATCTTGAAAAACGCTTAGAGTGGAGAGATCGGGATGAAACTTGATGGGGAGAATAAGCACAAGTTCTAGATACGTGATTGACATAATTGGAACGGATCGAAAAGTTGAGATATTTTTAACTTAAGAACGGACGACCGGATCTTAATGAAATTTGATCTTT
This sequence comes from Artemia franciscana, assembly GCF_032884065.1. Classification (NCBI taxonomy): domain Eukaryota; kingdom Metazoa; phylum Arthropoda; class Branchiopoda; order Anostraca; family Artemiidae; genus Artemia; species Artemia franciscana. The sequence continues at coordinate 26,242,156 of NC_088877.1, forward strand.
AGAAGGAATCCATGTCTCAGAGCTGATTTCAAATCCCGACCAGATCTGTTGACATTGGGGGGAGTTGGAGGGGGAAATCTTGGAAACGCTTGGAGTGGAGGAATCGGGGTGAAGCTTGGTTGATAGAATAAGCAAATGTCCTTGATACGTGATTGACGTAACCGTACTGGATTCGCTCTCTTTGGGGGAGTTGGGGGGAGGGGTTCAGTGATTTGGCAAGTTTGGTGCTTCTGGACGTGCTAGGACGATGAAAATTGGTAGGCGTGTCAGGGAGCTGCACAAGTTGACTTGATAGTCATTTTCCCAAATTCAACCATCTGGGGGGCTAAAGGGAGAGGAAAAATTAGAAAAAATGAGGTATTTATAACTTACGAGTGGGTGATCGGATCTTAATGAATTTTGATATTTAGAAGGACATCGTGACTCATTGCTCTTATTTTAAATCCTAACCGGCATTAAGCCTCTGATTTTTCCTTTTAAATCAATCTATTGATTATTAGAATTTTCAGAGCTCGTGCGATATGAGCTCTCGGCTCTTAGCTCTTCTTGCCTCGTCACAAGTGCCATATGAGCTCTTGTTATTTCAGTTGATTATGAGTTTGATATGGCCTTTATGTTTCTTTGAAAAGCTACTTTTTTGGAAAGTTTTTTCTTAATTAATCTTTTTTCGTTGTTGTTGGCCAAAGCTTCAAGTTTTTCAAAATTCCTTTATCGAAGTAACAATAACCCACTTACCTAACTTACAGGCCTTGCCCCGTAAATCGAAGCTGCCCCGTAAAACTTCTTTTTCGATAAGTTTTTTTGAATTTATTTCTGTTCGTTTTGATTACCAAAGATTCAATTTTTTTTCAAGATTCCCTATTTCAAAATCAAATTCGTTTCAACATCAGATATTCATCAGACTAGCAAAACTAGTATCAAAGTAACAATATCAAAGCAACAAAGTATCAAAGTAAACAACATATCAAAGTAATAAACATCTTGCATAACTCGCGTCCCTTGCCCTGGGAACTAGGGGAGGGGGAGGGATTCAACCCCGGAAGCATAGTTATTTGGCCTTATAGTTGTTGGAGTATTTTGAACAAATGAATATCTAAAAAATTTTACTGTGTGCCTTTGGAGGAAACGGTGGGCGGAGGGGACTGGTTTCCCGATCACTTTTTATTCTTATAAAAAGGACTAGAAGCTTTATTTTTGGATCGAGTGAGCGCCCTCCAAAGCTAATATGACTATCCTTTCCACAAGAACCTTATATGTTAACAATGGGCATCGTGCTTAAGTCACAATCCTTACCCCGAAGACTATTGGGGATTTTTCAACCCATAAGTTATAGTTATTTAAATTTTGGACTATTTTAAACAGAGTAGCTATTTAAAAATTTCGATCGAATGTGTGATTTCCAACCAAATGAGGGATGTTGGCCTCATTTGGTAACATCCCTCATTTTGCCCTCCAGTCACTGTTGACTCTTAAAAAACTAGAACTTTCAATTTATAATCAAATGAACCCCTCCAAAGTTTATACAATCACTCCTTCCATGAAACCTTATATTACCCTGGAGCAGAACTTACAGCCCTTACCCACGAGCTCTGGAAGTCTGTGTCAACCCTGGGGTTTTATTTTTATGGTTCTTGGACTATTTTGAACAAAATGGACATCTCCAAATTTTGATCAAATGCATTTGGGAAAAAATGCATTGGGAATCTCGATTTCCAATCAAATTGGCCCTCTTCGAAATTTATACGAGCACTCCTTCCATACCCCCCCCCCCTGGGGCATAATTTAAAAACGCTTGCCCACGGATTTTGAGAGGTTATTTCGACCCTGGAGTTTTTGTTATCTGATCCTTGAACTATTTTGAACAAAGTAACAATCTCAAAAGTTTTATCAAATGCATTTGGCGAAAAGAGGGCGTGGAGGCGGCTAGTTCTCATCTGATCTCTTTTGGCTCTTGAAAAGTATATTAGAACTTCCCATTTCCAATCGAATGAGTCCCCTCAAAAGTTTATACGACCACCCCTTCCACACAAAATGCCTGCAGAAAAATAAATAATAAAACATTGGTGCCTCCTGTCCTTTACCATAGGCAACGCTATAGCGTTGTCTCTGATCACTACATCCAGAATAAACTGACGAGCGTAATAACGTCACTTATTTTTAATTACCTGTTTCTGTAAGCGGGAATACCCCGCCCCGCAAACTGGTTTAATTTCGTTAGTAGATATGTGTATTTTTGGCTAATAAAATTAGTATAAGCTGAAAAATAATTACCTATTCCAGCTTTAAAAAAGGAAAGAAAAATGGATATATTTTCTCAAACAAATTGAGTTTAGTTTGGACATAATTAATAGAAGGAAAGAGGGTTGTCCAAATCTTATTTATTTGTATCACAACGCCTTTCATTAATTTAAGGCATTGACATACGATAATCCAAATTATCAAAACCTACGATTATCCAAAAATATATCTATGATTAAGTGGCCTCTATAGAACAAAACTCTCGCAATATAGATAGCAGCATACTGGTTCTTCTTTGCGAGGATAAACATAACAAAAGTATTTAGGCTACCTTTTTCTAAAAAACAAGGAAGAAAAAAAAGGAAATCAGGAACTTCCACTTCTTTGACTAACATTAAACTAATTGATTACGATCTTGAACAAAACACTAGCGTAATTATGCCCATTTTTTGTGACTGTTGGCACAGTCAAATATGTGCCCACAAATACATGTGTGCACATATTATCTTTCAAATTAGTCAAAATCTAAGGTAAACTCCACACCGCCCCCTCCAAAAACTCACTAAAAGTTTCAATTTTATCCCCTAATTTCTTACCGCGAAAATTCGGGTATGTAATTTTGCTAACAAAGAATTGCAGTTGATTAATAATGGGTAATTAAATAAACAAAAAAAAACCTAATAAAACCTAAATAAAAGTATTTAGGTGGATTAGAAAATAATCATTTTTAGCCCATACCTTTTCTCAAGAAATAACCCGAAGTACCCCTCTTTTCCTTCTCGCAGCATATATCTGAAAGTTTCATTTCCGTTCCCAAACCATTCCCAAGATGTTCTATCTGTGCTATTTGATTACATGCATATACATAGGGACATCTGATTTGCCTATGTCACCTCCCCCAAGTTAAAATTTGAGGTGCACCTGTCCTTCCCCACATCTCCTAATTTATGGTGTGAAAACGTTTAAACGGAACATTTTATCCCTCAATCTATCTATGTCACGTTCCCCAAGTCTAAATTTGAAGTCAACATGACCTTCCCAAAACTACCTGAAAGTTCATTCTTGATCCCCTAATATATTACCCAGAAATTGCAGATAACATATTTTGAAAGTTTGAGTACATTTAGTCTTGATTTATTTAGATTCAAGTTGTCTTTTCTGGAGTGTATCTTTGGAAAACTCTGAGGAAATTTCGCCAAGCGAAATATCTCCTACTCTTTCCTGCTCTTTCCTATCTCCTACTCTTTCCTACCAAAACTTATCTATGGATAATCGATAATTTGCATTGTTTAGGAAAGTTAACCGTGGGAGTGTGACGAATGCGCCGACTCCGGGAGCAAACTCATTGTATCTTTCGACACTTCTGAACAAAATTTCTATCAAGAAAATTTCATCCGACAATATTTTTTACTGGGGTATCCAGGAGCAAAAAAATGCCTAGGAAAGGTGTTAATTTCCATTCAATCAATTTCAACCCGTAAAATGTACACTAGAACTTTCAATTACTGACTGAATTCACTCCTTCCCAAGCTTCTATGACCACGTATTCCCTTTAAACTACGAGGGAAAAACTACATTGAAGCCAGATTTCTCTTTACTAAGCAAACGATAGTATGTTGCCTCTCATATATTTGGTCCGTACGACTTTATTATTCAACAGTAATTGCACCCTATCATGGCCGCTTTACAATTATTTTTAATACAAAATACAAATGTAGGACCTACGGAATGTCTTGTGGTTGCTTGGTAGAGTTTGAGCTTTGGATTGGTGTGCGAGACCCAGTGATTGCCCATAAATTACGGACCTGGGAGTGCAATCATCTTTCAGAAAGGGGAAGCAGTTTCAGACTCAAGCAATTTTTGTGTCAATGACTCCCGGGATTATTGCTGAAATATAACGGTTATATTGGTGCTGGTTGGTGATAGCGCTCCTCATATTCTGCTCAATCCTATTTTCTATAACAATGTATATTATATTTACTTGTGAAGTAGAGACAAGCATAGTAGTTCCTGTCGCATTTGGCTGTCCCGCAATCGCAATCTCTATTTAGCTAATTTTAATGTTTGTGGGTGTTTTCTTTATTGGGAGTAGCGGGAGGTTAAGAATTGATAATACGAGGTATAGGGGAAAATCGTCACTGGGTGTAACAGGATAACGTGTGATTCATAACATGTTCTCTCTTTAAGACTTTGTAGCCCCTGACATTTCTTTCCAAGAAAGAATGTCCTAATTAATGAGCCCAGAAGACTAAACTAGACTATCACCTCTACTGCTACTAGCAGCTCACCACAGCACCAAGCCGCCTGAGGCCAACATAGCTACGCGCGCTGCTCTTTCATCGCAATCTATTCAAAACCTCTCTTTTTACACTCTCCCAGGAAGCTCCCATTTCCCTTCAATCTTTCTTAATGACATATTCCCACCCCAACTGCAGATGACCTGCTTTCCGTTAGCCTGCTTTCTAAAAAGGACAATCTTCAGCAATCTGTCATCCTTCATCCGCAGAACGCGCCCAAGCCATCTCAACCTTTCTCTCATTATAACCCTAGAAAGCGGGATTGAACTGCGCTTTTTATGCAGCCTACTGTTTGAAACACGGTCAGTCAGCCGGGTAACAACCTGTAGGCAATTTCTCTTGAAAACATTAGAAAAACTAATTAGAAAACCCAGGCTGGCTGGGTGATATTGTATTACATCTTGTTATTCAAAACTTTCAGACGTGTATTTGTAATTACCTTTGCAAAGAATATTCCAGACCCCTCATGAGAACGACTTACTTATGAATTTTCTAGACATCCCGGAAACCCCTCTGATAATTTTCTGGCCAACGGTCCTCATTCAATTACAATTTTATGATGGAGAAATTTCAAGGAGTCAACATGGCTCTGTCTTAAGGGTACTGACCTTTCTAGGGTTTCAGGCTGACCATGCTAATCAAATTTCTTTAGCTTAAGGTTTTTTGCTTATATTTTATCATTTGTAAGCTTTTTAACATTTTGTTTTCCGTTTGTTAAGGTTAACTACTTTTTTCTGTCATTTCATAATTTTAACCCTCAAATTTTTGTTTTTCAAGTTTTAGTCTTCTTGTTTCTTTATTCTTTTTAAATTGGTGTTTAAAATTTAGTTTTTTTCAAAATTTACTGTTTAAATTGTTTTTTTTTTCCTATTACAGTCTTTGTTCTTCAGAATATGTTTTGTTCATTATATATATTTTTTTCTAGCATTTTTTTTTTTTTGAACGGGCACGATAAGTCTTCGTCTTAGGAGCGCTGATCTTTCTAAGGTCTGGGGCTATTTTTTTTTTTTTTTGACTTTCTTTGATTTAAGTCTTTTTCTAATTTCTTGCTTTAGCATATTTATAATTATTTTTTGGATCGAACGGGTGTGATAAGAGTCCTTCCTATGGGCGCTGATATTTTTTAGGTATGAGGATGACCATACTGTTCAACTGTCTTTAATTTTCCTTTTTGCTTATATTTTATAATTTACAAGCTTCTTAACATTTAGTTTTTCTGTTTGTTAAGTTTAGTTAATTATTTTCTGTAATTTCATTATTTCACAATTCGAAATTTTTGTTTTTCAAGTTTTAGTATTCGTGTTTCTTTATTTATTCCAAATTTATTTTAAAATTTTGGTTTTTCAAAATTATTATTTAAATTTTGTTTTTGCTATTACATTCTCTTTTCTTCCGAATATATATATATTTTTTAATTTCAACCTTTATATTGGTTATTTTATTTTTTCCCAAATTTTAGCGTTTTGTTGGGGGAAGGGTATAAATATTGATTGGCATTTTTGAAACTCATAGCCCTGACCTTCCAGCGCCCTCGGCGGTCTTTTTCGCTCTATTTCAAGGGTTTTTTGGGGGCTTGTGGGACACCATCCTCTTTATATTTCTTGAATTTCTGTTTTTGCTTGTATTTTACAAGCACAATACACTTTGTATTTATTAAGTCTTAACTGCTTATTTTCAGAAATTTATGATTATAACAATTTATATTTTTAAGGGATGTCTCCATGTCCATGTCTTAGGGGTCCTGATTCCCTGTTTTATTTTTGTTTTTGTTAAGTTTTAACTGCCTATCTTTGTTTAAGCCTTTTTCATATTTTTATAATTTTCCGAATTGAACGGGCTTAGATTTTGGAGCTCAGTGTTAGGTGTTCATCCTTCTAGGGTTTTGAGGGTGACCATGCCTTTTGACTTTATTTTACTGCTCAATAACCTTGTTTTTTTTTACATTTTCGTATAACCTTTAACAATACTAGTTTTAGTTTTAGAGCCTTAAGTATCCTCATCGACCAAACCATATCAAACAGTTCGTGGTAACGAACTGCAGTAAGGAGCGACCCGGCTCAATAGTAACCAAAACTCTAAAAAATGGAATCTTGATACCAATAGCTACATCAAAAGAATTGTATTTTAATGCTGATTTTAAATATATAAGTTTCATCAAGTTTAGTCTTACCCATCAAAAGTTACGAGCCTGAGAAAATTTGTGTTATTTTAGAAAATAGGGGGAAACATCCCCTAAAAGTCATAGAATCTTAACGAAAATCACACCATCAGATTTAACGTATTAGAGAACCCTACTGTAGAAGTTTCAAGCTCCTATCTAGAAAAATGTGGATTTTTGCATTTTTTGCCAGAAGGCAGATCACGGATGCGTGTTTATTTGTTTTTTTGTTTTTTTGTTTGTTTTTTTTCCCCCAGGGGTGATCGTATCGACCCAGTTGTCGGAGAATGTTGCAAGAAGGCTCATTCTAACGGAAATGAAAAGTTCTAGTGCCCTTTTTAAGTGACCAAAAAAATTGGAGGGCACCTAGGCCCCCTCCACGCTAATTATTTTCCCAAAGTCAATAGATCAAAATTATGAGATAGCCATTTTATTAAGCGTAGTCAAAAAATTTATAACTATGTCTTTGGGGACGACTTATTCCCCCACAGTCCCCGTGGGAGGGGCAACAAGTTACAAATTTTGACCAGTGCTTACATATAGTAATGGTTATTGGGAAGTGTACAGGCGTTTTCAGGAGGATTTTTTTGGTTGGGGGAGGGGTTGAGAAGAGGGGGATATGCTGGGGGAACTTTCCATCGAGAATTTGTCATGGGAGAAGAAAATTTCCATAAAGGAAGAGCAGGATTTACTAGCATTATTTAAAAAAAATTAAAAAATAAATATGAAAATTTTTTTCAGCTGGAAGTAAGGACCAGCATTAAAACTTAAAACAAACAGAAATTATTACCCATATGAGGGGCTCACCTCCTTCTAATACCTCGCTCTTTACGCTAAAGTATTTTTAGTAATTTCAACTATTTATTCTACGGCTTTTGTGATTCAGGGGTCATTCTTAATGAATTGGGACAAAGTTTAAGCTTTAATGTAAAGAGCGAGGTACTGACGAGGGGGCGAACCCGCTCATATATGCAATAAAAACATGAGAATACAAAAGTTCTTTACGTAAGTTAATTTATAAGCTACGTAAATCTTTTACTAATACAAAGATTCGTAAAAAATTAAAAGTTCTAGTTGCCTTTTTAATAAACCAAAAAATCGGAGGGCAACTAGGCTTGCTCCCCCGCTCTTTTTTTCTCAAAATCATTTGATCAAAGTTATGAGAAAGCCATTTAGCCAAAACAAATAAATATACAAATTTCGTTTTAATTATTCCTCTGCGGAGAGCCAAAATCAAAACATGCATTGATTCAAAAACGTTCAGAAATTAAATAAAAAAAAAACAAGTTTTTTTAACTGAAAGTAAGGAGCGACATTAAAACTTAAAACGAACAGAAATTACTTCGTATATGAAAGAGGCTGCTTCCTCATCAACACCCCGCTCTTTACGCTAAAGTTTTTTACTGTTTTAAAAAGAAGAATTGAGAGAAAGAGTCAAACTTTAGCGTAAAGAGCGGGGCATTGATGAGGAAGCAGCCTCTTTCATATATGAAGTAATTTCTGTTCGTTTTAAGTTTTAATGTCGCTCCTTACTTTCAGTTAAAAAAAACTTTGTTTTTTTTATTTAATTACTCAAAAGACTATTTTATTAGCTTCAAACAGCCCTTTTTTTTCTTTTACTGCTCTCTAACCTTGTTTTTTTACATTTTTGTACACTCCTTTAATAGCCTTAAGCTTAGTTTTCAGATTTAAGTATACTTATACACCTAGGCATGTTAGTCTAAATACTTTATTTCATTAATTATAAACATCTTCTTTTTCTTGTACTACTCATTAACCTTGTTTTTTACATTTGAGGCTTTTATTTTACTAATTCCAAACAATATGGTTTTTTCTTTGACTGCCTATTAACGTTCATTTCTAAATTTTTGTGAACTCTTTTAATAATCCTAACCTTAATATCTCCACCTTTATGTATAATCATGCAAGAACTATATTTGTCAAAAGACCTGATTTTACTAATTCAAAACAACTTCTTTTTCTTTTACAGCTGGTAAACCTTGTCCTTTTTATATTTTCGTACGCACCTTTATTAGTTCTAATCTTTAAAATAAAAGAATCATAACAACGTAATGGAAAGTAAATTTTTTAATAAAACGGTTTCACATAAAATATTACATTTTATTGATATCATTGAACGACTTAGGATGTTTAGAATCCATTCGATAAAATAATTCATCATGTTCTTTCTCAACAGGGCACTTATACTCTTTTCTTAGTTTGCAACCAGTACAATTTTAATGATTCCATTTTGAGTCATATACAATATCCATTGAGTTTTTACGAATGATGCCTCCCTATTAGTCACTTTCGTGACCTCTCCTCCACCCCGAATGACATAAGTGTCAGAAATTAGACTATATTTTTTCAGTTCTAAATGTACTAGCATTCATTCAACCTATCAATTTCGGATAACCTATTTGCAATGGACACAAAAAATGGACAATGGACATTAAAAGAATTACAATAACATAATGGAAAAGAATATTTTGAATGAAACAATGTCACATATAGTATATATATAATATCATTGAATGTTTGACGATATTATTAATATCATTGAACAACTTTGAATGTTTAGAAGTCATTCGATAGAATAATTCATGATGGTCTGTCTTGACAGGGCACATATTCTAGTTTGTATTTCTAGTTTCTCTCTTGACAGGGCACTTATTCTAGTTTGTATTTCTTCTGGGGGGGGGGGGCACTTTTGAAAGAAGCTTCTTATTGTTCCAGTTCAAAGATCCTTGTTTTCAGGAGTCGTTCTTAAGGAATTGGGAAAAAATTCATATTTTAGTGTAAAGAGAAAGTTGTTGAGGAAGAGGCAACCCTCTTCATATAGGCAATACTCTCTGTTCGTTTAGTTTTAATGTTGCTCCTTACTTTCAGTTGAAAAAACTTGTTTCTTTAATTTAATTTATGATCTTTCTTTTAAATACTCCCAGGTAATCAGGCCCCAGCTCCACGGAGAAATACCTTTCCCATGGATATATCCTCTAGACAATTCAATCCCGGTGAAGATTTACCCACGACAATTACCCTTAACAACTCCATGCGTAAAATTGAGACGGAAAAGAGAAAGCAAGAAATATAAAAAGAATTTGTATAGGAATTCTGGCAAACTACCCAGTTATAATTTCCTCTGACAAGTTCACCCCCTGGAATCTTCCCTCTCTTTGGAAAGTTCCCCCGTGATAAAAAACAGTAGAAAATTCGTCTTTCCACCCTAAAATGAATGCATACTTTGCAATAACAACAACTATGTGTAAACAATGGGCGTTTTTTATTTATAAGTTAAAAACCTTTCCTCTGAGACTATGGGGATTATTTTATATCAAAAGACATAGTTATTGGACCTTTCAACTGTGATGAACAAAATGGCTAACTCAAAATTTTAATCGGATGCTTTTGGGAAAAAAGGGTGGGGAGGGGCCTAGTTGCCCTCCAATCTTTTGGTCACTTAAAAATGGCACTAGAACTTTTAATTACCGTTCAAATGAACCCTCTCACGATATTTTAGGATCATTGGGTCGATTCGAAACCTCTACAACAGGGATTTCTGATACGATGAAGCTAAAAATATGATTTTCAATAAGATTCTATTACTTTTAGGTGGTGTTTTTCCCTTTTTTCGAAAATAAGGCCAATTTCCTCGGGCTCTTAACCTTTTATGGGTAAGACTAAACCTAGTGAAACCTATATCTGAAATCAGCATATAAAATCGGAAATTTTTTTAATATATCTGTTGATATCAAAATTTCCGTTTTTTAGAGTTTTGGTTAGTAATGAACCGGAGAACTCTTTACTTACAGTTCGTTACCACGAACTGTTTGATAAAATTGAACATACCTTGAGGGAAGCAAACAAAAATTATTACTTTGCTTCATACCCATTATGAAAATATACATAATTCTGATCTACAAAATTAGTTCAAATAAACTGGCTTGCTATGTTTTTGATGTTTGTATAACTGAAAACTATTGCCTTACGGAAAATAGAGCTTGCTTGAGTTTTTTTTTTAAGAGAATTCTAATTTTATGCTAAAAGTTATCGACACCATGACGAAAGACTATTGAGAGCCTTATATATTAGTGTTTTGTTTTCCACAGACTACTTTTTGATTATTTCTGCTTCTAATAGAACATACAATTTATTTTCCAGACAGGTTTTGTGCTTTCAGTAAAGCGCTGGTTGTAGATATTCTGGTTGTAGATATATCTAAAGATATCGGAAAATTCGACAAGCCAGTCTATTTGACTTAGTTTTGAAAATATAACTTTAGAAAAAGCCCTGGTACCTAAAATAGCCTGGTATCATTTATGGGGATGAGAAGCTAGGATGCAGTACAAGCGCACCACTAAAATATCAATGGTTGATAAACCTTAAATGAGAGCCTATAATTCCCCGTCTTGCACACTTCGTCTACAGCCCCCTTAGTAAGTGAAAACTAAAATATATTTAAAAAAAAAACACTTATCTGGTCGAAATCCTCATTTGGAAGTTTAAAATCCCCCCTCTGGCACACTCCGCCTCTTAGGCCTCTTAGTGAATGAAAAAAAAAATTTGAAAAGAACTACTAATGAAAAATAAATAATTTAAATTTAAAACCAGGAATAACAGCTGATTGATAACAGCTGTTATCAATACTTATCCTAACACTAAAAGTTAACAACGTAAAAAAATTTCCTGATTTTCTCTGGTATCTTAACAGTCTTTTCAACTGCTGTACATCATATAATGCCATCGTACACCATGGCACCATGGCACCAACTGGGACTTGTGTAATTTCCGAAGTGGATAGGCTTAGAAGCATCAACAATGTACCACTGAAATTTCCATGGTTGAAAATCTTCAGTCTAACATTTATAACCCTCTCTTGAATGCTCTCCCTCCCAATCATTTAGAATGGCATTGAAATAGGTGGCAAAGTGAAATTTGTGTAATTAGAATTTTACTTCCTCCATTCTGTCACTGTGTGCGTGAATTGGGTGGCAGTTTTAATGCTATACGCAACCCATTATGTTGAAGTAGGTCCTTCGCTTTCGATTAGATTTTTTTTTCCGTTTAGTTTTATAGAAAAACTTTGAAATCTTCGTAATAATGTAATTTTAGCGATCATTTCTTCTAAATTGCTAAAGTTGAAGAATCTAAAACAACGAAAGTATACTACATTATGAGAAGTTCAATAGGCAGTAAAACTTATACTTAATGCTCTATCTTACTAAAAACTCATACAGTTTCATTGCCCATGATTTTTTTTAAGGTTATTGTATATACTTAAAAATCCTGAAAACGACCGGAAATTGATTTTAAAAACAAAGTTTTTCTGATGAAATAAAGAGCGAAGCTGAACGTCAAAACGAAAAATAGGCCTACTATTGCCGCGCCGTTTATTCAGCATATATCATTGTCACTAGACCGAACAAACTGACTCGTGGTGTTTTTTAATATCAATAGAAATCTCAAAACAAGAGCTTTAGTAAGAACTGAGTTTCATTGATTTTTTAGAGAATAATATGAAAAAAACTTCGTTTTCTTAAAGAGTTAAAGAGGCTGCGTCCCAAAGTCGAACCTTAAAACGTACAGGAATTAGGAGAGGCAGTTGGGGGGCTGCCGCCCCCCAAACCCCCCGCTTGTAAAGACTCTTTTGTACAGGTTTTTTGTTGTGGGGGGCTGCCGCCCCCCTAACCCCCTGCTCTTGGCTTCGGAAAGGCCCTCTTTTAATTAACAAAACAAAAAACCTGTACAAAAGAGTCTTTAAAAGCGGGGGGTTTCGGGGTCGGTAGCCCCCCAATTGCCTCTCCTAATTCCTGTACGTTTTAAGGTTCGACTTTGGGACGCAGCCTCTTTAACTCTTTAAGAAAACGAAGTTTTTTCATATTATTTCTGTACGTTTTTCTACAATCCATGGTGGATGTAATTTAATAATTCCTGTACTCCTCGTACAGGAATTAGGACTGCCTCTCCTAATTCCTGTACGTTTTAAGGTTCGACTTTGGGACGCAGCCTCTTTAACTCTTTAAGAAAACGAAGTTTTTTTCATATTTTGTGAAAAACAAACCGCCCGATAAGGGACTTGAACCCTTGACCTTGGGATTAAAAGTCCCACGCTCTACCGACTGAGCTAACCGGGCATGTTTGAAGTCGAAATACCTGCATGTGTATAAATATAAATTTTAAAATAACTTTTAAGAATTTCAAAAATTAACAATGGCTCTTATGGGGAAATGGGTTTTTCTAAGCTAGAAAATCGGAGGGTTAAGATTTTCCGACGAAACTTTTCAGGAAAATTACTCGGAGAATTCCGCGTCGGATGAGTCTTCGTACACCCAGATCCGATGTCGGCTGTGACCTGAAGGCGTGGCGAAAAAGAAACAAAAGGAGAACATGAACATTAAGTGGCTATGCGTGGTTTCTGGAAAACAGGGAAGGAGTTATCGCGGATAAGCTCCTGGGCCCTAGGGGACCTTAACTTGTGCATTTCAGCCCGATCGGACAACGTTAAAGGGGGTGGGGTTGGGGGGTCGAAACTTTCGGCCAGATTTTCCCCATGAAGGAAAAGTCGGAGGGGGATGAAATTTGGCAGGTTTCTTAGTTGGAGCTCGGGCTACGAAATGCATCCCTCCCCATCCCTCTGCGACCACTGGAACCGAAGATCGCTTAACATTGTCGTGGTTCGCCTCTTTAAAGAGGCACGAGTGTGCCTCCTTGATTACGATTGTGTACTAAAAATATCAATATCAGGCCGATGAAAGACTATTGAGAACTTTATAAGTTAGTTTTTTTTTATTCATTGCAGACAGCTTAAAGACTTTTCAGCTCCTAAGAGAACATTTTATTTTGCGTCGGTTCTGTGTTTTCAGTAAAACACTAGATTGTAGAATCCAAAAAATAAGAGGAAATAGCACGAGTCATTTCATTTGAGCTAGTTCTGCAAAATGCGATTTTCCTTGGTTCTCAAGATCAGGGGATCCGGAGGGGGTTGAAAACCACCCTTCAGATATAGTTGGCCATTAAAGATTGATTGGGTGTCTCATATATTCCGGCTTTTTTACCCTATATTTGAAGAACCTAATGTTTTACGAGATTGAAATGCAGCAACCGATATTATAAACGTCCAATTTGAGATTTTCAGCCTCAGTAATTTCAGTGTTGTAACTTTCTTTCGGTTTGAAGTCATATTTGAAAAGTTTCAGGCTCTTTTTCGTAGCTATGAAAATTTGTTTCAAAATCATATATATTATTATTAGAAATAGTATTAGTGAATAATAATAGTTCTTATTTCTGAATCGACTTTCATTGGCAATTTTTTTTCTATTAGAAAATTCTTATAGTTTTTTTTTCAACTTTCAGTTATTACAGGTCATGGTTCGCTAATTAATCGGCTGAAGATACTCCTGCAACCTGCAGTTACAGCTGCATTAGCGGTACCTCATTCCGAATAGCACGTTGCTGTATAAAATGTTAAAAGGTCGTCAGTTAAATATTCCTATGTCTAATACTCACGAAAATACATTTAAACTGAATAAGCCTTTTGGATCTATTTTTTTTCGGATTACATTGTTTCTAAGGCTAATTGTAATGGTTTTTTTTGGTGGTTTGTTTTTTAAGCCTTCTTTTATCTTGAGCGCGGAGTTCCAGTACAAAACAGTAGAAGTGTATTTCAATTGATACAGGAAGTTGGAATGGTGAGACATTTTCTGTTTGATCTTAACACTTTTTGGCATGGGCGTATAAAAATTTTTTTGGCAAGGGGATACAAACTGAAAAAGACCTTTTAAATCCCATTTTTATGCAACCGCCCCTCCTTATACATCCATAATCTATAAATTACAATGTTTATCTTTTTACGAGACTACCAGCTCCCTGCGCTCCATGGCTATGACACATTTTTTTTTTATGACTAAAAAAAATGCATATAGGAAGTTGGTTTTTCGGCATCAAAATTTTAATGGAAGCTTACAAAACTGAGCAGCCTAAGTAAAGAGTGACACAATGTATTTTTTTCGATAGTCCACTTCGTATTGAAGAAGTTGCCGCAGATGTGAGGTCATTCGATTGGGAATTCAAAGCTCTAGTGCCAATATTAAGAATCAAAAGTGATTGAAAGCTAACCAGCACTTTCATTTTAATTACAAAATGGGTATATGGCTAATGGTTTATAAAAATAAATACATTTTAAAGATTTTCTCTTTACCGATGTTGTTAAATCCAAAATTGCTGAGACTTCCATGAATGAATATTAATCTATATCAAACTACCTTTCTACATTCAGAAGTTGTTTTTTTTTTCAGTAATCTAGGTTATTAGAAAAATTTTGTTGCTTTTTTTTGTATGTTGTGACAAATAAAAACAGAGCTCAAACTAAAGCTTGTTTTCAGTAAAGCACGAATAACGTTCTGTTCTTTGGAAGGCTTAGGGGGCATTATTGCTCTCCTGTCTTTGGTAATTTCTGTTCGTTTTAAGTTTGACTTGATTATTTATGGTAATTTCGATTCGTCTTGGGTTTCATTTATTTACTGACTTTGGTTTAAATTACGATTAAATTGACTATTTGATTTTATTTCTAATCACCACTGGTCTGTTGTGGTAATTTATTTATCTTTGAAAAATTGTTTTCTGGAAAAGTTTTTTTTATTAATTGTCATAAAAAGATGCCGAAGGTGCCGTCCCAGCAGCAATTTCTTATCTTCTTTGAAATTTATTTAGGCTGATTCAGCGTTAAATAATCCCACCCTGAAAATAGTATGAGAGATCTTGGGAGTGATAGTAAACTCTAAGGTTCAAAATTTCAAAGAGTACCAGCAAAGAAGATCTTTTTTTCTCAAAATAGGGTAACGCAGGCCTTTGCTAGGCAAATCTTTGGATCCCTTACCCTTCTGCTAGAAAAAAAGACGTTCCCGACAGGAAGATTCCTGAAATCAGTTCTAGAATCATTCCAGGATGAAAAAATTTTAGGAACCTATTTTTAAAACTATTCAGTAAATCATAATTACAATTCTTCATTTGCGACTGGTCGTTTCCTCTTTACGAACAACACAGGTTATATCTTAATAGGAATATCTTTATTATTTCCTCTCTTTTGATTATTTTCATTAAGTTATTTATATATAATGTTATCTATACAAATTACTTGTACAAATGTTTTCTTTTATTTTCTTAATTCTATCGCTAAATACGTAATATGGATAAACAGATATCTTACCGTGATAAATACTGGCTCTTTAGTTTTCATCCACTGAGACAGTTTTAGCCGAGTATAAAACCTATTTGTTTTGTTGCTTAAAAACTCTGTACCGACAAAGAGTAACTCATCTTTAGAAATAGCCGGTGAAATCCGTTGGCCCTCCGGGGGGTTCTTATCTCCAATGTATTTTTCACATAGTTTTGTCAGGTATTCCAAATCTTTTGTGGAGAAAAAAGTT
Source organism: Artemia franciscana (assembly GCF_032884065.1). NCBI lineage: Eukaryota > Metazoa > Arthropoda > Branchiopoda > Anostraca > Artemiidae > Artemia > Artemia franciscana. The sequence continues at coordinate 26,258,274 of NC_088877.1, forward strand.
GCATCCTCAATTCCAGAATCTGATGAATTGCTTGAAATTCTCACTGTTTTATTTGGTCGGGTTAAACTATTGGTAAATTTCGGAAAATCATAATTGAGTCGATTACCCCTAGGAAGGGTCTTATTTTCACAACAAAGACTGTCTTTGAACATTTTGTTATAGATGTACCTTGCGTTTGTTTAATACTTCCATGTACTTGCCACAAGAACTATACAACTTTTTTTCGTACCACCAAAAAGAAAATTCTCCACGACAATCCTAGTAAGACGAAACCACTCTCTCACAGCTTCATAATTAAGATCCTCATAATTTTTGAACAGCGGAACTGAGAAGTCAAAAGTCAGGTGTTTTCAAACTTAAACATGCTTAATTATTGACTATTTTTCAGCATTCCCATGACTTTGTGTTATTTGAAAGGGCTAAAGGCTTGCCTTTTGCAAGCACGGATCCTGCGAGAAATATCTTAAACCTCACAATATCAGTAAAGCTATATTTAGTTCACCTAATAGTGCTTCAGGATTTTAAGCATGTTATTTAATTGCATTGCGCATATTTACATCTTCCTAATAACAATAAGTAATACACTTCACTAGGTGACACTTCTAAAACCAATTTAGTTCCTTATAGATTAGTTATATTTGACATTTCACAGTGTAAGGTTTCAATTTGGAATTTCCCTTTTTTCCTTCTTAATCACATAAGGATAAAAGTACAACTGGCAACTTCAAATTGTCTTAGGCTATTAACGCTGGTTTGGCAATGCACTTAAAGGGTATATTCGGGGTAGCTTCCAGGAGGGATTTTCAAAGCTCTTCACGGTTTAACTCTTAACCATCAATAATTTATCATTCACAATGCAAATTCTTTTCAACAACTATCTGATGTAGGTCCTATAATTTAGGGAGACAGAGAATAGAAAACAATTTTCCCAGGAATTTTTAGAACAATGGGAAAGAAAGATAACAAACCGCTTGAACAATAAACATGTGGTAAGATTTGCAACAAAACACAGGATATAATCTGTGTATCAGATCGCTTAATCTATTGGTCTGTAAAGTGAAGAGTTTACGGAGAATCCGGGATTTGACTGGAATTTCTGTAGACGTATTTAGGTTTTTAGTTTTCTACTTCAACTTAATATTAAATATAAAAAAAGAGTTTTTTTTTAACTGCAAGTAAGGCGCGACACTAAAACTTAAAACGAACGGAAATTATTTCGTATATGAAGGGGTTGTCCCCTCTGCAACGCCTCGCTCTTTACGCTAAAGTTTGACTCTTTCTCACAACTCTACTTTTTAAAACAATAAAAGACATTAGCGCAAAGAGCGAGGCGTTGCGGAGGGGACAACCCCTTCATATACGGAATAATTTCTGTTCGTTTTAAGTTTTAGTGTCGCTCCTTACTTGCAGTTAAAAAACTTGTTATTTTATTTAATTTCTGAACGTTTTTGAATTAATGCATGTTTTGTTTTTGGCTCACCGCAAATAAATAATTAAAATGAAATTTGCATATTTTTTTTTCGGCTAAATGGCTTTCTCATAGTTTTGATTAGAAGATTTTGATACAAAAAAGGGAGTGGGGGAGGAGGCCTAGTTGCCCTCCAGTTTTTAGTTACTTAAAAAGGCAACTAGAACTTTTTATTTTTTTACGAACTTTTTTATTAGTAATAAATATACTTAACTTAAGAATTAACTTACGTAACGAACTTCTATGTTCGTATATTTTTATTACGTATATGAGGGGTTTCGCCCCCTTGTCAATACCTTGCTCTTTACACTAAAGCTTGAATTTTGTCCCAATTCCTTGAGAATGACGCCTGAATTCCCAAGGCCGTATAGTTGAAATTACTAAAAATACTTTAACGTGAAGAACGACGTATTGTGGAGGAGATGAACCCCCTTATTTACGTAGTAATTTCTGTTCTTTTTAGGTTTTAATGCTGCTCCTTACGTCCAGCTGAAAATTGTTTGTATTTATTTTCTCATTGATTTCTTAAATAATGCTAGAAAATCCTGCAGCCCCTTCATGGAAGTTCTCTTCCCTCATGATAAATTCCTCCATGGAAAGATCCTCCCACGTAACCCCCTCCCCCTTCAACATGAAAAAGTCCCCCTGAAAACGTCTGTACACTTCCCAATAACCATTACTATATGTAAACAATGGTCAAAGTTTGTAACTTGCAGCCCCTCCCCCAGGGACGGAGGGGGATTAAGTCGTCCCAAAAGACATAATTATTCGGTTTTTTGACTATGCTGAACAAGAATTTTGATCCGATGACTTTGAGAAAAAATGAGCTTGGGAGGGGGCCTAGGTGCCCTCTGGTTTTTTGGTCACTTAAAAAGGACACTGGAACTTTTAATTTCCGTTAGAATGAGCCCTCTCGCGACATTGTAGGACAACTGGACCGATACGATCACCCCTGGAAAAAAATAAAATAAAAAATAAACACGCATCCGTGATCTGTCTTCTGGCAAAAATACAAAATTCCACATTTTTGTAGAAAGGAGCTTGAAACTTCTACAACAGGGTACTCTGATACGTTGAATTTGACGGTGTGATTTTCGTTAAGATCCAATGACTTTTAGATAGGTCAGAAGTCTGAGAAAATTCGTTAAGAGGTTTAATTTTTGTTTCTGCAAATGACGTCATGTACTGCGTTAGCACATCATAAAAGCATTTTCTAATACGACATCATGCATAGCATAAATAAGATTGTTGAGTTTTCAACGCATCAGTTATTTATATAATATAATGTTTGTTGGAAGGCCCAAAAAAATTTACAGTTGCAGTTATTATAAAGGATGATTTTTTGGAACCAATACCTAAACTATCAAACGTCGACAACCTGGACCATCAATTGCGACAACACCAATACGGGCAGCTAAAGCAAAGAGGATTGCTAAATTGTCTGAAGTAATATTATGTTCTTTGGAACCAATACCTAAACTATCAAACGTCGACAAAATGGACCATCAATTGCGAAGACACCAATACGGGCAGCTAAAGCAAAGAGCGTTGCCAAATTGTCTGAAGTAATTAAAATTCAAAAATGTGTCAAAAGTGAAAATGAAGAGCAAAGACTCGGGTGGTTAGAGGATGTGCGAAAACAACAATTAGAGAGTGTAAAAAATGAAAATAAAGAGCAAAGACACACGCGGTTAGAAAATATGTGACCCCCTAGCATGTAATCGAGTCAAAAATGAAAATCAAGAGCAAATACTCACGCGGTTAGAAGAACAGCGGTGGTATTTCAAAAATGAGAATGAATAGCAAAGACACACTCGGTTAGAAGACATGAGACACCAAACATGTGAGCGAGTCAATGAAAATCAACCTGGATAGCGAGAATCAAAATGTGTCAAAATTGAAAATGATAGCGATGATGATTGGGTTTGGGATTTTGAAATGGATAAAGTCATCAAGGCTTATCATACCTTTGGAAATCAAAATCCTGGACAAGAAAATCGTTGAATGAAAACGAAGTATTTGTCCCGCCACCTGAACGATTAAAAAAAACACAGATTCGGTGATATGTGTTTAATAATGACAAAAGACAAGCCGAGGCAAAAGAAGAAGTGTTTGTCCCACCACCTGAACACTTAAAAGAAACAGAAGTGGTCATCAATGCCTACCATACCTTTGAAAACAAAAAACCTGGACTAGATATATCGTTGAAAAAAAAAGAGGTGTATGTCCAACCACCTGAACAATTAAAGAAACAAAGGATTGGTGATATGTCTTTCATAATGACAAAATAAAAGCGGAGGCAAGGTTAAAGGTCCAAAAAAATAATTTTACAAAGGCACTACTTATAACTTAAGGTCCGTTTGGATGTCATGACATCAAGAAAAAGCTTAAATTGTCTGTGTTTTGAAGACAAGCGACAGTGATAAGCCGTATATTAAAGCCTGCCACGGGCCGAGTGCCAGGGCCCGGTGGTGAAGCCGCCAGACTACCGGCACTATATATATATATATATATATATATATATATATATATATATATATATATATATATATATATATATATATATATATATATATATATATATATATATATATATATATATATACATATATATATATATATATATATATATATATATATATATATATATATATATATATATATATATATATATATATATATTCCACGTTGTCTATAGCGGAGATTTTTCCATTTTGAATTTGGATTATATGCAAAAAAATTAAAGGATTACTTAATAATGACTGGAATCTGGTTAAATGCTAAAATTTGTCATTACTCTCCGAACTAGAGGATGACCGGGAATGCCAAGTCGGTCTACATTTATTTCTAAAACTGTCATGTTAGAAAATACTTGATTACGTTCTTATAACTTAGCTTTTTAAGTTTTACAAAGATTCTTGTTCTTGTTAATTATTCAGAACACACCAAAGAAGTGGTGTTAGGTTAATCCTAATGAAATATACCAAAATGATGAAATTATAATACTTTATTAACAAAATTTTAGGCACTACAAAAGAGAATTATGGAAAGCAGGCCGTCCAGAACACACTATCAACTATCTAACCTAACATCAACTTACCAAAATACCAGCTCTATGCATTAAATCTATATATATATATATATATATATATATATATATATATATATATATATATATATATATATATATATATATATATAAATAAGTTGTCTGTGGATGTGTGGGTCTGTCTGTCGGGTGACGTCATGTTTTTGTGTTGACTGACGTCATGAAGTTAGTTGTCGTCATTTTTGTTATGACGGTGACGTCATTAAAGATATTTAAGACGTGCGTTCACGTAGAAATCTATTAAGGTTTAACTGTAAAATGACTGATAAACTTACAATGGCAACAGCCGAGGAAGATGCTCAAAGAGTCTATGCCAAAAAAATTGCTGCTGATAGAGAAAGTAAGAAAGAAAGCGTTCCGATGAATCAAAAGAACAGCAAGGAAACAGGCTTGAGGCTGATAGAGAAAGTAAGAAAAGAAAGCGTGCCGAGGAATCAAAAGAAATATAAGGAAGCAGGCTTGAGGCTGATAGAGAAATAAAGAACAGAAAGCGTGCCGAGGAACTACCAGAGCAACGCGAAACCAGACTTGCTGCTAAAAGAGAAAGTGAAAAAAGAAGGCGTGCCGAGGAACTACCAGAGCAACATGAAACCAGACTTGCTGCTAAAAGAGAAAGTAAAAAAAGAAGGCATGCCGAGGAACTACCAGAGAAACATGAAACCAGACTTGCTGCGAAAAGAGAAAGTGACAAAAGAAGGCGTGCCGAGGAATCACAAGAACAGCAAGAAATCAGGCTTGCTGCTGATAGAGAAAGTAAGAAAAGAAAGCGTGCCGAGGAATCAGAGCAACCTGAAAGTTATTGCCTGGCATGCAGGTACAGCCCAGTCGATGATTATAGCTTGAGTAGATGTGTTCAAATCGGGACTATGTCTAAAATTTGTCCCTATTGCAAGGCCTTGAAATTCAATGGTGAAACAATGGGAATGTGTTGTGCCTCAGGAAAAGTTAAACTTCCTCTATTGGCTGCACTACCAGAGCCATTGAAGACTTTCCTTACTGGAACTACGTCAGAATCTAAGCGTTTTTTGTCACAAATCAGGAAATATAACTCATGTTTCCAAATGACGTCGTTTGGAGCCCAAATCGAAAATCCAGATCAATTTATGTCTACTTTCAAAGTAAAAGGGCAAATTTATCATAGGGCAGGGTCCCTTCTACCATTCTCAGGCGAGAATCATAAATTTTACAATTGTACTTCATCAGTGATAGAAATTCTGAATTGAATGCACGTTGCGAAATTTCTCCCAACGTTGAAAGGACAATCGTTTCCCAATTGCAACATCTTTTCCACGAAAATAATAATTTAGTGCGTCTGTTCAAAACAGCCATCGATTTGATGCCTACTGATACGCATAAAAGTGTTATTTCCGCTGAAAAAACGCCTCCTGGCCAACATGTGCGTAATTACAATGCTCCAACTATCGACGAAGTGGCAATCGTTATGGTCGGTGATCAGTTTTTACCTCGAGATATTATTCTTCATAAGCGAAATGCTCAGTTGTTAAGAATTGCTGAAACTCATCGATGCTACGATGCCCTACAATATCCTATCATTTTTTGGGATGGAGCCGACGGCTATCACTTTAATATTAAATTGATGAATCCAGCCACTAACAAAGAAATGAACAAGAAATGCAATGCAATGCATTATTATTCCTATAGACTAATGATTCGGCAGGATGAAGAAAATTATATTTTAAAATGCCGTCAATTGTTTCACCAATTCGTCGTTGATATGTATGCTAAAATTGAATCAGAACGTTTGCTATATATCCGCCTGAATCAGACCAAGCTTCGCTTTGAACAATACATTCATTTGCGAAATGCAGTTGTAAATGACGGTAATACCACAAACGTTGGAAGATTAACAATTTTACCTTCGTCATATGCTGGCAGTCCCCGTCATATGCTTGAATATGCTCTAGATACTATTGCGTATGTTCGTCTCTATGGTCGTCCAGATTTATTTATTACATTTACATGTAATCAATCTTGGGACGAGATACAGCAGCTTTTACTTCAAGGACAATCGGCGGTTCATAGACATGACATTACGGCCCGTGTCTTCCGGCAAAAGCTGAAATCACTGATAAACTACATAGTAAATTTTGAAGTGTTTGGGTCAGTGCGATGCTGGATGTACTCAGTAGAATGGCAAAAACCAGGTTTGCCACACGCACATAGACTAATCTGGCTACATAAGAAATTACTTCGAACGAAATTGATGATGTGATTTCCGCTGAAATACCTGATGAAAATGTCGATAAGGGGTTACATGATATTATTGTAAAAAATATGATACATGGACCTTGCGGTGCACTGAACGAAAATTCACCATGCATGGCCAAAGGAAGGTGCACAAAGCAATATCCTCGACTTTTAGTATCCAACACAATTACTGGCAATGATGGTTACCCACAATATAGAAGAAGATCTACTGAAGATGGCGGTAAAACAGCAATAATAAAGAAGCGTAACGGTACCACCATCGAAGTAGATAACCAGTGGGTTGTTCCATATTCCCCATTATTATCAAAAACATTTAATGCACACATAAACGTTGAATACTGTAGCTCCATAAAGGCAATCAAATACATATGTAAATACGTAAACAAAGGCATTGACATGGCAGTTTTTGGCTTGCAGCCCGAAATCAAAGATATCGACGAAATCGTACAATATCAGGCTGCAATATACATAAGCAGTAATGAAGCTGTTTGGCGAATTCTTTCATTTCCGATGCATGAACGTAGTCCAGCTGTTGTTCACTTAGCGGTACATTTACAGAATGGTCAACGTGTTTATTTCTCGGAAACCAACGTGCAACAAAGAGCCCTGAATCCACCGGATACAAAGTTAACCGGTTTCTTTTCGCTTTGCAAAAATGATTCTTTTGCAAAAAAACTGCTGTATACTGAAGTGCCTTCGTATTACACGTGGAATACTAAAAATAAAGTATTTGAACGTCGAAAACAGGGCAAGTCAGTCGACGGCCAACCTACCATCTTCAAAGATACCACGATAGGAAGACTCTACACCGTTCACCCCAATCAACATGAATTCTTCTTTCTACGCCTGCTTTTGGTGAATGTACCCGGTCCGACATCCTTTGAGTATTTGAGAACTGTAAACGGTACTATACATGACACTTACTGTAGTGCATGCCAAGCTCTGAATTTATTGGAGAATGGCCAACACTGGGATAACTGCATCAATGACGCGTGCGAAACGTCAACTCCAAGTCAAATTCGTACATTGTTTGGCATCATTTTAACAACTTGCTCTCCATTAGCTCCTACAGAGTTATGGGAAAAATATAAGTCAAAAATGTCCGAAGATTTACTCCATCGAAAACAGTTAGAGACGTCAGATATGACTTTTGATTTTACATCAGAAAATTATAACTACACTTTAGTTATTATAGAAGATTTGTGCGTACGTATGGCAAACAAACCTCTTCAGGATTTGGGAATGCCTTCAACTAACCATATCGCTGCTGTTTCGACATATGTAGAATTGGATCGTGAACAAAGTTACAACACGAGTTATCTATTGTCGTATGTACAAAATAAAATTTCCAAGTTAACGTCGGAACAAAAAGACATTTATGATACGATAATGCATTGTGTCGATAACAACGTTGGAGAAATTTTCTTTTTGGATGCGCCAGGAGGTACTGGTAAAACGTTTGTGATAAAACTGATTCTGGCATCAATTCGATCAAAAAATGATATAGCGTTGGCAATTGCGTCGTCCGGAATAGCCGCAACATTGCTGCCTGGTGGAAGAACTGTTCATTCCGCTTTGAAATTGCCTCTGAATTTGCATTCTACAGAAACTCCCACGTGCAATATTTCCAAATCATCTGGGATGGGTAAAGTATTGCAGCAATGCAAACTTATTATTTGGGATGAGTGCACAATGGCACACAAAAAATCGCTCGAGGCTCTGGATCAATGCTTGAAAGATTTGCGAGGGAAGTCCAAACCCTTTGGCAGCACATTAATATTGCTTGCGGGATATTTCAGGCAAACATTACCTATAATACCTAGATCAACTCCTGCAGACGAAATGAATGCTTGCCTGAAAAATTCTAATTTATGGGCACACGTAAAAACATTAAAATTAACTACAAATATGCGTGTCCGATTGCAAAACGATGACTCTGGTCAAACATTTTCAGATCAATTGCTGGCAATTGGAAACGGAAAGCTCCCAGTAGACTCAATTTCAGGACGTATACAACTACCTGCTGATTTCTGTAATTTAGTGACGTCCAAAAATGAATTGATTGAAAAAGTATTTCCGAATATTCTAAACAATCATAAAAACAATAAATGGCCAAGTGAAAGAGCGATTCTTGCACCCAAAAATATAGACGTCCACGAAATCAACAATATTGTTTTGACCAAGATTCGAGACCAGGCAGTCCTTTACAAGTCAGTAGACACAGTTTTGGAACCAAATGAAGCGGTTAATTATCCATCTGAATTTTTAAATTCCGTGGATCTTTCAGGGTTTCCACCACATGTGCTACAACTAAAAATAGGCGTATCAATAATACTTTTAAGAAATATCAACCCACCAAAGCTTTGCAATGGCACGCGACTTGCCGTAAAAAAAACAATGGAAAACCTAATAGAGGCCACAATCTTGGCAGTGCCTTTTGAGGGTGAGGCTGTTCTTATTCCTCACATTCCCATGATTCCAACGGATCTGCCTTTTCAATTTAAATGATTGCAATTCCCAATTCGATTAGCATTTGCAATCACCATTAACAAAGCTCAAGGTCAATCATTAGAAAAATGTGGTATAGATCTTAATACTGATTGTTTTTCCCATGGACAATTGTACGTTGCATGTTCGAGGGTTGGTAAACCTGACAATCTATTTATATGCAGCGATAATTGGACAGCGAAGAATGTTGTATATTCGCAAGTTTTACGCAGTTAATTTGTATTGTATCTATCTATCTATCTATCTACATAAAAACGAGTTGTGTGTATGCATGTTTGTTTGTTTGTAAAAAGAGCGTTTGCATATGACGTCATTATTAGTACATAAGGCTTTGTATATGCACAGACAATGGGAAAGCCAAGAATGTTGTATATTCGCAAGTTTTACGTAGTTTGAAACACATATATAAATCTATCTATATTCACAGGTGGGACACAGGGACACAACTACAATGGCGCGTAACTAATATGGCACGTAACGACTTACGCGCGCGGGGGGACTCGGGGGGGGGGGGCGAAGCGCCCCGCCAACTAGGTGTTGGGGTGGCGTGAAGCGCCACCCCAACAGCTAGTATTTAATAAAAATATAACTAAAGCAGTTTTTCCACTACCTAACCTAACAGTCTAACCTAACAGTCTCCGAATACAAAAAGCTAAACCATTTTTTTTTTTTTAGATCGTTTAGACCAAAATTCTTGAGCGTGTTATTAACAATTAACAAGTACCAGATTTTCTATTCAGTCGCCATATCAATTGGGTTTTGCATGACTTTTTTGAACTAAAGTGATGTACTTTTTTTTCTTGAAAGCTTGGGGGTCAGAGTTCTCATAGGTCCAAAATTCAACTTGCTGAATGATAGACCAATTCAACTTATAGCTTAACTTATTTTTAAGATGCTGTTTTAATCGCCATATCAACTTTGTATTATCAGACCTATTGTAGAATTAAATGATACCTCTTTGTTTTGGTGAGAGCTTGGAAGGCAGAGTCGCCACAGGTCTAAGATTCAATTTGTTGAATTTCGACTTACTGAACTGACTCAATTCAACTTATAATTTAACTTGTTTCTATCACAAAAATTTTCTTTTCAATCCTCATATAAATTGGATTTTATAAGACCTCTTAATGAATTAAATTGATACACCTTTGTTGTAGTGAAAGTTTGAAAAACAGAGTTGCCAGATTAACAAAATTCAACTTGTTTAATTTCGATGTTGAATTCAATAAAAAAAACAATTTTTTTTTAACTGAAGGCAAGGAGTGACTTTAAAACTTAAAACAATAAGAAATTATTCCACATACGATAGGGGCTGTCCCCTCAGCAATGCCCCGCTTCTTACGCTAAAGTTCGACTCTTTCTCTCAACTCTACTTCTTAAAACAATAAAAGCGTAAAGAGCGGGGTGTTGAGGAGGGGACAGCTCCTTTCATACACGGAATAATTTCTGTTCGTTTTAAGTTTTAATGTCGCTGCTTACTTTCAGTCATAAAATCTTGTTTTTTTACTTAATTTCTTAACATTTTTGAATTAATGCAGGTTCTGAAGATTGCTCACCGTACATGAATATTTAAAACGAAATTTACATATCAATTTTAATTATTTTTAACTGATAATAACCTTATGGTAACCTAAGTTTGATTTTTGTTCCTGTTATTTGGCCCTCTCCCTCTATGGGAAATTCCAGCTCTAATGTTTGATCTCATTGTGTACTAAGGAAGAATGAGCTTGAACGCAATTGCAACATCACTAAAGAATGTAGGCGTAGCCTACTATTTGTAGGCAACATTGCAAACATTTTTGCACCAAATAGTAAATAAGAGACCAGTAAAACCTACTGGAGCACTAAAGGCCGTTTAATTAGAATAATAAGTTCTTTTAAAAGTGCTAAGAAAAACTTTAGCGTGAAGATTGAGGTATTTATGAGGGGGTGACCCCCCTCATGTTCGTAATAATTTCTATTCGTTTTAAGTTTTAATGTTGCTCCTTACTTTCAGCTGAAAAAACTTGTTTTTTTTTTTTATTTAATTTCTGAGCGTGTTTGTGGATAATGCCGGGAAATCCGGCTCACCCTCTATGGAAAATTCCCTTCCCATATGAAAAATTTCTCCATCCTTCCCCCCTCCACCAGAAAATCCCCCTGAAAATGTCTAAATACTTCCCAATAACCAATACTATACAATGCAGTGGGCAAAGTTCGTAACTTGCAGCCCTTCCCTCGGGTGACTGTGGGGGGTCAAATCATGCTCAAAGACATAGTTATTAGACTATTCCACCATGCTGATGAAATGGCTATCTCAAAATTTTGATTAGGTGACTCTGGGGAACGGATGACTTTGGGAGGGGGGCTAGCTGCCCTCCAATATTTTTGGTCACTTAAAAATGACGCTAGAACTTTTGATTTCCGATCAAATTAGCCCTCTCCCGATCTTCTACGACCACTGGTTCAATTTGATCACCCCTGGGAAAAAAAAACAAATAAACACGCATCCGTGATCTTTCTTCTGGCAAAAAAAAAGCAAAATTCCACATTTTTGTACATATGAGTTTGAAAACTCTACAGAACGGTTCTCTGGTATGCTGAATCTGATGGTGTGGTTTTCATTAAGGCTAATTGATTTGTTGGGGGTGTTTATTCTTTTTTCCAAAATTTGGCAGATTTTCTCAGGCCCGTAACTTCTTATGGGTGCCATGAAATTTGGTACATTTTACATATTTTTTAATATATATAAGCATCAAAATTAATATATATAAGCATCAAAATTCGATTCTTTGATGCGCCTATTGTTATCTAGACTCTATCTCTTAAGGTTTCGGTTACTATTGAGCCACATAGCTCCTTACTTACATTTCGTTACCACGAACTGTGTGATGAAAGCGATTCATTTGTGTCTATCAGTTCATGGGAACGTACTGTAAATAGAAGTGAATCCGGCCAGTAGTAACTGTAACTATAAAGAAAATCAATTTTGAAAATAATTAATACATCTAAAGAATTGTATTTTTTTTGCTGATTCCAAATATATATATATATATATATATATATATATATATATATATATATATATATATATATATATATATATATATATATATATATATATACTAGCTGTTGGGGTGGCGCTTCGCGCCACCCCAACACCTAGTTGGTGGGGGCGCTTCGCGCCCCCCCCCAAGCCCCCCCGCGCGCGTAAGTCGTTACGCGCCATATTAGTTACGCGCCATTGTAGTTGTGTCCCTATGTCCCACCTGTGAATATAGATATATATATATATATATATATATATATATATATATATATATATATATATATATATATATATATATATATATATATATATATATATATATATATATATATATATATATATATATATATATATATATATATATATATATATATATATATATATATATATATATATATATATATATATATATATATGTTTTTAACTACGTAAAACTTGCGAATATACAACATTCTTTGCTGTCCCATTGTCTCTGCATATAAATAGATTTTCAGGTTTACCGACTCTTGAACATGCAACATATAATGGTCCATGGGAAAACAATCCGTATTCAGATCTATACCTCATGATTCTAATGATTGCCCTTGAGCTTTGTTGATGGTGATTGCTAATCGACCATTCCCTGAGTCGCCATCGTCATTTATATATCCCCCTGTGCACCCCGGCGTCCCCTTTGTAGTTATGTCCCTGTGTCCCGGTCGTCATTTATATTCCCTGTGTCCCGGTCGTCATTTGTGTCCCGGTGTTCCAGTCTGTGATTTCTCTTTGAGTGTCCCGGGCGTCATTTATATTCCTTGTGTCCCGGTGTCCCGGTCGTCATTTATATCCCCCTGTGCCCCCCGGCGTCCCCATTGTAGTTGTGTCCCTGTGTCCCGGTCGTCATTTATATTCCCTGTGTCCCGGTCGTCATTTGTATCCCGGTGTCCCGGTCTGTATATACATTCGTTTTTTAGTTTTGTTTTTCTCCTTTATTTTTTTCCTTTTTTCTTTTTTTTCTTTTTTAGTTTATTTAGATTTTTAGATTTTTTAGTTTTTTTATTAGTTTTTAGTTTTTTTGTAGTTTTTACCATTTTTTTTAGTTTTTTTAGTTTTTTTTTTTACTTATGTCCTGGTCGTCATTTATACTCCCTGTGTCCCGGTCGTCATTTGTGTCTCGGTGCTTTGTTGATTGCTAATTTATATTATATTTATATTTATATTTTTTATGTTTATTAATATTTTTTAGTTTTCTTTTTCTCTTATTTTTCAGTTTTTTCCTTTTTTTTAGTTTTTTCTTTTTTAGTTTTTAGTTTTTTTTTGTTTTTTACCTTTTTTTAGTTTTTTTAGTTTTTTTAGTTTTTTAGCTTTTTTAGTTTTTTTATTAGTTTTTAGTTTTTTTTTTAGTTTTTGCCTTTTTTTAGTTTTTTCAGTTTTTTTTAGTTTTTTAGCTTTTTTAGTTTTTTTTCTTTTTAGTTTTTTGTAGTTTTTACCTTTTTTAGTTTTTTTTTCTTCTTTTGTATTAGTGTGAAATAATTCAGACGTCATATGCGGACAAACACGACGTCACTCGACAGACAGACAGACAGACATAACCCACAGACAACTTATTTTTATATATATTTATTGATATTTTTTTAGTTTTCTTTTTCTCTTTTATTTTTCAGTTTTTTCCTTTTTTTAGTTTTTTTCTTTTTTAGTTTTTAGTTTTTTTTTAATTTTTTACCTTTTTTTAGTTTTTTTTAGTTTTTTTAGTTTTTTAGCTTTTTTAGTTTTTTTATTAGTTTTTATTTTTTTTGTAGTTTTTGCCTTTTTTTATTTTTTTCAGTTTTTTTTTAGTTATTAGATTTTTACCTTTTTTTAGTTTTTTTTAGTTTTTTAGCTTTTTTAGTTTTTTTTTCTTTTTAGTTTTTTTTGTAGTTTTTACCTTTTTTAGTTTTTTTCTTCTTTTGTATTAGTGCGAAATAATTTAGTGTGACGTCACCTGATCCACAGATCCACAGATCCACACACAGACAACTTATTTTTATATATATAGATTTTTTTTATTTATTAATATTTTTTGAGTTTTCTTTTATTCTTATTTTTCAGTTTTTTCCTTTTTTTTAGTTTTTTCTTTTTTAGTTTTTAGTTTTTTTTTTGTTTTTTACCTTTTTTTAGTTTTTTTAGTTTTTTGAGTTTTTTAGCTTTTTTAGTTTTTTTATTAGTTTTTAGTTTTTTTTTTAGTTTTTGCCTTTTTTTAGTTTTTTCAGTTTTTTTTAGTTTTTAGTTTTTTAACCTTTTTTTTAGTTTTTTTTTAGTTTTTTAGCTTTTTTAGTTTTTTTTCTTTTTAGTTTTTTTTTGTAGTTTTTACCTTTTTTAGTTTTTTTTCTTCTTTTGTATTAGTGTGAAATAATTCAGACGTCATATGCGGACAAACACGACGTCACTCGACAGACAGACAGACAGACATAACCCACAAACAACTTATTTTTATATATATTTATTCATATTTTTTTAGTTTTCTTTTTCTCTTTTATTTTTCAGTTTTTTCCTTTTTTTAGTTTTTTTCTTTTTTAGTTTTTAGTTTTTTTAGTTTTTTACCTTTTTTTAGTTTTTTTTAGTTTTTTTAGTTTTTTAGCTTTTTTAGTTTTTTTATTAGTTTTTATTTTTTTTGTAGTTTTTGCCTTTTTTCATTTTTTTCAGTTTTTTTTTAGTTATTAGATTTTTACCTTTTTTTAGTTTTTTTTAGTTTTTTAGCGTTTTTAGTTTTTTTTCTTTTTAGTTTTTTTTGTAGTTTTTACCTTTTTTAGTTTTTTTCTTCTTTTGTATTAGTGTGAAATAATTTAGTGTGACGTCACCTGATCCATCCACAGATCCACACACAGACAACTTATTTTTATATATATAGACTAGCTGTTGGATATCCACAGATCAGACCATCCACAGATCCACACACAAACAACTTATTTTTATATATATAGACTAGCTGTTGTATATATATATATATATATATATATATATATATATATATATATATATATATATATATATATATATATATATATATGGTTTTAACTACGTAAAACTTGCGAATATACAACATTCTTTGCTGTCCCATTGTCTTTGCATATAAATAGATTGTCAGGTTTACCGACTCTTGAACATGCAACATATAATGGTCCATGGGAAAACAATCTGTATTCAGATCTATACCTCATGATTCTAATGATTGCCCTTGAGCTTTGTTGATGGTGATTGCTAATCGACCATTCCCTGTCCCGGTGTCCCGGTCGTCATTTACATCCCCCTGTTTCCCCCGGTGTCCCCGTTGTAGTTGTGTCCCTGTGTCCTGGTCGTCATTTATATTCCCTGTGTCCCGGTCGTCATTTGTATCCCGGTGTCCCGGTCTGTATATACATTCGTTTTTTAGTTTTGTTTTTCTCCTTTATTTTTTTCCTTTTTTTTTCTTTTTTAGCTTATTTAGATTTTTAGATTTTTTAGTTTTTTTATTAGTTTTTAGTTTTTTTTTCTTTTTAGTTTTTTTGTCCCGGTCGTCATTTATATCCCCCTGTTTCCCCCGGTGTCCCCGTTGTAGTTGTGTCCCTGTGTCCCGGTCGTCATTTATATTCCCTGTGTCCCGGTCGTCATTTGTATCCCGGTGTACCGGTCTGTATATACATTCGTTTTTTAGTTTTGTTTTTCTCCTTTATTTTTTTCCTTTTTTTTTCTTTTTTAGTTTATTTAGATTTTTAGATTTTTTAGTTTTTTTATTAGTTTTTAGTTTTTTTTTCTTTTTAGTTTTTTTGTAGTTTTTACCTTCTTTTTAGTTTTGTTAATTTTTTTTTTACTTATGTCCTGGTCGTCATTTATACTCCCTGTGTCCCGGTGCTTTGTTGATTGCTAATCGAACATTCCTTTTGTCCTGGTCGCTTTCTCTTTGAGTGTCGTCATTTATTTTTTTCTTTTTTAGTTCTTTTAGTTTTTACCTTTTTTAGTTTTTTTTAGTTTTTTAGATGAAAATTTTTTTTAGTTTTTTCCTTTTTTTCTTTTTAGTTTTTTATTGGTTTTTACCTTTATGTTAGCTTATTTTTCAGTTTTTTCCTTTTTTTTTAGTTTTTTTTATTTTTTATTTTTTTTAGTTTTTTACCTTTTTTTAGTTTTTTTAGTTTTTTTAGTTTTTTTAGTTTTTTAGCTTTTTTACTTTTTTTATTAGTTTTTAGTTTTTTTGTAGTTTTTGCCTTTTTTTAGTTTTTTCAGTTTTTTTTTTAGTTTTTTATTGGTTTTTACCTTTATTTTAGCTTATTTTTCAGTTTTTTCCTTTTTTTTAGTTTTTTTAGTTTTTAGTTTTTTTAGTTTTTTACCTTTTTTTAGTTTTTTTAGTTTTTTTAGTTTTTTAGGTTTTTTATTTTTTTTATTAGTTTTTAGTTTTTTTTGTAGTTTTTGCCTTTTTTTTAGTTTTTTTAGTTTTTTAGCTTTTTTATTAGTTTTTAGTTTTTTTTTGTAGTTTTTGCCTTTTTTTAGTTTTTTTAGTTTTTTAGCTTTTTTATTTTTTTTATTAGTTTTTAGTTTTTTTTGTAGTTTTTGCCTTTTTTTAGTTTTTTCAGTTTTGACGTCACCTGATCCAGTTTTTTCAGGTGACGTCACCTGATCCACGATCCACAGATCCACAGACAACTTATTTTTATATATATAGATAGTTTTTTTTTTTACTTATGTCCTGGTCGTCATTTATACTCCCTGTGTCCCGGTGCTTTGTTGATTGCTAATCGAACATTCCTTTTGTCCTGGTCACTTTCTCTTTGAGTTTCGTCATTTATTTTTTTTCTTTTTTAGTTCTTTTAGTTTTTACCTTTTTTAGTTTTTTTTAGTTTTTTAGATGAAAATTTTTTTTAGTTTTTTCCTTTTTTTCTTTTTAGTTTTTTATTGGTTTTTACCTTTATTTTAGCTTATTTTTCAGTTTTTTCCTTTTTTTTAGTTTTTTTTTATTTTTTATTTTTTTTAGTTTTTTACCTTTTTTTAGTTTTTTTAGTTTTTTTAGTTTTTTAGCTTTTTTACTTTTTTTATTAGTTTTTAGTTTTTTTTGTAGTTTTTGCCTTTTTTTAGTTTTTTCAGTTTTTTTTGTAGTTTTTTATTGGTTTTTACCTTTATTTTAGCTTATTTTTCAGTTTTTTCCTTTTTTTTTAGTTTTTTTTAATTTTTAGTTTTTTTAGTTTTTTACCTTTTTTTAGTTTTTTTAGTTTTTTTTAGTTTTTTAGCTTTTTTATTTTTTTTATTAGTTTTTAGTTTTTTTTGTAGTTTTTGCCTTTTTTTAGTTTTTTTAGTTTTTTAGCTTTTTTATTAGTTTTTAGTTTTTTTTTGTAGTTTTTGCCTTTTTTTAGTTTTTTTAGTTTTTTAGCTTTTTTATTTTTTTTATTAGTTTTTAGTTTTTTTGTAGTTTTTGCCTTTTTTTAGTTTTTTCAGTTTTGACGTCACCTGATCCAGTTTTTTCAGGTGACGTCACCTGATCCATCCACAGACAGACAGACAACTTATTTATATATATATAGATATATATATATACTAGCTGTTGGGGTGGCGCTTCGCGCCACCCCAACACCTAGTTGGTGGGGCGCTTCGCGCCCCCCCAAGCCCCCCCGCGCGCGTAAGTCGTTACGCGCCATATTAGTTACGCGCCATTGTAGTTGTGTCCCTGTGTCCCACCTGTGAATATAGATAGATTTATATATGTGTTTCAAACTACGTAAAAATTGCGAATATACAACATTCTTGGCTTTCCCATTGTCTGTCCATATACAAAGCCGTATGTACTAATAATGACGTCATATGCAAACGCTCTTTTTACAAACAAACAAACATGCATACACACAACTCGTTTTTATATAGATAGATAGATAGATAGATACAATACAAATTAACTACGTAAAACTTGTGAATATACAACAGTCTTCGCTGTCCCATTGTCTGTGCGTATAAATAGATTGTCAGGTTTACCGACCCTCAAAGATGCAACATACAATTGTACATTGGTAAAGCAATCTGTATTAAGATCTATACCGCATTTTTCTAGTGATTGCCCTTGAGCTTTGTTGATGGTGGTTGCAAATGCTAATCGAATTGGGAATTGCAATCTTTTAAATTGAAAAAGCAGATCCGTTGGAATCATGGGAATGCGAGGAATAAGAACAGCCTCACCCTCATAAGGCCCTGTCAAGATTGTGGCATCTATTAGGTTTTCCATTTTTTTTTTTTTACGGCAAGTCGCGTGCCATTGCAAAGCTTTGGTGGGTTGATATTTCTTAAAAGTATTATTGGTACGCCTATTTTTAGTTGTAGCAGGTGTGGTGGACACCCTGAAGGATCTATGGAATTTAAAAATTCAGATGGATAATTAACCGCTTCATTTGGTTCCGAAATACAAATTAACTGCGTAAAACTTGCGAATATACAACATTCTTCGCTGTCCAATTCTCGCTGCATATAAATAGATTGTCAGGTTTACCGACCCTCGAACATGCAACGTACAATTGTCCATGGGAAAAACAATCAGTATTAAGATCAATACCACATTTTTCTAATGATTGACCTTGAGCTTTGTTAATGGTGATTGCAAATGCTAATCGAATTGGGAATTGCAATCTTTTAAATTGAAAAGGCAGATCAGTTGGAATCATGGGAATGCGAGGAATAAGAACAGCCTCACCCTCAAAAGGCCCTGTCAGGATTGTGGCCTCTATTAGGTTTTCCATTGTTTTTTTTACGGCAAGTCGAGTGCCATTGCAAAGCTTTGGTGGGTTTATGTTACGTAACAATATTATTGGTACGCCTATTTTTAGTTGTAGCACGTGTGGTGGAAACCCTGAAAGATCTATGGAATTTAAAAATTCAGATGGATAATTAACCGCTTCATTTGGTTCCAAAACTGTGTCGACTGACTTGTAAAGGACTGCCTGGTCTTGAATCTTGGTCAAAACAATATTGTTGATTTCGTGGACGTCTATATTTTTGGGTGCGAGAATCGCTCTTTCACTTAGCCATTTATTATTTTTATAATTTTTTAGAATATTCGGAAATATATTTTCAATCAATTCATTTTTGGACGTCACTAAATTACAGAAATCAGCAGGTAGTTGTATACGTCCTGAAATTGAGTCTACTGGGAGCTTTCCGTTTCCCATTGCTAGCAATTGATCTGAAAATGTTTGACCAGAGTCATCGTTTTGCAATCGGACACGCATATTTGTAGTTAATTTTAATGTTTTTACGTGTGCCCATAAATTAGAATTTTTCAGGCAAGCATTCATTTCGTCTGCAGGAGTTGATCTAGGTATTATAGGTAATGTTTGCCTGAAATCTCCTGCAAGCAATATTAATGTGCTGCCAAAGGGTTTCGAATTCCCTCTTAAATCTTTCAAGCATTGATCCAGAGCCTCGAGCGATTTTTTGTGTGCCATTGTGCACTCATCCCAAATAATAAGTTTGCATTGCTGCAATACTTTACCCATCCCAGATGATTTGGAAATATTGCACGTGGGAGTTTCTGTAGAATGCAAGTTCAGAGGCAATTTCAAAGCGGAATGAGCAGTTCTTCCACCAGGCAGCAATGTTGCGGCTATTTCGGACGACGCAATTGCCAACGCTATATCATTTTTAGATCGAATTGATGCCAGAATCAGTTTTATCACAAACGTTTTACCAGTACCTCCTGGCGCATCCAAAAAGAAAATTTCTCCAACGTTGTTATCGACACAATGCATTATCGTATCATAAATGTCTTTTTGTTCCGACGTTAACTTGGAAATGTTATTTTGTACATACGACAATAGATCACTCGTACTGTAACTTTGTTCACGATCCAATTCTACACATGTCGAAACAGCAGCGATACGGTTAGGTGAAGGCATTCCCAAACCCTGAAGAGGTTTGTTTGCCATACTTATGCAAATATCTTCTATAACAACTAAAGTGTAGTTATAAATTTCTGGTGTAAAATCAAAAGTCATGTCTGACGTCTCTAACTGTTTTCGATGAAGTATATCTTCGGACATTTTTGACTTATATTTTTCCCATAAATCTGTAGGAGCTGATGGAGAGCAAGTTGTTAAAATGATGCCAAACAATGCACGAATTTGACTTGGGGTTGACGTTTCGCACGCGTCATTGATGCAGTTATCCCAGTGTTGGTCATTCTCCAATAAATTCAGAGCTTGGCATGCACTACGGTAAGTGTCATGTATAGTACCATTTACAGTCCTCAAATACTCAAAGGATGTCGGACCGGGTACATTCACCAAAAGCAGGCGTAGAAAGAAGCATTCATGTTGATTGGGGTGAACGGTGTAGAGTCTTCCTATCGTGGTATCTTTGAAGATGGTAGGTTGGCCGTCGACTGACTTACCCTGTTTTCGACGTTCAAATACTTTATTTTTAGTATTCCACGTGTAATACGAAGGCACTTCAGTATACAGCAGTTTTTTCGCAAAAGAATCATTTTTGCAAAGCGAAAAAAAAGCTGTTAATGTTGTATCCGGTGGATTCAGGACTCTTTGTTGCACGTTGGTTTCCGTGAAATAAACACGTTGACCATTCTGTAAATGTACCGCTAAGTGAACAACAGCTGGACTACGTTCATGTATCGGAAATGAAAGAATTCGCCAAACAGCTTCATTACTGCTTATGTATCTTCCAGCCTTATATTCTACGATTTCATCGAAATCTTTGATTTCGGACTGCAAGCCAAAAACTGCCATGTCACTGCCTTTGTTGACGTATTTACATATATATTTTATTGACTTTACGGAGTTACAGTATTCAACGTTTATATGTGCATTAAATGTTTTAGATAATAAAGGGGAATATGGAACAACCCACTGGTTATCTACTTCGATGGTGGTACCGTTACGCTTCTTTATTATTGCTGTTTTACCGCCATCTTCAGTAGATCTTCTTCTATATTGTGGGTAACCATCATTGCCAGTAATTGTTTTGGGTACTAAAAGTCGAGGATATTGCTTTGTGCACCTTCCTTTGGCCATGCATGGTGAATTTTCGTTCAGTGCACCGCAAGGTCCATGTATCATATTTTTTACAATAATATCATGTAACCCCTTATCGACATTTTTATCAGGTATTTCAGCGGAAATCACATCATCAATTTCGTTTGAAGTAATTTTTTTATGTAGCCAGATTAGTATATGTGCGTGTGGCAAACCTCGTTTTTGCCATTCCACTGAGTACATCCAGCATCGCACTGACCCAAACACTTCATGTTTTACAAGGTAGTTTATCAGTGATTTCAACTTTTGCCGGAAGACACGTGCCGTAATGTCATGCCTATGAACCGCCGATTGTCCTTGAAGTAAAAGCTGCAGTATCTCGTCCCAAGATTGATTACATGTAAATGTAATAAATAAATCTGGACGACCATAGAGACGAACATACGCAATAGCATCTTGAGCATATTCATGCATATGACGGGGACTGCCAGCATATGACGAAGGTAAAATTGTTAATCTTCCAACGTTTGTGGTATTACCGTCATTTATAACTGCATCTCGCAAATGAATGTATTGTTCAGAGCGGAGCTTGGTCTGATTCAGGCGGATATATAGCAAACGTTCTGATTCAATTTTAGCATACATATCCACGACAAATTGGTGAAACAATTCACGGCATTTTAAAATATAATTTTCTTCATCCTGCCGAATCATTAGTCTATAGGAATAATAATGCATTGCACTGCATTTCTTATTCATTTCTTTGTTAGTGGCTGGATTCATCAATTTAATATTAAAGTGATAGCCGTCGGCTCCATCCCAAAAAATGATAGGATATTGTAGGGCATCGTAGCATCGATGAGTTTCAGCAATTCTTAACAACTGAGCGTTTCGCTTATGTAGAATAATATCTCGAGGTAAAAACTGATCACCGACCATAACGATTGCCACTTCGTCGATAGTCGGAGCATTGTATCTACGCACATGTTGGCCAGGAGGCGTTTTGTCAGCGGAAATAACAATTTTATGAGTATCAGTAGGCATCAAATCGATGGCTGTTTTGAACAGACGCACTAAATTATTATTTTCGTGGAAAAGATGTTGCAATTGGGAAACGATTGTCCTTTCAACGTTGGGAGAAATTTCGCAACGTGCATTCAATTCAGAATTTCTATCACTGATGAAGTACAATTGTAAAAATTTATGATTCTCGCCTAAGAATGGTAGAAGGGAACCTGCTTTATGATAAATTTGCCCTTTTACTTTGAAAGTAGACATAAATTGATCTGGATTTTCGATTTGGGCTCCAAACGACGTCATTTGGAAACATGAGTTGTATTGTCTGATTTTTGACAAAAAACGCTTAGATTCTGACGTAGTTCCAGTAAGGAAAGTCTTCAATGGCTCTGGTGGTGCAGCCAATAGAGGAAGTTTAACTTTTCCTGAGGCGCAACACATTCCCATTGTTTCACCATTGAATTTCAAGGCCTTGCAATAGGGACAAATTTTAGACATTGTCCCGATTTGAACACATCTACTCAAGCTATAATCATCGACTGGGTTGTACCTGAATGCCAGGCGATAACTTTCAGATTGCTCTGATTCCTCGGCACGCTTTCTTTTCTTACTTTCTCTATCAGCAGCAAGCCTGATTTCTTGCTGTTCTTGTAATTCCTCGGCACGCTTTCTTTTCTTACTTTCTCTATCAGCAGCAAGCCTGATTTCTTGCTGTTCTTGTAATTCCTCGGCACGCTTTCTTTTCTTACTTTCTCTATCAGCAGCAAGCCTGATTTCTTGCTGTTCTTGTAATTCCTCGGCCCGCCTTCTTTTTTCACATTCTCTTTTAGCAGCAAGTCTGCTTCTGCGTTGCTCTGGTAGTTCCTCGGCATGCTTTCTTTTTTCACTTTCTCTTTTAGCAGCAAGTCTGCTTTCGCGTTGCTCTGGTAGTTCCTCGGCACGCTTTCTTTTCTGACTTTCTCTATCAGCAGCAAGTTTTCTGGCATAGACTCTTTGAGCATCTTCATCAGTCATTATAAACTTAAGCATTAATAGAATTCTACGCGAACATACGTCTTATATAACTTGAATGACGTCACGCCTTCAAAGCAAAAATGATGGCAGCTAATTTCATGACGTCAGCCGAAACATGACGGCGAACATATGTCTTATATAACTTGAATGACGTCACCTTCAAAGCAAAAATGACGGCAACTAATTTCATGACGTCAGCCGAAACATGACGTCACCTGATCCATCCACAGACAGACAGACAACTTATTTTTATATATATAGATATATATATATATATATATATATATATATATATATATATATATATATATATATACATGTATATATATATAAAATCATTCAGTTTAAAGTTGCACATCAAAGCTATAGGCCTGTGAAAATCTGCCTGATTTTATAAAAAAGGGGGAAACATGCCCAAGAAGACAAGTAAATTAAATGAAAACAACACCATTAGATTCAGCATACAAGATAACCTAAACTGCAGAGGTTTCAAGCTCCTATCTGCAGAAATCTGGATTCTTTTCTAAAAGAAAGATCACAGATGTTTGTCTTTTTGTTTTTCTATTCAGGTAAACCAATAGTCCAAGAAATTGGAGAGAACAAAACTTAAAAGTCTAGTGCCCTTTTCAGTGACCTAAAAGATCGCCCCATGGAAAAGAGGCGTTTTCTGCCATTTGTGGCATCACACTATGATTTTGGCTCATGGAGGACCAGGTTGCTATCGAGTGACAGTCATAAGATAGCCAATTCATTTAAAAGGATCAAAACACTATATACTGCGCTTCCCAGTTGCACAGGAAGTAATGCTGCAAGGTGGTTCATTTGTTCCTAGAAAGTCACATGGTCCGTGCAAGATAAATAGTTAATATAAACAACCTTAATGCTTGATTTAACTAAATTAATTTACTTGATTTTTTATGAAATGTCTATATAAGGAACGTTGGGCCATTGCGTAGAGGGAGAACCGCCTTAAAGAGGGGAAATACAATACACGAATTGTCGAAGTCTCCATGAGTCTTGAAATATATATGGAAAGGGGAATGGGGGAGGGGGTAGTCTCTCATCTCCGTTCATTTAGACTAAGCCTGAATAAGGATCCTGCGATGTGATATTTCCCTTCTTATTGCAGATATATGTTTGCGACATTTATCTTAAAGCTTTATTTAACTGAACTGATTTCCTTCATTTTTCATAAAATTATGTAAAATGATGAGTAAGTACATATCAGCTACTATGAAAGAGGGGCGGTGGGTCATTTTTTAGGTGAGTGGGATGGGCAAACACCTCAAAGAATGCAGTTTTTGGCGCCAATTTTCTCAAGTCAAGCAAAAAACACAGCGAAAAATGAAAAATAAGCCATAGAGTACCATCAATGCAAATTTATACTAAAGAAAACCGATGTCTTTCTGTGGATGCTTGATTATGTGGGCCTACTTTAGTTTTAATAGGATTGTTGAAGACACTAAATTTCAGCTGGGGGGATGGGGTCTGGGGGAAGCTATCCCCGCCCCCATTCCCTGTTCTATAGCCAATTACATCCCTGTTCTCCACCCTCACTTTATAAATTAAAGTTTGAGTTTTTGCTCCAATTCATTAAGAACAACCGCTAAAACAGAAGGGCTGTTAGATTGGAATGAAAACTTTTGGAAGTGTCTTTGAACAGGAAACATGCTGCCTAACTTTAATGCAATACGGGTCAACCGGCTTATAGAATTTATGATGCTTTGTCTTGTGGAAATGGTAATAATAAAAAAAAAAAACTAGGTGTAAAAACACGAAAGTGGGTCTCGGGCGATTTTAATGTAGTAAAACGTATTTCTAAGAATATAAGAATTCATATACGCATTTATGAAGTGTTTAAAAGCAGTTCCTCTCGTGCAGTACTTCTGTAGAGCTCTACTTTTGTGTTTGTTTTCAAACCATGTATATAGACTTAGTAGAATAAATGAACAGTTTATAGTAAAGAGACTCTTCTTGTACCTCCTCCCACGTGAACCCTTAGCTCTAAGTAATCAGGCTATACGCTTACTAGTACACGCATGCCAAAATTAGATGTTCATCCATGTAAACCCAGACATCACCAGAATGTAGTAGTGAAGGATTTCAGGAATACCATGTTTAAAAAAAAACTAAAAGCTTTAGCGCAACGAATGAGGATCGAGGAAAAGTGGCCCTCCTCATTACAGATAATTTCTGTTCGTTTTAATTTTTGGTATTGCTCCTTTCTTTCGGTTGCAAAATTGTTTGTTTTGTTTATATTTAATTTTGTAAATTCTTCGACTAAAAAGTTGTCGCAGCTTCGAAATTCCTTTCGGTGTAAGTGGGCACTATATATTTTTATTTTAGAATAAATCTTTGGGCAAATACCATTTTCTAGCTCATATTAGCGGTGACTTTGTTATTTCTGCTATATAAAAAAAAAAATCAGAAACGACTAAACCAATTCCTACGAAGAGAATAGGCTTACAAAACAAGAAATAAGTAGCTTATTTTTGCCCAGATTCACCAGCATACTTCATTTTGTACCTGTCAGTATTGCCTTTTTTCTTTAGAACACTAGGTGAAATGTGCGGACACAACATGCGAAAGGAGACCAGATACACGTGACTTGAAGGACCGGGTCCCCCAAAAAGAGCTTAACAAATGTGCGACAAAGAGCTTTCCGCTTTTGCAGAAAAGGCCTTCAGAGATTTGCAAATACTTCGTGTTGGTACGTTGAAATTAACCAGAGGGAACCCCTAAGCTTCTCCAGAAAAATGAAAACTTTGTGCTTATGCTATAATTATTGACTGGGTTAGTCAGCCGTAAAAAAACAAGAAATCATTCCTTGAAAAAGGTAAGTTTGAGCAATTACGGTGGAGGAATATGGTAGTTGTGTTTTGAACAAGGATGCTTCCAAAACAAGACATCCACTGATTCGGTATATTCCACAAATCGAATCAGCAAGAATCAAGGTATCTCTCACTACCTTGAGACATAATTTGTACGGGGTATATTTGGATTTTAGGGATCTTAATGTTAGATGGAAATTGAAAACTAGAGTAGCAATTTATACCCTCTTATAATGTTGATAGATTTATTTCTACCCCCTGAGGTTTTACAGACCGCAAAAGGTTTAGTGTTCCTTCGTCTGACCCGGAAGAAATAAAACTGTATCCATAAATTTGACAATTTACATATTGTTCCTTCGAAAATGATGTCAACTACGAAGTCGAGTAAATGAAAAAAAAAATAATTTCTATAAATCAATATAGCATACATATTGAATAACAGACCAAATTCTCAAAAGAAATTGAAGAGTATTATTGAAGCTTAAAACGAACAGGAATTATCTTAAGTTTGAGGTGGATGACACCCACAAAACTCTTTTAGGCAGAGGTCTAGAATAGTGGCTTCTCAGAAGGGGACATAAAAGAAAAAAAAGACAATTTTAGTTTGTTAATTTTATGCTTATTTTGACGGTTTTGTTAGCGTTTTGACAATTTATTCTCAGCCCTAACAGTCTCATAGGGCTACATAGCGCTAGGCAATGCAAATAAAAACTAACGTAATAATTGATGAAAACGGATTAAAAAGCAGATAGATACGGGAAAATAGATTCATTTATGCTTGATTCTAAATATGGTTTATTTCAAAATTCATTATATTTTTGGTTAGATTTTCATACAGCATACGGCTACATGAGACCATTAGAGGGGGGCTGGAGATGAATTGTCAAGAAAGTGAACAAAACTATAAAAATGAGCATAAAATTATCAATCGGAAGATGTGATTCTTTTTTGTTCTAGCACACCTATCCTTTTGATGATCCACTATTTTAGACCTCTACCCTCTTTTTTTATGCTAAATCTGGGCTAAGACTTTCCTAAAAGTATTTAAGAACTCATCAAATGGAACCAGATGATAATTGCTTACGATAGCCTTACAAGTTTTAAAGTGTTTACTTTGGACAGCCTTTACTGACATTGTTTCCTTTAAATTATATGGAACCTGAGGTTGGGCCAAAATCCTACCGGAATAACCCTATTCCGGGAAGATATTTGCCTTATTTTCAAAAAAGGGGGAAAACACTCGCAATAAAGCAAGTAACCTTAATAAAAGTTTCACCATTACATTCGGCAGTTAATAGAAACCTATTGGAGTGTACAAAAATATAGAATTTTACATTTTTTGGGGGGAAGGACGATTCTAAATAAGTGTTAATTTGTGTATTTTTCCCTTGAGTGATCGTAACGAACAAATGGTCCTAGAATATCGGAAGAAGGCTCATTAGAAGGAAAGTGGAAGTCTTACTGGCTTCTTTAAACAGCAAAAAGGATTGTGCCGCAGCGATGTGATACTTTCCGCCACGGCGTAAAACGACGATTTTTGCCCAAAAGTTGGTCAAAATCTTTCGAGTGAAAATTCTGAAAACGCTAGTAGATTTGAAATTATTGAAAGCCTGTATATTGAGCAATGCAATTTAAGGTGGCGTATTTATTCCTAAAGATAAATATAGTCGATACAAAATGAGCGGCTAGCAAAAAGCGTGTATTTATGCTCAAATTTCCTAAGCCTCGGTGAACCTTCGATAAATATAGAAGGTTTGGGAGTCGGCTACAAATTAATTTCTTATTCTCTCTGATTCCCGGTAATATTCTTGGATGACACCTGAAAAATAAATCTTGGTGGGTAACAGAGCCCCTATTATTGTAACAATATTTTCCTATGTAGCACAAAAGTTTACACTCACATGCCTACCCGCAAGGTGGAGAGAAAAGGGAAAGTATATCACTAGCACCACCAGTAAATTTCTCAGCGGGGGAGAGGGGCAAGAAAAGCGTGTATTTATGCCAAAATTTCCTAAGCCTCGGTGAGCCTTCGATAAATATGGAAGGTTTGGGAAATCGGATACAAATTAATTTCTTATTCTCTCTGATTCCCGGTAATATTCTTGGATGACACCTGCAAAATAAGTGTTGGGGGGTAACAGAGCCCCTACTATTGCAACAATCTTTTTCTATGTAGCACAAAAGTTTACACTCACATGCCTACCCGCAAGGTGGAGAGAAAAGGAAAAGTATATCACTACCACCACCAGTAAATTTCTCAGCGGGGGGGGGGGCAAGACTAGGGCTTTCATGGATGAAGGCCCTTAATTTACACACACACACGCACACACACACACACACACACATACACACACACACACACACACATATATATATATATATATATATATATATATATATATATATATATATATATATATATATATATATATATATATATATATATATATATATATATATAAAAGGATAAAGCATAAAGTAAGGGGTCTGAGGGAACCCTCCTCATATTATCTGTGCCTCCAGAGGTATTTAGGGCATATTGCAGAGATGATAAATTATTTTAGATAATGATACTTTATTTCGAAAAGTAAATACACTAAATGAACTCTTTTTCTCGAAGCAGTAACTTTAGCTTAAATAGCGGGGATATGACAAGGGGGCAGTAACCTGGGTATGAAGAATAATTTCTGGCCGTTTTAAGTTTAATCAGTGCTGCAACAAGTACTCCAAATTTTTACTGAAGTATCAAGTATTAAGTACTCATTGTTTTTTTACTTAAATATCAAGTAATAAGTAATTCCCAAATTCTTACTTAAGTATCAAATATCAAGTACTTGCCAAAATTGTACTTAAGTATTACTTCAAGTACTACTTAAAGTATTTATTCTATATATATATATATATATATATATTGGGCTTGATATATTTCTGACATCAAGCCAATACTACCTTTTTTTAAAGTCATTCTGAAGGCATCTTAGCCCCTTCCCTTGCCTATAAAATGTCCCTGTCATTCCTGTCTTGGAAATCTTAATCAAGAACCAGAATTTCCATTTTATCGTTTTTAACCGTTTCCCTTATTCGGCTGGTACACACCCAATGAAGTCCAAGAAAATAATCTTAACCAATTTTCAACACATCGGCTTGAATGGAAAAGACTATCAAAACAATTAAGTGCAGTCAAAAAACTCTTGATTGGATCAGACATATCACATGACAGGATTAACACAGTGCACGTAGAGTTGAACCTCTGGCCATTAGTGTTCAATAAAATCTGGCACGTTTGAAAAAATACAGGGTTATTCTGAAACATGTGGGAATGATGGAAAAAATATTGAAAGTATTTTTTTCCATTGTTTGGCTCGTACACACCCAACGAAGTCCAAAAAGTAATCTGAACCAATTTTCAACACAACGGCTTGAAGGCAAAAGAATTTCAAAACAATTAAGTGCAGTCAAAAAACTCCTGATTGGATCAGACAGATCACATGACAGGATCAACACAGTTGAACTTCTGGTGATTAGTGTTCAGTCAAATCTGGCACGTTTGAAAGAATACAAGGTTATTCTGAAACATGTGGGAATGATAACAAAAATATTGAAAATATTTTTTCCCTTGTTTGGCTGGTAGACACCCAACGAAACCCAAAAAATAATCTCAACCAATTTTCAACACAACGACTTGAAAGAAAAAGACTATCAAAACAATTAAGTGCAGTCAAAAAACTTCTGATTGGATCAGCCAGATCACATGACAGGGTTAATACGGTGCACATAGAGTTGAACTTCTGGCGATTAGTGTTCAGTCAAATCTGGCACGTTTGAAAAAATACAGGGTTATTCTGAAACATGTCGGAATGGTGGAAAAAATATTGAAAATAGAAAAATAAACTTTGGATTGGCTTTAAAACGGAAAAAAGGTAATAAAGTAGTTCATTCTCTGATTCAATAAATAAAAACCTTAGCAGCAAAAAAAAACTCAGATTTAAATGTAAGGAGCCAAGTGAGTCAGTTGCAGACTTTTTTAATAAGAGAAATCAAAGCTCAATAAAAAGGAGCAGCAAAAATCCACACTTTTGGCAGCTAGCTGAAGGTCGCTGGCTGTCAGTGTGCTGAAAGAAAAGAAGAGCATGAAAATGAAGTCTTGATTCACACTTTAATGACATGTCTCGCTCTCGGCACCTTTACAAGAAAACTGCCTCAAGTTTTCAAGTTAAATGTCAGACACGCTATGAAAATGTATGGCACCTATATCCTTTGGCTGGTTTTCACTCAAGCAAGCTGTATGATGTGTAGTCAATTCAGATGGTCGGTAAAACTCCCTACAAACGTATATTATAAAATCACGGGCCTGGAGCAAGCCCGCTGATTCAGACGAATTCCATACGGCTGGTCAAAATGCAGAATGAATGAATGAACTTTATTATCCGTAAAAGTATAAAAAAAAACACAAAGTACGGAGTATTATAAATAAACAAAAACGAAACGATAAACAGCAAGAAAAAAATTCAAATTAACAAAAGACAACATGGACTAATTAACCAGTATCAATATGGAAAAAAGGCTGCAGATGGTCGTAAACGTGAATAGAGTAGATAGTCTTTTTACATAAATAATCACTGGAAGACCGAATCCAAGAAGCCATATCTATTAAACCAAATCGAGCAATTATTTTTCTGTCTTGGTGCCATCTAGGAAGCCGAAGGAGGAATTTGCAATATCTGAAATAAGCTGCACGTAGAGTATGGCGATTTTTCTTACGAAACAGATGCCTGATAAAAACAAAAGCACAGGGGCGCAATAAGGGTTATAAATCATGCACAAACCGTTGCGGTTATAACGGCTTTTGTTTGGGGATATTTTTCCGTAAACGACACCTAGGTTTTTCACGGCTTGATTCACTAGGGATGAAAAGGTAGTGGAAAGTGTTGGACCGAAACACAGACCAAACCAACTAACTAAAGAAGAACATGGCAGAATTGCAGTCCCAGCAACGGATGGAGCGACCGCATAAGGGCTATTAAAACAAATAAACTCGCATTTAGACGCATTAACTGACAATCCAATCTTAGATAGATCATTGGTTAAGATAGTAAAATTAGAAAGCAATCCACGGCGAGTCCGGGCAACAAGAAGAACGTCGTCTACATATGCAACAGAAGACAAACCAATATTACCGTAAGAAACAGAACTTTTAAGGGGACGCAGGCACAATGCAAGCACACACTTAAATATACTAGAAGACAATACGGCAGAAGTTGCATCCTATCTATTTCTAGCAGCAGTTTTCACACCATGAAGTGGCAAAAACCATGAGACTAAGTCGAAAATCTTCTGAGAAAAAAGGAATAAAACAAGAGCCAAGAGCTCATATGGCACTTGTGACGAGGTAGGAAGAGCCAAGAGCTCATATGGCACGAGCTCTAGCAAAAATTATAAGAAGCAATAGATTAATTTAAAAGAAAAATCAGAGGCTTAATGCCTGTCGGCATTTAAAATAGGAGCTCTGAGACACAAGGTCCTTTTAAATATAAAAATTCATTAAGATCCGATCACCCACTCACAAATTAAAATACCTCATTTTTCTAACTTTTCCTCTCCCTTCAGCCTCCCTAGATGGTTGAATCGGGGAAATCAACTTTATCAAGTCAATTTGTGCAGATCCCTGACACGCCTACCAATTTTCATTGTCCTAGCACGTCCAGAAGTACTGAACTCGCCAAAGCAATGGACTCCCCTAACTACCCCAAAGAGAGTGGATCCAGCCCGGTTTCGTCAATCACGTATCTACGACATTTACTTATTCTACCCACCAAGTTTCACCCCGATCTCTCCACTCTAAGCGTTTTACAATATTTCCGGTTTCCCCCTCCAACTATCCCCCAATGTCACCAGAACTGGTCGGGGTTAAAAATAAGAGATCTGAGACATGAGTTCCTTCTTAATATCAAATTCAAAAATACCTCAATTTTTGTAATTTTTCCGAATTAACACCCCCTCCAACTCCCCCAAAGAGAGCGAATCCATTTCGGTTATGTCAACCACGTATCTACGACTTGTGCTTATTCTTCCCACCAAGTTTCATCCTGATCACTCCACTCTAAGCGTTTTCCAAGATTTCCGATCCCCCCCAATCCCCCCAATGACATGGTCGGGATTTAAAACATGAGATCTGAGTTACGAGGTCCTACTAGATATACCTTATTTTTTCTAATTCTTCAGAATTAACCCTCACCCCAACTCCCCAAAGGAGAGTGAATTCGTTCTGTTTATGTCAATCACGTATCTAGGACTTGTGCTTATTTTTCCAACTAAGTTTCATCCCGATCCCTCCACTCTAAGCATTTTCCAAGATTTTAGGTTTCCCCCTCCAATGTCACCTGATCCGGTCGGAATTTAAAATAAGAGCTCTGAGACATGATATCCTTCTAAATATCAAATTCAATTAAGATCCGATCTAATTTTTCCAAATTAACCGTCCTCCTACGCCCCCCTCCCCAAATGGTCGAATCGGGGAAACAACTATTTCAAATTTAATCTGGTCTGGTCCCTGATACGCCTGCCA
Source organism: Artemia franciscana (assembly GCF_032884065.1). Taxonomy (NCBI): domain Eukaryota; kingdom Metazoa; phylum Arthropoda; class Branchiopoda; order Anostraca; family Artemiidae; genus Artemia; species Artemia franciscana. The sequence goes on from NC_088877.1 coordinate 26,290,991, forward strand.
AATTTCATCGTCCTAGCTTATCTGGAAGTGCCTAAACTAGCGAGACCGGGACTGACAGACCGACAGACCGACAGAATTTGCGATCACTGTATGTCACTTGGTAAATACCAAGTGCCATACAAAGTAATTTTTCTCTGGGGATGGAATATTATGTTGAAGGTTGGCTTCAGTATGAATTATTTTCATCGATAATTTATTTTTATTATTTTATAATTATATTATTTTATAATATAATTATATATGATAATTATTTTATCGACTTTCTTAATACTTGAAACCCCCTCCCCCTCGCCCTATTTTAGATAGGGCTTGTAATATCAGAGCTCGATATGAGCCCTGATCCTAGTCATCTTTGGTCTAGCTTTCATTTGGATCCGTTGCTCCATTCGAAAGTTTTACTAAATTAAACTAAAAGCTTGACTTTTTTCAGCACTTAAAACCCACTCCCCCTCCTTCTATTTGAGCTAGGGTTTTCATCTCAAAACTTGATGCCTGTCACGGTCTTAGGCATCTTTGGTTCAATCTTCACTGAGATCCATCAATCTCTCGCAAGTTACACTGAATTAAATGAAAAACACTTTTTTTAGCACTTAAAGCTCCCTCCCCCTAATTAATCTAGGGTCTTCATCTTCAAACATTATGTATCTTATGGTTTTGGCATCTTTGGCTTGACTTTCATTGAGATCCATTACTTCATTCGCAAGTTAAACTGAGTCAAACAAAAACTTAACTTTTTAAGCACTTAAAGCCCCCTCCCCCTTGCCCTAATTAGGCTTGGGTCTCCATCCCAGAACTCAATGCATATCATACTCTTAGGCATCTTTATTCAATTTTCATCGAAATTCATCTCTCCATTTGCAAGTTACAGTGAATTAAATGAAAAACTCGATTTTTTTTTAACACTTAAAGCCCCATCGCCCTAATTAAGCTCAGTTTTAATCCAAATAGTTCAATTTTAATACAAATCTGACTGGCGGTTCTCCCGCTATACTCGATTGCACAGACGGGCGGACAGACAGACAGATCTCAAAAACCTATATGGATGGATATTTTCCACTATCCAAATAGGTGATGATGCCTGGATGATGATATGCTATTGTGTTCCATTTTTTGGATCCAATGAGCCAACATGTACCTAAGATGTTGCAAAATCCGTCCGTCTGTCTGTCTGTGTGTCCGTCCGTCTGTTTAATCACGTATAGGGGGAGAACCGCTGGTTGGATTTGGATGAAAATTTCGATGGCCAGATTTGGTGCCAAGGATCATGAGACACATCAAGTTGAAAGATGAAGACCCTAGCTAAAATAAAACAGGGGGGAGAGGGCTTTACCTGCTAAAAACAGTTTTTCGTTTAATTCAGAGTAACTTGCAACTGGAGTGATTGATCTGAATGAAAATTGAGCCAAAGAGCCCTAAGACCATGACACGTATCAAGTTTTGAGATAAAGACCCTAGCTCAAATTTAACAAGGGGGGTGGGTTTTAATTCCTGAAAAATTTAAGTTTTCTGTTTAATTTAGTATAACTTGCAAATGGAGTAACGGATCCGAATGAAAACTAGACCAAAGATGCCTAAGATCAGGGCTCATATCAAGTTTTGGTATCACAAACCCTATCTCAAATAGGGTGAGGGGGAGAGGGTGTCAAGTCTTAAGAAAGTTGAGTTTTCCTTTGATTTAGTAGGGCCTATAACTTATGAATGGAGTGACAAATCTGAAGTCAGATTCGTCTGAATACCTGAATCTGCTTGAACGTGTTTGACAAAATACCACTGCATTGGATCCAGCTAGAATTGCCTAGACTCGTTTATTGCAAACAACATTTAGATGGACAAAGATTCATAGCTTCAGTAGTTTTACCAATAATATGGTCCTGAAGATGATGAAATGGTAGAAACCTAGTTCAGTTGACGAGATGACAAAACTTGAACATTAATGTCAAAAATATAAGCCCAAATGGAGTAGAGTATGCAACATTTAGCACAAAACAAGGGATTTTAGCTCACTGTCAACCAGTGAATTGTGAAATAATTTCTGTTTTCTTTGTTATATAACTTTTAAACAAAAATTAAACCAAGTGCTAACCCTACTATAATTTTTTTTCGTAAAAAACAAATACCTTATTTCATATCCAAAAATAGGGTATGGAGCTAAAACTGAGTTTACTCTAAATCTAAAGGGTGATGTTTTCTTGTACATTGCCAAAGCACACACACACACACAAAAGCTGTATCTGATATTGCTCTAAATCTAAAGGTGAGGTTTCTTGTTCATTGCCAAAGCGCACACACACAAAATTTTCGTGTCAAAGGTAAAGTATTTGAAAAACAAGTACATTAAAAGTATCTTAAGTAATAAGTATTTTGTAATCTTACTTAAGTATCAAGTAATAAGTACACCCTAGAGTTTTTACTTAAGTACAAGTACAAGTAATGGAGAATTTTACTTAAGTAGTACTTCAAGTAAAAGTACTTCAAGTAAGTGGCAGCACTGGTTTTAATGTCACTCTTTAGCTTCATCTCAATAGTTTTTTCTTATTGAATTACGGGTATGATCGATGAGTTGCCTTCTAAATCAGTCTTTTATTTTTGTATTCTGTTTAATGAATATGCAGTTGCTAAATAATTTTTCCTTTTTTTTTGGGGTCTTAAAACTATTCTAACTGTATAATAGCGTTACCGTTATCATAGCTTGTGAAAGACAATTACAAGCCTTATAAAATAGCCTCTAGTTTTCTGCAGGCTTATGTAAGGACTTTTCGGCGTTTTTTTTTTTTTTTTTTTTTTTTTTTTTTTTTTTTTTTTTTTTTTTTTTTTTTAATGTCTTTTGTGTTTTATGTAAAGCACTAATTTTACACATTTGTGAAAATACAAGGAATTACTACGAGTTTATTTGAGCTGGTCAAGTAGACATGTTTTTACTTAAAGCAAAAATTTTTGCTCGTTTAGAATTTTAATTTCGCTCTTTACTTCCATGGCAAAAACCGTTTTTTTTAGTAAGTCTGTTTAGGGACTATTCAATCAAAACATGGTATCATAACCTCTGAAATTGGCAGGTTACATAAATAGATTCTCTGTAATTGAAGATAATTGGTTGTCTCAGAATTTTCTTTTGGTATCATTTTGGCCAAAAATGCTGTTTCCTGGCAGACAACGGTAAAAAAAAGATTATTTACGGCGGCGCGATTTATTTTGTAATTCGGAGAGGGCACTGAGAGTCAATGGGATTTGGTGAGAAAGAATCCAATATTTGGCTGGAAATTTCGTGTTTTGAACGTTTTAAGTTCCTTTTCTCCAAACTTAAAACTTGTATTTTTGTTTCTCATGTGATTTCTTCCGTTATAAAAATACCCGAATGCAGCCTTTTTAAATGAAATTAGCAGAGGTAACATTGGAATTGTTTAAGAACAGAACTTCATGCGAAATTATGATAATGAATGGATACCACAACCAAAGTTTTTCGCTTTAGCGTGATTTAGTCACTTAGAGACGCTAATCTGTGAAAATTAGAGGCATCTTCCCTATTATTACGGACGATGACTTAATTTATCATTAGACCTTTGCAAAATACCCAAGAAACCATAATTATTGCTTCGCGTGTGGCCCTACAAGCATTGAATATTAAACTTGTATGAAATAATAGCTCTATTTACAGGTTCAAAGGTTGTCTGGGGTGAAAAATGATTAATAGAAATCCATGCGAACGCTATAACACCAATGTCGCGCAGCAATGTCAAATAAAGGTAATATTGAATAATTCCCACCGTAAATTAGTTTTTCTTCTTTTAATGAAATTAAATAGCTTTTATTTCCAAATGAAAAGAGAATAGGGGCTGAATCCCTTCTCCCCATTTTGCAGCTTTCATGCAAAGTATGAAAGAGTGGGTTTGAAAAAAATGCACTTTTAGAGGCTTTGGGTATCTACCCCATCTCCCCCCCCGCAAAAAAATCCTCTCACATCCATTCTAAAAGTTGATAAGCAACTATGCGACACTCTTAAGCCAGGAAAATACGCAGGGGGAAGATATTCGGGACCCCCCTTAGTATTCAGAATACTAAATAAAACTAATTTTTAATTATTCCCCCCTATTGATATTTCTTTTGTTTCCCGCAAACGAATTCCTGCATAGAAGCCTGCATTTAATCACTAGCTTTACTGGATAAATAATCTACAATAACAGCTCATTATTTATGGACTGCATGTCAAACAATTCGCTGTAACGAACGTTAAGAAAAGAGCGACCCGTGCTAATATTATCCAAATCCTAGAAAAGAAATAGAAAATTCTTACAGCAACATCTATATAAAAAGAATTGGATTTGTAAGATGGTTCCAAATATATAAAAGTTATTAAGTTTAAATTACCCCTCAGGAACGACGAGCCTGAATTTATCAGTTCATAGGCAGCACAGTAGCCCTTACTAAGCAACAGCGAAGCGGCTTCCGCGATTTTTTTTTCTCTCCTAGCCATTTTGCATGGAAGGGGTGGCCTTAGAAACTTCGGAGGGGCTCATTTGATTTGAAACTGAAAGTTTATGCAACCATTTAATATCCCGAAGTCATGGGAGGGCAGCCAGCCCCCTTACATAAACTCTTTTGCAACCTGTCTTTGGCAAGACTGTGAATTATGCAGTTGGCCCACCTTTTACACGGATTTTATAATGGAAAAGGGGTATGTTTAATTCCTGGATTCCAGATTAGCTCGAAACTTTCAGAGATTCTTCTCTAGGACAAAAAAAATAATAATCTAGAAAACTAAGATTTCAGAGATAAAGGGATCGAGTTGAACAAATCGACGGAGTATCAGAGGAGAAGGTATTCAAATGAATTTGAAATTTTGACTGGAGGGAAAGTGGTAAATCAAAAGCTGCTATGTGAACCCAGGTCGTCAATTTCGGCCCTTTAGCAATATTTTAGAATTGCTTGGGGGATTGAGTTGAAAAATTCATGTACTGTTGGATAAAGGAAGTGGGGAGAAGAGAAAGTCAAAGTTAGCGGTTGTGGAGGGAGAGCGTCTAATGATAATTGTCTTTGAGAGGGGAAAGAACCAAATCAAAAGGCCATATGACCATCCCGGTTATAAAAAATATCTATAGTATCCTTGGGACGCGGTAGTTGGAGACTGAAAACTTTAGTCCTCTTTTTAGAGTTGAGAGTGTTTTGAAAGCAGCCATCCCCCCTCCTATGCCGTTTTAGCTACCCCCTGCAGTCCCAAATACATCTCATGAAAAATGAGGTATAACAAAATGTAAAACAATAAGATTCTTACAATAGAATTGTGGATAAATATTCATCTATATTGAAATTTGCTACAGGTTGGGGGGTCAGAATGGCATCAACCCTGAAGAAGGCAAAAAATTATGCAGATTCGCAAACCTTCTGATTAACACTCCCCCTTTGAATTCATCCAAAATTATATAGTAAAACGATTATTAAATTTGTTGCACAAAATTATTGTTACCAGAAGTTTTGACTGAATATCTTAATTTTTGTCCAAAACTTAAATGGTTGGCTAAAATCTTAATTCTTGAGAAAAGAAAAACAAACGATTTTGATAATACTCGAATTATTCACCAGTAAGAAAAATTTGTCAATTAAGAATGAACAAATTAATTAAAGAAAAAACGTGAAAATCTTTTCAAAGAAAAGTAAAGATCTATGTTGAAACCAATTATAAGCACAAATAAAGCCAATTAATGATATTTAAGCTAATTCTAAATATGCACGATTGACTAATTTTGAATTTGTTTAAAAAAAAAGTTACTAGCATTTGAAAATCGCAAAATTTTAGAAGAGTGGTTAAATATCTTCAAAAAGGCGTGTTATTTCAACGAAAATTATTCAATGAAATTTAACATAATATATGGAAAGCCTAAAGACACTATTTACTAAACTGCAAAATTTCCTATTTTTCCAGAAAACGACGGTCACAAAATCCTTCTCGCCTCGTTTCTCCAGAAGTGATCGCATTGGATCAGTAGCCATGGAATGTCAAAAAAGGAACATTAAACACTGAAATATCGATGTCTAGCCCCCGCCATAGGCCCCCAATCTGTCGTATGAAACCAACAAAGGAAATAATTAATGAAAAGAAAAATAATCAAATGGGTGAAAAAACGAGGATTTTGTCAGCTAGTAGCAAAATAGGAAGACGAAAATCAAGCAAATATTTCAACAAGGACCTACGCCAAGTCGCCCTCAGTGCTCAAAAAAAAAAGAAAGAAAAAAAACTACCCTTCTGAAAGTAAACTGCTGATTTCACTTCAGAAAGTTAGATTTTATTGTAGTTGTGTTTTTTTCTTTCTTTCTTTTTTTTGAGCAGTGAGGACGACAGAGTCCTCGTTTTTTCACCTATTTGATTTTTTCCCTTTCATTTATTATTTCCTTTCTTGGTTTTATGCGTCATGTATAGCCAGTATAGTCTCAGGACGTATTTACCCCTAATCTGTATTTTAAGTTTGACTTCACGACTGTACAACAACATCTTTTGTTTTTACTAAATAAAATACACATTTTCTGATTCTTTAGGGTAAACATTAGAACTTAAAAATGAACAGAAATTATGCTGTGCATACGCGGGAGTACCACTTCCTTACCCTCTCCTGCTCTTTACGCTGACATTATTACTTTACTGAAAGCATTTTTTAGCGCAACAAATGTAGTTAATGGGTAATTGCTAGTGTTTCATTTACGGATGCCTTCTAAAACTTATAAATGGAAAAACTGTATTGTTCGAAGTCAAATATGCATTAATGAATTATTACATTTTTTAGGCATTGTGAATAATATATGTGAATAATAATATATGACTCTGCATGATATATGCAGTATATCATGACTCGAATATGATAATATATATTCAATATATTATCATATATATTATATATATATCAATATATTATACATCTGCATAATATATAACTCGAACACCTTCTGAGTAGAAAATAAATAAACAATTTAAATGGGATGGCTTATTGATTTGTTTTTTAAGTGTTGTTGTTGTTTTTTTTTTCTTATTCTTTGTTTTCCTGTTGTTTTCTTTTTCCCACTTTTTTTGTTTCCTTTTTTTTGTTAATGTTGTTGGTATTGGTGCTCATTAATGTTTATCAGCCACTACTAACAAGTCTCTGACTTTCTAAAGTGGCTGATGTGGTTTTTTTTGTATATTGATGATATGTATAATAAAAAGTGTCTCTAAAAAAATATGAAGTTGAAGAACTTCGAAGGAATGTCGAGGGGGCAAGTGGGCATCGGGTTCTGATTTTAAGAAATACATAGAGATAAATCAAAAGAAACTATGCGCATCCAGGTTATCAAAATGATACATCTTTAATATTTGGGAACGGCAATTGGACGTTTACATGGGAATTGAATGTTCTAGTACACTTTCAAAGATCGAAAGTAATTGGAAGGTAACAAAACTCCCACTTTGGCCTTTTTCTGATCTACACCTTGCAACCACAGATACATCAAATATTAATTTTGGGATAGCCATTTTGTTCCGAGCATTAGAAATCTTAAACAAATAAGTCTCCGAGGGTAGCATGGCCCTCATATTCTCTGAGATTAGTGCCGTAAATCATGCAAATTGTTCATTGTTTACAAACAGAAATTATAAGTGAAAAGGAGGGCATGTAGGATCCTGGGTTTCCGATTAGCTTGAAAATTTCACAGATAATTTGCTAGGCCATGAAAACCTTACATTTTGTTAGAATTGGGAGGAAGAGGGTCTTAAAATTGACAAAAACTGTTTTCCCAACTAGCTGTATTTTGAGTGAGCTCTTACGGATCGTTTTCTAAGCCGAGATAATAAAGGGTGTTTATTTCACAAAATCCTTGTCACTAGCCCAGATGAGCCGAATTAATAATTCAGACAAAAAAAGAAAAAAAAAACGAAAAAAATGACAATAACATAAAAGAAGAAAAGATTTCTAGAGTTTCCCAAGAGTGTACACTGTAAAAGACACGTTTATTTGAGAAGATCCCAGGACAGTAGTACTCACGCTTTTCAAATAATTTACAATATCCTAGGAATGGCTAAAGAGATTGAGCTAAACCGTATATGGAGTACAGGAGGGTAGGAGGATCAAGAGGGATTATACTTTGAGTTGACGGGGGGGGATGCATCGAAAGACACCATGTGCATTCAGGACCTCAAAATAACATGTTCACTTCATCTATGAAATGGCTTGGCGGATTGATTTAAGACTCAGGCATTGTTTGAGAAAAGAAAAGGAAGGTTGGGGCAAAACAAAATTCAAATTCGGAAGCTGGGGTTGGAATATTATAAATCGTTTAAAGGGCTACCAGTCTCAGGGTTTTAAAGGTCAATTCTTCGAACAAACCTGTTTTGTATCAATGCTCCCAATTGACGCCGGTAGGGTAGGGGGTGACTCCCCCGGGAAACAAGTGAATTTTAAACATTTTCAAAATAAGAAATGAGGAATAATACCATTCAAACGTACTGAAAACAAAATTAATGGCAGCACTTGCCGAACCCATTTCCCCAGAATTTTTCTGGCAACACTCATGTTGCCCCTTCCTTTAATTGTTTTTTTTTTCTTACTTCTGTGCTTGTAGGCACGTAAGCTTAATCTCTTATGCCACGAAAAAGGTTGCCGTGACAGGAGGGGCGCCATTACCCTCCAGCGCCAATAATAAAGACTTTGACCAAAAACACTTCTAGGAATCAAAAGAGGTTATATAACACTTTCTATAATGCTGCAATACCCTTATTAAGCTTGGTCTAAATGAAAAGAGATCACCCTCCCCCCTGGCAGCCCTATGTGCAAGGGTTGTAAGTTATGCCATGGGGGCATGTAAGGTATATATAGAAAGGATGGTCGTATAAATTTTGAAGGGGGCTCACTGGATTGGTAATCAAAAGTTCCACTGCCATTTTTAAGATTTAGAGTGAGCGGAGGGAGGAAATCTTTCCACACCTTGTATTTTCCGGAAACGTATCTGATAGAAATTTTGAGATGGCCAATTGTTGTCTTAGAAACATCAAAAAGTGATCATTTGATTGAAAATTGAAAGGGCTAGCCCTTTTTATAAGTCAAAAGTGATTGGAGGACAGCTAACCCACCTCCCATGCCCGCCATTTCTTGAAACACATCCAATAAAAATTTCGAGATAGCCATTTTGTTCAACTTAGTTGAAAGGTCCAGAAATTATGTCTTTGAGGAATACAATCCCCCAGACCGTTCAGGAGCATATAAGGTACACATAGAAAGGCTGATCGTATAAATTTTGAAGGGGTTCATAGGATTTGTGATCAGAAGTTTTAGTGTATTTTTTTAAGAATCAGGGTGATCGGATGGTAGATACTGCGGCAAGGGTTTTAACTTATGCCATGGGGGCATATAAGGCACATATAGAATGGGTGATTGTATACATTTCGGAAGGGGCTCATTGGATTGGTAATCAGAAGTTCTATTGTATTTTTTAAAACTCAGGGTGATTGGAGGGTGGATGCCACCCCACACCTTATATTTTCCCGAAATGCATCGGATAGAAATTTGGAGATGGCCATTTGTTGCCGAAAAACTTCAAAAAGAGCTTATTCGATTGAAAATTAAAAGAGCCAGTTCCTTTTTTCATAGTCAAAAGGGATTGGAGGGCAATTAACCCCTTCCCATGCCCACCATTTCCCCAAACACATCCATTCAAAATTTTGATATGACAATTCTATTCGATTTAATTGAAAGGTTGGATACTATGTCTTTGAGGATGACACCTCCCCCCACCCCACAGCCTCAGGACAACGGTTATAAGGTATGCTCTGGGGTTATTTATGGTATATATAGAAAGTTTAGAGGGTGCTCATTGGATTGGTAATCAGAACTTCTAGTGCCCTTTTTAAGATTCAGAGTGATCGGAGGGTGGTTAGCCCCCCCCACAAACCTTTTATTCTCCCGAAATGCCTGGAATAGAAATTTTGAGATGGCCATTTGTTGTAGAAACCTAAAAAAACAGCTCATTTGATTGGAAATTGAAAGTGACAGTGCCCTTTTTAGTAGTCGAAAGTGATTTACGCTTTACTGAAAACAAAATACTTGAAATGTTTAAACCTTTGTTACTTTCATAAATGATAGATTACTAAAACCTTAAGGAACAAATTTCGGTGTAAATCAATTAGACTGACAAAAAACAATCACTTATTTGTTATTTTTATGGCACCTGGTATTTACCAAGTGACATATAGCGATCGCAAATTCTGTCGGTCCCGGTTATGCTAGTTTAGGCACTTCAAGATAAGCTAGGACGATAAAAATTTGACAGGCGTATCAGGAACCAAAACCAGAATAAATTATAAATAGTAGTTTTCCCAATTTGACCATCGGGGGGGGGGGGTGTGGGAACGGTTAGTTTGAAAAAATTAGAAAAAATAAGCTATTTTTAACTTACGAATGAGTGATCGCTTCTTAATGAAATTTGATATATAGAAGGGTATCGTGTCTCAGAGTTCTTATTTTAAATCCCGACTGGATCCGGTGACACTGCGGGGAGTTGCAGGGGGAAACCTAAAACTTGGACAACGCTTAGAGTGGAGGGATAGGGATGAAACTTGGTGGGAAAAATAAGCACAAGTCCTAGATACGTGATTGACATAACCGGAACGGATCTGCTCTCTCTGGGGGAGTTGGGGATGAGGGTTAATTCTGAAAAATTAGAAAAACTGAGGAATTTTTAACTTACGAAGGAGTGATCGGATCTTAATGAAATTTGATATTTAAAAGGATCTTGTGCTTCAGAGGTTAAATCCCGACCAGATCCGATGACGTTGAGATGAGTTGGAGGGGGAAACCGGAAATTTTGGAAAACGTGAAACTTGAGGTATCTTTATCTTACGAATAGGTGATCGGATCTTAATGAAACTTGATACATAGAAAGATCTTGTGTCTCAGATTTTCCATTTTCAGTTCGAATCGGATCCGGGTACATAGGGGGGTTGGAGGGGGGAAACAGACATCTTGGAAACCGGGAATCTTGGAAAATGCTGAGAGTGGAGAGATCGGGATGAAACTTAATGGGAGGAATAAACACAAGTTCTAGATGCGTGATTGACATCATTGGAATGGATCCGCTCTCTTTGGGGGAGAGGGGGGTGTTAATTCGGAAAAATTAGATAAATTGAGGTATTTTTAACTTAAGAACGGGTGACCGGATCTGAATGAAATTTGATGTTTCGAAGAAACTTGTGTCTCAGACCTCTCATTTTAAATCCTGACCAGATCTGGTTACATTGGGGGGAGTTGAAGGGGGAACCGGAAATCTTGGAAAACACTTAGAGTGGAGAGATCGGGATGAAACTTTGTGGGTAGAATAAGCAAATGTCGTAGATACGTGATTGACGTAAACGGACCGGATCTGCTCTCTTTGGAGGAGTTAGGGGGGTCCAGTGTTTTAACGAGTTTGGTGCTTCTGGACGTGCTAGTCCGATGAAAATTGGTAGGCGTGTTGGAACCTGCACACATTGACTTGATAAAGTCGTTTTCCCCGATTCGACGATCTGGGGGGCTGAAGGGAGAGGAAAAATTAGAAAAAATGAGGTATTTTTTACTTAGGAGTGCGTAATCGAATCTTAATGAATTTTGATATTTAGAAGGACCTCCTGTCTCAGAGCTCTTATTTTAAATCCCGACTGGCATTAAGCCTCTGATTTTCATTTCAAGCTATTCTATTAATTCTTAGAATTTTGCTAGAGCTCATGCCATATGAGCTCTTGGCTCTTCCGACCTCGTCACAAGTGCCATATGAACTCTTACCTTTCTTTTCGGTAAAGGGCAAATTGTGTTATGGTCTTCAGAAGGAGTGGGAGTTATCAGCCCTAATCATGTTAATTCTTTCTGGTTCGGATTTGACTCTGCTATTTAATTTTAATTTCTGTTTGTTCTGAGTTTCATTTATTTATTGATAGTGATTTGTGGTAGTTTTACGCTTGGAAGATTATTTAACTTAATTCTTACTCATTCTTGGCTTAATGAAGCTCTTTACTTTCCTTCGAAAAGCTCGTCTTGTGGAAAAAGTTTCTCAAATTTGTTTCTCCAAAAGGATGGTGCATACCTGTAATTTTTTCCAGGAAGAAGGGGGCAAAAATATTTAAAGTAAGGGTCTTCCGAATACCATCAACTATTATTTCTTTATCTTACATATCTTATTATTCCAGGGAAGGGGACAAATTCAAGGCGTAGGTTCTTTTGGAAGCTCCCGCGCTCACAGTTAAATTAATTCACTAATTCTATTGAACCTAGGGTGTTCTACCAAACAGATAAATGGAACAAAAAAAAATATGGGAGATCTTCTTTTGTGCACGGTGGATGGGAAGAAGGTATTCAACATCATATTCCCAATCATATTCCCAATGGTGCTATTTGTAAAAAAACAGCAACATAAAAATGAATTCTGTCCCAGATATGTCAATTATAATTGACAAGTTTATAGACCCTTGGATTGTCTCCGATGTACTTGCAGTTACAATTCTTATTGCGTATGCTTTATTAAGCACGCTTATTAAATTTGTTTGAGACCGCATGACTTATACAATTATATGAAAACATAAATAAATAATGAGATGCGATAATGGTACCTAATTATCAATTATTATTTAATGATTATCATAGCTAAAATAGCCAACATAGATATAAAGCGGATACCATTACAAAAACAGGTCTACGGGACAAAAGAGGTGAAGCTGTACTCAGGTAATCTAGAAGCCATAAGATCTTTAGCATAGTTTTTTCAATCAGGCAATTTCGTGGGATTTTTTTCAGGGGAGGGGTGCAATAATTTTGAGAAGTGCCCAGAAATTCAAAGACATTTTGGACATACCCCCCGCCCCACTCAGGTCTTAGGTCTAAGGCATGAATTTTAAGCATTGATAAAACCAGCTTACATTTTTAATGGAAGTAAGGAAACACGTCAACAATTAAAACGAAGAGACTGTATCCTATATTCTATGTTTTAACATCATATTCAGGGACCTTAAATATGAGGCGTTGAGGCTATAACCCTTCTAAACTTTCTGCTCATTCCGGAAAACTTTAACTTGTATACAATATTGCTTAAAATATATTGACTCTCTGAAGTATATTTGATTTGGATAATAAATGTGATTCTCCCAAATATTTGAGAGACTCACACCTGCTCCTAGCCCAACTCTTTACTCTAAGGTTCAACTTTTTTCATCACATTGGTTTGATACTAAAAACTTCTATTTTCGGTAGCAAACAGTTAGTAGCAACAAAATGAAAGTAAAGAAAGAAGAGATGGATTCCTGAGTTCCAATGAAGGGAAGGGGGCTTTACCCCCTTTTTCTTTAGAGGACACGACGAAGATGAACTTAAAAAAAGGCTTGAAGTGATGGAAATATTCATGACTTCAAAGAAGAAGGTACGAAAATGGTATTTTTCTAGTGTATGGTGGCAGAAACTTTTGAAATAATATCACTAAAAATGTACTATTCCTTCCATTTACCTCTTGGACAACAATTTTAGTGAGGCAAATATCTTTAAAACCAATATTGTGCCATGAAAGGTCTAAGTTTTTAACAAATTGACATTAGGAAGAGTCACCTTCTTGCTTTACTAATAAATTAATTGGATAAATAGTCTGAATGGACTATCTATTATATTGATTAGTATTTTCTGGAGCAAAGTACTTTACAATTTTGGAATTTACCGCAAAGATGTCCATTTTCTTCTCGTCTCTTCAAATATGCTCGCTAGAAAGCGAATCACCTTAAACACGAATACGAATGTTATGCTGCGAAGCATAATATAATTCTTTTATAATCTAGCATTAAGATTTATCACTTTCTGATTTATGAGTGACTGAGACTGGCAGTCAGTATGTCTTGAAGCGGTATAAATTATAAATTTAGCTTAAAAAAGCTGTTTTTTTCTTGTTTCCTTGCATGATACTTTTTTTTACATCTTCTCTTTTGAATGATCAAGATGGGTCCAAAACACCATAGGGGAGGTGGCCAGTTTTAAGTTGCCCTAGCACGGCCTCGCAATTTGACAGTCTCACGTACTGGTCAAAAATATGACCTTTCCCGGCAATACTTAAAAAGCCACAACAGCTTAAACAAGTTTTGAATTTGACAAACACACTAAGATGCAAAAGAAGCCTATAAGATAATAAGTATAAAATAAAATAATAATAATATAATAATAAATTTTATAAGATAAAAGTATTTCTGAAGTTTGGACCGTCTATCAGGTTAAGGAATATTATTTGTGTTAACCTTCCAGCCGAACACGAAAATGGAAAACAGCTCTAACGATTAAACTTGATGAAACTTATATATTTAAAACCAGCATTAAAATGCAATTCTTTCGATGTAACTATTGATATCAAAATTCAATATGACAATATGACGAAAAATTAGCAGTTTTCGTCAGAAAATGCTAATCTTTATATTGAACTATCTTATTCCATCATTAAAAATGTTCAGTTTATAAGATCTTTCAAGATATTAGAATGCATATTTTAAGGTTTGATATTGCTATTTACCTTCCGCTGAACAACCGAACTCGAAAAATGTATGGATTTAATTCAACATTCATCCCTTTAACAATCTCAGGAAATTTAATCTCGATAAGTGCATTCTAACTGTAGATATAAATAAATAAATAATTTATTTTTAACCCACTAAAATGTAAGACAAATGGAGTAAATAAAAGATAATAAAAGAAAAATAACACATTTATATGAGAGATAAAACATATGCAGCACAACCATAACTGAACAAACCAAAGAACCTCTCAAAGATAACACAACTATAAAACGATAACAGGTAAAAACTAACAGATAAATAACCGAACTAAGGGTTGGAAGGGGCCCAGAGAAAAAACATAATCCTTTCCCAATTTTGAGCCTGACTTCCGCAAAGAAGTAACACTGTCAGAAGCCCCTAAATACCGAATTATTTTCTTGTTCCTATAAGACCAGGGTAAATAAAGTAGAAACATACAATAGTGGAAATACAATATGCGCAATTCAGCCAGATCCTTTTTTTTCAGGATAGGTGAAATGCCAGAAAGGAAAAGTGTTGAATGTTCACAAAGCTGCTATATAGGAATGCAAGCACTTTTCAAGAATAATAACCACGATTAGCCACTATTTTACCATAACCCATTTTAAGTTTTTCTTTTAAATCCCGTACAATATTGGTCCTAAAAGTTATTAGATTCGAAGAAATATGAATGCCTGACCACTACAAGTCAGAGACACAATGGACGGAGAAAATAGAACACGGAAGACAAATGGGCATAGACTTTGCATTAAAGACTAGTTATTCACACTTATCAATATTCAATGAGAGGTCAACACTTTGGAAAAACTTTAAAATTGATGGTACGGAGTTCGAGAGGCTAGATCTAGAACGGCTTAAAATCTTCCGCATATCAAACAGTTCGTGGTTACGAACTGTAGTAAGGACCAACCAGGCTCAATGGTAACCAAAACTTTAAAAAACGGAATTTTGATACAATAGCTGCATCAAACGTATCACATTTTTATGCTGATTTTAAATATATGAGTTTCATCAAACAGCTCGTGGTAACGAACTGTAGTAAGGAGCTACCCGGCTCAATAGTAATCGAAACTCTAAAAATAGAATTTTGATATCAATAGTAACATCGAAAGAATTGCATTTTAATGCTGATTTTAAATATATAAGTTTCATCAAGTTTAATCGTATCCATCAAAACTTACGAGCTTGAGAAAATTTGCCTTATTTAAAAAATAGGGGGAAACACCCCCTAAAAGTCATAAAATCTTAACGAAAGTCACACCATCAGATTCACCGTATCAGAGAACCCAATTGTAGAAGTTTCAAGCTCCTATTTACAAAAAGGTGGAATTTCGCATTTTTTGCCAGAAGACAGATCACGGATGCATGTTTATTTGTTGTTTTGTTTGTTTGTTTTTTTCCCAGGGGTGATCGTATCGACTCAGTGTTCCTAGAATGTCGCAAGAGGGCTCGTTCTAACGGAAATTAAAATTTCTAGTGCCTTTTTTAAGTGACAAAAAATTGGAGGGCACCTAGACCCCCTCCCACGCTCATTTTCCCCCAAAGTCACCGGATCAAAATTCTGAGCTAGCCATTTCATTCACCATTGTCGAAAAACCTATTAACTGTGTCTTTGGGGACGACTTACTCCCCCACAGTCCCAATAGGAGGGGCTGCAAGCTACAAACTTCGACTAGTGTTTACATATAGTAATGGTTATTGTGAAGCTTTAGTGAAAATAGCGAGGTATTGACGAGGGGGTGAATCCCCTCATATACGTAATAAAAACATACGAAAAAAGAAGTTTGCTACGTAAGTCAATTCGTAAGTTACGTATATTTTTTACTAATGAAAACGTTCGTAAAAAATCGTAAGTTCTAGATGCCTTTTTAAATAATAAAAAGTTGGAGGGCAACTAGGCCCCCTCCCACGCTCATTTTCCCCAAGGTCACCGGATCAAAATTCTGAAATAGCTGTTTTATTCAGCATAGTCGAAAGACCTAATAACTATGTCTTTGCGGACGACTTACTCCCCCACAGTCCCGTGGGATGGGCTGCAAGTTACAAACTTTGACCAGTGTTTACATATAGTAATGTTTATTGGGAAGTGTACAGACATTTTCAGATTGTTTTTGGTTTGGGGTGAGGGCTAAGGGGAGGGTGTTACGTAGGAGAATCTTCCATGGGGGGATTGGTCATGGGGGAAGATAATTTAAATGAAGGGGGCGCAGGATTTTCTAGCATTATTTAAAAATCAATGAAAAAATAAATATGAAAAAGTTTTTCAACTGAAAGTAAGGAGCAGCATTAAGAATTTTAACACGAACAGAAATTGTTACGCATATGAGGGGTTTACCTCCAAAAAATTAAAGGGTAACTAGGCCACCCCTCACGCTCATTTGTTCCCAAGGTCACCAGATCAAAATTCTGAGATAGCCATTTTATTCAGCATTGTCGAAAGACCTAATAACTATGTCTTTGGGGACGACTTACTCCCCCACAGTCCCCGTGGGGGGATTGTGGAGGAGTACTGGGGGACTAGGCTTCCTCCCCCGCTCCTTTTTTTTTTTATCAAAATCGTCCGATCAAAACTATGAGAAAGCCTTTCAGCCAAAAAAAATTAATTTGCAAATTTTGTTTTTACTATTCATGTGCGGAGAGCCAAGACTAAAACGTGCATTAATTCAAAAACGTTCAGAAATTAAATAAAAAAACAAGTTTAGTAACTGAAAGTAAGGAGCGACATTAAAACTTAAAACGAACAGAAATTACTCCTTATATAAAAGGGGCTGTTCCCTTCCTAGTGCCCTGCTCTTTCCGCTAAAGTTTTTTTTTTACTGTTTTAAAAAGTAAAGTTGAGAGAAAGAGTCAAACTTTAGCGTAAAGAGCAGGGCACTGAGGAGGGAACAGTCCCTTTCATATACGGAGTAATTTCTGTTCGTTTTAAGTTTTAATGTCGGTCCTTACTTTCAGTTAAAAAAAAAAACTTGTTTTCTATTTAATGCAATATAAGAGAAATTTACCAAATCACAAATAAGAGAGGGCATAATTCAAAAAGACCTAAGAGTTTCCAGTTTCCACTTGATACCCTCAGCAGTTCCTAAAATATTGCTGACACTTCCTTTTGACAATATACATATACATGGTGTTTCTTGATGTAGTTTAACATCCACCTCATTATTCCTAAGAGTTTCGCCTTCATACGCTTAGCCTTTTTGGAGAGCCAGGATAGAACTTGCCCCCTTCTCCAATATCAGAACATATATGTAAACAATCGGTAACTTACATAACTTATAGTCCTTGCCCCATTGGCTATGATGTATCATATTTATCCCTTTAGGCATAGTTTTGGATCTTTCACCTATTTTTAACAAAAATTATCTCTCAGAATTTTGATCAGACGTCATTGGGAGCTGGGCAGCGAAAAGTGTGTGGGAGGGGGTCAGTTTTCTCTCCAATCACTTTTGACTCTTTAAATGGGCATTAGAACTTTTAATCGAGTGAGCCCCCTTCTAATTTTCTAGAGCTCCTTCTATACAGAGGGCATGCTGGAAATACTCATACATTGAAGCACTATTGCTTTTTACTAAGGCAGCGCTATTACGCTGTTTACGACTCTGTTGTCTCGATGTTTAATTTATAAACAAAAATTAATAAATCAACAACTCATTTGGTAGTTAGCGCTATTATAAAAGTGTACCGTCATTTTTATCTTACCGAAAATTTTTTTTATATATAATCCTTTCATACAAACAAAGCATAAAACATGGCAGCGGTGGGATTCGAACCCACGCCTCCGAAAAGACTGGTCCCTTAAACCAGCGCCTTAGACCGCTCGGCCACGCTACCCTGCCTATGCAATGACATTAAAAATATGTTATTTGAAGAATATTAGATGACAAAAAGGTTCTGAACACAAGACTACCGATCGAATTCAAGAAAAAACCTAAGAGCATCGAGAATACTATAGTCCAAGCTATGCCCACCCCTTCTGAAACCTCATTTTTTTTATTATTATTTATCGTATATGGTACTAATGCAAAAAACGGAAAGAAAAGCCCAGTCCGGTAGCAGGGTTGCCAAACGTAGCACTGTAGTGCTACAGGATAAAATGCCATGGGGGTTACCCCCGTCCTCTGGATCCACCAGTGTAGTGATACAATTTTTAGGTTGAAACAACTCGACTAAGTGTTAATTTCAAATTGTGATTGAGGTGTGGATAATTGTGATAAACGCCCGAAAGAAAAACCAGAGAGAATTCCAGTATCCAGGTATGAGTAGACTTAAGAAGGGGCCAGGGGAAGAAAATGTTTTCATTTTGATGTCCGTAGCATAAGAAACACTGCTTTTATAATGGAAAAGGGAACTTCAATCATTTTGGGCATGCAGATGGGTTCAAAACTCTCGGGAATCGGTCTCTTGGACCAAAAAAAAATGAAATTCCTATGAAAAGTGGAAACTTTTCCGTTGAAGGACTATTCTTACTTTTTCGAATTGTAGTCCTGTTAACTGACTACCAACGTTCTAGTTGCTGAAACAGTTGATTGAATTAATAAAATACATGCAAACAAAAATCTAACCTTTTTACAGCAATATAGTTTTGATAAGTAAAAAAACACAACCAGGCTTGGTATTACATTCATTTTCAGTTATAAGAATGTGCATTGTGGTAACGCGATTAAGTGTACTTGATTATAGCTGTGCCTGGACAGGGTTACCACAGGCACCTATCCTAAAGGTGCTACTATTTTCGGGAACAGGGCGTTACATGTCTAATGCACAACATTTTTACTAAATATGCAAATTTTGCCCAATGCTGCTTGCAGTTGCTCAATTAGCTATTATGTTTAGCGTAGATGGGCGGAGTTATGACGAAATCAATCACTCCGCACAGTAGTAACCGAAACTTTAAAAAAGTTTTGATAGCAGTTAATAAATAAAAAGGATTGTTTTCCCGCACAAATTTTCCTAATGTTACCCCTAAAAAGTCAAAAGATCCTAATGAAAATC
The DNA here is from genome assembly GCF_032884065.1 of Artemia franciscana. Taxonomy (NCBI): domain Eukaryota; kingdom Metazoa; phylum Arthropoda; class Branchiopoda; order Anostraca; family Artemiidae; genus Artemia; species Artemia franciscana. The sequence goes on from NC_088877.1 coordinate 26,310,519, forward strand.
AAACCATCAGATTCCTGCTCTTGGTACTTGAAGTAATTGGCAATTTTCATCTTTTACAACATTAGCCCTGGGAAAGTGAGGGTCAGGTTTTCTCTATAAGCGTAGATGTCTTGGTTGTCAAGGGAGGATATTTTGAACAAAAGTTTGGATGTCTTGGTAGGTTATGGGAGGCCAGGTAGCAAAAGGACGCTGGAGAAGGGCTGGTCCTCTCTAATCATCATTTGACTCTTAGAAAGGGCACTAGAACTTTCAATTCCCAATCGAATGAGCTCCCTCCAAAGTCTCTACGATCTCTCTTCTTCCATAGGAAGTATCCGGGGAAAAAATAATGCATTGCAGGCATATGGCACGTAACTACAGACATCGCTAGAGACTTGCCTCTGATTAACAAATTTACAAAATAGTAACTCGAAGAAATTAGCTTGGAAACTTTTGAATGTGATATAAAACTGAAGATAGTCTATGTTCTTTATTTAATTTGGCGAAATTTCGAAAGTCATATCAATGGCATTATAATTCTTTCTTGTTTCAATCTGAGATTTCGTTTCGCTAGGAACAAAAAATGTCGGCTTCTCAATCAATTTCTAACTTCCGGCGTCTATCGTCTGTTGGAATGGACTCACGTCATGGCATTGCAATTGAAAGTCTTCACCCATTTCTTTGAACGCTTGTTCTCCCAATTAGAATAGATGTCTCAATGATGTGATCTAAATTAATTCTGAAAGTCACCTTGCCGACTTGGCAAGGCAATTACCAGCCAGTAACCATATTACTGGCAGCGAATGGAGAAAAGGCTAACCCTCCCAGGTTTTTATCCCGTCCCTGCATCTTAAAAATACTTCTTTTTGTATTTCCACCGGGAAAAGTAAAAAACAAATTAAACCCTCAGAAAAATCATTTAGAAAAATTCACTCGTCACCCACCCCCAACGTTTTTGTGAAATGGTACTCTTTGACATTGCAACTATTCTAGCTCGTAAAATTACGTTTGAATTGATCAGTTCATACTTTACTAGTATATACATATATACATATATACATATATATATATATATATATATACTAGCTGTTGGGGTGGCGCTTCGCGCCACCCCAACACCTAGTTGGTGGGGGCGCTTCGCGCCCCCCCCAAGCCCCCCCGCGCGCGTAAGTCGTTACGCGCCATAATAGTTACGCGCCATTGTAGTTGTGTCCCTATGTCCCACCTGTGAATATAGATATATATATATATATATGGTTTTAACTACGTAAAACTTGCGAATATACAACATTCTTTGCTGTCCCATTGTCTTTGCATATAAATAGATTGTCAGGTTTACCGACTCTTGAACATGCAACATATAATGGTCCATGGGAAAACAATCTGTATTCAGATCTATACCTCATGATTCTAATGATTGCCCTTGAGCTTTGTTGATGGTGATTGCTAATCGACCATTCCCTGTCCCGGTGTCCCGGTCGTCATTTACATCCCCCTGTTTCCCCCGGTGTCCCCGTTGTAGTTGTGTCCCTGTGTCCCGGTCGTCATTTATATTCCCTGTGTCCCGGGTCCCGGTCATCATTTGTATCCCGGTGTCCCGGTCTGTATATACATTCGTTTTTTAGTTTTGTTTTTCTCCTTTATTTTTTTCCTTTTTTTTTCTTTTTTAGCTTATTTAGATTTTTAGATTTTTTAGTTTTTTTTATTAGTTTTTAGTTTTTATTTCTTTTTAGTTTTTTTGTCCCGGTCGTCATTTATATCCCCCTGTTTCCCCCGGTGTCCCCGTTGTAGTTGTGTCCCTGTGTCCCGGTCGTTATTTATATTCCCTGTGTCCCGGTCGTCATTTGTATCCCGGTGTACCGGTCTGTATATACATTCGTTTTTTAGTTTTGTTTTTCTCCTTTATTTTTTTCCTTTTTTTTTCTTTTTTAGTTTATTTAGATTTTTAGATTTTTTAGTTTTTTTATTAGTTTTTAGTTTTTTTTTCTTTTTAGTTTTTTTGTAGTTTTTACCTTCTTTTTAGTTTTGTTAATTTTTTTTTTTACTTGTGTCCTGGTCGTCATTTATACTCCCTGTGTCCCGGTGCTTTGTTGATTGCTAATCGAACATTCCTTTTGTCCTGGTCGCTTTCTCTTTGAGTGTCGTCATTTATTTTTTTCTTTTTTAGTTCTTTTAGTTTTTACCTTTTTTAGTTTTTTTTTAGTTTTTAGTTTTTTTAGTTTTTTACCTTTTTTTAGTTTTTTTAGTTTTTTTAGTTTTTTAGCTTTTTTATTTTTTTTATTAGTTTTTAGTTTTTTTGTAGTTTTTGCCTTTTTTTTAGTTTTTTTAGTTTTTTAGCTTTTTTATTAGTTTTTAGTTTTTTTTGTAGTTTTTGCCTTTTTTTAGTTTTTTTAGTTTTTTAGCTTTTTTATTTTTTTTATTAGTTTTTAGTTTTTTTTGTAGTTTTTGCCTTTTTTTAGTTTTTTCAGTTTTGACGTCACCTGATCCAGTTTTTTCAGGTGACGTCACCTGATCCACGATCCACAGATCCACAGACAACTTATTTTTATATATATAGATAGTTTTTTTTTTTTACTTATGTCCTGGTCGTCATTTATACTCCCTGTGTCCCGGTGCTTTGTTGATTGCTAATCGAACATTCCTTTTGTCCTGGTCGCTTTCTCTTTGAGTGTCGTCATTTATTAGTTTTTTCCTTTTTTTTTAGTTTTTTATTGGTTTTTACCTTTATTTTAGCTTATTTTTCAGTTTTTTCCTTTTTTTTAGTTTTTTTTTATTTTTTATTTTTTTTAGTTTTTTACCTTTTTTTAGTTTTTTTAGTTTTTTTAGTTTTTTAGCTTTTTTACTTTTTTTATTAGTTTTTAGTTTTTTTTTGTAGTTTTTGCCTTTTTTTAGTTTTTTCAGTTTTTTTTTTAGTTTTTTATTGGTTTTTACCTTTATAGTTTTTTTAGTTTTTTAGCTTTTTTATTTTTTTTATTAGTTTTTAGTTTTTTTGTAGTTTTTGCCTTTTTTTAGTTTTTTCAGTTTTGACGTCACCTAATCCAGTTTTTTCAGGTGACGTCACCTGACACATCCATCCATCCATCCACAGACAGACAACTTATTTTTATATATATAGATATATATATAAATATATATATATATATATATATATATATATATATATATATATATATATATATATATATATATATATATATATATATATATATACTAGCTGTTGGGGTGGCGCTTCGCGCCACCCCAACACCTAGTTGGTGGGGCGCTTCGCGCCCCCCCAAGCCCCCCCGCGCGCGTAAGTCGTTACGCGCCATTGTAGTTGTGTCCCTGTGTCCCACCTGTGAATAGAGATAGATATAAATATATGTTTTTAACTACGTAAAACATGCGAATATACAACATTCTTCGCTGTCCCATTGTCTATATAAATAGATTGTCAGGTTTACTGACTCTTGAACATGCAACATATAATTGTCCATGGGAAAAACAATCCGTATTCAGATCTATACCTCATTATTCTAATGATGTGTCCCTGTGTCCCGGTCGTCATTTATATTCCCTGTGTCTCGGTCGTCATTTGTGTCCCGGTGTCCCAGTTTGTAATTTCTCTTTGAGTGCCCCGGTCGTCATTTATATTCCCTGTGTCCCGGTGTCCCGGTCGTCATTTGTGTCCCGGTGTCCCGGCCTGTAATTTCTATTCGAACAATCCCTGTGTCCCGGTCGTCATTTATATATCCCGCCTGTGCCCCCGGCGTCCCCGTTGTAGTTGTGTCCCTGTGTCCCGGTCGTCATTTATATTCCCTGTGTCCCGGTCGTGATTTGTGTCCGGGTGTCCCAGTCTGTAATTTCTCTTTGAGGTTCCCGGTCGTCACTTATATTCCCTCTGTCTCGGTCGTCATTTGTGTCCCGGTCTGTAATTTCTCTTTGAGTGTTTTTTCTTTTTAGTTTTTTTTTTAGTTTTTTACCTTTTTTCTTTTTTCAGTTTTCTTTTTCTTCTTTATTTTTCAGCGTCACTATGAAGTACATATCGACGAACCTTTGTTTTTTTAACTTAAATCTGGTAAGCATTGATGACCTTATCCAAGTCAAAATCCCAAACCCAATCATCATCGCTATCATTTTCAGTTTTGATATGTTTTGACTCTCGCTGTCCAGGTGGATTTTCATCTAACTGCGCGGTTTTGCGTTCTTTAGCCGCAAGCCTGTTTTCTTGCTGTTCTTGTGATTCTCGGAACGCTTTCTTTTCTTACTTTCTCTATCAGCAGCAAGTTTTTTGGCATAAACTCTTTGAGCAGCTTCCTCGGCTGTTGCCATTGTAGGTTCTTCAGTCATTTTACAATTAAACATTTTTCCGTGAACAAATGTCTTAAATACCGTTAATGACGTCACCGTCAAAGCAAAAATGACGACAACTAATTTCATGACGTCAGTCAACACAGAAACATGACGTCACCTGATCCACAGACAGACAGACAACTTATTTTTATATATATAGATATATATATATATATATATATATATATATATATATATATATATATATATATATATATATATATATATATATATATATATATCATGAAAAGAGAAATCACCAATGCAACAGCACAAACACATAAAAAAAAAAAACAGACAGAAGGAGAAAAGGAAGACTGTTTTCCTAAACTAGTGATTAATATAGACCAGCACTTGAATGAGGCCTTAACCCTACTCATCCATACAATCACATAGGTCAAACAGCATAGCCAAACACAATCAACCATAAAGAATAATCCATGGACAGGCAGTCATGTCGTCAATAAGTATAAGTCGTCATTTACCAAACAATAGAAAAAATAATAAAGACAAATAATTCAGAGGCAACAACCCAACACAAGGGCTCATCAGGAGAATACACTGGCCTATAGGGTTTCGCCACTTTAAATTCTCTACCCAGCCAAGTGTTGTGGCTACCCCAGAATATCCATGGCATCCCCGTGTCCGGTATCACCCCCAAAATACATGCCTATGAAAAAAAACAGCAAATGTAAAACAACCAAGTAACACCAAAACAAGCTTATCCTGTTAATATATCCCTCTTTTTAGCAACAATTGGTAAACTAAATATGATAAAATTTACCAAATCACAAGTAATAACACATGGCAAAAAAAAAAAAATTAATGAACTAAACATTTATAGAACTCATCTTTACCATGTGGCTATTTTTTAAAAAAATCCGCTCTATTAGAAACACAATTCAAAATAAATGGCGCTGCATCATCATTTGTCATTATATATATATATATATATATATATATATATATATATATATATATATATATATATATATATATATATATATACTGATATTTATACCTTAGAGTCTTTTTAATTTTTTATTTATCAAAATGATGTCTCATTTATTTATCCATGGTGATTTGTGGTCGTTTATGCATGGAAAAATTATTTGACTTTATTTTGGCTCATTTTTGATTTAATGGAGCTCTTTACTTTTCATTAAAAAAAAATATTTTGGGAAAAAAAGTTTCCAAAATTAATCGTTGTTCGTTTTTTATTGACATAGCCTTTTTCATGGGAAAAAAAAATTATGATTTTTCGATTTGTTCTATAGGAATCCATAGCTTAGAGTGGTATTGCATGTTTGAAAAACTTTTTCAACAACTTTTAATCCTCACATAAATAGCAGTGTCCAATTTAGTTTTATGCCTCGTCAAGTTGACCAGAAAAATAAATTCTGTCTATACTCTATTTATGCTCTTTGATAACCTGTATACACTTACGCTCTTTTGATTTAGTTCAATTGTAAGAGCAGAATTAGTAATACTAGTAGCCGTGAAAGTTTCAAACTAATACCCCCTAATCGTTCTTGGGACATAGCTGATAGGCCTTACTGGCAACCAGCATACACACAGTGCCTTTTGTTTTAATTTTATAGCATTATTTAGTTTAAAGTATAAAGGGCCAATTTCATAAACTTGGGAGGTTGACATACATAATTTCCCTGGAGACATAGTTCCTGGACCGTTCTACTGTGCTGAACGAAATGGCGGTCTCAAAATTGTGATTGAATGATTTTGGAAAATGAATGGATTAGGAGGAGGGCTGATCACATTCTTTACCTGCAATGCAACCTTGGCCTGCAATGTTTTTGACGCTTAAAAAGGGAACTAGAACTTTTAGTTTTCGAATGAATTAGCTCTTTTAAAATTTTCGATGATAATAACAAGCTAATAAAGAGCGGGGCTGCCTATGATATTGCTTAAATGCCCATTTTAATGTATGCATATAGTTTGTTCGTTTAATTGAAACTTCCCCTAAATGTTCCCTAAGAGTTTCACTCAGTACCCTTAGCCTCATAAGTTACAGTGACTGTAGTGGTATTATTGATAGTATACACATATTACCTACTGGATTGCTCAAAATCAACCATAACTTACCTTAAAAAGTATAATTTAATGCTTGAGAAATTGCTTTGTCACCTTTTTGAAAATATACATGGCCAAAGCTCGTTTTGATGAGTTCAACATCTGCCTAAATATTTCTTGAAAGCTTTTCCTTAATACCCTTAGATTGTGTAGTAGCAATAGCTGTAGTAGTAGAAGTAGCATCAGTTATAGTATACGCATAACACCTTTGGTTTTCTTCAACATCCCGTTCAACACAGACTGAAAGTTAAAGGTTAATGCCATAAATCGTTCCTGAGGCATTGTTGATACGTCCTCTTGACAACCTGTGTTGGCATAGTGTGTTTTGATTTAGTTCCATACAGTTTCAAGATTTCCTATATTTTTCGCCTTAATACCCTTAGCTTTATTAGCAGTAGCAGAAATACCAGCAGTAATAGTAGGAGCAGTAGAATCAGTAGTAGTAGCTTTAGCAGCAGTACCAGTAATAGAAGTAATAGTAATAGTAAAGGTATGAGTAGAAGCAGTAGCAATAAGATGCAAATATTGTATTTTGGTTAGTTCAACACCCCCACAACAAGCCGTTTTAACTTCAACTTCATACACCAAACAGTTCCTAAGATGCTGTTGATACCCCCTTTTTTACAACCAGCATACAGACGGTGTTTGCCTTTTGGCTAGTTGAACATCCCATTCATTAAATCATGGAAGTTTCAGCTTAATACTATTAGCTATTGCTATAACATTGTCGATATGTCCTTTTGATAACCTGTATATTCGTACACTTCTTGAAACTTTCATCTTAATGCTCTTGGCCTCACAAGTAGCTGCAATAGAAATAGCAGTTGAATGAGTAGAAGCAGTAACAGTAGTAAATATATCAGTGGTAGTAGTATTAGTAGTAGTGTGCCTATAATGTATTTTGGTCAATTCATCTTCTCCTTTAAGCACTCTCTCAAAGTTCCAATTTAATATTCAAATCCATTATTAAGATAAGTTCTTCTGACAAACTGCAAGCACTTAGTGTCTTTGGCTTCAGTTCGAATTTCTCCTCAACATTCTCTCGAATTTTTGAACTTATTGACTTGGCCTTAACAGTACTACTACCATAGTAGAAGTGTTGGTAGTGGTAGTAATTGTGTTGCATTAGTTGTAGCACCAGCAAATATAGAAGCAGTATTAATAACAGTAGTAGCATGTTCATGTTACCTATTGATCAGCTTAATATTCCCTTCCTGATGCCTCGGAAGTTTCACCTTGATGCGGTAAGCCGTTCCAAAAATATTGCTGATATGCCCTTTTGATCCTTTTTTTGCACCTGTTTCATCTTAATACCCTTGGTCTTACATGTAGTTACAGTTAAAGTAGTAGTTGGAGTAGTTTAGTAGCAGTATCGGTAGTAGTAGTAGTAATAGCAGTAGCAGTAAAAGTTGCAGTGGTAGTATTGTTAGTAGTAGCATGCCCTTATTATCTTTTGGTCAATTGATTTTCCCCTTAAAGTATCCTTGGAAGATCCAATTTAATACCCAAATCAATTCTTTATAGATTTTTTTTGCCAATCAGTATGCAGACAGCGTATTTTCATTTAGTTCAAATACCCCCTCAATATTCTGTCAAATTTTGATTTTCATACACGAATCCTTAATAGTACTACTATCATAGCAGTAGTGGTAGTAGTAGGACCAGTAGTTACAGTAGTACTGTTGTACTGGTAGTTGTAGTAGCAATATTAGCAGTAGTTTTAATAGCAGTAATACAGATACACATTGCATTCTGTTCAGTCGAACATCTCATTAATGATGCCCAGTAGTCTCATCTCGACACGGCATGACGTTTCAAAAGTATGACTGAAACGCCTGTATGAGCAATCTGTATGCACGGAGTAAGTTTTGCTAGAGTTCAAGTTTAACCTCAACGTTTCCTCAGATGTTCATTTAAATATCTTCAACCTTGGTAGTACTCTTAAAAAGGTAAGTACTCCTAACTTTTGACTCTTAGAAAGGGCACTATAGCTTCTACTTTCCAATAAAAGAGCCCCATTAAAAGGGGTCCAGTAATGAGCCCCATTAAAGGTTAAAAGACTGCCTATTCCATAAAAACTCTAAATCCCCAAGGACATAACTTACAAACATTGTCCCAGGGCTGTGGAGGGTTGCATGAACCCTGAAGGCATTTTCATATGTCCTTTGGAGTATTTTGAACGAAGTGGCCATATCACAGCTTCAATAAAAATGTTATTTGTTAGTAACGGGTAACTACTATAACTTATAGCCCTTGCCCTGAAAGCTGTGTGTGGGAGGGGATGTCATCCCCAAAGACATAAAAACTAGACCTTTCAACTATGTTGAACAAAATGGCTACCTAAAAATTTTGATCAGAGGTATTTTGGGAAATGATGGGGGTGAGGGCTGGTTGAACTCTAATCACTTTCGACTTTTAAAAAGGGCACTAGAACTTAAAGGTTCCTGTCGAATAGGCTGGATAAAACGACAACTTTTTCAATACAAAGTACCCTGGTCAGAAAATATGAAAAAGTTTTAAGGCCGTGATTAAGTGAACTGATGGAACTCGAAAATCCCATGTTAAAATTGAAAATTTACATTAAAAAGTACTCAAGTATTCATTGGCGGAAGATACCGCTTTTAATATCAGGCCGTAGCACCTTAAAGATGCTAAAAAATGTTTGCAAGGATTTTGCTCTATTTGCTCTAATTGCTTAGAAATCTTGGAAAATGTTTAGCTCTTTTTCGCAAGTGTACTCTATGAAGGATATTGCTTTTAGCTAAAAATCGATACTATCATGAGCAGAAGACAATAACCTGTAAGATGATCGCAACCATTTTTCGATGTATTTTCCTGTTTTCGAACAGTCCCATAGAATATTATCAGCTACCTGAAATTTTTACAAGTTTTTTACCAGAAAGAATCGTTTCAGATGGCCCAAGACACCAAATTGACAAGCTGGTATAATTAACCTGCTATTTCCGCCAATGAAGAAGTGCTATTTGAAGGGTTTTTGACAATCGACAGTCTCTAGAGAATTGAGAGATAGAAGTCTACCCGAACTTCAATTTTGAAGCTCGATGTTATCAAGCTCACGGCCTTAATACATTGCGTCCACATAGCTCTTTATCATGTTCCAATAACTACAAAATCTATTAACTTCCGATACGGATGTATTTAAATACGGCAACTGATCTCTGTTGTCACACAATGGCCTTCAGAGAATTATATCAAGATCGATTGAATATTCAAGTACATGCGTAAATTCATTGCCATGGCTCTTCCTAGCTTATTGTTATTATCCTGGCTAAAAAGAAGTAATAAAAGTAGACTAATCGTTTAATATATATTTATATTGATTCCTAGAAATCTCCGTGATTTGCGACTCACTTATACTGTAATTATGAAAGATACAATGTACTAAATTTTTCCACTAGTCTTATATTTTAATATGGCTCTTTATTTTTCATTCTAAAACTTCTTTTTACTGAAACCATTTTTTTGATGTGCATGTGTTTAAACGTTTATATGTTTGTATCATACAATCCAAAATTCTAGGTCAGTTCTTATTCTCATAGATATATTGATTCTATCTTGCTGGCAATAATGTAACCTATCCATTAGCGTTTCTTCACGAGAGCTAAAAGAGAGAAGAGAGAAATAGCATGTGGAATAAAGCATCCCAACCGGTATTTAATAAATCACGATGGCATTATAAAAATGGGAACTGTTGGGTCTGGGTCACATGCCACACATGCCTCAAAAGGCAAAACTCGGCCAGTCAAATATAGCTTTCGAAATACTCAATCCAGATAAACTAAACCCCCCAAAAATACAGCCCAGCAAAACTCAATCCATGCAAAGCGAAACTCAACTCACTAAAAATTCAACATAGACAATTTTCAACCCAATAACAATCAATTTGCAAAATTGAAAAATAAAAATTGGACACAGTAAAATGCAACACGCAAAAAATCAAACCCAGCAAAACTCAGCCCACACAATTTTCAACCCGGGTAAAACCAACAGTCCCATCCCAAGCATAGCTCGACCCAGACAAACATACGTCCAGATAAAACTCTGTTGCCGGACAAACCGTCACGAGAAAATGGTGAAAGACGCTATTGGCTAATGGGGACAATTTGTCATGATAGAATGATGAAGGAGGCACCATCAAAGAGCAAGGGGTTGAAAGTTAGTAACACTTTAAGGGGGTATGTTTGAACTAGTTAGATGACGATAATTTAGACAATGACCTAAGCTGTGATATTTAAGATGACAGCAAAGACCTATAAGACAATGGTGATGGTAGTAAAGATGAACACGATGACAATGATTTTAGAAAGAAAGACAATGATCCTCAATGCTTGTTTTGTTGAATATCATTGCCGTCAATATCATCACTGACGTGACAATTAATAGCAACTCTCACCGCCGTTGTTTTCTAAATTGTTGATATCGTTGTCAGCATTTTCATTATCATTTCTGCCAAATTTTTACCTACTTATACCCCCTCAGTTCCTCCTGTGCTAGCTCCCTCAATCTATTATAAGGGGTTGCCGCAATGACGCGCTATCTCCATTAACTTTGCTTAGTTGATTTTTGCATATGTTGAATAATGCGTCGGTTTGATGTTGTTTGAGTTAATCGCCGCATGAATTAAGCTTTTGAGGGCTGAATTTTGCTTCAGGATGAGTTTAACAGACTGAATTTTGCTGAGCCGAGTTTTGAGAGGTTTAAATTTCGCTTGGGATGATTTTTACTACTTTGTGCTCATTTTAAGCTTCAGTAGTTCTTTGATTGTGGATAAACAAATAACATTTTAGTTGTTGTCGAAAATAAAAGGTTTTTTCGACGAGGTGAATTCACTGAAAGTACTTTTTTTTAGCACAAGCAGACCGCTCCTTTGGGGGGTTTACCCTACAAACTGAGGAAACTTTCCTAGGAAAATTATTTTTCACATGTATCTTCAACCTTGTTGATTTACATATTTGGAGTTAAGTTTACCCTCACCAATACTTCTCTGCACTTTCCCACATCTTTCAATTTTTACATTTTGCTTAATAAGGGACAGGAACAGCTCTTTCCTAAGTGGACACTAAACATCGTTTCTCAACCTGAGTCATGACTTCCAGGGAGGGTGGGTCGTTATCTCCTGCCACATGGGGGCCAAAGTCACACAGATGGAAAGACACAATTTTGCAAGAAATACGCTTTAAATTATTATTTAACGGATTGTAATTTTTAATTCATGTTATAAACTTCGACGAATTGTAAATGCAAATATATTAAAATGGGAAAATAATAGAATGAGACTGTATCACTAAATCGTCAATCAAATAATAAGGCTCTACTAGTAAAAAAAGAAGAAATTTGTTCAAATCCTAATTTATCATGAGGTTCAGGGTCACCACCCCTAGTGATTTATCACTATTTCTAGTGATCTCTTATGTTGCCAAGTGATTTTTTTTTATTGCTAGAGATTTATAGTAATTTCAGTTCTGAAACTAGAGTTTTACGATATAGCTCGTAGATTCAAAATTCAATCGAATAAATGATACAAGAAGCTAAATAATAAAAAATAAAAATGCAAAATAGTGATTCCCTAGAGTTCCAAATATTTTCCAGAATAGCATTTGGGAAAATATACAGCCTTTGAATTTTCCGATTTCCCACATCAGATATAAACCTCAGATTATTATCATAAAGATAATATTTGAACCTAGTTAATTGTAAAAAAGGTTATATACTTCCTATTTCACAACATTTGCTCGGGTCAAATTTTTGTCTTCATATTTATGCTTTTTTCACTATAATCTATCGGTTCTTTTTTTTTTTTTTTTTTTTTTTTTTTTTTTTTTTTTTTTTTTTTTAATCCTTTCAAAGTAGATTGAAAGCTGGAAGTGAATTAAATTAAAAAACAAGTTTTTTTTAACGGAAAGTAAGGAGCGACATTAAAACTTAAAACGAACAGAAATTACTTCGTATATGAAATGGGCTGCTTCCTCATCAACACCCCGCTCTTTACGCTAAAGTTTGATTCTTTCTCTTAACTCTACTTTTTTAAAACAGTAAAAAACTCTAGCGTAAAGAGCGGGGCGTTGATGAGGAAGCAGCCCCTTTCAAATACGAAGTAATTTCTGTTCGTTTTAAGTTTTAATGTCGCTCCATACTTTCCGTTAAAAAAACTTTTTTTTTATATTTAATTTCTGGACGTTTTTGAATCAATGCATGTTTTAATTTTGACTCTCCCCAGACGAATAATCAAAACGAAATTTGCATATTTATTTTTTTGGCTAATAAAAAGTAGCGGGGGAGGAGGCCTAGTTGCCCTCCGATTTTTTGGTTACTTGAAAAGGCAACTAGAACTTTTAGTTTTTTACCAATGTTTTTATTAATAAAAGATATACGTAACTTACAAATTATCTTACGTAACGAACTTCTGTATTTTCATGTCTTCATTACGTATATGAAGGGGTTCACCCCCTCGTCAGTACCTCGCTCTTTACACTAAAGCTTAAACTTTGTCCCAATTTCTTAAGAATAACCCCTGAATCACAAAAGCCGTAGAATAAAAAGTTGAAATTACTAAAAATATTTTAGCGTAAAGAGCGAGGTATTAGGGGGAGGTGAACCCATCATATGCGTAATAAATTCTGTTCGTTTTAAGTTTTAATGCTTCTCCTTACTTTCAGTTGAATGAACTTTTTCATATTTATTTTTTCATTGTTTTTTAAATAATGCTAGAAAATCCTGCGCTCCCTTCGTGAAACTTTTCTTCCCCCATGACAAATTCCTACAAGGAAAGTTCCCCCAACATATCCCCACCTTCTCAACCCCCCTCCCCAACCTAAGAATCCCCCAGAAAACGTTTGTACACTTCCAAATAACCATTACTATATGTAAGCACTGCTCAAAGTTTGTAACTGTGGCCCCTCCCACTGGGACTGTGGGGGAGTAAGTCGTCCCCAAAGACATAGTTATAAGGTTTTTTGACTACGCTAAATAAAATGGCTATCTCAGAATTTTAATCCGGTGACTGTGGGAAAATAATTAGCGTGGGAGGGGGCTTAGGTGCCCTGCAGTTTTTGGTCATTTAAAAAAGGCACTAGAACTTTTGATTTCCGTTAAAATGAGCCCTCTTGTAAGATTCTAAGACCACTGGGTCGATACGATCACCCCTTGGGATAGAAAAAAACAAAAAACAAACAAACAAACCAATAAACACCCATCCGTGATCTGCCTTCTGGCAAAAAATACAAAATTCCACATTTTTGTAGATAGGAGCTTGAAACTTCCACAAGAGGGTTCTCTGATACGGTGAATCTGATGGTGTGATTTTCGTTAAAATTATAAGACTTTTAGGGGTTGTTTCCCCCTATTCTCTAAAATAAGGCAAATTTTCTCAGGCTCGTAACTTTTGATGGGTAAGATTAGACTTGATGAAACTTTTATATATAAAATCAGCATTAAAATGCGATTCTTTTGATGTAGCTATTGGTATCAAAATTCCATTTTTTAGAGTTTTGGTTACTATTGAGCCGGGTCGTTCCTTACTACAGTTCGTTACCACGAACTGCTTGATACAACCTCGACATCTGCAAATAGAATAGTAATGGAGTCGTTGAAAATTAAGAAGGTAAATGTAAATTAAATTTAATTTTATAAATGAAAAAAGAAATAATTGAAAAAGAAAAAAAGTAGGACTTGGTGCTTTTTGTATTAGGATTTGTTTCATAACAACATAGATTAAATTGATTGTAGTTCGATGATTGAAGTTTGTTTGATTGGGAGTAAGGGGAAGGGTATATACTCTGGGATTTGTCTAATGACTTTTAATCTTTACTTTAAATATCTAATCAAAATTCAAATAATTCTCCACATTATCTGATTTGTAATTGAAAAACCTATTAGGCGTAGATAACGTCTTATTCTCTATGTTTTTTTATTTATGTGCTAACATTTCAAACAGTTTGCAATAACGATCTATAAGAATGGAGCAACAAGGCTCAGTAGTAACTAAAATTCTTGACACGGAATTTCAATCTCAATTGATATATACTCGCCTCATTATGTTGATTCCAAATATATAAGATTCATTAAGCTTAATTCTACCCATAAAAGGCTAGGAAACTGCAAAATATTGCCTGATTTTAAAAAGAAGATGAAAACACCCAATAAAAGTAAAAGATTTTAGTTAGAATCAAACCATAAGAATCGCCGTATGAGCAAGCACCGTTGAAGAGGTTTCACGCCCCTATCTGCAAAAATGTTGAACTTTGTATTATTTGCAAGAAAAAAATCACGAATGTGTCAATTTGTTTTTTTGTTTTTTCAGGGGCGATCGTATCGAACAAACGGTCATAGAACATAGGGAGAGGGCTCATTGAAACGGAAGTTAAAATTTATGGTGTCCACTTTATTTGATCAAAAATATCTAGCCCCCCTGCCACGTCCCTCTTTCTCCAAGAATTGTTCGATCAGAAGTTTGGAATAGCCATTTTGTTTAGCATAGTTGAAAGGTTCCAAAAACAATACCTTTAGATTCGAAATGAACCACGCAGCCCCTGAGGATATGTATGAGGATGAAATCATGCTAAGAATTACAAGAATAATGTACGATCTACGAAAACCAGTTTCACAGCCACAAAGACAAATAACGAGTGACAGAATGCATTGGACTTGTATACCTTGGGCTATATATTTGCACATTAGGGGGATGGAGGTAAGCTTAGGTCAGATTAATTTGCCCCCAAGCTATCCTAATGTGCAAATATATAGACAAAATTACACTATTATATAAAATAGTATTATATTTTCATCATGTTTTAGCATATTTCAGAAGGATTAACATAACTTTACTTTTTGGATGTCTTCCGTTTAATTATCCCTTTTTTAAAGTACCCCTTTTTAGATAAAAGAAGCAACAACACCAGTGTTTATCAAAATTTATGAAGAATGAGAGTAGTGTAGGCCCAATCTATTTGACCGCAGCCCTACCCCTTCGAATCCTAAACGGGATACTTTTTTAAACTTCTTCAAGACTCACGTGCACGTCATAGAGAATGTTTTCTAAGAGGTACAAGTGTCTGTTTAAAAACCCAAGGCTTCTTTACTCCAGGATTTCCTTGGTTGTTATGCTTAAAAAACCTAAGGGTGTAGGAAAACCTCGAAGGGCTTCTTTATCCCAGGATTTCATTGATTACTAAGTAACACTTTTTATTATTATTACGTAATAGGACGTGTTAGAGCCCACTTGTCAAGCGGGGGAATTTTATTAAGAATTTTTTCTTCAAGATGTTTCGAGACACCCCAAGACGTTTTTTAGACGTTTCTCTTCAAGACATTTCAAGGGTTTAAAGAAATTTCAAGACATTTTTAAAGATATTTCTCTTCAAGACATTTTCTTAAACATTTCTCGTCAAGACGTTTCAAGACATTCCAAGACGCTAGACATGCTAGACTTGGGGCTCGTGGGGAAACCCATGCTTGTAGCTGAAGAGCACACACAAGTGGGTGTTACGTAATGACGGTGCAAACGTAGGTGTAACGTAATGACTGTACTAATATTGGATGTGACGAAATCTTACGCGTGGGTGTTACGTAATGGCGGTGGGAAAATGTGGGTGTTACTTAATACAGCACAACCGTGGGATGCTATGTAATGACATAAAGATGCAGAAAGGCACTATTGAAATTCCAAGGGTAATTTTCGCTTGAGGAAAAACAAAGCATCAATCTAAAGGTATTTTTCCACGTCTAGGGAGCCAATTTTACTCCCTTTCTGTAGGTGCGCCTGTATAGAGCATGGTAAAGAAACAAAAGGATTATTAATGACAATGATAATGACTATTATAATTCTAGTGATTTCTAGTTAATAATCTAGTGATTTGTGTGTCGAAATAGTGATTTCTTTCAAGAATCTAGCCATTTTTTCATCAGGAGGCAACCCTGATTTGGATGCAGTTCATGAGGTGAGTTTGATTTTTACCAGCTTTGGGAGTTTCCGATGCTAAAAAAGTTGAAAAACGATGCACTAGTGGTTGAGCTCTGAACAAAAAAATATAGGTATTTTCCCGCGACTAGCCATGTTTAGTGCCAAAAAGGGACTAGTCGCAAAAAAACGATTGGAAGTGAAGCTGGTGTCTATGACTAAAAAAATTAAAAGAAATTGTTCCAGATAATCTTGAATAACGAGTAAAAAAGCAAGATATATAAAAATAGGGCCGGGCTTTCACTATCATAATCAATTTATGTATAAAGCAGTGTTGATAACTGGTCTCAGTCGTTATCTCGCAAGGTTTATAAAATTCTATTCATTTCATGAAGGAATTAATAATAAGATAAATAACAAAGTCAAAATCGGATGTGTTATCCAAGCGAACAAGTTCTTTCGAAAGAAAGTAAGGAGTAATATCAGAACTAAAAATGAACATAAATTATTCCTTATATGAAGGGTTTACCCTTCTAGCTTCCATCTGAAAATATGCGAAATTTTTTTAGTTTTGCCAGAAGAAAGATCACGGATGCGTGTTTATTTGTTTTGTTTTATTATTATTATTATTATCATTTTGCCAGGATTATTGTATGGAACTAATAGTCTAGTAAAATCGGGATAGAGCTCGCTCGAAAGGAGATTACAGCTCTAATCCTCATTTAGTGACCAAATCGATTGGATGGCAACTAGATTCCTCTCCCTTCTATGCTCCTTTTTTTTACCAAAGTCATCTGATCAAAATTCTGAGATAGCCATTTTGATCAGCATAGTTGAAAAGTCAAGCAGCATGCCTCTGGGGATGACACGAGTTGAAAGGTCAAGTATCATGCCTCTGGGGATGACTAAAGTCCGAGGAAAAAAGGGTTATAAGTTATGAAGTTTTTCTAGTGTTTACACATAGTTTTTATTATTGGGAGTTAAGCAGACATTTTTTGGGGAGAGTGAGTTTTGTGTGGGGCGGGAATTTCATGTGGGGGAAGGGACATTTTCCAAGGGGAGAATTTACCACGGGGAGGGAAATTTCCGAGGAAGAACTTTTAAAGGGAAACTGTAAACTGGGGAATTTACCAGAATTCTTATACAAAATTCTTATTATTTGATTTACTTTCTGTTTGCAGATTTAATTTTGCATGTGGAGATATTCTTGGAAAATTGCCCAGGGAAAACTTTCAAAGGAGTTGTGATTGTCTGGGGGATTTTTCAGCGGGGCTAGGGGAGATTTTTCGAACGAGAGATTCTTCATGGGGGAAATTTACGGCGACACAATTTCAATTGGGACATTGGGGGGGATTTCCAGGAAAATTTTCCACGGAGGAAATATTTCTGGCACGTTTTGAAAAACGGTTAGAAATTAGAAGAAACACACGTCTTTTTTTCAAACGAAAGTAGGCAAAAAATAATTAACCCGGCGGAATTATCCACAAGAAGTTTTTTGAGTAAAGTTTCAGCAGGAATGGAATTGCCATGGGGATGGAGTGTCTTACGCAAGAAAAATTTTACAAGGAGGAATTTTCTTGGGGGATTTCCATGGATAGAAAAGGAGAATTTCCTGGATTATTTCAAAAACGATCAGAAATTAAATGAAAAATTAATTTTTCAACTAAAACTAAGGAGCAATATTAAAACTTAAAACGAACATAAATTACCCCGCATATAAGGGTAAATTTCCCTCTTCAATACCTCGCTCTCTGCACTAATTTTACTTTTTGTCTCAATTATTTAAAAACACTCCTGAAAACCAAGAGCCGTGTAATTAGATTAGAGTAAGGAGATTGTTAAAATACAAGAAGAAACTTTGGCGTGAAGAGGAAGGTAATGTGGAGATGTTATAGCCCTTACAAATAGAACAATTTCTGTTATTTTAAGTTTTAGTGTTGCTTCTTACTTTCAGTTGACAAAAAAATATTTTAATTTATATAAGCACCGAAAGGCTGAACCACTGCTCAGTTGAAAATATTGATATGTTGCTGATTTGAATAGCGAAAATATCCAGTAGCTTATTTTTCTTGATCCTGAGCCCAATGAATTACAAATCAGGGTTATTGTAATAGCCGTTCACGTAATAGAAGTTTTTTCTACATTTTGTTGTAAATATGGAAAAATACTGTGCAAAGTTTTCTTTTCATTATTGAATTACTTTGTTATTAAATTTTACCAAGCCCTAAAAGTAATCTCAGCAAACAAAATTATAAGAAATATCGAAATTGATATATCGATTTTCAAATGTCGAAAGTAAAAATATCGATTCATCGTTTAGTCAAGTTATCGCCCAATACTACCTAGAATCGCTTCCAACTTTGAAAAAAGGCATTAGAACTTTCAACTTCCGATCCAGAAAATAAGACTCTGGTTTTCTTGCATGTTTTAGCCATTTAGTCTAAAATGTCTTATTACTTTTTATTGTGAGGGGGGGACTGATCAAGGGTTTTGGGTATGAAGCAAAACTATTCAAATATATATATATATATATATATATATATATATATACGTGCTCGACTCATAAAAAGAAAACGTACCCTTGCGATCCGTAGTGGGAAAACAGTATCCACTCCTCCTTGTATCCTGAAACCCCAAGGGAATCCATCTTGGAGATATACGTTACGTAGTTTTTCATCATTCATAATTAATCTTTCTAGATTTTTCTTATCGGTTCAGAAACATATTAAGCCATTGAGTCACAGGCTAAAACCTGGCTGGTTCTATGAACAGCAAACTATTCTTGATTACGTACGGAGGATCTGTTTTATAGGCCCACATTCTCCAGCTTAGCTGCCTTAATCGACAACATTTCCTAGAAAAATAAACATTTTAAGTGAATTCTTTGCCAATTCAAACAGGTCTGGAGTCGATTGTAAGATGTTTTTTTTTCTTTTTTTGCTGGAAACTGTATTTGCTTAGTTATAAAAAAGCAGATGGTAAAATTCTTATGTTCTTTTTTTTCATCTGAATATAAAAGAAGAAAAGAAAAAGCTCCGGCTTCTGATGTGCACATTTTTGAAGCTTAATTGATCTATGAGCTGTGTTTCCATGTTTTAGGAATAAATTGTCTTTAGTTTCAAAATTAACCTGAGTTTTCTTTAGTAATTCCACGCTACAAATTCCCTAGCAGAAAGCATTTTGTTGTGCATTCTTTCTGTGAAACGCTAACTAGTTTTAGACTCCCCATTTGTCTCAGTTGCATTTTTATAAGACGGTAAGATCCGGCAGCATCGCAAGTTTGAATAAATGCTGTCATTTTTAATACCTAAGATCAATGAAGATTTGAACCAACTAATGGTAATTTTTCCCAAATCAAATTTATTGCCCCAATAAATCTAAATCTTCTACAACGAGGCTACAAACATCAGATATCTTGTCAAAACTTGGTTTCTTAATTTTGCTAGTAAAAATTTTATTGTTTCATTGTTTTAAATTAAATTTTTATATATTCTTGGTGCTATATCTGGGACTATCAGGGTCGTTAGGTCGGTATTAAGTTTGGAAAGAAGTCTCCTATATGGAAAGAAGGCATAAAATAAGAAGTCATCTTTGTACTACTTTTACTTTTACTTTTTACTTTTACCAAAAGGAAATAATATTTACATATCCCTCAGTGCTATAAACCCTAATATCCACTATAATGGCACAATTAAGGCATAAAATAAGAAGTCATCTTTGTACTACTTTGCTTATAACCAACCATACAGAAATATTTTGTAAAGTAAAGACTGTCTCGTTTATTCTTCACTTAATGGACCCCAACTCCCTAATTTGCCAACGACGTTCCAAAAGCAACACTCGCTACCGATTAAACCTGTAGCTTTAAACTACGGGTTTAAGAGTTTTCCTCTTAAAAACTGACGTGTCCCTTTAAAGTGGTCTTGGGACTTACTGTTTCTACTTCAAACCAATTTAATTCTTTATTTAGTAAAACGCAACAAGCATTCAACATTAAAAATATACCCAACACACAAGCTAAGGGTATGTTAATTTGACCAAAAGCACAAACCTAATCCATCCGCGTTGTTATTTCTAAAATACAGCATGTAAAGGCTAAGGCTACGCTAATCAAACAGTTCGTGGTAATCAAACAGTTCGTGGTAACGAACTGTAGTAAGGAGCGACCCGGCTCAAAAGTAACCAACACTCTAAAAAACGGAATTTTGATACCAATAGTTACATCAAAAGAATTGCATTTTAATGCTGATTTTAAACATATAAGGTTCATCAAGTTTAGTCTTACGCATCAAAAGTTACGAGCCTGAGAAAATTTGCCTTATTTTAGAAAATAGGGGGAAACACCCCCTAAAAGTCTTAGAATCTTAACGAAAATCACGCCATCAGATTCAGCGTATCAGAGATCTTTACTGTACAAGTTCCAATCTCCTATCTACAAAAATGTGGAATTTTTTTTTTTTTACCAGAAGACAATTCACGGATGCGTGTTTATCTAAATTTTTTTTCTTTTTCCCAGGGATGATCGTATCGACCCAGTGGTCCTATAATTTTGCAAGAGGGCTCATTCGAATGGAAATGAAAAGTTCTAGTGCCCTTTTTAAGTGACCAAAAAAATTGAAGGGCACATAGGGGCCCTCCCACGCTCATTTTTTTCCCAAAGCCGTCGGATCAAAATTCTGAGATAGCCATTTTATTTAACATAGTCGAAAAACCTTAAAATATGCCTTTTGGGGCGACTTACTCCCCCACAGTCCCCGTGGGAGGGGCTGCAAGTTACAAACTTTGACCAGTGTTTGCATATAGTAAGGGTTATTGGGAAGTGTACAGACGTTTTCAGGGGATTTTTTGGTTGGAAAGAGGGGTTGAGAAGAGGGGGTTATGTGGGGGAAACTTTCCACGGAGAAATTTGTCACAGGGGAAGAAGATTCCCATGAAGAGGGGCAGCATTTTCTAGCATTATTTAAAAAATCAATGAAAAAATAAATATGAAAGTTTTTTCAACTGAAAGTAAGGAGGAGCATTAAAACTTAAAACGAACAGAAAATATTACGTATATAAGGTGATCATCTCCTCCTAATACCTCACTCTTTACGCTAAAGTATTTTTAATAATTTCAACTATTTATTCTACGGCATTTGTGATTCAGGGGACAAAATTTAAGCTTTAGCGTAAAGAGCGAGGTATTGACGAGTGGGCGAACCCTCTCATATACGTAATAAAAACATGCAAATATAGAAGATTGCTACGTAAGCTAATTCGTAAGTTACGTAAATCTTTTACTAATGAAAACGTTCGTAAGAAACTAAAAGTTCTAGTTACCTTTTTAAGTACCTAAGAAATTGGAGGGCAACTGGGCTTCCTCCCCTCCTTTTCCTCAAAATCCTTCTGTCAAAACTATGGGAAAGCCACATAGCCAAATAAATAAATATGCAAATTTCGCTTTAATTATTCATCTGCGGAGAGCCGAAATCAAAACATGGATTAACTAAAAAACGTTCAGAAATTAAATTAAAAAAAAAAGTTTTTTTTTTTACTGAAGTAAGTAGCGACATTAAAACTTGAAACGAACAGAAATTAACCCGTATATGAAAGGGGCTGTTCCCTCTCAAACGCCCTGCTCTTTACGCTAAAGTTTTTACTGTTTTATAAAGTAGAGTTGAGAGAGATTCAAACTTTAGCGCAAAGAGCAAGGCGTTGAAGAGGGAACAGCCCCTTTCATATACGGGGTAATTTCTATTCGTTTTAAGTTTTAATGTCGTTCCTTACTTTAAGTTAAAAAAATTGTTTTTTTAATTTTTATGTCAAACAGTTCGTGGTAACGAACTGTAGTAAGGAGCGACCCAGCTCAATAGTAACCAAAACTCTTAAAAATGGAATTTTGACACCAATAGCTACATCAAAAGAATCGCATTTTAATGCTGATTTTAAATATATAAGTTTCATCAAGTTTAGTTTACCCATTACATTACAAAGTTACGAGCCTGAGAAAGTTTGCCCTATTTTAGAAAATGGGAGAAACCCCCCCCCCCTAAAAGTAATCGAATCTTATCGAAAATCACACCATCAGATTCAGCGTATCAGAGAACCCCATTGAAGAAGTTTCCAGCTCCTACCTACCAAAATGTGGAATTTTGTGTTTTTGCCATAAGGCAGATCACGGATGCGTGTTTATTTGTTTGTTTGTTCTTTTTTTTTCCCAGGGGTGATCGCATCGACCCAGTGGGCCTAGAATGTTGCAAGAGGACTCATTCTATAGGAAATGAAAAGTTCTAGTGCCCTTTTCAAGTGACCAAAAAATTGAAGGGCACCTAGGCCCCCTCCCACGCTAATTATTTTCCCAAAGTCAACGGATCAAAATTCTGAGATAGCCATTTTATTTAGCATAGTCAAAAAACCTGATAACTATGTCTTTGGTGACCACATACTCCCCCACAGTCCCCGTGGGAGGGGCTACAAGTTACAAACTTCGACCAGTGCTTACATATAGTAATGGTTATTGGGAAGTGTACAGACGTTTTCAGGGGGATTTTTTGGTTGGGGGAGGGGTTGAGAAGAGGGGGATATATTGGGGGAACTTTCCATCGAGGTATTTGTCATGGGGAAGGAAAATTTCCATGAAGGGAGCGCAGGATTTTCTAGCATTATTAAAAACAACAATGAAAAAATAAATATGAAAAAGTTTTTTTCAACTGGAAGTAAGGAGCAGCATTAAAACTTAAAACGAACAGAAATTATTACGTATATAAGGGGCTCACCTCATCCTAATACTTCGCTCTTTACGCTAAAGTATTCTTAGTAAATTCAACTATATATTCTACGGCTTTTGTGATTCAGGGGTCATTTTCGATGAATTGGGACACAATTTAAGCTTTAGAGTAAAGAGCGAGGTACTGACGAGGGGGTGAACCCCTTCATATATGTAATAAAAACATGAGAATACAAAAGTTCGTTACGTAAGCTAATTTATAAGTTACGTATATCTTTTACTAATAAAAACATTCGTAAAAAATTACAGTTCTAGTTGCCTTTTTAAATAACCAAAAAAATCAGAGGGCAACTAGGCTTCCTCCCCCACAACTTTTTTTCTCAAAATCATTCGATCAAAATTATGAGAAAGCCATTTAGCCAAAAAAAATATGCAAATTTCGTTTTAATTATTCCTCTGCGGAGAGCCAAAATCAAAACATGCATTGATTCAAAAACGTTCAGAAATTAAATAAAAAAAACATTTTTTTTAACTGAAAGTAAGGAGCGACATAACGAACAGAAATTACTTCGTATATGAAAGGGGCTGCTTCCTCATCAACGTCCCGCTCTTTACGCTAAAGTTTTTTACTGTTTTAAAAAGTAGAGTTGAGAGAAAGAGTCGAACTTTCGCGTAACGAGCGGGGCGTTGATGAGGAAGCAGCCCCTTTCATATACGAAGTAATTTCTGTTCGTTTTAAGTTTTAATGTCGCTCCTTACTTTCAGTTAAAAAAACTTGTTTTTTTTTTTTATTTAATCTCAAAACATAAAGCCTATCATTTGTTTTTGATGCATTGACGCAAAGAGCAATTTGTTTTTATATCTATTACTAATCTACATTGAAGCACTTTCCTAAAATCATAGGAAGCGCCATAACGCTGCCTAAGTGAAGAATGATGTTGGCACAATGTTTTTTTTTTTGGTTTTAGGCAAGGGAACTTCATATCGAAGGAGTTGTCGTAGAAACTTCGAAAAGAGCTCATTCGATTGGAAATTGAAAGGGCAATTGCCCTCTTTAATAGTCTAAATTGATTTGAGAACAACTAAAACCCCTCTTACGCCCACCATTTCCCTAAGTACATCCAATCAAAATTTTAGATAGCCATTTGTTCAACGTAGTTGAAAGATCAGGAAATTATGACTTTGAGGATGACAACTCCCCCAGCGATCAGGGCAAGGGTTGTAAGTTATGCCCAGGGGGTGTGTAAGGTTTACATAGAAAGGATAATGGTATAAACTTCGGAGGGGGTTCATTCGATTGGTAATCAGAAGTTCTAGTGTCCTTTTCAAGATTCAGAGTGATTGGAGGGCAGCCTCCACCCCCACATATAAGTTGTAATGTCCCAAAATGCATCCAATTGAAATTTTAAGCTGTGATTTTATTTAAAATAGTCCAAAGATCATATAAAAAGGCTTTTGGAATTAAAACAAACCCCCAGAGTTTGAGGGCAAGGGCTGTAAGTTATGCCCCAGGAGTATGTAAAGTTTTTATGAAAAGGATGGTTCTATAAGCCTTGGAGGAGTCTCATTTTGCTGAAAATTGGAAGTTATAGTTCCCTTTTAAGAGTCAAAAGTGATAGAGGGCAACTAACCCCCCCTTAATACCCTTCTTTTCATAAAGTGCATCTGATTGGAATTGCGTTATAGTCATATTGTTCAAAATAGTCCAAAGAACATATGAAAATGCATCTAGGGTTGACACAACTCCCCAGAGCATAAGGCGCAAGGGTTGTTAATTTATGCCCTAGTGGTATATAAGGGTTTTAAGGTAATGGCTGATTGTATAAATTTCAGTTGGGGTTCGTTTAATTTGAAATTGGAAGTTATAATTCCCTTTTTAAGAGACAAAAGTGACTAGAGAACAACCACCCCCTCCCTCCAAGCCTATTATTCCCCCCAACACAACCAATCAAAATTTTTAGACAGTAATTTTTGTTAGCGTAGTTTAAGAGTCCAGACATTATATCTTTGAGGATGACAACCATCCCACAGCCCCGGGGCTATGGTTGCATTTAAGCCCTGGGAGTATACAAGGTTTTTATAGAAAAGGTGGTCGTATGTACTTCCGAAGGGTCTCATTGGAAAGATAATCAGAGTTTTATTGCTTTTTTAAGAGTCAAAGTAACCAAATGGCACCTTCCAATCCCCCCCCCAAATCGTCGTCTTTCCTCGACATGTAGACAGTAGAAGTTTTTAGATACCCATTTTATTCAAAATATCCCATAAGTCCTATAACAAGGTTTTTGGAGCTTTTACAAACCACCAGAGCCTGGGGGCAAGGGTTGTAGGTTATACCCCAGGGCTATTTCAGGTTTTTATGGAAGGGGTAGCTATATAAACTTTTGAAGTGGCTCATTTGTTTAAAAATTTTAAGTTCTAGATCCCCTTTAAGAGTCAAAAGTAATGGAGGTCAACTAGGCCCCCTTAACTACCCCTCTTCAATGAAACCCATCTGATTAAAATTTTGTGAGATATCTATTCTAAGACAAAATAGTCCAAAGAACATATAACAATACCCCGAGGGTTGACACAGCCCTCCGACTCTGGGGCAAGGACTATAAGCTATGCCCTTAGGACATATAAGGTTTTTCTGTTATGGACTGTCGTATAAACTTCAAACGGGACTCGGTTGATTTGAAATTAGAATTTATAATGCCCTTTTTAAGAGTCAAAAGAGATTTTAGAGCAGCCAGCCCCTCCCCCCACACCCATCATTTCCCAAAAACAAAGCATTATTGAAAAATCAGTAATTATGCGGTTGGGAATTTCAAACCCTCGGCCCCGAGGACTCAGGGCCAGGGTTGTAAGCTAGGTAATTTGTTCATTGTTTACACATAGTATATTTTATTGAGAAAAAATATGCATGTTTGACTACCATTTTCCTAAAATACGAGGGGTATTAAAGTGAGTCTTTCAAGGAATGTTGAACTAAATCAAAACATATTATGGGTTGTCAAAAGGGCGTAACTCAGGAATGACTGAGTATGTTATTTTGGAACAAGAACTAAATATTTGCACGCTACCATTACTGCAAATACCACTGCTTCTACTGCTACCACTGGTATTACTACCCCTACTATAACTAAAACTACTACTTCTGTAGTGGGTACTTCTAAGGCTGAGGATATTGCAATAAACATGTGAGGAAACGTTGAGGGGAAACGATGAACTAAACTAAAGCATATTATAAGCATACACATTGATAATACAGGCGTATAAGCGATTCCTAGAACAGATTATCGTATCAAGAGGAAACTTCAGGGTTATTATGATTAGGGTATGCAGTTGACCAAAGGTAAAATGAACCGGCTACTACTACTGTTACTACTAATAATAATACACTATTACTGCTACAACTGTTCCTACTACTACCACTACTATTATTATACTAGTACAATGAAGGCTAAGCGTATGAAGCTGAAAATTTGACAGAATATTGACGGGGAGTATAACCTAAATCAAAACACAATATGTAGCCTACATACAGATTGTCAAAAGGGCGTGTCTCAAGAATTGATTTGGGTATTAAGTTGGAGCTTTGAGAGAATACTTAAATGGGAAGACCAATTGACGAAAAGGTAAGACATGCATGCCACTACTAACACAACAACCACTGCTACTTTTACTAATTCTGCTACTGCTGCTAAACTACTCCAACTACTGCTTTAATTGCAAAAACTTGCAAGGCTTATAGTATTAACTTGAAAAGAGTGTAAAAAGGGTTCATAAGCGCAAATCGGCTTTTTTTTTGGAACAGGTTACCGTGCCAAGGTGAAACTTCCGGAGCGTCATGAAAGGGATGTTCAACCGATCAAAAGGTTCGATGTAGGCTACATACAACTGCTGCTACTACTGTTACGACTACTACTTATTCAACACTAACACTGCAAATACTTCTCCTACTACCCCCGCAACAACTGTGGTACTAGCACTATTAAGGAGAGAATATTGATAGCAAATTCAGATTAACAAAAGACACTATGTGAGTAGTGGGGCCATGGGGAGTGCTGAAGTAATTTCTTTATCATAATCGGTTACTATCACTACAACAGACCCGATGACCCCATAGTTGACATACTTAGATGAACATAAAATTAGAGCACGTTCTAGATAAGAGGAACGACCGCAACAAAAGTTGAAAAACCAGTTAATTTTTCTGTATATAAGCTTGGTCTCACAGATAGAAAATTATTAGCATTCATGCAGCACTTTAGTAGTTATGATGAACAGACGAACTGAAGATAAGGCTTTTTCTGCAAGTACTTTTCGAAGTCACAGTCAAATAGATTTACAGCACATTTACCTTCTGTAGTTTTATCCTTTAAGAAATGTCGGATTTTTCATTGTAGTAAATATGAATCCACTACCCTTTACTTTATACTTCCACAGACACCGAATGTAAATTGATATCTTTTTTGTATTTCAGTGTTCATTCAGTCTTTGACCTAAATGGATCAAAACCAGTTTATATTGGTTTGCCAATTTACAGAGGATTATTATTTGGATATTTATTTCATTGCGCAACTATTGAACTTGTGTACAATGCTGTATAGTGCTGTGAACAATTTGCTTTCGATAATTGGATAATTAAAATCGTGTACGTAACTATTGAAGTTGTGTAAAGTGCTGTATAGCGCTGTGAAAAATTTGCTTTGGATAATTGGATATTTTGGATAATTAAAATTGTGTACGCAACTATTGAAATTGTGTAAAGTGTTGTATAGCGCTGTGAACAATTTATTTTGGGTAATTGCACATTTTGGATTATTGAAGTTGCGTACAATACTCTATAGCGCTGTGAACATTTTGCTTTGGAAAATTGGATAATATTATCAAAAATTGGCGTGTTTTAATCCACTCGGATACTCTCGTGAGACTCAGCCCTCACTTTAAGACAAGTCTTTTGCTGTTTATTTTATTTCTGGTCCTAATCATGTCTTTCAACCAGTTTGATGTCGTTCTAGCGAAATTCAAGGATTATCCACTCTGACCAGTAAGAATCATCAAAGCTAGTAAAAATGCACAGGACAAGCCAGTTTATATTGTATTCTGCTATGGCTCTCACGATGAATTCCGTCTTATTGATGCAAATCTCCAAGTCTATGATTCTAGCGCTGGTAATTCAACTGCTCCTGCTACGAAAAAAGCTTTTGACGAGCTTGCTTCTGCGCCTGATATTTTTATGAGACTGTCTAAAACATACCTTGCGCTGAAAGGCAGTGATAAAGGCAAATCTAAAGGCTCGACATCCTTATCAACTAACAGCATTAGCCCGATGGAGCACTGCTCTCCCATTGCCTTCTACAACAGATTAAATAAAAAAAAAAAGTTTTTGTAACGGAATGTAAAGAGCGACATTAAAACTTGAAACGAACAGAAATTACTCCGTATATGAAAGGGGCTTTTCCTCCTCAACGCCTCGCTTTCTACGTTAAGGTTTGACTCTTTCTCTCAACTCAACTTTTTAAAACAGTAAAAAACTAGCGTAAAGAGCGGGACGTTGATGAGGAAGCAGCCCCTTTCATATACGAAGTAATTTCTGTTCGTTTTCAGTTTTAATGTCGCTCCTTACTTTCAGTTAAAAAACTTGTTTTTTTTATATTTAATTTCTGAACGTTTTTGAGTCAATGCATGTTTTGATTTTGGCTCTCCGCAAAGAAATAATTAAAACAAAATTTGCATATTTTTTTTTTTTGGCTCAATGGCTTTCTCATAATTTTGATCGAATAATTTTGAGAAAACAAGGAGTGGGGGAGGAAGCCTAGTTGCCCTACGATTTTTTGGTTACTTAAAAAGGCAACTAGAACTTTTAATTTTTACGAATGTTTTTATTAGTAAAAGATATACGTAACTTATAAACTAGCTTACGTAAGGAACTTTTGTATTCTCATGTTTTTATTAGATGTATGAGGGGTGTTCACCCTCTCGTCAGTACCTCGCTCTTTACACTAAAACTTAAATTTTGTCCCAATTCGTCAAGAATGACCCCTGAATCACAAAAGCCGTAGAATAAATAGTTGAAATTACTAAAAATAATTTAGCGTAAAGAGCGAAGTATTAGGAGGAGGTGAGCCCCTCATATACGTAATAATTTCTGTTCGTTTTAAGTTTTAATGCTGCTCCTTACTTCCAGTTGAAAAAAACTTTTTCATATTTATTTTTTCATTGTTTTTTTTTAATAATGCTAGAAAATTCTGCGCTCCCTTCATGGAAATTTTCCTTCCCCATGACAAATGGCTATCTCAGAATTTTGATCCATTGACTTTGGGAAAATAATTAGCATGAGAGAGGGCCTAGGTGCCCTCCAATTTTTTGGTCACTTGAAAAGGGCACTAGAACTTTTTATTTCCATTAGAATAAGCCCTCTCACAACATTCTAGGACCACTGGGTCGATACGATCACCCCTGGGGGAAAATTTTTTTTTGAAGCGATTCTTTTAATGTAGCTATTGGTATCAAAATTCGATTTTTTAGAGTTTTGGTTACTATTGAGCTGGGTCGCTCCCTACTACAGTTCGTTACCACGAACTGTTTGACAAATTAAATAAAATTTTAAACTAAATTTTTTAAAACTAAAAGTAAGGAGCGACATTAAAACTTAAAACGAACAGAAATTACCCCGCATATGAAAGGGGCTGTTCCCTCTTCAACGTTTTGCTCTTTGCGCTTAAATCTGAATCTTTCTCTCGACTCTACTTTTTAAAACAGTAAAAACTTTAGCGTAAAGAGCAGGGCGTTGAAGAGGGAACAGCCCCTTTCATATACGGAGTAATTTCTGTTCGTTTTAAGTTTTAATGTCACTCCTTACTTTCAGTTAAAAAAAAATTGTTTTTTTTAATTTAATTTCTGAACGTTTTTTAGTTAATCCATATTTTGACTTCGGCTCTCCGCAGATGAATAATTAAAGCGAAATTTACATATTTATTTATTTGGCTAAATGGCTTTCCCATAGTTTTGACAGAATGATTTTGAGAAAAAAGGAGGGGGAGGAAGCCCTATTGCCCTCCAATTTCTTAGGTACTTAAAAAGGTAACTAGAACTTTTAGTTTCTTACGAACGTTTACATTAGTAAAAGATATACGTAACTTACGAATTAGCTTACGAAACAAACTTCTATATTTGCATGTTTTTATTACGTATATGAGAGGGTTCGCCCACTCGTCAATACCTCGCTCTTTACGCTAAAGCTTAAATTTTGTCCTTTGAATCACAAAGGCCGTAGAATAAATTGTTGAAATTATTTAAAATACTTTATCGTAAAGAGTGAGGTATTAGGAGGAGGTGGTCCCCTTATATGCGTAATATTTTCTGTTCGTTTTAAATTTTAATGCTACTCCTTACTTTCAGCTGAAAAAACTTTTTCATATTTATTTTTTCATTGTTTTTTAAATAATGCTAGAAAATGCTGCCCCCCTTCATTGAAATCTTCTTCTCCCGTGACAAATTCCTCCATGGAATGTCTTCCCCACATAACCCCCTCTTCTCAACCCCTCCTCCCAACCACAACATCCCCCTGAAAACGTCTGTACACTTCCCAATAACTCTTACTATATGCAAACATTGGTCAAAGTTTGTAACTTGCAGCCCCTCCCACGGAGATTGTGGGGGAGTAAGTCGTCCCCAAATGCATATTTATAAGGTTTTTAGACTATGTTGAATAAAATGGCTATCTCAGAATTTTGATCCGACGGCTTTGGGAAAAAAATGAGCGTGGGAGGAGGCCTAGGTGCCCTCCAATTTTTTTGGTCACTTAAAAAGGGCACTAGAACTTTTCATTTCCGTTCGAATGAGCCCTCTTGCAAAATTCTAGGACCACTGGGTCGATACGATCACCCCTGGGAAAAAGAAAAAAAACAAATAAACACGCATCCGTGATTTATCTTCTGGCAAAAATACAAAATTCCACATTTTTGTAGATAGGAGATTGGAACTGGTACAGTAGGATTCTCTGATACGCTGAATCTGATGGTGTGATTTTCGTTAAGATTCGATGACTTTTAGGGGGTGTTTTCCCCTTTTTCTAAAATAAGGCAAATTTTCTCATGCTCGTAACTTTTGATGCGTAAGACTAAACTCCATTCAGAGCTTCTAGTGTCTTCAAATGTTTTTTATCGTATCTTCTTTTTGTTTAGCACTGGTTGAATTGTCAAGTTAATAGTTCGGATATCCAACTGTTATATATGATATATATCGTTTGTACTTTTTTTCTATAGCCTAAAAAATTAGGTATTAGCCTTTGTTACTTCTCAGAAAATACTGATGGACAATTTACTTAGCGAAACATGTGGTCAGTCTTAGCCAAGTCGTTGGTATACTGAACTCAGAAGCGAATGATAATTGGGTTGAGTCTCCCTGGGTCCTATTGTTTTGTTTGGAGTGATGGTTTTTTGGTATTTTTCTGTAAGGTAATTCAAATATCCACCTAATTTCAAACGGAGAGGGTATCTAGGGGAAAAACATAGCAAGTGGTGGTGGAAGATTTTATAGGCTTAAGTCAAGAGACAGGACTTTCAAGGTGACATTTTCAGGGGATTATAGATGGTGAAAGGAGATCTGGAAAACATTAGTTGGGGGATGTGGAGGGACGTTTAAGGGGGGCGCTACATACATTTCTTTTATATATTCATAAATATTGTTTTCTTTCTATGCATTCTACTTTCTTTCATCTACATAGACACTAGTAAAACATAAATGGCTGTTAAAACTATATTTATTATTTTAGACTAATGCAGATTCTTCACTTACAAAAAGATCTAAGAAAATCAGAATAGTGGAACTTAAAACACCACGAACAATAATTCCATAGTCAATATGGGGGAAGATAGCGGTGAAGATAGGGCTGAAGTTTGAAATTATTAGTCCAAACTTCACCGCTAGAAGGAAGCGTACAAGAGACTTTCAAAAAACATTAAATACTTGCTCCAATTAATATTTTTGGGTAATTTATGGAAGTTTGCTTTGCTTAAATCAGCTTTTAAGGCTAAAGTATTCTAATATTGTTTGTAAGTTTTGTATATTAATAAAAGTTTATATATGTATATAAAAAATAGTTTTGTTATAATTCAATTTGTTCGTGAAAGAATTTATACAATCCGGAACCCAGTGCTTGTGTAAACCTATGTTGGTAGAAGGGGTCATACCATACCTACGTTTATACAAGAGAATAAACTCAGATAGTTGATAAATTCTGTGTGTTTTGGTTGCATATTGAATGTCAGAAGCTTAATAAAGTCACATTTGAAGACACAAAATCACACAAAGACAGACTTAGAGACAAGCAAACCGCCTTTCAAACGCATAAGCATACAGAAAGAGAGAGAAAAACGCACACGAACACTCTGAGTCAGACACATACACACATACAGAGACAGGCACAAATGCAAGCAAACCGTCACTCAGTCAAACAGGCATACAGAAAGAGACAAAATGCATACAAACATACAGAGTCAGTCAATTAGAAACACAAAGACAGACACAGAGACATGAAAACAGACGCTCACACAAACGGGCACGGGGAGAGAGAGACAAAAAAGCACTAACAAAAACATAGTCAGACACGAAATCACACGAAGACAGACACAAACACAAACAAACCACCTTTCAGACACATAGAAATACAGAGAGAAGGGAAAACATAGAACAACACTGAGTCAGGCACAGAGACAAGCAAACAGTCACTCGGACACGTACGTATAAAAAAGAGAGAGGAAAGCTTAAAAACTAGCCAATTCAAATACAGACACACACACACATACACATAATACAAAACAACACGCTCACAGACAGAGACGAAGACAAGAAAACAGTCGCTGAGACGCTTAGGCATATATAGGAAGACAAAAATACATACAAATATGCAGAGTCGGACACACAAAGACAGACACAGAGACATGCAAACAGACGCTCAGTCAAACAGGCACGGGGAAGAGAGACAGAAAAAACATACACAAAAACACAGTCAGACAGACAATCACATAAAGACATACATAGAGACAAACAAACCACCTTTCATACACATAAGCATACAGAGAGAGAGAAAAAAAAACACATTCAAACACGCCAAGTCAGACAGATAGACAAGCAAACTGTCACTCAGACACAGACAGATAGACAAGCAAACTGTCACTCAGACACTCAGGCATACAGAGAGATAGAGAAAAGTATAAAAACAAGTGGAGTCAGATACACACATACGAACACATACAGACTCACAGAGAGAAAGACAAGCAAACTGCCACTCAGGTACACAGGTATACACAGAGAGACAAATATACATAAAAACAAGCAGAGTCAGAAACACAAAGGCAGACACAGATACATGCAAGCAGACACTCATTCACCCAGGCACGGGGGGATAGAGACAGACAAACAAACACAAAAACACAGTTGGACACACAAAACATAAAGACAGTTGAATACAGCAATTTCAGTTAGTTGGTAACTACTCCGTGTTTTATTTGCTGGCTGAGTAGCAAAAATTTAATAAAAGCACTTCTGAGTACTACAATCTAAGATA
Organism: Artemia franciscana; assembly: GCF_032884065.1. Lineage (NCBI taxonomy): Eukaryota > Metazoa > Arthropoda > Branchiopoda > Anostraca > Artemiidae > Artemia > Artemia franciscana. The sequence continues at coordinate 26,344,098 of NC_088877.1, forward strand.
TTCGAAAAATTCTTATTCTTTTAGTTACTGACTGGGTATTAAAATATAATGAAAGCACTTGTGAGTACAAAAGACTCAACTAGTTGATAATTTCCATGTTTTACTTGCTGGGTGAGTACCAAAAATTCAATATAAGGACTTCTGAATACAACAATCTGAACTAGTTGGTAAATACTGACTAATTTAGTTACCGACTAGATAACCAAAAAAATTAATAAAAATACTTTTGAGTAAAACAAACTCAGAAAATTGAAGCGATGATACGTCAGCCATATGAGAGAATTGATACAAGCTCAAACATTGTTAAATCTTCCTAGTTACTTAAGATGTATTTTTATATATAGAACGTCTTTTGAGACATGAAACTACACTTTTAGGTTTTAACAACATTAATAAAGTCGTAAATATTTTAAATGATGAAATGACAGCCCTATGAGGGAAGTGATATATGCTCTCAAGCGTTGTTGACTGATCCTAGTTACTTAAGACATATTTTAACTTTAGGGTACTGTTTAGGACATGAAGGCACTCAAATACTAGTTGTGTAACATATTTTGTTGTGATCCATGAACTACTACTTAATCAAAATTACGAAAGAAATTTTTTTACCTTGAGGAAAAGTATAAGTTTGATGAAGTACTTCTATTGTTAAATATTACATTAATAGCTTCCAAGATAATGACACTAAATTTATTGGTTTGAAAGAATCATTTTGTGGTGTTACAGTCGAGTATGTATTTTCTTATTGTTTGTGGAACATGAAGACAGTGACTGTTGTCACTAAAAAGTGAACTATAATATGTTCGAATATGATAAATCTTGTGGAGTACTTCACTACGCCATATGAATAGACTAGGATTCTATGACCCAGTGATTACAAAACTTAATAAAACTGTTACTGTTCAGGATGAAGTCCGAGAAATATGCAAATTTTCCAAAGTTGAAGCACTGTACGTAAAGGGTAATGTGCCTAGAGATAAAGTTCTGATTAAAAACTCTGACCTCAAAATTCCATTTTTCAATTTAGGAAAGTTGAACTGTCTTAGATTTGAAGGGTCTTATCATTTTCCTGAAGACGAGGTTAGATTCTTCGCGCGGTGGACACCAAGGGCCATACTTGATCGTGATAAGTGCATACAACACGGTAAAAAAAAAAGCATGCTACATCAAGGGAAGACCCGTTTGTGGTTGTTTAATAGTGAACTCTGACTATTATGTTTATGCAAATATGGGTTTTTGTTCGAAAAACCCTTTTGAAAAATTTTAAGCAATAAATAGCTTTAAGCTTAATCCATTTTATTTTATTAGAATGTGTGCAGCCCTGCTCTAGGTGTATCCCTCCCAATTACACCAGGAGTCTGAGATAAATGAATATAAATACAGTGTGTTTTAATGCTGAAATTCCAGATGGATACCAAGGAACATATCGGATCATGATATGTGCATCGAAACAGTAAAAAGTGTGATATATAATAGGACCCCGTTTTGCAGATGTGTGATAGTGAACTTTAAGCAATAAACATATTTAAGTTTGAACTGTCTTTAGTTTTAGACCTATTACCAGAAGAAATCGCATTGGTAGTTTCAAACAAACCTGTGATGGATGAAAATATTGAAATAGAAATATCTTTTTACTGCAAATGTAACATTTTTAACGGCAGTTATCATAATTTCACCAATTCTTAGGAGTCTAATGTAATCAATCTAGAGCATATGGATATTGGAATCAATGAAATGAATTGGGAAGAGATAAGGAAAAGATTGCATGAAATAAAATTAGCTGGAATGGGCAGAGGCTCAATTTTAGGATGGTCAAGTAAGAAACTAGTGGAAGATGGAGCGTCCTTGCCAATCCATAAAACTCAAAAACACAAAGATATCCTCGGAAGAGGGGGCATGGTATGTTAGAAGGGGATAACGAAGAGAAAAATAAAAATCAAGAAAAACAGAGTCTACCTGCAGAAATTCGTCATATTCATTGAGAAATAAAAGAGAAAATTCGTAAAAAAAATAGCGCACACAAGAATTCATCATCGTCCTTTCTAGAAGAACTACCACTCATCAATCTATGCAAATTTTCGTTACTGATAATACTTATGAGAAACTTTTTGCTTTTATATATATGCAGTAAATCTTCCCCTTTTTCTTATTAATTTGCTCTTAGATATTCATTGGAGCTAGGCTAAGGAGTATGTTTAAGCAATAATACAAAATACTTCAAAGGAATTAAAAAAAGACTACTACAAAATGAAAACAAGTGGATGTTTTTTCAAATTTTCAATGCAACATTCTAAACGTTGGAGTTTCTAGCGCACTCTAAAAATAATGAAAATATAACAAAGTAACACATAATTTTTTTCAATAAAGATGTGTAGAATAGCATAATAAAAATAAAAATGAATGCTTTGAATCCACTTCATAGAATACTTCAATATGTTTTTTCTTGACATGACACTTATTCCATTTTGGGATCATATAAGACTTTTAACATAGTTTCAGCTACAATTACATAACGCATTTCATCATTGACATTATTGGAATTCATTGAATATGTTTGTTGGAATACAATCAATGATAGTAATAGTGCTATACGCGCTTTGTTTGCTTTTTTTCCTCAATTTATCTTAGTACCTCGTTGTTATACTGTCTGCCAATCCCATTTTCAGTTTCCTTTCAATTTCACTGTCTATTAAGACATTATTTTTAAATAGTTTGCAGTTTCGGCATATAGAAAAGATATGCATTGTAACTTTAGTGCAGTAGTGGGCATTTCTTTTTCCCTTTGCAATTTTGAATGCTAATACCAGAAAGATAGCGATAGGATCTGTCAACGGCTGAAGTGTTACCAGAACCATAACCAAGAAATTGGGCCTAATCCTAAACTATTGGTTTATCTCCATTATTGCTTGTCTTATTGTTCAAATATTTGTCTGTAGCATGGTGGGCCACGCTAAGTGAACCTAAGTGACCCTAACTTGAAAGCAGTTAAATCAATTTAACCTAGCTTAATATACAGTTGTTCTGCCATCTTTAACTAGAGCTGAAAGGATGGCCATACTTGAGGCAGTTGAAAAGTGTCGCCATCTAGGTTTTTAAATGTAAAACTCACTGAAAGTTTTCGTTTTTTATGCGGCTGACTCCGTGGTAGTCTGTGGTTGGTCATCGAAAGCAGTTAGTTTATTGTGTGTTTTTGATCAATATTAATTGTGCACTGGAAGGATAAACGCATACGTATTATCTGAATGAAGTGAAGATTATGTATTCAATGAGAGTGTGTTCACATGATGAAGTTATCGTTGCATTGAACACTGACGTTGCGTGTGTGTTTTTTGTCTTCCCCTCCCCCCGTGCCTGTGTGACTAAGCGTCTTTTTGTATGTCTCTGTATCTGTCTTTGTGTTTCGTGTGTCTGACTCTGCATGCTTGTAAAAAAATTTATGTGTCTCCCTGTATCCCTAAATGTCTCAGTGACGATTTGTTTGTCTTTGTCTCTGTCTATTTACGTGTGTGAGTGCGTGTGAATCTGAATTGGCTTCTTTGTATGCTTTTCTCTGTCTTTCTGTATGTGTATGTGTCTGAGTGACTGTTTGCTTATCTCCGTGTCTGACTAGGTGTGTTTGTTGTTGTTTTTTTCTCTCTGTCTCTGTATGCTTATGTGTCTTAAAGGCGTTTTTTTGTCTTAGTGTCTCTCTTTGTGTTATTGTGTGTCTGAATGATTCTTGTTTTGTCTCTCCCCCCCCCCACACCGTGCCTGTGTGACTGAGCGTCTGTTGGCATGTCTCTGTGTCTGTCATTTTGTTTCTTTGTGTCTGACTTTGCACATTTGTATGTATTTTTTTTCTCTCTCCCTATATACCTTTGTACCTGAATGACGGTTTGCTTGTCTTTGTCTCTGTCTGTGCGTGTGTGTGTGTGCGTTTGTGTGTGTATCTGACTCGAGTTAATTTATTAGTTTCTCTCATTCTGTATGCATATGTGTCTGAGGGACTGTTTGCTTGTCTCTGTGTCTTACTCGGTGTTTTTTATGTGTTTTTTTCTATCTCTCTCTAAGCCTATGTGTCTGAGTGACGGTTTTCTTGTCTTTATTTCTGTGTGTGTATATGTGTGTATATTTGTGCGTGTGTGTGTGTCGGGCTCGGTGTGTTTTTGTCCGTTTTTCTCTCTCTCTCTGTATACCTATGTGTCTGAAAATTGGTGTGTGTGTGTGTAAGTTTTTGTGTCTGTATCTGACTTGGCTTTTATTCGTGTCTGTCTCTCTGTATGCATTTGTGTCTGAGCGACTGTTTGCTTGTCTCTGTGTCTGAATCGGTGTTTTTGTATGTGTTTTTTTCTATCTCTCTGCAAGCCTATGTGTCTGAGTGACGGTTTGCTTGTATTTTTGTCTGTCTATGTGTATCTGTCTGTGTGTGTGTGCGTTTGTGTGTGTGGGTCTGACTCGTTGTATTTTTATGCGTTTTTCTCTCTGTGTATGCCTATGTGTCTGAAAGGCGATTTGCTCATCTCTATGTTTGTCTTTGTGTGATTTTTGTGTCTTCAAAAGTGGTTTTATTACATTTCTGGCACTCAGCCTGCTTCTAAAACACGGAATTTATCAACTATCTAAATTTATTCTCTTGTATAAACGTAAGCATGATATGATCCCTTCTACCAACAAAGGAATATACAGGCATTGAGTTCTTGATTGTATGAATTCTGTCATGAACATGCAAATTGAATTATAAGAAAATAATTTTTAAATACATATATACATATTCATTAAGATACAGAATTTAAAAACAATGTTAGAATACTTTAATATTAAAAGCTTACTTAAGCAAAGCAAACTTCCGTAAATTGCCCAAATATATTACTTGATGTTTTTTTTATATCTTTTGAAAGTATCTTGCAGGTTTCCTTCCAGCAGTGAAGTTAAGACTAATAATTGAAGAACTCGATGTTTGCGGGTTCGATACATCGCACTGTCCTTTTTATTTGGAGGGGTATGATTAGTACACATCGTATCCAAATCGAATTGTTCAAAAGAATTAACCGAATCACTCAGAAACGACTCAATGATATCATTTTTGTTACCAGTCAACACATTAGTAGGAGCATTAGCGTGAAATGAGCTTGTTGTTTCAATATTCAATGAAGTTGAGTGATTAGTGCATATTGTATATAAATCAGACTCTTTAAAAAACATTATGAGATTTATTCAGAAATATTTGAATGAATTCATAAGTGACTTGTGGAACTATAATGGGTTGTTCTTGCATCGTAGAGTTTCTTGGGCTGGGGATATTCTCAATTATGTTGATAAGAGTATCCATAACTGCAGGATCTACAGTCTGGAGGGCAGTATCTCACCCCTATCTTCCCCAACATTGACTATGAGATTTATTCTTCGTGATGTCTCAAGTTCCACTATTCTGATTGTTCTGGAATAATTTTGATAGTGAACAATCTGCATTGGTCTAAAATTATAAATATGGTTTTAACAGTCATTTATGTTTTACTACTGCCTATGTAGTTGAAAAAAAGTAGAATGCACAGAAAGAAAGTAATATTTATCAATATTTAAAAAAAATGTATCTAACCCCCACTTAAATATCCCTCCATATCCCCCAACCCAAATTTTGCAGTTCTCCTTTCACAATCCATAACCCTTGAAAATCTCGGCTCGAAAGTCCTATCTCTTGACCTGAGCCTATAAAATCTTCCACCAGCATTTGCTACGTTTCCCCCCTAAATACCCTTCCTATTTGAAAGCAGGTGGACATTTGGATTACCTTACAGAAAAATACCACAAACCCATCGCCCCAAACAAAACAATTGGACCCAGGGAGACTCAAACAAGTTATCATTCCTTATTCAGTTCGGCATACTAACGACTTTACTAAGACAGACCACGCATTTCGCTAAGTAAATTATCCAATAGTATTTTCTGAAAAGTAACAAAGGCTAATAGCCAATTTTCTAGGCTACAGGAAACAGAGTATATACGATATACATGATGTATAGCAGTAGGGTTTCCGATCATATTCACTTGACAATCCACCTGGTGCAAAACAAAAAGAATATATCATATGAAAAAATTTGAAGACGCTAGGAGCTCTGAATAGGGTGGAATGAAGGAACGTACCCATGTACGTTCCTTATGAACGTTATTTGCATTATATTGGTTCGGTTTTCAAATATGTAAGGCTGCTTTTGCACAAGACTATGTGCCTGCTTTGTAGGAACTCAATTTCTCTATTCATAAACGACAGGGCTTATAAAATAACATAAAAAAGCCTTCTAGAAATTATAAAAATTTTTATAAGGCCTAAATCTTAAGACTCCATTAGGAAAAAATTGGGGGAAGGAGCATTGGGGACGCTTGGAGATGGGAACTTGGGGGCACAATCATGGATGCTTTCAAAGGCCCTGTTATAATATTAGCTAGTAAACATAGAAGGTCTTAAAACTTATGAAAAGGGCGGTTCGACTTTAATGTGACTTAGAATTCTATTAAGAAAAACTTCCAATCAAGATATTAAAAGCGTAAACAACGACTTTAATAGTATTTCACTTTTAAAATAGCATCGTTAAATTATATCATTCTCATAATACACTATATTTATCTGTCTCCATGTTAAGCATCAATTTAAAATTCAGCCCTTTCGATGGGGTCATAAGATAAAAGATTACAGTTCAATAAAGCTAAATACAAAAAAGACATCAGTTTACACTCGTTGTCTGTTGAAGTATGAAGTAAAGGATAGCGAACCTATATTTATTACTATAAAAAATCAGATATTTCCTAAAGGATAAAACTATAAAAGGTAAATGTTATAGATCTATTTCGTTATGAATTTGACAAGTACTTACAGAAAAAACCTTTTTTCCAATTTCTGTACTTACAGAAAAAGCCTTTTCTCCAATTTTTCTGTTCATTACGACTATTCAAGTGTTACATGAATGCTAATAATTTTCTATCTGTGAGACCAAGCTTAAATATAGTAAAAATTTACTGGTTTGTAGGGGCGGTTGTCCCTCTTAGCTAGAACTTGTTCTAATGGTATGTTCTTCTAAGTTTGTTAATTATGGTGTCTTTGGCCCTATAGTATTGATAGTAACCTGTTATGCTAATGAACTTACTTCAGTACTCTCTATGGCACCACAATTTATGGGCACTTACACTGTCAAAAGAGCGTATCTTAAGAGTTAATTGTGTAATAAGTTGAAACATCGGTTGTTGAAGGGGGTGTTAAAAAAAAGGAACATATGATATATGCATACTGCTACTAATGCTACTTCTGCCCCTACAACTTTTGCTACCACACAAGCTAAGTGTATTAAGATGATGCTTCTAAGCAATGTTTACGAAGGTGTTGAACTAAATCAAAATGAACTATGATCATGTAGATTGTATAAAGAGTGGCAAAGCAATACCACAATAAAAGCCTACGTTAATAAGTTAGACCTTTCAGGATAAATTCTAGTAGATTTTGAACTAGCCAGAAGACACTATGTGTAATTTTAATACTACTTCTTTAGTTACTTGCTTGAAGTCACTAAGAGCAATAAGTTGAAACTTATTGGGAACGTATAGGGTTTTTTGATTAAACGAAAAAAACTGTTTGCAAGCCTTCATTAAAAGGGCATATAAACAATATCGTAGGCAGCGCTGCTGCTAATAGCAGCGGAGAGCTAATTTGATTGGAAATTGAAAGTTCTAGTGCCTTTTTAAAGAGCCAAAAGTGATTGGAGGTTCTACAGCATTCCAATTTAGTTTCCTTTAAAAAGACTGTATAAATATAAAACAAACAAAAATAATTAAGAGAAAACTTTTTCCGCAAAATAAGTTTCTCAAGTAAAAGTAAAGAACTCTTTTAAACCAAAATTGAACCGAATAGAATCAAATAATTAACTAAGCGTAAGACTACCACAAATCAGCATCAATAAATAAATGAATTTCAAAACGAACAGAAATTACAATAAATAACAGAGTCAAGCTCAAAATGAGCGGAAATATACATGACTAGGGTACACAACCGCTATACCTTCTCAAGGTCTGAGCATAATTTGCACTTTACTGAAAAAATTAAATATTTTCACTTTTATTACTTTAATAAATCAAAAAATATTAAGATTTTAAGGAAATAATATGAGCATTTGTATATCGAACTGAAAATACACTTTCGTTTGTATTTTTATTCAGTAAAAATCAGTAAGAAAGTTTTTGAGTATGAAATTAAAATTATGTATGTATGATGGTGGTGATTTTTTTTTTTACTTTAGAAAAATGAAATATGCGTTAGTGTTGCTTAAAAACCCATTGTTTCTTAAAATGAGATGTAAATATACAAATGCATCATTTAAAATACCATATATTTTCTTCAAAATGTTTTGCTGCTTTATTTAAGATGAGAAAATATACGATAGTGTTGCTCAAAATATATTGTTTCTTCATTTAGGATGGAAATAAGCAAATGCATTATTTAAAATGTCAAATATTTTCTTCAAAATACTTTGATGTTTGAAATAAGATGTGGAAATTTTCGATGATGTTGCTTAAAATCTACTGTTTCTTGAAATAAGATGGAAATACGCCAACACGATATTCAAAATACCAAATATTTTCTTCAAAACGTTTTGCTGCTTGAAATAAGCTAAGAAAATATGTGATAGTGCTGCTCAAACTGTCATTGTGTCTTGAAATAATATCAAGAAATATGCGATGGTGTTGCTCGAAATGTATTGTTTCTCGAAATAAGGTGTGAATAAGCAAATATATTATTCAAAATATTAGACATTTTCATCAAATTATTTAGCAGCTTCAAAAATGAAATATGTCTTAGTGCTGCTTAAAATCCACTGTTACTTGAAATAACATGGAAACATGTAAAATCAAATTATCTTCAAAATATTTTGCTGCTTTGAATAAGATGAGAAAATATAAGATGGTGCTGATCAAAATGTGTAATTTCTTCAAACACGTTGGAAACAAGCTAATGCATTACTCAAAATACCAAGCAAATTATTTCTCTGCTTTAAATAAGATGAGAAAATATAAGATGGTGCTGATCAAAGGGGATGAAAGGTTGCACATAAAGAGAATTTGTTAAAATAAAAAAAGCAGGCAAATTATATCATGATCGTGGTTGCAGCGATAGCTGTAACCTAGTTATCCAGATAGTTATCTAGTTGTCTCAGTTATCTAGTTATCTAGATAGTTAGTCCAGATAGTGAAGCTGCAAACTGCATACCATACTTGGAAAAAACTCCCAATCGATGCTTATTTTTAAAAAAAAACGCTCACCCGTACTCTATTTCTTAATAAAAAAAAGCTATTTTATAGTATGAAATATAAAATACATCCTGTAAATAAGTATAAATTTTATAATAAACTATAGTAAACCCAGGCTAGAGACTGACTCGACACAAAAATGAAGTAAGTCCTGACTCGCTACAACAGCGAGCTAAGTTGTGACTAAGCCCAAAAACAAGTCCCAACTCGGCTATCAACATAAACTAACTTCAGAATCAGTGTTGATTTGTGTCTTAAGCCTCTCCCATTGCTAGCTATTTAGCTCAAAGGTGGCCATGCTGCTACTTATTTTAATGAGATTGGGAGAGATTATTTCCTCCCCAGCTTGTAACGCTGGATAAATAATAACTAAGGAGGATTATAGCCAGTATGTAGCCAACATTTTAACACTAGACCAGTGTAGCCTGGCATTAATCATTGACTTGCATATGCTAATCTGTGTAAGTTATATAGTAAATAAATTGGCAGTGATGATATAAAACCGACAATAATCAAGATTTATATATTTTTTAATTCAAGACTGAGCGAAATTTGGCATAAGATGTTGACGGCAAGAAATAAAGATTAGATTTAATAGATACTCAAGTATATATGAAGTGTCATTAGACGTGGTTCGCGGCTGAGATTCAGGAAACTTGAAAATTATCTCTGTTGGGCAGAAATTCTTACAAAATTATTGTAACTTTGGCAATCTAGTGTATTTTGTCTTTACTTTTGGTAATTGAAATATAAAATCTTAATAGTGAATATTTCTAAAAATTAATTCTTAAACATTCCCACACACATTAAAAAAAATGACAAAAACATCCTCTAGGCTATTATTCTTCAGGAATGAAGAGATTGGAAATACCCTAGTCTATGAAATGTTAAGTAAAAAATAAGTCTTAAAGATAAAACAAAAATTAACCAGTTATTCTACAATTTTGATTCCTTATTAATCAAAATAGGTAGTTGGTTACGCTATATTTCTAATAAAAGTAGTTGAAACGTACCACCAAAAATATTGTTCTTAAATATTCTTCAAGACTGGCCTTTTTATCAAAATTAATTTGGAAAATCCTTCAAAAGTTTTTCAAAAAACATATTCGAGCAGTAATAAACTCAAGCTCAAAATATACTGTTACTATTGTGAATGAATAAATGAAACTTAGAATAGATAGAAATTCAAATGATAAATAAAGTTAATCTGTACCCCCCCCCCCCAATTCCGAAATTATTATGTGTCGAAAGAGGTATAACAGTCAAAATATGGGGTTCAGCGAGGTCTGACAGAGGGTGTTTGAAGATGCGAAGCCCCATTAGCGAGGATTTTGGCCTCCAAATCCTAATGATTGAAAACCTACAGGATGGTACAAATTTCAGCCAGATGTAACATGCCAACTATTTACAAAATGTTTAATTAACCTTTATAAGGCACTACAGTCATACAGATTGTATGTTTATACAGGGATTGGCATTGCAAAAATAGCCAGTTGGTTCAAAATAGTCCTAAATTCAAATAGCTATTACCTATTATAGGGGTTGAAAAATCCTCCATAGACCCCGGGGTAAGGGTTGCAACTTATGCAAGTTGCCCATTGTTAACATATAAGGTTTTTGTGGAAGAGGTGGTCGTATTAACTTTGGAGGACACTGTTTCGATCGGAAATTGAAACTTCTAGTTCTTTTTTTTAAGAGTCAAAAGGTATCAAAGGACAACTAGAAGATGTAACGCTATAGCGTCTCCTTTTATTGACATTCAATTATTTCCGTGCATTCACTAAATAATCTCTAAATAACTCAAATCTCATAACCATAATCTCTAAATAACTCAATAACCAAGCACTAGAACTTATAATTACGATCAAATTAACTTTTATCCAGCTCCCTACGATCATTTTTTCTGCAGGAAGCAGAAAAAATGATCTTCCTTTTTTTGGTCCTCAGGGGACTTTCTTAAGAAACAGAAAAAAAACTGGGGTCTTATCAATTTTCACTACGTTGAAACTATTTATAAAGAAACTCTGGAGGCAGCTAGGAAGAACAAAGAGAGTCAATACTCTTTCCCCGATTAACTCGTTTCACCCCTAGACAAACACGCAAAGAAAAAACAAGCATAAACCCAAGTCCTGATAAGCGAGTTAAACTACCCCCCTCCCCAAAGAGCTATCTATTGCTACAGCCCTGAGCATTGATTTAGATCTCTGGTAGGTTTCATTGGTGCAGGGGAGGGGGAGTAGGGTTCTGAAATAGTAGAAGAAGTGACATTTCAGTTAGAAATAGTTTAATCTATGCCTATAATTAAATGTAACATTTTAAAGCTTTGGACCTAAGATACGTAAAGCCTTTGTACGCTTAAACAGAAACTCAAACGAATATGTACCTATTATAGAAAAAATGTTTTACGTTGAATACTTACTATTACTTTAACTGTTTGTTATTCCTGTCTAAATATCAAACATAGCTTGTCCTAAGCAAAAAAATAATTTGACACAGTGGAATTTCTCCGACAAACTATACTGACAGCTCAAGTATACTTCCCTGGAACAGGGAAAGAGGAGAAAGCGCATAGCACTTTTCCAGAGAAAAAAAAAAACATTTAAGCTTAATTACGTTTCTTAATTCAGAAGTTTTCAAACAGTTCGTGGTAACGAACTGTAGTAAGGAGCGACCCGGCTCAATAGTAACCGAAACTCTAAACTATGGAATTTTGATACCAATAGTTACATCAAAGGAATCGCATTTTAATGCTGATTTTAAATATATATAAGTTTCATCAAGATCAGTTATACCCATCAAAAGTTACGAGCCTGAGAAACTTTGCCTCATTTTGGAAAATAGGGGAAACATCCCCTAAAAGTCATACAATCTTAACGAAAATCACACCATCAGATTCAGCGTATCAGAGAACCTCATTGTAGAAGTTTCAAGCTCATATCTACAAAAATGTGGAATTTCGCATTTTTTGCCAGAAGACAGATCACGGATGCGTGTTTTTTTTTTTTTTTTTCAGGGGATCGGATCATCTGAGTAGTCCTAGAATGTCACGAGAGGGCTCATTCTAACGGAAATCAAAAGTTCTAGGGCCCCTTTTAAGTGACCAAAAAATTGGAGGGCACCTAGGCCCCCTCCCACGCTAATTTTTTCCAAAAAGTGAGCGAATCAAAATTCGGAGATAGCCATTTTATTCACCATAGTCGAAAAACCTAATAACTATGTCTTTAGGGACGACTTACTCCCCCACAGTCCCCGTGGGAGGGGCTGCAAGTTACAAACTTTGACCTGTGTTTACATATAGTAATGGTTACTAGGAAGTGTACAGACGTTTTCAGGGGGATTTTTTGGTTTAGGGGGGAGATTTGAGGGGAGGGGGTTACGTGGGAGGATATTACCATGGAGAAACTTCTAATGGGGGAAGAAAATTTCAATGAAGGGGGCGCAGGATTTTCTAGCATTATTTGAAAAAACAATGAAAAAATAAATATGAAAAGTTTTTTCTACTGAAAGTAAGGAGCAGCATTAAAACTTGAAACGAACAAAAATTATTACGCATATGAGAGGTTTACCTCCTCGTTATACCTCACTCTTTACGCTAAAGTATTTTTAGTAATTTCAACTATTTATTCTACGGCCTTTGTGATTCAGAGGTCATTCTTACGGAATTGGGACAAAATCTAAGCTTTAGGGTAAAGAGCGAGGTATCGACGAGGGTTGAACCCCCTCATATACGCAATAAAAACATACGAATATAGAAGTTCGTTATGTAAGTTATGTATATTCGTAAGTTACGTATATTTTTTCCCAATGAAAACGTTTGTAAAAAATTAAAAGTTCTAGTTGCTTTTTTAAGTAATCAAAAACTTGGAGGGCAACTAGGCCTCCTCCTCCGCTCCTTTTTTCTCAAAATCTTCCGATTAATTGCAGTAATTAATATGCAAATTTAGTTTTAATTATTAATGTGCGGAGAGCCAAGATCAAAACACGCATTAATTCAAAAACGTCCAGAAATTAAATAAAAAGAACAAGTTTTTTTAGATGAAAGTAAGGAGCAACACTAAAACTTAAAACGTAAGTTTCTTACTGTTTTAAAAATAGAGTTGAGAGAAAGAGTCAAACTTTAGCGTAAAGAGCGAGGCGTTGAGGAGGAAAAGCCCCTTTGATATACTGAGTAATTTCTGTTCGTTTTAAGTTTTAATGTTGCTCCTTACTTTCATTTAAAAAAACTTGTTTTTTTATTTAATCCTAGTTCCAGGTCTGAGTTACTTACTTTAAAAAATAATGGTTTAAAGGTAGCTTTAAGAGGTAGTAATACTTTGTTTAGTTTTTATGGCACTTAGTATTTACCAAGTCACATATGGTGAACGCAAATTCTGTCGGTTTGTCGGTCTGTCTGTCCCGATTTCGCTAGTTTAGGCACTTCCAGATAAGCTAGAACGATGAAATTTGGCAGGCGTATCAGGGACCAGATCAGATTAAATTAGAAATACTCCTTTCCTCGATTTGACCATCTGAGGGGAGGGGGAGTAGGGGACGGTTAATTCAAAAAAATTAGAAAAAATGAGGTATCTTTAACTTACGAACGGGTGATCAAATTTTAATGAAATTTGATATTTAGCAGGATATCGTGTCTCAGAGCTTTTGTTTTAAATCCAGACCAGATCCGGTGATATTGGGGGAATTGGAGGGGGAAGCCTAAAATCTTGGAAAACGCTTAGAGTGGAGGGATCGGGATGAAAATTGGTGGGAAAATATCCACGAGTCCTAGATACGGGATCGACAAGCCAGAACGGATCCGCTCTATTTGGAGGAGTTGGGGAGAAGGGATAGTTCTGGAAAATTAGAGAAAATTAGGTATTTTTAACTTATGAAGGAGTGATCGGATCTTAATGAAATTTCATACTTGGAAGGACCTCGCAACTCAGATGACTTATTTAAATTCCGACCAGATCCAGTGTCATTGGGGGGAAATGGGGGGACCGGAAATCTTGGAAAACGCCTAGAGTAGAGAAATCGGATGAAACTTGGTGGGAAGAATAAGCACAAGTCCAAGATACGTGACTGACATAACTGGACCGGATACACTTTCTTTGGGCGAGTTGGGGGGGGGGGTATTTCAGAAAAACTAAAAAACTATGAGGTATTTGTAACTTACGAACATGTGATAAGGTCTTAACAAAATTTGATATTTAGAAGGATCTTGTACTTCAGGGCTCTCATTTTAAATCCCGACCAGATCGGGTAAAATTGGGGGGAGTCGGAGGGGGAAACCGGAGATCTTGGAAAACATGAAAATTGAGGCATCTTTATCTGACGAATGGGCGATCGGATCTTAATAAAACTTGATATTTAGAAAGATCCTATGTCTCAGATGCTCCTTTTTCAATTCGAATCGAATCCGGGGACATAGAGGGTTGTAAACTTGATGGAAAGAATAAGCACAAGTTCTAGATACGTGATTGACATAATTGGAATGGATCCGCTCTCTTTGGGGGAGTGGGGGTCGGGGGGTTATTTCCAGTGCTTTGGCGAGTTCAGTGCTTCTGGGCCTGCTAGGACGATACAAATCGGTAAGTGTGTCACGGTCCTGCACAAATTGACTTGATAACAGTCGTTTCCCCGATTCGACCATCTGGGGGGCTGGAGGGAGAGAAAAAAAATGAGGATTGTTTAACTTACGAATGGGTAACGGGATCTTAATGAAATTTGATATTTAGAAGGACCTCGTGTCTCAGAGCTTTATTTTAAATCCCAACCGTATCTGGTCATATTGGGGGTATTGGGGGGGGGGAGACGGGAAATCTTGAAAAACGCTTTGGGTGGAGAGATCGAGATGAACCTTGGTGGGAAGAATAAGCAGAAGTCCTAGATACGTGATTGACATAACTGAACCTTATCTGCTCTCTTTGGGGGAGTTGGGAGGAGGTGTCTTAATTTGGAGAAATTTGATAAAAAAGAGGTATTTTTAAATTAAGAATGGGCGTCCAGATCTTAATGAAATTTGATAAGTAGAGGGAACTCATGTCTCAGAGCTCTTATTTTAAACCCCGACCAGATCTGGTGACATTGGAGGGAGTTGGAGGGGAAACCGGAAATCTTGGAAAACACTTAGAGTTGAGAGATCGGGATAAAACTTGGTGGGTAGAATAAGCAAATGTTGTAGATACGTGATTGACGCAACCGGAATGGATCTACTCTCTTTGGGGAGTTAGGGCGTCCAGTGCTTTGGCGAGTTCGGTGCTTCTGGACGTGCTAGGACGATGAAAATTTGTAGGCGTATCAGAGACCTGCACAAAATGACTTGATAAAGTCGTTTTCCCCGATTCGACTATTTAGGGGGCTGAAGGGAGAGGAAAAATTGGAAAAAATTAAGCATTTTTAACTTACGAGTGGGTGATCGGATCTTAATAAATTTTGATATTTAGAAGGACCTTGTGTTTCAAAGCTCTTATTTTAAATCCTGACTGGCAATAACCCTCTGATTTTCCTTTTAAATCAATCTATTGATTCTTAGAATTTTGCTATAGCTCATACCATATGAGCTCTTGGCTCTTCCGACCTCATCACAAGTGCCATATGAGCTATTAGCTCTTGTTTAAATTCTGGAAAGGATCGAACTTCCGTAGAGGAACAAAGTGGGGCTTACAATATCCCATGTACTTGTGGAAGCATTATACTTATATGGAACGTACTAACCAGAAGTTAAAAATGAGATTGCTAAAGCCTCATAATTCTATTTCATCACCCTTAAAGCAAAATTTTAAACCTGAAGATTTCACCTTGGCTCTATCGCAACATATTATAATCATCCAAATCATTATATTTTGTTTGAGAATGTTTCCTTTTATTTCTAGGGGCCAAAGTCTAAAGCAAATTTTCAGGGAAAGAATCAAAATTAAAAAAAAAAATAGTCAAGAATAATTCCATAAACAGAGATACGGGTGAATTTGGATTGAATTCAATTTGTCATAATTTACTGAAGTCAATTAAAGTAAATCTCATTTCACTTAAGAGCTTTGACCTCTTTCCACCTGATATATCAGGTAAATCTAATAAACTGAAACTGAAAAGGTCAAGGAGATTGGCTTCTGCTGTTGTATTGAGAAAAGAGCAGTAAACTATATGTAATTAGTTTATTGGGTATACATTTTGTTTGTTTTTATTAATGTCTTTTTGTTTACTGCTGATGATGGACAATGTATATGTGTCCAAAATATTAAGTTAAAAAATTATATATTTGTTTCACTCTCAATTAAAAGGTTTCATCCCTATTTTGAGCTGTTATATTTTCTTGCATTAATTTTATTCTTACTCAGTATATCAAATATTTATTTATTTATTCTATTTATGAGCAGCTGAGTAGTTATAACTACTGAATTTCTTTGTTTTACAATGTGTTCCCTGACCTTTATCTGTTGCTTATCTATACTAGGGTTTGACCAAATATTTGGAACTGCCTGTTTATATTAACGGATTACTTGGGTAATTTCTTGATTTCGGCTAGTGTTTGATAGGCAGATAGTGAGAGAATCAATACTGGTACACTGTTGAATCGATGTCTAATCTCTTGTGCCATCTTAGAGGCTGATTTTGAAAGTATTCGGATTTCTCACCGTCCCCTATCCTGAGAGGCAGAGATATCATTCCTCTGCAGAATATTCTGAACCCAGAATATGGTATGGTGCGGAGGTGAAGAGACTCATCCAATTCACTTATTATAAGCTTTACTTCTTTTTCTATTTTGATATATCTTCCCTGTCAAAAATTTATCTTGGATGTATAGCTTTCACAGAGTCTTGTTGACAAAGATTCCTTTTTTCTTTTATTTCAGTCATATTCCATCATAAAACGGAAATTAAAAATTGTTTTGGTTTTTTAGTAAACAGCCCTGTCATCTCATTTTAATTATCTAAAAGTGGTTATCAGAGAACAATGTACCAGCAGTCACAAAATTTTGTCAAAGACTGATACTACATGATATAAAATTTTGGGCAATCATCTATAATCCCCTAAAAATTGCCAAGAATTGCACGCAACTGCTCTGAAATATAAAAAATGGCGTGGTTTTGATTTTTTTTCAAAGTGGGGGATAAAGAAATGAGTTCAAAGTATTATTTCTAGTAACTTTCAGTGTGACTATTATTTGCAAAAAAAAAGAAAAATCAATAATTAACTTATTTTATATTAACAACATCGAGAATATACCATCAACGCTCATTTTTTTGAAGCTACTGCAGAAATACAGCCGTCTTTGCAGAATTTTACCAAATCCACAGCAAGTTCTTGCATGATGCACGAAATATACTGAGGATTCCCAGGCAAGTCTTATAGTATTTTTGCTTTTTATTTTGTATTCCTTGCGACATGTGTTTGAAAGAAATAAGAGTTCTGTTGTCACATGCTGATTGTGATTAATTTTTCAAAATTTAATTGTGATCGCATACAAAATTTTGCAAGGAAGTCAGTATTTTGTAGCCATTGAAAATTTTACACTGTAGTTGTATAAATTATAACTGGCGATAACTAACACAACGAAACCTGAAAGGGATTCTAATAGTCCTAGTTGTGGTAGTAGAAGAAGCAGTTGCATTTGCTTTCACAGTCACAAATGCAATAGTAGAAGTAGTAATAGTCACTGTTGCAAGTTGTCGCATTCGGAGTTGCATGTCGTCAAATTCGAAAGTAGTTCCAGCCAAAACTAATTGCATTTGTAGTCGTAGTCACAATTATTCACAGTCAAAAGTAGTTACACGTAAATGTAGCCACAAGTACTTGCAATCATAAGTAGTCGCAGTCGCAAGTTGTCAAAGTTACAAATAATCAGGTTCGCAAGTTTCTAAAAGGAATTTGTCGCAGTCACCAGTAGCTTTAGTCGCAAGTATTCACAGTCACATTCATAATTATCCTTAGTGACAGTCGTAGTCACGAATGGTCACAGTGGTGAATAGTCGGGATCACCAGTTCTAACAGGTGCAAATAGTCACAGTCGCAATCACTAATACCCTTAGTCACAGTTGCAGTCTCAAATAGTCGTTGTCACTATTAGTTGCAGTTACAAGTAGTTACCATTGCAAATTGTCACAGTCGCAAGTATTCACGGTCACAATTTGGTTTTAAGTTGATACTCTTAGCCTTTCCTAAGATATCGCCGATGAGCTCCTTTGGTAACCTGGATTCATATAGTGTATTCTGATTTAGTTCAACATTCCCCTAAGTTTCGCCTTAATAGCACCTATAGCCTTTTCAGACTCAACTAGGACCAAACGTTCTCCCCTTTCCCGGTGTTAAATCCTGTATGCAAACAGTGGACAAACGGCATAATTTATAACCCTTTTCCTGGGGCTGTGGGTGGCGGTACATTTCCAGAGGCATAGTAAGTAGACATTCTGACTATTTTGACTATAATAGCTTTTTCAGAATTTCAGTCAGATTTAAGAGAGGAAACACATGGAAACGACTAAGGGGACTGGTTTCCCTTTATTCACTTTTCAACACCCCCCTTAATATGCTCTAAGAGTTTCTGATTAATAATTCCAGTCATTCCTGTGATATTGTTAATACGCACTTTTGACAGCCAGTATGCTCACAGGGGTTTTGATTTGGTTCAACATCCCTCTCAAAATTTCCTGAAAGTGGTCTAGTAAAAGTAATCGCCAGCTGTCGCAATCATGGTCACAAGTAATGACAGTCACAAGTCATTTCAGTGGCAATTAGTCTTTGTCGAAGTTGCAAGTAGTTGCAATTACAAATATTTGCAGTTTTAGTCATAATAGCAGCAGCAGTTGCCTTGTTTTAAGGCGTTACCCTTAGCCATTTCTAAGACACTGTAAATGTACCCTTTTGATAACCTGGATTAAAATGGTGCCAAAACCTTCCTCAACATCTGAAGTTTAACCTTAATATCCTTAGCCTTTTCAGACACATACAGGATCAAATATTCTTCCACTTCACAATGATAAATCCTGTCCGTTAACAATAGGCAAATTGCTTAATCTCTAACCCTTACACAGGAAACCGTGGGGGACATTGTATTCCCGGTGGTATTGTTATTAGACCTTTGAATATTTTGAAAAAATGGCTATTCACAAAACTTACGAACAGCATTAAGGGGACATCTAAAAAAGGAGAAAGGGAAGGGCTGGTCACACTCCCATCATCTTTCAACGTCTCTTCAACATGCCATGAAATTATCAGTTCGAGGCGTTTACCCACTCAGAAGATATCCCCTGAAAAATACTCCACGGAAAAAACGGAAAATACCTCCTGTGAAAAATGCCCCACCTAAAGAATCCACCCCCTCCCCATGGAAAATACCCCCTTGTGACAAAAAATACATCCCCGGTGAAAAGAAATTATTCGAAAATTGTCTCCCCACTGGTAATTCCCCCCTCCCACGACACCCCCCTGCAGAAAAATCCCCCGCAAAAATATATCCCTCTCAATAACAAATACTATCTGTAAGCAATAGACAAATTACAAAACATAAAAAGGCACTTAAGCTTCTAAAATGGGGCACTCTGATTGTTTTATTAGTTAGTGAGGGAGGGAGATACCTCAAAGAGTGCATTTAATGCCAAAACTTCCCAGTTCTCATTGAGCCATAAGATAAGTACGGAATTAGTTCTAAGGGAGAGACGAGGAGAGGGTGGAGGTAGCAATTGATTCTTTGAAACTATCTATTGAAATTATTGACTAAATACAATCAGGCGTTCCTCAGATTTTACTGATGTGCCTTTTTGACAACCAGCATACGCATAGTGTATTTTCATTTTTTTTCAACCCCCCATCAATATTCCCCTGAAGTTTTCTATTAGCAACTTAAGCCTTTGTGAGGCCCAGTATCAATCATTCTTAGACCCAGAAGCCATTCCGAAATAAAATCTGGCGATGGCGGATACAGCTACGCTAGTGGCGGTGGTGTCCAAAAAATTTGGCGGCGCGCCGTCAATTGATGGGTGTTTGTTCTACTTTTAGAACAAATATGTCTGAATTTCCTGGTCTTGGAAGTTGCATTTGGTTGACTACTTCATCCCTCAATCCCTCACTCTCTGAGTGAGAGTGAAATAAGCTATTATTTCTCATTGCCTCAAGATTGGATCCTCCCACTTAAGAGTGATATAAAAGTTTTAAAATTAAGCATTTCAACATACTTCTTTCAGAATGAAAGAGCTTATTTTTTTTCCTTCCCATTTCAGCAACTAAGGTACTCTGGTTGTGGAAGTACTTGAACATGGCGGGAAATCATATCAAACGATCAAAGTTTTACTTTAGCCTGTTAGATTTACTTTTTTTTATCTTTTTTACATAGCCAATTTTCATAAAACTTAGTATGTCATTCTTTAAGAGCAGTTACTTCCCAAGTGTTAGTAGACAAAGAAACAACATCTTGTAAAGAAAGACTTTTATATAAAAAGTGGCAACATTTTATAAGGAAAAGCATTATATATTATTAGATTTTTCATTCTGGCTTTAAATCTCAGAGTTTAATTTGAAATAAGTTTTAAATTTGCTATTTTGTCAATTCTCTTGCAGCTTGAAAAGCCAGAAATAAAAATTCAAAACACTTAGCTTGAAATAAAGTCTAGCACTTTCCTTTAAAGCTTTGACAAGCTCGTAGTTATCATGTATAAAAATAAACTTGTTTGAACGGTTTGGAACCATCATAGAACGCCTAGTAGTGACAACTAGTCCTGCACCACTGAATACCCTTTCTACTGCGGCACTTATTGCCGGCAACAATAAAACTTTTTCAAAGAGCTGCAATCCATGGCAGCTGAGTAGAACATTTTTTTTTTTCAGAAGGCAATGGTTGTATTGCTTGCATCCACTAGGACAGGATTTTTTGATCTTCAGGCATGGACTGCCAAGTCTAGATATAACTCCACTTGATGCCAATCACATCATCCTTTTCATAATTGTTCTGCATCATCGCTCTGACATAATTTTGGATCAAGCAGCCACCGGATTTTTATGTATGATCATAAGGAGATTTAGAGTTGCTGCTCATCTGAGAAAAATCACTAGCCATATTCACACAACTGATTGAAGTAAGTGATGCGCTGACACCACCAGAGATTACAGCCTCATCTTAAGGATTTTCGAAGGGCCTCGCCTCTTTGTACAAAAGAACTTCTACTGCACTAAAATTCTCACCACAAGTTGAAGTGGAGGGACCTAGAGTGTTGATTGGACAACTTTGGTTCACGGGAGATGTTATAAAGTGCCTCATGTCAGTCTATAGCACTAGAGTTTCAAACATTTAGAACAAAGATTTCCTTCTTGGCAGTGAACCATCAAGAAGGTTGAGATGCTCAGCAGCTTCATTTATCCTGAATGTTTCGAAATCTAAAAGTGCAGCTGTCGCCATGAGATCATCCCTTGAAAAGCAAAGTTCAAACTTGTTTCTCATTTTTCTTTCAAAATCAAAATACAGCTACAGTTATTTGGCTGCTCTTTAAGGTGAACTTTGTATTGCTCTTGAAGAGGGCCTTTATATAAAATAATACTTTGCATCATACTGTATGTTGCATTTCATTTTGTGGGCAAATCCCGTTTTAGGGACCTGTACTGTTCATATCTTGGTAACACAGAAGCAGATCATCAGTAAACTGCACAATGGGCAACCGGGCATCAGCATCAAGAACCTCATCTAAATCACAGAATCGTTGCTGATGGATTTAATTAGCTGATGGATTGCTGAAGGAATTCATTGCTGATTTAAATTTGATTTTTTTTTTTTTTTTTTTAGAAGGTTGTTAGAAAGACAGAGAATTTGTACATAAGTTTAGTTCTTCCACTTTGTACATGCTTCCATGTACATATGTAAACAAAAAACATTTTGGGTAGGGACAAGGGCTTACTCATGAAATTTTACCGCCTTTTGTAGAATAGCGGCCTTTGGAAATGGTATAGAATTTATAAATAAGGTATGGAAGGAATATCTTGGTAACTCGAAACTCATTTTAATTAGAAAAGATTACATTGTAGCAAATGATAGTCTAAAGTTTGTAGTTGATGAGTAGATTCAAAAATAGTTTGAGAGGATCCAAAATTTTTGTACCATCAAATAGTAGATTTTGCATTATATTTGCCTCTCAATAGTCCCAGAAAATAGGTGGCGACGCATGTGCACTAAAGCCTTTTTGGCAGTGGCACGCTGAAAGATTTTTGGTGGCATGCCACCAGTTTTCGGTTTGAATTCGGAAATTAATCATGTTTCACTTTTTTAATTACATGCCCTATATGTAAACAAGTGGCAACTTTCATAACTAAAAGCCCCTGATCCAGGGGCTGTGGGGTATTGTCATCCCAGGTGCATAGTTATTTGAGTTTTAGACTGATTTAAGCAAAACGCCTATTTCAAGGTTTTGATCAGATGTCTTTGGGTGGAAAAGAGCTAAAAAAAGCTTAAGAGAGAGGTTGATTGCCATCTGATTCTTAAGGAGGGGAATTAACCTCTCGATTTCAATCGAATGAGTCCCATTCAAATCTTTGACGATCACCCCTTCTATACAAAGTTACTGAGTAAAAAAAAAAGTAAATAATGCAATGAAACCTTATGAATTTTTACTATTGGCAAGGCTAAAGCATTGTCACTGATAATAGTCAGGATGTTAAATTAAAGATAGCCTAAAATTGGTTTCCATTTTTAAAGCGCAATAAATTCAGCTTCTTCGTAAATAATAACGTAAATTTCAAATGTTATGGTAGTTTTTATATTATAAACAGGGTATGCAATAAATAATTCAAGATTTCAGCTACATTGAAAGATTAGTCATCCTTTTCCATCTTTTTTGCTTGTTTGTAATTATGAGTTTATGTCAAAATAATAATAAGTTATGCTTAAACAAAGTATTTTGTAAATCCTTTGGTATAAACTTAGAATAATAAGGATTAAAATTTATTAGTTATTTCTGTCTGACTTGAGAGGCTTGTTGAAATAGATTTGTATTTAAGGTATACTTCCTGCTGGATGTTTAAATTTATCTTTTCATCCACAGTTTAAACAAGCTAGTTTTTTTCTTATGTCAAACGGCCCACGGATGACGGATGCTCCAAAAATAGGAAAGTGACCACACCAAATCGATCCTGCACGCCTGTTCAGATGAAAAGGACTAAACTGGGATTGAAGGAAACTATTTACAAGCTTAGCTTTGCAAGCTGTGCTGGCTTATAGTAAAATGGTATTTTCAGTCATCAAGGTGTTTTTGTCACATATAATTGGCTTACAAAGTGCACAAAAAAATTATCTGTCAGTTTAATTAATTTTTGGAACAAGGATTTTCACTGCATACAAACTATATGTTGACTAGTCATAATGTAGGAGCAGATATTAGCTAGTGGATAGATCCCTACGGATCATACAAAAAATTTCTTCGTAAAAACGCAGCAATTTGACTCAAGAGTATTTGAAATAATGGTTATTTTAACAAGGGCCAGAAATGAACAAAATCAACTGGTATCCCTTTGAAAATGAAACATAGCTCATCTAAAACTTGTCTCCATGATTACATTTTTATGCAAGGTCGGCCATGTAATAACAGCCTTTCAATTACCAGGTTGGACTTTTGCTAGAAAATGGAACTTCAAATACGCCTTATTTATCTTTCCAATCCTAAACAGCATTAATGAAGCAAATAAATAAGTAATACGACTAACATCACTTCTTGACTACCCAAGTCCCTGCGTCGGTCCTGCATTGTGTTGCAACAGCTGGATTTGAAAAATTGAAAAGCGCGGAAAAATATGCCTGAAAAGACGTAGTCAGATGGCATTGTTTGTGATCTCTGCGAAGAAAAGACTAATGTATCTCTAAGCAAGGATTTCAAATATTATTGCAAGTCTATAGTATGGTTAACATAAGTTGATTAGTTTCAAGCCCGAAATGGAGACTAAAATTCAGCCAGAATCTATTTGCAAATTATGCTGCTCTTTTGGAGACGCTAGTTCGTTATATTCAATATTTGACACTCTTGTTGCTCTGTCTGAAGAGACAAGTCCAGAACCCATTTTGCCACTCATTTGTGACTTTTTCTCAGTGAAGGTAAATTTGGGAGGTTTTGATTAAGATTTGATTTTACTTAAAAGAACCAAATAAAAATGTAGTATTTTTAGAGTTTTTTTTCTCATGTAGCCTAATGAGCTTGTATCAGACTAAGGAAGCCCTGGACTAGGGTGATAGGCTACTCCCCAGTATTCCAGATATTCATCATATGGCTAATATGGCGGTAAATTTATTTGTGATGCTAATGACTGTTACAGGTCTTTTCAGATTCCAGATGCAATTCTGGATATATTTGCACATTAGAGGGTAGGGATACATGCCTTGTAAATATATAGCCTAGGCTCTAAGAAATTCATGAATTCCTTAGAAAAACTTCAAAACCAAAGGAAAGAAGTAAGGATGTATGTTCTCCCCTTGAAAAATGTGTTAACTATGATTATTCTACATATTATGGAGTTAGAATAGTTTTCTTAACATGTTTGTTATGTCTAGCTAGGCTCCTAAGCTTATAGTACTGGTTGGCTAATTTAAAGATGAGTATGTATACACTGTCAAATTAGCCATCTTGCAGTATTGTCAGTATCCCAATGATAGTCCCCAATCTTAGACCTATATTTTGGTTAGACTCTATATATTGTAAGCATGAATAGCTTAGTTGACTTCTAAACTTGATGTAATGTAGGCCTAGATAGTTTCACATAGCCTAGGTGAGATTAGCAGATGGTTAAGATTAGATGACTAGGTTGCAGTCTAGTAAAACCTTTGGTGAATTTGCTGTTAACAGCATGATTTTGCTAGGATGAAAGTGAATGCATTACTTGATGGCCTTTCTTATGCTTTTTTGTTGTTCAGTCATCAATTCTGGGGGCATTTGCATTTTGAGCCCTTCATAGGGCAACCCAATAGTAAAACAGTCCATAGTTGTAGTAAGTTTAAAAATATGTATGAAAAATAATGGCTAGTGAGAAAAAATTGCTATTAGCATCTGATTCTTGGATTATAATTATTAATTTCCTTAGTTTTAACAATAAATTGTTTTTCAGAAAACACATTTGCAGAATTTTTAAAAAGAGCCTGAAATCACTCAAAACTACCTCATAGTAAAACTGATACAATTTTGATGTTTTATAGCTCTTTAAATGAAGTTTGTTGTCAAAATAATATTTTACTAATAAGGCTAAGGGGAACAATAATTATCATTCTTGAATCAGCCACAAAAAGGTATTCTTTCTCACTTGCCAGTTTGTTTTTTAGAAACATGCTTTTAAACTTATGGTTACTATGGGCTTTCTTGAGCCCTTTAAGGGCTGAAAATGTAATTTCCTCCAGAAGTGACTTGAATTATGAAAAAGCATCAAGTCATATATTCACTTTCATTCTAGCTACATTATGTTATAAAGTAAAAATTTACCAGACTTCATTAACATTAAAACTTAAAAAAGCTATACTTGCATTCTGGCATTTTTATAAATTTTTTGTTTGTTTTTGTTAATAACCTATAATTTAGCCAGTAAAAAAATGAATACATTGCTTGGTACCTTTGTTATGTTCTTTCCAGGTATTATAATCAATCCCAAGGATTTTTTTTAGCCCTTAAAGGGGCTGCAAAAGGTAACTTATCATGTTGTCTATAGTCTTCTCTAATAAGTTAAAGACTTACTAAGCATAGTCTAGACATAAAAATTAGCTTTCAAATGAGTCCTTGAACAACTGTCTTTGATGTTTCAATGCCCTTCTAGCAACATTTTTAAACTTCTGATTTCTGTGGTCTGTTTTAAGCTTCCTAAAGGGTTAAAAAAAAAATCTATCCCACAAGCATTTATTATAATTCAGAAGGGTCTATACCAAGATACAGTTCCAGAAAAAGATATAGAGGAAAATGCAAAAGTTTGTGATACCTTGGATGTAAAGCAAGATTTGTTTTTTGAGGAGGAATTAGAGACAGTACTGAAGGATTAAAAAATAATAAGGCTCCAGGTTCTGATAGTGTGGTAAGTGAGTTTCTTAAATATGGTGGCCCCAAGTTTAGAAATAAGTTACTGAGAGTTATGAATATATTTTTGAAAAAGGATAAGTACCTAACAATTTTAGGAAAACCTTGATCAAACTACTGTATAAGAAAGGTGATCAGAGTGAGTGTTGTTACTATTGAGCCATTAGTCTGGTCTCTGTAGATAGCAAAATACTTAGTAATATCATACTTTTTAGAGTGAGAGATGCTATGTACAAAGTTTTAAGAGAAGAACAGTGCAGTTTTAGGAAAGGTAGAGGACATGTCAACCAAATTTTACTCTTATGTTAATAATTAAGAAGTGCCTTAGCTGTCAAACACATTTGGTCCTCAGTTTTATAGATTATGAGGAAGCATTCAATTCCCTTGACAGACAAGCTTTAGCAAAGGTCTTATCATTTATGGTATACCAGACAAATAAATTAGTGCTATATATGAGAATAATACTGCTGCAGTTAGTGTAAGAAAGGATGTCAGCAGCTTGTTTTTTATTAAATCAGGAGTTAAGTAACGTTGTGTTCTATCTCCCTTTATATGGATTGTTTTGATAGACTTTGTCTTAAGGAGCATAGGAAATGCAATGGGAAACCATGGAATCAAATGGGGAGGAAAAACTCTCCTGACTTAGATTATGCTGATGATTTAGGCATCCTAGATGAAAATGTGAGGAAAATGAATGAACTTTTAGAGGTTTTGCAAGTTCAGGGTGCTAGAATAGGTTTGAAAATTAATGTTAAGAAGACTAAGTCACTAAGGCTAGGAATAAGTGAAGATGAAAAGGTGACATTGTGTTATGAAAAAAGTGATCAGGTGGACAGCTTCACTTACCTTGGTAGTATTATTAGTAAAGATGGTGGGAGCAGTGAAGATATTAAAAGTAGAATAGCCAAGGCTCAGGGTGTTTTTTTGCAATTAAAAAAAGCTTGGAAGAATAGGAAGATAAGTCTGCAAACCAAGATTAGAATATTGGAAGGTGCAGTGATGACAGTGATCAAATATGGCTCTGAAGCATGGACACTCCAAAAAGTGGATGAAGATTTACTAGATGTTTTCCAGAGAAGACACATATAGATTGTTTTGGATACCTGACTGACTGACTATATTTCAAACAGTAGGCTGCATGAAAAGTGTGGTTCAATCACACTTTCTAGGGCTATAATGAAAGAAAGGTTGAGATGGCTAGGGTACATTCTGCAGATGAAGGATGACAGATTGTCCTTTTTGGCCAACTGTCTAGAGCTGAATGGAAAGCAGGTTGTCCTTTTCTGGGTTGGGAGGATGTCATAAAGAAATATTTAAAGAAAATGAGAATTTCCTGGAAGGGTGTAAAGAGGGAGGCTTTGAATAGATTGGGATAAAGGAGGAGTGTGGATAGCTGTGTTGGCCTTATGTGGCTTGTTGCTGGGGTGAGTTGTTTGCAGTAGTAGTAGTGTCCTAAATATGGGCAAAAGGCTGTATAATTACAAGTGTTCAGTAGTAGGGTCTATTATTGACTGTCAGTGCACTTAGTATTAAGCTTCATTTATGGCTAAAATATTCCAGCTATTATCATTCTTATTAAGAAAATTTAGACATATTCAATGGTGGAACAATACATTTTCTAACTGGTATAATAGAGATTCTATGGTGATTTGACTGCTAAAGTGGTGCTTAGCTGTCTTACTACTTGGTATCTTATGCTATTCTGCTTCACAACACCTATCTTAGATTGTGAAGCCTATTTCTTTTCTGCAGGAAATATATCAAACCCAAAAAGAGTAGCATTTTGATTGTAGTATCTTTTTTGAGTTTCAATTCCCCAGAAGGAAACATTATAAAACAAAAAGAGTAAATTTTATAATTACTAATTATATGCTCTTTTTTCTTCTTGAAGTGATGTTTATGACAATTCACTCTACCTTCTAATCTTCCAGATATAATTCTAGACTGTGCACGCAATAAGAATTGATGACATGCTTACTCTACAATATGTAGCAAGTCTTAATTAATCACATGAACATACTCTTTATATTATATTTTTATTCATGTTTCTAAAACATTTTTCGCTATACAATTTCATGTGATTTTGCACAAAACAAGTCTATCATTTCTGGAAAGTGATACTCTTTATTGACAGATTTTTTATATATCTTTTCAAACTTAGCCTTTTTGTGGGTCAAGAAAGATTTACTCAAGAATTGCTTTCAATAGAATAGATGCTGCTACCATAAATATCACATACTTTGTAGGCAAAATCATTCCACAAGAAAAAGACCAAAACAAGATACTCTATTTGAGAAGACTATACCCATTTATGGTGATGAATAAGAAATTATAGATTGGCAGAGAGTGCATCAAAATGAAAACTGAATATCCATCATTTACTGGCTATACATTGTGACAAACAAACAGCTGGTTTTTGTCAAGTGAACTGGTCCCAGTTTTACATCAAATAGCTGATAAAAATAACAGGGTTGTCCTGCAATTGAATATTTTCTAACTTTCTTATGCATGCCTAGTTTTATTTGTGTTTGCAACATATTTAGTATACACCAAACAAATACTCAGCATCTACTCTCCCAGTTCTGATTTTCACAACCAAGGGTATAATGGACACCAGTTCCAAATTAACCACACCAAGTGTCCATTATGTCCCTGTGTTCCAGGTATGTGGTCATTTATAGCAACTTTTCATAGATCTCTCTCTACAGAAATTTGGTAAGAGATTCAAATTTGTTATCTGTTGCTCAAATTAAGCCAAAATGATAAGTTTGTGATGGTTCATTTGGCTGTGAAAAAATCAGAACAACATAAAAGTTATTTGCAATACTGTAAAAAAACATGCCATGATCTTCCTTAAATAAAAAGCTTTGCAATAGCATATGGCCTTAAAAAGTAATAGTAGGACAGGAAAGATTTACAAGGTTTGTCTGGAAAGTAAAAAAAAAAAACAATCAATTTAACAACATTTATTGAGCCAATTGTTACAATTTTTAACAAAAAACTTCCAAAATAGGCTCCTTCTGCATCAATGCACCACTGCTGTAACAATTTCCAAGCATTGAAGGCATCATGGTATGCATTCTCCAGAATGGCCTTGAGAGCCATGGTGCATGCTGCTTGGATTCCCTCTTTTGCCTCAATATGCTCGCCTTTATCAGCCTTTTCAGGCAAGGAAGCAAAAAAAAAGTTCAAGGCAGCATATCTGGTCTGTAGGGTGGCTGCAGAAGCATTGGGATGGCAGCCTTATTCAGATAGCTGTTCATGTAAAGGCAGTGTGAGCTGGGGCATTATTGTGGTGCAACTTCCAGTTGGCTGCAATGTCTTGTCAGACCCATTTAGACCCTTTGTTTGAGTCTCTTGAGCACTTCCCCATAAAATTTGGCTTTGATGGTTTGCCCAGCAGGAACAAATCCATGGTAGATGATTCCTTTGATGTAAAAAAAGGCAATGAGCACTATTTTCACTTTGGATTTGCTCATTCTTGCTTTTTTTGGGTGAGAACACACCAACGTGTACCACTTGGAAGATTGCCCCTTTGTCTTGGGATCGTCCTCAAAGATCCAGGACTTGTCACCTCACCTGTGATTACACTAATCAAAATTGGGGGTCTCTTTCACATATGCTAAAATTTTCTTGCCACACTTTTCCTTGCAGCAATTTCAGGTCATCACTGAGCATTTTTGGGACCATCTTTGTGCATGCCTTGCACATCAAATGCACCAGCACAATGTCGCAAACAATAGATTTAGGTAAATTTGACATTTGGGCAATTAAACGAATGCTTAGTCGATGGTATGAGTTCAAAACTGTGTACACACAAGCCACATTGTCAGTATTTGTTGAAGGTATTCCAGCATTGTCTTCATTGGCAACCTCTTCCTGGCCTTCCAAAAGGGCCTGGTGCCACCAAAACGCATTACTTCTTGCTAAAGTAACATCTGGGTAAGCCTGCTTGATTATATCAAACGTCTTTGTTGGAGATTTAGCGAGTTTCACACAGAATTTAATTGCATACCTCTGCTCTAACGAATGCTGCATTTTTAGCTTCCACCAACCACAGAAATGTGTCACGCGAAAATGCCTGTCCTAACTTCCAGTGCTTGGAGACAACTGACAAGTCGTTTGTTGGTTAGCTGGGAACGTCCTCCACTGAATCCAGTTGGCATGTGCATGCTTCAAAGTACAGTCATGGCAGAAGAAAATCATTCCTACTACTTTTCAGACAAACCATGTATGAATAGATACAGCAATTAGCTGGAAGAAAAAACAAGGCACCAGACATAATATTAAAAGATTTCGTGTAAAAAATGGCACTTCTGGATTTTATTTTAAACCAATCTCCACCCGACCCCCCAGAACATTTTTTTTGTGGATCTAAAAGATTTGATCTTCACTGTGCTGTTTTGCAACCTCCATCTTTGTTTAAAAAGAGATACAGAAAAAAGGGATTCAACAAGAAAATTAAGTTAAAAATAAATGGAAGCATGAAAGACAACACAAGCTATTCTAGGCAAAAAAAAATTAGTTGGCCAATATTACAAAATAGAATGCTTTGAACATTTGTATTCCTTAGAACACTTTGGTATTTTGCACATTTAATCTGTCTCTTTTCAATCAATTGATACATTCTTAGATTAAATTATGCAGTAACTAAACACGTTTTAATTTTTGTTCTTTGAGTATTTGAGTTTAATTTGTTTTGTTTTTTTCTCTCTCTTTTAGATCAGTAATGATCATGACATTCTTCAGTGTATTTGTTTTGACTGTATATCAACAATACAGCAGTGGAAAACATACTTAAACAGATGCTGTGAAGCCCAGCTGACATTGCCTGAAGTAAGATTTTGTTTCTACTATGTTGGCCTCTTTGGTAAGGATGGTCAGCATTTAGCCAATGGACTGTATGCATCCTACATTGTGTTTTTATGGACCTCAACTTTTTCTTTCAAATTAACTTAGATTGCTTATTCAGAAACCTAATGAAAGATCTAGAATTTAATATGCTTTGACTTTCTTAATGATTTTTTTTCCTGACAAGAAATAATTGTTTGTTTTGCCTCTTAAAAATTGCCTCTAAAAAAGTTTTGAAAAAATAAAGTTTTGCCTCTTAATATATTAGTGGAGAAACTTGTCAGTAAATTCAATATTGAATCTTTCCTGGTGAAATTTTGCCTCCTTCTTATCAAATAGATCAAAAGTAGTCTTAATCCACGAATCATGCTAAGGAATTGCAAATGTTATGCAACAATGACAGATGGAAATTTGTTGATTACCTAACAGTTGTTGAAACTTGGCTCGTAATTTAATAACCAACCCTATGAGCATTCTCAATAAAATTAAAGATGGATGTATTGGACTTAGACATGAGAGTATACCCTTCCAAGTCCATGATAATGCCAATGTGTTTCCCCAATCCTCACCCTGTTTTCTTAACCCTATCCCTCCTAAAATAGCTGTGTCCTCCTTTAAATTACTTGGTGTCACAATCTCTTCTAATCTAATTTAAGGCAGAATATCCATGTTAAAGATATCATCCATAGAACTAATGCGTCTATCTCCCTCCTTAAGCTCCTAAGTAAATTTAGTGTCCCCATTCCCTTGTCCAGTTTGGCACCCTGATATCTTCTGCAGAGAAACAGAAAAAAATGGAATCCATCCGAAAAGAGTTTGGCAAGTAATTTTCAAAGAAGAGAAGATGCCATACTCTCTGCTTCTAAGAAAAGCTAGATTTGAAATCCTTGAGCACAGGAGAGTTATGTTGTGTCTTTGTTTTGCAAAAAAAGTGCAGTACCAGACCTTGACACAGAGTGTATTTTCTTCCAACATCATCCTCAATCCAGATTCTAGCTGCCTCAAGCTGTTTCCAGACCCACTCCTATTCTGTCCCCAGTTTTCCTCCAGATATGAAAAATATCCCCTTCATCACAGAGGAAATAAACGAAGTATACCACTAGTTTCTCTTTCTTTATGGAATAGTGATGCTGTCCAGATTTTTGTATTTACTCACTTGTTTCAGCCCTGCCCCCTTCTGTTATGTGTATTTATATTGTTTATAGTTTATTTTGACTAGTTTTTATCTTTTTAACTTTTCAGTTGACATTTTCTAGTTAAATTATAGACTGACTAATGATTATCCATTCTGATTTTTCCTTGTTTGTTGAAGTTATGGCATTCTTTGCCAGTTTCCAGTTTTTGTATTTTTTATCATATTTTTGACTCCGAAATACGAATTCGACCCTATTGGGCTTGTGATAGTGTACTGTCCTAAAGCAGTTAAAGTAAATTTGAAATGGGTGTCCTTGTGGGAAAAAGTAAAGTAGCGCTGTTATTTTCCGATAAACATGATTGGAAATCTCTAAAAGGTTTCTTCTCACTGCTTTATTACCATTCTTTTACTGGAATTGTTATCCCTGACTTGGGTGTTTTCATAACTAGGCGTTCTCTGGTTGATGTATCTTTACTTTTCTTATGAATTTGCAATGAAATTGTGATTAAATAGCAGCACCATACTTTCGTTTACTGTAAGAAAATGCAGAATAAAAATGGAAAAACTTTAGTGAAGAAACTTGACATGTTGGCACTCAGTGTAGGGCTCTTGGACTTGAATTCTCTCACCTTTGACAGTCTTTCAAAAATAATCAGGATAATAATTGACTCAATTCAACAGGAGACTTTGGTCTGCGTCTTCGAACCCATTCCACCTTACAGTAACTAGCAGTTGAAAACATTTCTCAGATATGTCTCGACAGAGCTGCACAACTTATTCTTAAGAGATGTTTGGCTTGCACGTATAATCAAAAGAAATTCAGTGGTGTTACCTCAGGACTTATGGATCAATTGAATGCTAAAAAAACTTGGATTCTGTATTTTTCTTGGCTTGCCCTGATTACTCTAGTAGGACTCTTAGGGCTGGAAAAACAGTTATGCTTTATTAAAGCAGCATGATGGAACTGAAAGGCACAGTCATTGCATGTCAGCATTAACTGAATTTAACATACTTAGTTTTGATGCTTCCAGTCTTGAGTGAATGGTTTAGTGGATTTCAGTACCTTAAGAATTTAAAAACAAATAGATATAATTTTTTTTTTACATTATCTGCTTTCTTGGTTGCCAGGATCCTGTTTAGAGGGATCTTGGCTAATCAGACGTTTCTGGAAAAGAACAAATAGAGGCTGGAGATTTTCCGGATTAGATACTAGATCAGAGATTAGGGAGAATAAAAATTTTCCATGTCTGGAAAATGGTCTAGTGGATTAATAATCCACTAGACCTACTATCTAGTGGAGTAATAATTTTATTACTGCTTTGCTAGCAACAATCTCTGATTGTTTTACAGCAAGTCGGCCTGTGTAGCAAAATAGTTATTTGGTAAAATTAAATTAGCCTCTTTAATCTAACCTGTTCACGCATTGGAAAAATTGTTGTTCTTTGTAAATTGCTATTAAAGCGACTTCAAACTGAAGATTTGCTGATTTAAAAAGCACCTGTACTGATTTCTGGGACATTAAAAACGCTACATGGAAAGAGAAATGATAACGAGAGGAACAGCATAAGCAGAAATCCAACTTTTTTTTTCAGTTAATATTTTGTGTTAGTGTATAGTGTATATTTTAGTAGTGTTGACGTACGATAAGAATAAAGCTGTAGATGTTGTGTCGAGAAATTTTAATAATAGATGATATAAAAGAAACTCCAGAGAGAAAATATCCATAGTCAAACTTTTTTTTTTTTTGGGGGGGGGGGTAAAAACCCAGCGCACTAGGTCATGCAGCAAACATCATAGTCGACAAAGTTTTCACACTGGCACAGGACTGGATCACCTAGAGGCAGATGGTTTCTGTGCACTCAATGCAGACTGACTTCAGCATGAGCCTCCAGTCAAGATTCAAGCTCCTCCATTCATCCTGTGTGCATGTAATCAGGAGGAAGGAACATACCAGCTCGTTCCCTGTTTCCCAGAATCTTGAAATTTTCGTGTTTCTTGTGGAGATTTTTCCCACGTATTTTGCCTACTTTTGTGTTTTGTTGAAGTTATGCTACCTTTTGAATTTTCACAGGAAAATCCTTCGCGCTTACCTTCCTGCATACGTATTTAAATACCAAAAATTACATGGGCATAATATCATACTTAGGGGGAAGGGCAGGTTTAAAATAAAATGAGTTTCTAGGTCTAAATTCACTGGAAATTTGGTAAGAGAAGTGGTTTCACACCATAAACTAGGGGGTGAAGCCACTTGCCTATGTCTGGCTAGGGATGTAATGTACATTTTTGTGTAACCAAGTGTATCGAATAACTAATAAGGTTTTGGGTAATAGAAAATATTCTTCACATTCTCTCCCTATGGTCAATTTCTTTTATGCAAAAATACTTTATATTTATTTCCGTTGCAGGATCTTCGGCTGAGAAAGAAAGAAGACAATAGTGGTGTTGATCATGACACTCAAACGGATTCTAATAAATTTAATTCTGTTCAAGTTCAAACCGATAATTGCAATGAGCACCTAAAATCTAATTATGCTCATGCAGTGAAAGAGCAAGAAATAGTAAATATTCAGGAAGCGAGTGCAGAAACATCAGTATCTGACCTAAATAAAAAGGAAGCACTAAGAGTTGTTAATAGGCCAAAACCTTTATCCAAAAGGACTATGGAGGAAAAACACAGATACTTAAATAAAGAAGCTGGGCAGAGTGTCAAAGAATGTTCAGTAAAATTGGACAGGCTGCTGACTGAAAACTCGTGCCAAACTGGGTCTTGTGTTCAGTCTTTAGATACCATCAAAACTAAGTGTGTAAGTAAAACAGTAGATGTAAATGCTGTAAAACGGGAAGAGGTTGACGATTCAGAAGAGAGTGAAAGGGACTCGACTGAAATGACTGAACATCAAAAGCGAAGAGCTGGCAGACCGAAGAAAATTTCAACAAGCATTGATGAGGACATTAGAAAACCTGAAGTAGAGCCGATAATTAGCCAGAGGTCCAAACGGACTCCGAAGCCTAAGCGTATTTTCGATCCGTCAATTACAGACAGACGATCGAAACTGAAGAACATAGTATTGACTTTGCCTAATTCTGGGACCAAGAGTCCTCAGTCAGAAGAGTATGAAGATGGCCAAGCAATGGATGACAATGAAAATCCAAAAGGTAAGCTGAATGTAGCTCAATTCTAGTTATAGATGGTTTGCATTAATAAATTTATTATTCACGTCTGACAATATAGAATGCATTCAAACCACTCTAATATTAAGCAAAGAAAATTTGGGGTAAAAAAAAACAACTCAAAAAAACCTAATACCAATTGGTGTGGCTAAAATAAACTTCCTATTGACACACTTTAAGTCAGGTACACATAAAAAGGCCGATGTAAAATAAATAAAATTAAAACGCGTTTCAAAAAGTAGGCTGTCATTTAGGCTTGACCGTCTCTATAAAACAAAAAAAATTACAGTGATTTAAAATATTAAAAATATCTTCAGTAACTATAAAATATGATTTTTTTTTTTTTTTTTTTTTTAAATCAAATGGTCATCAAATGTGAACCAAAGGACTCAAGCCTCTCAGCTCTCCCTGGCGTCTAGTAGCTTCGTCATTGTGATAAGCCAGGAGTCTCGGTCGTTTGTGAGTGGCTCAATCAATTCGAGTCAGGACTTTCCATCTTCATCTATGCTTTTCGAAGCCACTGAGTGGGTCTAGGTTGGCCTTGATGCGGGCGAATTACGTTTTCTTGTGTCATCCACGCTCAGTTAAAATTAGTAAAAAAAAAAAAAATGTGTGGTCAGGTCATATATAGGATGAGTTCACCTATTGTAGGATTTTCGAAGACGTGTCAGGTGTTAGGCTTAACTTTCTGTTTTGAATTTGGAGCACGGGGGTTAAAGACTGTTGAGGAATTGTCCATTGCTTTGCCACTCAATGTAATGATAAGATATATGGCTCTTGAAACGTACTATAATGTCTTCGTATAACTTCTATAAACTTCTTCAAAAGACGTTGTCGCATTTGGCCTCCTTGTATCGCCAAGGACCAGATATGTAAAATTTAGAGTATTAGAACTTTTGCAAATAACCCTTGGCTCTTCCTTCACTACTTATGAAAGATGGTTTAAATCAGCTTCATTCGAGTTCCTTGACAATTAGAAAATATAAACTTACCATAGGCTGTGGCCTAAAATGCTTTCAGTTAAGTCTTCCTCAGTTCGGCCATTAAATATTATGGAGGCCTTTGATTATTGATTCTGTCCTTTATTAAATAAAAATCATTTCTTTGTGTTTTTTTAAAAGCTTACTTGTTGCAGCTATTGAATACAAGAGAAAGCCATTATATTTCATTAAAATTGTATTTATAGAACCCGAGAGGAGCTTTGTTTTTGTTGCTACAGAAGACGGGGGAATGGAACTTGTACCATCAGAAGTAACACAAGAAAGCAAATCAAATGTACAAAGCGATGCAGAAAATACCACCACAATCAGTATAAATGGCGAGTATGACAACGAGGTTGAAAAGGTTAAAATAGTCAAGCGAAGAAAAGTTACAGCGAAAGAAATACCACGAGGTAGAACTCCAAGGAGTGGAAGACTATCAGGTGAGAAACAGGGAATACAATCTATGAATAAGAAGGGGAAAACGGCGAAAAGTAAAATTCCACTTTAGGCCTCAAAGAATAAATAGCGACGAAGACCACACTGCCTTTCCATCACAGACATCAAAAACAAGGAGAACAATAGGGAATTCTTTTCGTAAGACACTGGAAATATAATTAGAATGAATATTTCAGCCCTGTGTCCAAGGGCCGTCCTCAGCAAAACATAAATATATAAGAAGAAAACTTACAACAAGATACAGCCAATATAACTAAAATGAAATACATATTTATATTTATTTATATATTAAATATAACAAATATATTTGTTTTGCTGAGGACGGCCCTTGGACATAGGACCAAAATATTCATTCCAATTATATCTCCACTGTCTTGCGAAAAGAATTTTCTGTTGTTCTTCTTGTTTCGCATGTTTGCCTCAAAGAATATTGTATGCTAAGATAACCTATAAAAGTGTGCTGGTTAACATAAAGTAATTCCTTTCAAACTATAATTTACTCTAAGCTGAACGGATCTGTTTGTCTTATGAATTAAGTTCGAGTCTGATTTGAATTCATAATTTCTGATCGTGGTTTATTGCTTTTCAAGAATTCATTTATGTCCCAATTCTTGTGTTCTGTGTAGGACTCCTCCTTTAACATCAGAATTTGTCTTTTTCTAATGTCAACCTCTTGAAAACGTCTTAAATTTTGGTTTTCAAAATCTAAAAATTCAAATACTCTAATTTGAAGTATTTATTTCTTGTCTTTGTAGTCTTTCTGTAAGAAAAAAAAATTATCTCATAAATTACTTTATAGTTTTTCTTGGTTAATTAGCTTCTAGTTTAAAAAAAAAATTGCGACATAACAAGTAGCATAATAATTTCTTTTTCTGAAGATTTTATTGAATGCGGGACTGAAAAAGGTTTTATTTATATTATATGGTAATTTAGCTGTATCTATTACTGAATAAATGGTGTGAGTTAAAAATACTACAACATAGCCCTCCGATGTTCTCCACGACCAGGAAATAAATCAAGGGAAAAGAAAAATGGAATTTCTTAATCCCACTAACGCATTTTGATGGAAGAGAGTCAAGAGGAAGAGAGAGAGAGAGAGAGAGAGAAAGGGTCATTACAGTGGGATAAAAAGAACTAATCACTAAGTTTTTCCAGTTACCAAGTCAATGGTACATTCGTGCCAATTGTTTTAAGGAGTTTCAAACAATACGACATGCAATTAAAGAATAAAATCTTATCTCGCAGGCCGAGTAAGCTGAATTTTGTTGTTATCAAATTACACTGATCAGATCATTGATCAGAGACAAATTTGAGTACTTTAAGGGACTTAGGAAGAATTTCATGGGGTTTCTTGGGATTTATCGCTTGATCTAAAATCTTAAAGTGGCTTCGCAAAAGAACAAGAAGTTGACGTCCACATAATCAGGTAGTAAGAACACAAGGACTTTAGTTTTGTATATACCTTCAGTTAGATAAAATCGAAATGGTGCTTTAAACGTTTGTCTTTGTCAAGAAGACAGGTGTAAAAGTAAAAGATTATGATCTCTGAAACGGAATTTCATAATTTCAGTAGAAGAATTCTGTAGGTTGAAGAACCAAAGCTTTTATAATATCCTGGGTAAAGCAGTAGGATTCAATTCGAATTTAACTTTTAATCCATAAAACCAAAAAGGCTGTACGTGCATGCTCCATTACATGCTTCACGGGGAAATGATGCTAAAATCGTGGAAAAAAAAATCCTTGGAATGTTGAAAAGTAATAAGACGAGGAAGAATTGCCGTTTCAAAAATTCTGGTAAGTACAGACTTAGATTAGATTCAGTCGGTTTTATTAACAAAATTAGAAATAAATAACCATAAATTATACTTCTTTATGCCAAAAGCGCACGTTTATTTCTTTAAACTTAACAATTCTTTTTAATCGCGCGTTACGGCTCTCGCTTCACTTTTCAACACAACCACATCCCTCATTAATAATTGTTCCCTTTCTCCGCGAAAGTACAGCCAACTTAAGGTTACAAAGTAATAATAAGAAAACGGAGATAATAATGATAATAACTAAATAAATCTCTTAATTATTATTTATTGAAAGTCAAATCAGATTATTTTCTTATTATTTTTAAAAGACCTAAGAGAGCTTCTGCATCTCAGCTCTTGTGGAAGCATGCTCCACGTTTTTGAGCATGCCACATCCGGGGCAGAACCGGATCGTACTGTTGGTGTTCGTCTCACTAGAACGTTGTATGCAGACCTCGTATTCCATCCTGAAGAGAAATTTAAAACAGATAACTAAGCAGGATAAATGGGAAAGTGATGCAAGTAAAATAAACTAGTCCACATTCCCAATTATTTTCAGGGCACGTTTGTGGATTGAATCAACCCTTTTCAGTTGGGATATGAATTTTGACTGCCAAATTGACGCACTGTTTGTAGACGATGTTTGATAAGTCTATTGTAAAGTAGACGAAGACCTTTAAGGGATTGTGTGCTTCCTGATAATGCCAAGATTGAGGAAAAACTTCAGTTCCACGAAGTTTTGTGATGTAGGTAGAAGAGGTACCTCACATAGCTCGTTTCTGGTCGCTTAATCGTTGCTCAAGAAGTCGTTAGTCCTAATATTTCTGGATGCAAAGCTCCAGTCCTCGACAAGAAGAGAACGTACGATTTGCCGACATTTATTACAAATCTATTGACATACTTCCAGGCGGAAGTTTCTTCTAAGATGACCTCAAGTTTACTCTAGAGTTCTGACATGTATGAGTCACAGGAGGCCAGTGCAGTGTTACCCGCAAAAGCCACAAGTTTATCATAATCATCTGCAAAAAGAGGTGTACCAAGCATTTTAAAGGTTGTACGGACGATAATACTGCTTTCAATACTTTAATGTAGATGCGGTCAAATCCAGAGGCAGATGCTTCTCTCAGACCTTATACAATTATGGAACATCCGTGGAAATTACAGGAATGAGTGCCATCGACAGTATACACGCTGGGGCCAAGAAGTCCTTGTAGAATTTTTTAGAGGGTAGCGCTTTGTTGGCCTTTTTTTCTCTAATTTTAGCCAAGAACGTCCAAAGTTCTTTCGCGACCTGTGCTGGTTCATTCAGGGTTTCCCCTTCAACCGTAATTTTGGATGGTAGTTCAGGTCTTTCGGTCGTGACACTGACTTACTTGTTTTCCACGCTTTCCTTTCATTTTTCCCACTTTCAGCTAGCCCATGATTGAAGTAATCCCTCCTAGTCTTTCTCAGAACTGACCTTATGCATTTCTCATAAGCTTCATAAATCCACAGGCTAGCTACACTTACTAGATTAAGGTATTGCGCCCGAAGGCTGTTCTTCTTATTGATGCACCTGAGGGAGCTTTCGGTAATCTAGGGGCATATTCACGTTTGTTTGGTTTTTGTTGGAAACAACATGCCTTGTATAAGGTTATTAATTTATTGTTAAGAAGTTCAATTCCTTCTTTAAAATATTCTTTCGCCATAACGCTATCCTAGGTCAGATTCTCCAGTTTTTCATCAAGTAATTTTTAACACCTTTTACATTTCGAGTCAGTTGGCTATTAATACAGACTGGTTATTTGCTTTTTGTATATATTGTCAATCCTCCTCGTGCTGACTCTTTTATATGAACGAAATTAGATGTACACTCGGGGTCATCTGCCAGGATGTCAGCGTGCCTCGTTAGGAATAAAGAAGCAAGTGCTTCTTGGATATTTTTCTCAATCTAAACAATGCAGTGCAAACCAATATTCCTTAAAGGACGGTAGGGGAATGAAAGAATGGCCGATAGATTGAATTTAGGACCTTGTCGCATTTAAGGAATATCCTTATACAGTTAACCGTCCTGACCGAGTGGATTGGTGCGCTGGATTCAGGATCCTTTGTCTGAGAGGATGAGGGTTCGAATCCTAGTGTACCCAATTATTTAGTTTGGGATGAGGTTCATTAGCCTTTTTTTCTCTAATTTTGGCCAAGAACGTCCTAAGTTCTTTCGCGACTTGTGCTGGTTCATTCAGGTTTCCCTTTCAACCGTCATTTTGGATGGTAGTTCAGGTCTTTCGGTCGTGACACTCGGCTCTGCTACAGTGTAAACTACTTTTCATCCTAGGATTAACGGGAGACACAGTGCATACATCAAAGATAGGCCATTTCAAAGATTCAAAGAATCAAATACAGAACAAGTTTATTTCGTTCTCAAAGGAAAGCTCCTCGAATTATTCATGTTCTCTGCCCTAATGAAGTCTTATCAAATCCCTGATCTTTAAAATTGGAACTAGGAATAAGCCGGTAAATACTCAGAAATGTCAATGACTGATTTAACCTCAGTTGTGTTGCTTGGAATTGGTGTAGCAAGTATAGCTTCTGTTGCGAGTATATTTGTAGACCTCAGGTCTATTAAGTTTATGTTTAAAACCCCTATTAGAATTATATCACATGGTTGGCTCAAATTATACTAGCAATTCATTGAGGATTTTAGGGAATGAAGGGATGGGTCCCCTTGGATATTTATTATCATTACCTATAAATAAATCCTTGCCATGAGACTTTAAATCAGATATTGTCGGATAAGTTTTGTATATTCTAATATTGTCGGATAAGTTTTGTATATTCTAAGTCTTGTTTTATTACTGATGTCTCAATGTACTCTCAAAATTTGTAACTTCATTTTCCTTTCATGTGGTACTTTGTTTCTAACAACAACAAAAGAAAAGGAAAAAAGCATATAAGATTGTTTTTACTATGTTGTGTTCAGGTCGGATGACATCATATGTTTATTCCAGTGGCGTCAATTCACGAAAACTTATAGAGAGAGGGAGTAAATTTATTTTTCTTTTTAAAATCCCAAAAAGGCATTTTCAATGAAAATACCCCCCCCCCCCAAAAAAAAAAAGGTGCACACATGCCGCCTGCCCCTTCCTATTGACAACACGGGCTTTTTTGTGCTTGTGTAAACGGTTAGCTTGCGATTCCTTA
The DNA here is from genome assembly GCF_032884065.1 of Artemia franciscana. Taxonomy (NCBI): domain Eukaryota; kingdom Metazoa; phylum Arthropoda; class Branchiopoda; order Anostraca; family Artemiidae; genus Artemia; species Artemia franciscana. The sequence continues at coordinate 26,385,934 of NC_088877.1, forward strand.
AAAACTATTTTATTTCTGTCTCTAGTAGGACCAGAACAGGTAAGTTTACAATTCATCATTTTGTTTTGTAAGCATATTGGTCCGTTTTAGCAAATAATTGACATAATCTATTTATTCTAGATTTCCCTTGGATGGGACATGAGTTTACAATGGAGTTCTTAGAAAGCGCAATCGAAAGAGACCTTGATCCCGATGAAAGAGCACACCTTGAAGACCTGATACGGCGCAAGCGCTTCAGGGAACTTTGGATTCAATGTTTTATTGGGAGTATCAAGGGCAGTATCCCACTAAAAAGAAGAGCGTGTCCAGAGTGCGGGGAGGTTATTCAGAGCGAAATCAAAGCTTATGAAAAACATTGCAAAAGCCATAATGTAACTCCTGAATTTGTTTGTGAGGTGTGTGGCTTGGATATCTCCAGTGCTGATGACTATTATGATCATTGGGAAGATCATCTTTCTCACTATGCGTAAGTTAAAAAAGAAATAGAATTGTAGACTTAATCCTTACTGTTGAACTTGTAATGTTCCTCCTAACGGTAGAGAATTTCTAAACAGTTATAGGTTCATATAGACTCTATGATAGGTCTTAAGTTCACCTCATCTTTGAAACTCGGTCAGTGCCAACGCTCTTGAGTGTCCTATAGTATATCCCATAAGGCTTAAATTTAGTATGAACCCACGTCATATGTACAATTGGTCATAGAAACTTTGAAGGGTACTCGTCCAATTTGGAATTGAAAGTTATAGTACCCTTTTTTAAATTCAAAAGGGATTAGAGGGCAACCAGCCCCCTCCCATGCCCTTTTTTGCTATCCTCTTCCCGAAGATGTCCGTTCAAAATTATCAGATAGCTGTTTCCTTCAAAATAGTCTAAAGGTCAAATAACTATCCCCTTATGGATGGCATTCCTCCCACAGTCCCTGGGGTAAGGACTATGAAATCTGCAAGTTGCTTGTAGTTTACATATAACGTTTGTTATTGGGAAATGGTGGGAATGTGGGGTGTTGGGAAATGGAGGTATGCTTGTTCTCCGAAAAGGCTTTGGGTATTAAGATGAAACTCGGGAAGTTTTGGGGGGATGTCGAGCAAAGTCAAAACACACTATGTGCATGCTTATTATTAAACGGGGTTTTGGGGGGATGTCGAGCGAAGTCAAAACACACTATGTGCATGCTTATTATTAAACGGGGTACCAGCAATAAGTCAGAAACGGCTAAGGCTATTAAGTTGAAACTTTAAAGAAATGTCGATTGCAATATTGAACTAAATCAAAAGACATCATTTGCATCCAGGTTGTCAAAATCGCACATGTGCAGTACCTCAGGATCAGTTATGGGTTTTGAGGTTGAAAAAAAATATTACGAATAGGAGTTTGGCTCCTGATTTCCTCTCCTTCCCCTAACCACAAAATTCCCCAAGCCTATTGCGTGATTTTCGCGTCACTGGAAAAAAATATTTATGATTAATTTTTTTATATTTTGACGAATGAACTTTTTGTAGAGTTTTTATCTCTCTTTGTTGTTTATTTATATTTTGAACATTGAAAAACCAAGAAAATTATAAAATCTTGAGTTGCTGAGATTTTTAGGAATTCTTATCATTATATGTCAAATATTGAGTTTATTTTCATTTTTTCTTTCCACTCAGCTTGATTCTTATAGTGAATTTGTCGATGTGTTGAACAATTAAAGCACACTGATCAAAATACTTGTAGTTTTCAGTAAATCGCAAATGACGCAGTAGGCTTTAGAACGTTTATGGTTAGAGGAGGGGTAGGAGGAAAGTAGACAAACATCTCTTGGATGTAATTTTTGTTCATTTTACGTTGGGCTTGACTGCTGAATTTAATTTTTATTTGTTTTAGGATTCATTTATTCATCTATTTCAATAACTGTTATTTTTATGTTTGACATTATTATTTTTTATTTTCATTTCTGTTTGTTTTGTGTTTCATTTATTTTTTAGCTGTAATTTTTGGTCGTTTAGAGTTTTAATTGGTGTAGGACTTTATTCCGGTTCGTCATAGTCTTAACATGGACCTTTACTTTTCTGTGAAAAACATCTTATCCTGAAAGCTTTTTTTTTATTATATATTCATGGAAAAAGAGAAAGAAAGGAAATCTTTTAAGGGCGACATAATTGACACTGAAGTACGAGGACTGTGAAAATGCGTTTTGTTGGAACAATTTTGTTTGGAAAACAAAACTGCGTTTTGTTGGAATTGCTTAAATGGAAACTTCCCTAACCATATATATTTTAAAAAATAAGGAAAAATCAGGAATTTAATTTTGTGTGAAAAATTTCTCAATATACAATTATGCAGTTTTTTGATAGAAGCGAAACCGAAGCTCTTGGAAAGCAGAATTGGTCTTAATAAGGTATAGTCGTCCTTGAGAACCAACAGATTGTTAATATTTGTATTTTTATGGATGAAAAGTGTTGGTCAGATCTAGCTAATTCTTTGCTTATTTTTTCTCATCTTTGATTACGTGCAACACTGACAAAAAATATGATTCTGTCCTAAAAACTGCATGAACCAATTAAACATTTTTGAAAGTGGCAGTTTTGAGGTATAAATAGACCTAGGTAGGGTTTCAACGAGCAAAAGATGTTTTCACTATGGTTTTCTTGGCACTTTAAGATTTATTAAGGTAATTCTTGGCACTTTAAGGTTTAATAAAGTAAAACATTATTTTTAGAAATTTGTCTGTTTCTTTTCACTGTTAAGTTCTTGAAATTTTAATTACCTCGGCCTTTCGTGAATTTGACTGTTTTCCCTTGATCTTTGTGCGATCAAGCAAGGTGCTACACTTTTATTTAAGTGAATCTTCGTTCTAGTGGAAATATAAGAAGAATTCTTTTATTTTTTTTCCACAAGCACTTTAGGGCCAAAAATTTGTTTCCTCCGGGTTTCAACTTTATATTTTAACTTCACAAAAATTTTTGAAATTAGATTCTTGGCACTCTTTCTCTATTCCACAGTCCAACAGTGTGGTTTTGTGTAGAAAGCTATAGCGTATGATATAGCTTTCTCTTTATTAAGAGCTTGGATGTTTTATGAAGTTCATTTTGGTTTTTGATTTGAATCATCTGTTGTTTGTTTTCATTCTTTGGTGTTTTAGATATATCTCTTTATCACATTTGTAAGATTAGTTTCCGGCATATTCGGATAATATGATTAAAGCGAAGCCTGATAAGTCAGCATAAGTTCTTCTAATCGCTCTGACTTATGATGTTCGTAATGCTCGATTACAATGCTTGAACAGTTGGATTTATTGGCTGTTCAACATAAAAGTCCAAATTTGGCTGGTAAAAACAAAGATAAAAAATAAATCTGAGCAATGTCGTATCATTAATTAAGTAAACTAATTAAAGTTGATAAAGATTTTATTTAATGATAAAAATAAGACAAAGACTAACACGCTCTTAATGCTCCTTAGTAGTCAACTACTCAGGGTGAAAAACTTCTGCCAGCACTCCCCCCCCCCCAAACCCTAATATTGTAATTTATTTTAATAATTGTCTTTTGCTCATATATTACGGCTAACACGTTAATTAACATTAAATACCAATATAGATAAACATAAACATGATAATGCAAAAAAACACAAATGTATATTGTTGTCGTATAAATTACAGCTGGATCGAGTGACTCTCCCTCCCCCTCCGAAAAATGGCTTTGAAAATCTCCCTCTAAAGAATAGCTTGGGAAATAGATACTGAGATATATGCAAGTCCTGATGCTTGTCCCTCAAAATGCGAATGTTGGAGATACCAGAATCCTTCTACCCAGAAAAAATAAAAAATTGCATTTATGCAGTTAACCTGGATTACCATTTGATTCTGACCAATAATGTAAGATTCTGAGTTTCTTCATGGATAGTTGATGAAAATTTGTTTCGACTAAGAACGGAATCTTATTTTGGGAAGATATTGGGAGGCTCGAAGATTTTTGAGAGAGTTTCGGGGGATCTCGAAGCGAAATTTTGTTGTTGAGAAAATCCATAAATTTCATGACCCTGTTGCTGACGAACTCAATAAAGAATTATTGATACACACGACTCTCCTCGCACTCGACAACCTACCGATGTTTTCAACGCGACTTGTGCCCCTGCTCATGGATATTTGTTTGATATTTAATCTCGCCTAATTCCCCCTCCCCTCCTCCGCTCAATTATTACGTATGAAGATACAATACAGAAGAGGAGTAATGAGGACTTTTTTTTCCCAAGACAGTGAATGAACAAAACCTATGTGAATATTTTGGCCCTACATCTAAGGCCTGTCTTCAGCAAAGAAAATAATGAACAAATAACACACTTACAATGAAAGTTCTTGGTTAAAAATCCATTTCTTTTTTAAATAACCTAGGCATCATTACTTCTTAACGAGAAGTTTACCCAAGGCTGAAAAAAATGGATTTTTAACCAAGAACTTAGATATTGGGCCGAAACATTCAAATAGGTTTTTTTCATTAACTGTCTTGGGAAAAAAGTCCTCATTATTCTCTCTTCTGTGTTTGTATTATGGAAAGGCAGTGTGGTCTTCGTCATTATTTACGTATAAAGACTTGTATTGAAAAATTAAAACCGTGTAAATTAAATTAAAATTGACTGTATTGAAAAAATGTATTAAAGTTGTGCATATTACATCGGTATTCAATAATTATGTTGCTGAGTAATACTTTTTTTTCGAATTGAACTCACACTTCTAAAAGAGCTTAAGATGCGCGGTAGTTTCCTGACTTCGTCACAGAAATATCTTTTTACGTATTAACTTATAATTATAAGAAAATGAATAAAAAGGAGCTTTTTTCCACCAGAACAAAATTTCTATTGGCTCCTGCTCTTGTAATTTCTGTTCTCGATTTTTGTTGAATTACTCATTTCATTTTCAAAGTCGGGGACTGAGACCGAGATGGTGTCAAATGTGCCTCCTATACTTTAATACTCCTCTTGTCGGTAAAGAAATGATAGCCTATTTTTTATTTGTTTCCTAGTTTCGTTATTGGAAAGTTGGCCCACAGCAAGAAAATGAATTTTCAAACCAAGAAAGCTATGTTTTTATTGTGACAGTGAACAATGGCCTTCGATGTGCTGATCAGTATTTATAATATCAGTTATTTCATGCACTAATTTGATCTTGTGACACAATATTTCAAAACTTCGAGGGGCTGATAGCTTCATTTTTTATGTGCAATTTGAAAAAAAAACGTAAGATGACTCTGGTGAGGAAGGAGCTAAGTCTTGGTTTAGTGTAAAGACAAGCCAATCCTTTTTTAGTTCAAAAATAATCTAGGCTTTTACTCGTTCTGCAAACGGCCAAGTACTAAATTCGGTGGGAAAATGATCCAATTCTAAACTGTACTTATTCTTCTCTCATATAGTAGCCTGTTTTGTAGCAGGATTGTTTGAGTATTTTCAATTCATAAGATTAAAGGTACAATGTTGGCCCTTGGCCCCTCCAATACAACTCATTACGTTGGAACTGATCTTGCAAGGAATCACAAGTGCATTTTCGATATGCCTGATTGGGGTACAAAGCGGACAAGTGGTCCCTCCAATCTTTTCCGTCTCACACTAGCTTTTCACCAGAAAGGTAGATGTGTTATACCTTATTTAACTCAAATACGTGTAAGGCTTTTAAATCTGTATGACTGAAGGACCAATGTGGACTATTGGTCTCTCCATCCCTCCTCCAAACTGCAATCTTTTAGTGGAAAGATATGCATGTGGCGCATATGAACTTAAATAATGCAAGAACTGGCAATCTGTATGATTAGAATCCCGTAAGAATGTTTCATCTGGTTTATTACAAGATAATATTAGGCTCGTACCTGCTCCAACAACTCGGTCCCTCTTACTGCCATCTTTAGAAAGAAAAATAGGCAGGTGTTCATCTGTGCCTTTTTTTGAAGCAGAATCATTTAAATGTTCTCCATCTGTTTAAATGGAAGTATATACTGGGTTCACAATATTTTCAATACCTCGGCCAATCCTACTTTTTAGCAGAACGGTACGCAGGTCGTACTCTGTTTGAAGCGGAAGTACACAAAGATTTGAAATCCATAAAAAGAATTTGAAAGATTTGAAAAGATATGATTCTAGAAGTAAAGTAGGCTAGTGTCACGCTGCAGGAATGCACTGCAGGGCCGACGCAGGGACCTTAGTAGTCAAGAATCGTCGTTAATTCTTAAATAAAAAAAAAGTAGGCTTGTGACCTCCGCAAAAAGCGTACCCCGCCCTCCGCCTGCCATTATTAATTTTGGTCCAAAAAGGTAGGCTTCTTGCACCTTGTTTAAAGTTAAAACGCAAAGTTTAGTTTGCTACTCGTACTAGAGTAGAGTAGCAAAAAGGGTCGGGTTACGCAAGGTTACGCAAGGATTTTCAACCTGTGCTATTTGAGACACGAATTGGACTAGTAAAAACTCATCCTCCTCCATAGAGCCTTACTTCGCAAGATGTTCAGCTTAAAGTTAAACCATTTTTTCCTACCGATAGGCTTGGAACTTATCGGACAAGAACCCTTGGCCAATAAAAATTAGAGCAACGCTTTAAGAAGTATTTAACCCCTTTTCGCCCCTGTACGGAAGTTCTCAGTTCTGCTTGAAGCCTATAGGGCAATCACGTAAGCCCAAGGAACAGTTAAGACAGATTTTCAGACGCTTGTCGCTTCAACTACTCCTACCTTCTACTCAAAATTGTCCCAATAAACTTGAAATTTCTTAAGCATGAGTCTTCGCCTGAGATATTTTAGTGTGTTGAACTTTAAGGCCCAGGCGCTAGTACCCTTCGAAGCTTTATATTTTAGAGATTTTTACTTTGAAATGGAGACTAATTTGTTAGCAAGAATCGACTAGCACGTGTATTTTAGGTGAGAGGGCTTATATAATTCAAAAATGTGTTTATTACTGGTTTATGATATGCATTTGCCTGTTAGGATTTTTTTTTGTCTATCCTGAAAAGGTTCTTGGTTTACAATCGTAAACCATGTTGATCTTCAAGGAATGGGGGCTAAATAACTTTTCAAATTGTCAGTAGTGTCTGGGTGGTCCTGTTACTGGTGAACATAGAACCAAATTGGATTGATTATCAAATGTGTTGGAAAGTAATAATTGGTGGTATATTTTGAAGCAGAGTAACGTAGCTTCATTTATTACTTGCTGTATTTTTAGAAATAACAATATAGATACAGTAAGGTTTTATATTTAGGGGCAGAGTAAGAAACTATAACCTGAATGAGTAACGGATTTTTAAGAGTAAAATTATTATTGGGCGTCAGAAAACTGAGTATGAAGTTGGTTTTAAGCAAAAATAGATCATTTCGAGCAATGTGTCATTAATTTTTGCAGAACAAGTTTTTCTTGGGAGATATCATCTAAAAAATGTACAAGGGTTAGCAACTATGGATCTGAAGCAAAATTGGTCAGCAAACCTGCCAAAAATTGCTGCAACACTTGAAGTTTCTGGGGCAATGTAAATGTAGCTTATTTTCTGTCTCTTTTTTTCCTTAGGTGTCGTGGATGCAAAATCTATTTCCCTACAAGAGAAGAACGAGACGCACACAAACTGTCTAGTGATCATATCGCACGACAATCGTCCAAACGTCATGGGGAGACACCGAAAAGAGGAATTTCGTCTGCACGGAGGAAAGATATCATCTCCCCTCCACCAAAGCGTCGATTGTCGAAAATAAAAATAGAAACAAAAAAATATATTGCTGAGGGTATGCAGGTAGAATGTCCTGTTTGTGGACTAGAATTTCCTTCAAAGGGGGATTTAAAAGATCATACCACTTTGAAACACGCAAAGAAAGGGAAAGTGGGTGGCGAAGAGGCTTTCGTACCCAGCATTTTAAAAAGTAATAGAAAACTTTCTTCTGGTATTAATATATTGAAAGTAGTTGAAGACCTGGAGAAAATTAATAATTATGAGGTCCTAAATGGTCAAGAAACTTTGAGTGACGAGGAAGAAGAAAGTGGTGGACATAGTATGTGCCCCGTTTGCCACGAAAGGTAATATTTAAAAAATTTTAAACTTTTGTTCTACTTTAAAATCTTTATTTTTCATTTGAAGTATTAATAATAAGTTTTAATATCGTCGCCTGAAAGTGGTTTTGCCGAAAATAACAATTTTGTCGAAACTGAGTTAAAAACGCTATCTTATGAAGAAAAAACCTGCCTAAAGTTGCTGATTTACTGAACGAAAGCTGATTACATAGTCAGAAAATCTACACTCTAGCTATAGCCGATTCCGAGATACAAATTTCAAAATTTCAAACTTGTTTTTCTCTGGTTTTTGGAAAAACAGATTCGGCAAAACCGCTTTCAGGCGACGATACGTGTAGATATTTCTAACAAATGAAAGGAAGGATCATCAAATCGAATATAAAAGACATTTTAGTTGTTACAGCAGCATAAAATTTGATTTGTTTTTAGTTTTTTCCTTATTACAATTGTCGCATTATTAAATTGTGTTTTTACATTCTAATTATGTGTTAGTGAATACCATCATGAGCCTTGAGACATGGAGGATTCTAAACGTTAAAACCTTAATCCCCTCCGTTCCACGCCTCTGCTGTCATTAGCTTCTGGATTAGAAAGACAAATTAGATGGTATTTTGAAATATATGCTCGTAAGGCCCAATGTTTAGGATTAAATAGAGAGCGAACTGGTTATCTTTCCAATTTTGTAGAAAGCGATCCAGCGGCCGTTAGGATATTTTTTGTTATTGCTGTGAGACAGAGTAAACTGTCTAAACTACTGAGAAGCAGCTGAAGCTCTTGAAGAACTACTACAGCCATGCATCTTTGTGGTCTCTAGTTCAAAAACAAAATACTGCTATCTAAATTTTTGCTTTCCAAGGTTATTCACAAATAAACTGGTCAGGGCCGTATCTACGATTTTTTTTTTTTTTTTTTTTTTTTTTTTTTTTTTTTTTTTTTAGGAAGGTTTTACTAAAGGATATTTTTCGGTGAGTGGGGTTTACATAAAAAACTTAAAAAAACGAATACAAATTTGTTTATATTCATTTTTGTTACGTTGTTACGAGTCCTACAAACATTTCGGGTGAAGGGGGTACAAACCCCCTGACCCCCTCCTCCTGGATATGGCCTTGACACTGGTGGTATTTTGTAATTTTATTAGGACTAAAGAAAACATATGTAAACCCTTGAAACTACATGCTGTTTTTTTTTTGCTCTTTAAGAACTACTACAGACATGCATCTTTGTGGTCTCCTCTTTAAAAAACAAAATACTGCTATCTATATTTTTGCTTTCCAAGGTTATTCATAGATACGCTGGTCTGGGCCGTATCTAGGAATTTTTTTCCAAGGAGAGTTTTACTAAAGGATTTTTTTTTGGGGAGTGTGGTTTCACAAAAAATCGCATAAAGAATTTATTTATATTCATTTTTGTTACGTTTTTGCGAGTCGGACAAAAATTTCGGGGGGGTCCAAACCCCTGGATACAGTCTTAACACTGGTGGTATTTTGTAATTTTACTAGGACTGTAGAAAACATATGCTTGTCAACCCTTGAAACTACTTGCTGCTTTTCTTCTTTTTTTCTCTCTCTCTTTTTTTTTTTTGCAATTTAAGATCGAGCCATAAATAGTTTTCTTTTAGTTATGACACAATAATTTTACTTTCGTTGAATTAAAAAACTATCGGTTTACTATGCATATATGATATCTACCTTTCTTGTGACAAATTTTTTGGCGTGGATCAGAACAAAATTTCAACAGTCTGGCTGACCTGCAAGTCAGGTTTTTCAGTTCTGCTTGAAGCCTATAGGGCAATCACGTCAGCCCAAAGAACAAATAAGGCAGATTTTCAGAGGCGTGTCGCTTCAACTACTCCTACCTTTTACTTGAAATTGCCCCGATAAGCTTGAAATTTCTTAGGCACGAGTCTTCGCCTGAGATATTTTAGTCTGTTGAACTTTAAGGCCCTGTCGCGCTAGTACCCTTCGAAGCTTTATATTTTAGAGATTTTTAATTTGAAATGGAGACAATTTATTAGCAAGAATCGACTAGCACGTGTATTTTAGGTGAGAGGGCTTATATAATTCTAAAATGTGTTTATTACTGGTTTATGATATACATGTCCCTGTTAGGTGTTTTTTTTTTGTTTTGTTTTTTTGTCCTGAAAAATTTTGTAAACTATTCTAGACAATGAGATGGCACGTTTAAGAATGTAAAATACTAATTTTCAAGAATAAAAAATAAAAGTAATTACGATGCTAAAACCATCTGTATGTACAAATTATGATTAGAATTTGGAGTTCAGTGTATAGCTTGAGCTAAATTCGATTGCCTAAAATAAGGAACTATTAAGGTTTTCGTGAATCAACTTTATAAATTTAAAGTCTCTAAATTTAGTTACTGATCGGTTTGGAGGCTAGTATTTAAAACTAGGTGAATATAGATCAAGGCCAAGTAACATCCAAATACAGGGGGTCCGTCTAGAGTAACTGCTTAATATAGACAGTTGTTTTTAGGCTTTATTTAGCAGAAATTAATCGTTCAAAGCTTTAGAGAAACACGTACAGTGGTGAACTACTGCATCAGCAATCGTGAATAAATGTCAGTGGATCTCTCTCTATTGGTTGGGGCTGCATGAGGGCCCAATAAATGCATTTTTAGCCCCAACAGTACTCTACTCGCAGTGAGCATTTGGATAAATATAGAAAGAGAGGTGGGGGGAGGATGATCCCCCTTAATTATGATGAAGGACTTGTTAAAAGTATGCTCGTCGTATTTTGATGGGCATTGCTCTCTTGACTTGCTGCAAAAATTTGCAAAAACAGACCATGCTAAATTGAGACAGAGCTAGTAAAAGGGTCTCTCTGCACGTAAAAAATGATAATGAAAAAACAACGTTTACAAAGTAATGCTTTAGAAGTCGAAAAATTTGATTCAAAATGGGGTACGTCATGTATGTTCATGTTATTTCTTTGCTCTGTAGAAATAAGTTCTAATACATTTGGAGTGTTTACTTCCGCCCACACCATATTTTTTGTTGGTGGTTGATTTTCGGCGTAATCTTCAAGAAAAAAATAGTTTGCATGAATGTAGTAATATGACAGAACAAGATTGATTAGATGTTTTTTATTGCTGTCTGCAACAAAAAAAAGGAAACAGGAACTAGGTTAAGAGACAGCTGTTCTAATGTTTCTGAGCTAGAATTGTAAAAATAGACGCACACTCGAGGATAGAGAATTACCGTGTACTATATACTGTATAGAGATAAACAGCCTTGTTATTGTGCTGACCTAATGTCACTTGGTGATATGGTTAGATTAACTAGTTGTTTGTTGTTTTTTAATCTTCTGTATGGTGCTAGGCTACTTGTGGCGATTGTGTTTTTGAAATCTCCTTTGCCTTTTCAGAAATCTCCGAAGCTAGGGACCTCTTGGGTTTTTCATGTTCTTTGGATGTATAACCAAGTATCTCACAATATTTTGTACTTTCTTTTTAGCTTTGGAAATCTCAGGAAGTTGTCCCTGCATTTAGCAGAGGATCACGGCCGCTCTAAAGATCTATTATATTGCGAATTCTGTGACGTTATGTTTTCTTCAGAATCAGATGCAAAAAAACATAGAAAAGCCCATTATACGCAGTCCGAGTTTTGTAAACTTTGTAACCAGTGGTAAGACCCTTTTAAATTATCCCTTTTCTCTCTATTTCCCAATGCCTTCCCCTTTCTCTATCTTTCACTGCCTCTCTTCGCTCTCTTTCTCTTCAGTTTACGTCTATTATTTTAATTTGTAAATGGCGTCTTGTTTCTGTTTCCTGTAGGAATTTTTTGGATTTGGGGACTCTCTCCATTTTATTAACGAAGTATGAACCGTTTCTTACGGAAATTTTGCAACTCTATGAAAGAAACAGCTGAGAAAAAAGTAAGATAGCTCTCGATGTTTAAGTGCAGTAAAGGTGTTTTAGCACTTTTGAGTACGGAATTTCACAAAGTGGCTTTTAAAATTGTGTGTACAGTCAATATTTGTTATTGAATGTCCTCGTTTTATTTTGGGTATTGACCCGTATGGAAACAGGTGGGCAAGACTGTGGTGAAATTTATCCTCTTCTCTGTTTGTCTTTGAGTGTGTTCGGACCTTGGGTTGTAGTTGATTATAGTTGAATTATGATCAACTCCCAAGTGCTTTGCCTTCCACTGTCATAGCTACTCTGATCATTTTACCCTTGAGCCCTAGCTGTCTTTTCACTCCTTCTGTCACTGAGTAGAGTCAGTTCGTAGTCACTTACGGGAGCAGGGAATTTTCTTATGGATTTTGGAAGTTTTGACAAAATTGGTTTTATGGTTTTTGAAAAAGTCTCCATTGAAGTTCCTCTATCATTTTTTTTGGAATTGAGTTAACTGCAGTTAAGTCAGTTGTAATCAAATATCATTATCCAGGGCTCGAACGTACTCTATACAAGTTATTCTTTTGATATAGATACATTCTTATGTATAAAATTTAAAATCAATCAGGCTATGCGAAGAGGGTTTAAAGACGAAGCGGGTTTGTAGTTGTAGTAAGCTTTAAAAAGCATAAATTTACCGTTACTTCAGTTGAATCCATCGGTTGGCAAAAACCAACACGCTATAGGAACTTCGGTTACTTTCGATTTTTCATATTTTATGTTTCCATCAGTCCTGTTGATCGCCCCGACTCAAATTTTTCCATTCGCAGTAGTCGTTCACAAGACTTGGTAACTTTAGACTTTCTGTTAATTTTGTTAAAATCATGGACACCTGACTCGATTTTATTAGCAAATTCTGTTTTCTTTTTTTGGGAGGGGGAGGTGAAAACGACCCTAAACCCTCCTGAAAGGAGATACACAGTTCAACGTTTTTTGAAGCTGTTGATTTTTTCTTAGTTGGTTTGCTCACAGCCTGTGGTAACCAAAGTGCACCAAAGTGGAGAGCACCAAATCAGGGCTTGAAACTGCGACTTGGTATCCTGTGACCGAGGAATCTGTACACCACAGAGATGTTGAAACCAGAAAAGAGTCTTAAGGTCATAGTAACAAGTTTCTATAAGAAGTGTTTGACTCCCCTTAAAAAGACAGTTTGAGTTAGAGCCTAGACAGAAGATTTCATCTAGTTGGATGGGGTGGGGATTGCTCTTGACCATGGTTTGATTCTATGATCTTAGCATTTAGAAAAAAACTACAGTATGGAATATCCAGCAGAAAGTGTAAACGCTGCTTCCGATAGATGAACCTGGAAACTTGAAGACCCTCTACATAATTAGCTGATTCTTATTCTTAGTTTAAGCTGTTATAATCTGGTCAAACTTAGAATAATAAGAAAACTTCACTTATTTTTTCTCCATAGGTTTACTACAAAGAAAAAATTGGAGAAGCATATGCTAAGTCATCTGGGCGAAGAAGAAATTTACTCTTGTTATTTATGTGACAAATCCTTTGCCAGAGAAGAACAGCTAAGGGTAAATTAACTTCTGTCCTTCTTTATTATATTCTCAATTGGTAATTACGTTCCAAAGTATTATTTCTTAATTCAATTTTCAACCCGTCAGTTTGAAAATCAATAGTGTTTCTTAATGATTGCTATTCCTTAGTAGTAGTAGACAGGTTTAATAGCAAAAACTTGACAGCTATCGTTGATTTGCGTTTCTTTACAACATATTCAAATCAAACTACGCTTGTAAATATAAATCAAACTATAAATATTAAATTCTTATTGTACATTTCAACGAAAACCGGGACGAAAGAATTACCATATCGGTTGATTCTTGCTTTAACGGGAACTAACTTACCTTGCTTTCTCGTTCATGATGGTAGAGGTTGATCATGTAGAATGTCACAGTGCTGAGATTTAGAAAGCCAGAACTTTCCAAAACTCATTATCAGAGTTTTGTACTGGTTTTGGAGTGACGACAATCCTAGCAGTTCCAGAGCTTTTTCGTAGTGGTTGTCACGGCGGCCAAAGATGATCGATACCGCTCGCTTCTCAACTGATTGAAACTCCTGACAAAGATACACTGTTCTAAGTGCTGAGATACACTGTTCTTAAGAAGTAACAAGAGCTGAAGCCCTAGTCATCTGATATAACTTCTAAAGGCTATTCACTGTTGCACAGGACTTAATTTAAAAGGACCAAAAAAGAAGAAATCCCCAAATAGTTCCCATTCGATTCCCAAGCAGTAAGGGAAACCTTACTTACCAGACAACAAATACCAGAATATAAATTATCACTTTTTAGTGGAACTTATTGATTGCTTGCAGTTCCTATGTCAAAAAGATGCATCTTAAATAACCAATTTTGAGGGTTATTCAAGGTTCAAGAAGTAAAATACTTTCCCAGCTAAAAGAAACTTAGTTTTCATTTCAAGTGTGTTTTACTAAATTGTAAATTATAATTGAACAAAAAATCGCAAGCGCTTCTCTGTATACTTAAAACATACGACTAGGAAGCTGAATCTGACAAACAAGAAACATCTTAGATCAAAATAGAAGTTCTAATGCTCATTCTATAATTAATGAAAATATACCAAAAATCACGTTCCACCGATGTTATACTGACTCGGAAGTCCAGCGTGCTGACAATTACACGGTGGAACCTTGACGCACGAAAACTACAGGCAAATTCCAAGAGCTTGTTTGATAGAAAAAAAGAGGTTCCACCGAGATTTGAACTCGGATCGCTGGATTCAAAGTCCAGAGTGCTAACCATTACACCATGGAACCTTGTAATGAAATTTGAAAGTCTGATAGTTGAAAAAAATTAATGATATCAACAATTTACATACAAAATCAATACGACTCAACCAAAACCAGACGGTTGACATGGAGAGAATCTGATAAAAAAAATATACGTCTAACATCTTTTAAATTAACTATAATAGGAAAGAAAGGAAAAAACAAAGAACAAAATATTATAATAATAATAATACTGCAGGGGCAGCAATTACATACCATATTCATGTTGTGGGGTCACACTAACCAACCAATAAATAATTAAAACCTTGGTTTTTTTCACTCTTTCTTTTACCTGTCAGTTTGGTCAATCATTGGCATCCCTGTCACCCCCCCCCCCCCCAAGAAAAATTGTTGATTAGCGCCCGTGTCACATTGTCCCCTCTCCCCAAGATTTTTCTCTAGATCCGTCCCTGTCTCACTCTGCAGCTTGGACCTTCGGTCCTCACAAATGGGATCCTGTTCCATTCAGGAAGGTATTACCATCTACTGGCCTCAACACCTAGAAAATCGAACTTAGTTGGTAATGTAAAGGGGTTTATCCTATATCCTGATGGTTTCAAGACTATAATTTTTAAGTTTGTTTGAGGGTTGAAAATTTTTATTATTCAATCAATTCAAATTCTAACAACATCTGTCCAGGGTATAGGAACCATAAGAGGTCAGTAAAAATAGACTTTTAGGTCCGACTTAAGCTTGAAAGGAGTTTAGCCCCTTCCCCAATCTTGCTCAATGTTTGCACAAAACTTCAATTTAAAAACGTTTAGAACTATAGTGTACTGTTTTAAAAGATTAGAAATTCATCTTTGAGGACTTTTGATGATTGATATCTTTGTCAATTTGTTATGGAGTTTTCTATGATCAAACAGTAATCGCCATTTATCGAGTAACTTGTCTTCAGTATTGATAGAAAAAGAAATTAAGGAAGCCTAATTCAGGTCTTATGGTGGATGGTTTAAATTACCATTTGAAGTAATTAAGCTATCCTCCTCCCTTCAATTTTTTTATGGCTGACCACTCCTGTCATGATCCTTTATTTTATTTAAGAATTAACGATGCTTCTTGACTACTAAGGTCCCTGCGTCGGCCCTGCAGTGCATTCCTGCAGCGTGATTCGATCTCTGAGTCCCGTATTACCAAGCTAAGGTCAAATCCACTGCGCCACCACAGGACTTGTCATGATCCTTAATAATTGTAGAGCTATTTTTAAATTTCGGCGCTCTTTATCGCTAACTTCTTCGTTATTAATGTTTTGTCTTCTCAACACGCATTTCACGACGAATACCTGCAACTGTGAGGGACTTTGGCACGAAACCTAATCACGGCACTCAGTCCAAATTTAGCTGAATTTCTCTTTGTATCATGCATTTTGGAAGATTGATATCGTTGAATGGAGTGGATTGATTTCTTACCAAAAGTGCAATTAGACGGGTAGTAAACGAATACGCTTCTACTACAAGATGAACCTTGGCACTTCTCGCGCTGAAACATGAACAGAATGTATTTCGTCTTCAATGTATCTCTGCTTCCCCAGAAAAAGAATTATGAAGTTCTCCAGAACAAAATTTCAAAACTATTTTATCAAGCAGATTATGCAGTTAGGTGGCAGAAAATTTTGAATGAAGTAGTTATTTTGTTAGTTTGATACGCTAATACGTACTATTTTTATGTGACGAGTTTGTTTATATGCGTTATTTTGATTTGAATGTTTCTCTACTTTTTCAGTGTTCATAATTTAACT
Source organism: Artemia franciscana (assembly GCF_032884065.1). Lineage (NCBI taxonomy): Eukaryota > Metazoa > Arthropoda > Branchiopoda > Anostraca > Artemiidae > Artemia > Artemia franciscana. The sequence goes on from NC_088877.1 coordinate 26,402,396, forward strand.
TAGTGGGATTTTAGTCGCCTGTTGCTGCCTCGTTGATGTCCTTTAAGTTTTTGGGCATTTATTTCTTTACTTTTAGTTATTTGTCTTCTGTACGATTTTTTTTATTACTTAAATTATTATTCTGTTTAAATGTGTAGTATTTTAACAAGTGAAACCCAAGTCACGCTTACTTTCCCCTCATATCTAATGCCGTTTTGTCGCAAGTTTAAGGTGACTTTTTTTTTTTTTTTTTTTTTTTTTTTTTTTTTTTTTTTTTTTTTTTTTTTTTTTTTACTGAGATTGCATATGTACCTTTGTTTTTAGTCGCACGAAGATTTGATGCATTCTGACCAAGCACGATTTGAATGTGCGCTATGTGGTGAAAAATTCACCAAGAGGAAAGATTGTTTGGTACATATAGCCGAGCACGGGGAGTTTGATAATCACGCTCAATTTGTGCAACAAATTTCCATTATAGAAGAAGGGCTTGAGGACTCCAATATGGATAGCGATCTATTCTTTGGTGATGATGATGAAGAATATATTTTTGAAGATACTAACTAGACTCAAGTGTTCTCAAGTAATTTTTAATTTAGCCAACTGAAATAAAACTTTTTTATTATATTTTGCTTTTTTCTGAGTTGGCAAGATAGTGTCAAGTGTTTTGATTATGATAGAACAGTTTTTTTTAGAAACTTTTTTATAACAGGTTAAGACGAATCATAAATTTTACAGTCTAGTATAAACAAATGCGATTCTTATAGCGAAGGTAATTAGGAAGGGATATTAACTAGGTTTTAGTTTCAAAAAATGTTAGTTTGGGTCTTAACCATTTGCGAGTTTATCAGGCTAGTTTTACTCTGCCGCCTGCAAATGTGTTCTAAGGTATTTAATAAGATAAAGACGGTTATTTAAATGCTCTAAATTGATTGATTGATAACCATTGTATCTACCATTCTGGTTAGATGTGCGGTGTCTGTTTAACCTGTGGTCTTAACGCAGTAGGTTCATGGTGGAGACCACAAATATTATGGTAAATTGTGGCATATATGGATTGGCTAGTAAAAAACTTTTTTGTCTGAATCTTAGGAGAGACTGAAAAGAAGGAGGCAGAAGTTCCGATATTGAATTTCCATAAAAGATGAATGTACTACGGTTTTTAGAGTTTGGAGGCAATTATAAATTCTTCAAGTTTATACTTTAGTATTATGTATCAAATACTTCTAAATCGTCTGCTCAAGTAATGAATACATGAACTAAAATTGACTTATAAGTACATTTATTTACGATAAATTGTAAAAAAAAAAAAAAAATACAGAATTTTCTAATAAAATGATTTACTTGAATGCACTGGCTATTTGCTTTAAGCTTTACCAAGTACTCCAACAGGAGATCTCCCAGCAATTTTTTCCCTAGGAATTGAATACAAGCTCTGTTTGACATTAACAGAGGTTGAAAATGGGAAAACGAAGGTGAAGGTAGCATTAAAGAAAACAAGCTACCTATGTCTGTCTCCTTAAGAACTGATGAATACTAAACTTGTTAACTGCGGAGGTCTACCTTGACAAATCCCTGTTGTCGTCTTAAAACCCAAAAAGTTAAGATTCATCTCCAAATATAAGTAATAAGTATTTGCTTCAAGTATTCTAACCGCTCTAAGCGGAGATTTCCCAAAGAATTTCTCCATGAGGAAAGAATGGCGCCCTAGTAAAAAAAAAACCTTGCAAGAGTCACTTTAATTTCAAAACCCATAAAAACTAAACTACCGCTTGACAAAAGGCTGGATAACTCGTCACCAGACTGATACTCGGCCTTTTACCCATCTCGAATACCTTGTATATTGAGAAAAAACTAATCTTTACAGCAAAAGAGGCTATACTAGTAGTACTATCGCCTACCTTACATAATTAAGAAAGTTGCTTCTTGTAATTACATGGTCCTTTATGATCTTTTAAGGCAGCTTTTGCGTGCAGCCTTTTTTTTCTTTTCTTTTTTACTGTCTTTTGAGTGTTATGAAATATTCTGTGTAAAGTAAATGACAATTTTTCCAAAAAATTTAATTTCAGAATTCAAGCATTTTCACCAATTTCAGTTACTCAGTTTTGAAATTTCTCTTTTTGTCTTCAAAAAACATCAAGTTCGAACAAAAACCAAGCGAAGGTAACAATAATGATGTACTTGAGAAAGTACTCAACATTCTTTGGTACTTGTGTTTCCAGTACCTACTTATATAACTTAAATAATATGTACTCCAGACTGGTTTCACTTGATGTGAAACTCGAACACTACAATTTTTTAAACAAGAAGTGCTTAAAGTACTTTCTAACACTGTTTTTGATTGAGTTTATGCCAAATATGAGTTTAAATTTTGCTGAATTAGGAACTGCTTTCCTGCACGAAATTAGCCTATAACTTCAGAGGAAGTAAGTGAATATATTCAAATTTCATGCCACCTTAAGAAGCATGGGTAGAATATTTCTGCTATGTCTATCATAGAATGTTTTGTACAGATTTTCATTTCTGCCAGGGTAACTTTTATGAAAGTTGGAACTACTAATAGCGTGCGACAATTTTAACATGAAATATAAAAAATTTAGGAATGACTAGCCCAAACAGAAATTTAGCCTCTCTCAAAGGGGGCAAAATTTGAAACAAGTGAGTTGTGTAACCTCAGAAGATGTTACACAAGAGTAGTGATAAATTATATAGGAGATCGACAATTTTTTTTTCTCCTGATTTAGTTTAGTTTAAAATTCTGTTATAACATACAGAAACCGTAATGATCTCACCTAGGATTCCCATTATGTTTTTTTTTTTTTGCCAGTCTAATGAATTTGTCCGCCTTTTCCTGAGACATAAACTTCGATATATATGTCTGATTAGGTTTATGCGCAAAAAAGAAGTAATATAGCAATAATTTACTAGAAAGTCTTAAGGATATGATGATAATAATAGTCATGATTAAGAATAACGACACCTATATCAAAAGAAGCATAGGGAGGGAAGAAATAAAAAGTTCATGTTTAAGTAATTCAGCTCACGCGCGCTCTATTAACTACAACCGCAACTAAATGCACTATGGTGAACATAAATTTCAGTAAGGCGAATTGTTCTATCCCATATTGCAATTGTAAGATTTGCAAAGCAAACTCTCCGTATATTCTTATGAATGAAGATATTTGGGGGTCGTAATTTTCAGACCGATCTTTGCGAAAAAAACTATAGCCAACAACTCTATAGCCAATAAAAACCATTATTAGTTCTTCTATTTTCAATTATTTTCTTCAACAACAAAATAACATTGTCACATCAAAAAAAGAGAAATAACAGAATTATAAGGATGCGTAACAATGCCTGGCCATCAGATAGGCTTTAACATGAATTAATAGTGTGAAGCCGCAGTAATCATTCTTATTTTTCTTTATTTGCAGGATAACTTTAGCTGGTGGTATACGCAAGCCCGTACCTACCCAAATTGTTCGAAAGTTCTTTCTTGGGGAAAAGGACGAATATAAATGCAATGAACTTATAGACATAAAACCAGTTTAGTTCCATTTACGGTAGATTTAAAATATAGATAGGGCATAAAGTGTTTTTTAATTGGGAAAATAAAAAATTATACTCTTATACTTGCTCCTGCCTATTTCAGAAGAAAAAGAAAAGAATGACCCAAAATTGCGTGAAAATTATGCCTAGTTCATTCTAATAAGTATATCGATTCACCCGTATTAAAAATAGTCACTTCTAAATATGCATATTAATAAAATGTACTTCCCAGAGTAGTCTACAAAAGTTTTGTATATTATATTCTTTTATTTAATAAGTCCCCCGGGTGATACCACTTTACGGCTTGAGGGGTTGCAGCCTCAATTACAAATGCGAGATACTTTGTTCAAGCATCGAATTTCAGCTTATTATTAAAAAAAATTAAACTTTTTGTTGTTGGATATTCCCACTCCTTGAATTTTCCACAATGAATTGGACCACTTTCCAAAGAAAAAATAATCTACGCCCCCAGGTCTAAATGGATTTCAGTCAATGAAGCAAACTAGGGAGAAGAGAATAAATATCATTTGGAACTCAACATGACCCTTTGATAGTCAGGCATTGATATCGCATGAAGAAAGAATATGGTCAAAATAGACACTATGAGAAACTAAATTAAAATGTTCTAAAGTTATTCCTGGCCATACTGAGATCAGACTCATTGTCAAGGGAAATGATTTGTTAAGATTGTTGTTGTCAGCTCATTTCACGACAGAAGACACGCAAAACGGTGACTATACACAAGGCGCATAGTTCTGGGAAACGCTTCTTTGGGTTTGAAAGACAGTCGCGCTATTTTAATTACTTTAAATGGATGAGGGAATATATAAATTCAATAATAGAAGCTTTTAGTTAAGGCCACAAAACTGTCCCTTTGTTTTTATACATTTAAATGCACTTGTGTACACCGTATAATTCCTAGCAAAGAATATGCTCAAAATCTAAGTTAAATTCATCGTCACATAAAATAATTCTACGAAAAATGTCATTTTCTAAAGTGAGTTAGGTTTTTCTACGTAAGTAGATGGCCAAATCCTAAAACCGAGTCGTTTGGAAAGTTGTCCTAAACCGGCTTTAGTTGTAACTAAATTTTGGGTAACTGCTTAAAATTAAAATTTTTGATAGGCTTTCTTTTTTGTAGTCCCTCTAATTTTTCCCGGTGTACAGGTATATGCGCCGTGATATGTTGATCTATGTATCAGTTATCTTCAAAGCCTTCATTGCTGGACTTGTGTCAAGTGACATACACCGACAATCACAACCACTCACAGGGCATTCACCCTCCTCCCTAAAAAAAGAAAAAGAAAGATAATCAGATTAACAAACCAGCAAATGATCAACTAGGCTATAAAATTATGACTATTACATAAATCTATGTCTAGAATCAATATATCTTAAATAAATGTCTAGAATCAGGCAGATTTTGTTCATCACAAAAAGTAACAAGGATTTCAAACGTCAGAAGAGTGGCTCCCGAAAAAACTTACCTTCTACACTTGTCCTCATCCCCCCTCCATCCCAAGAGAGAAAATGGAGCTCCACGTAACGGCTGTAATAAATACAATCTTTGGAACAGGCCTACATGGTTCCTCAATTTGAATATATTTCGGATCCTTTTCTTACAGTCGAGCTCTATTGAAATATGCAAAGACTAATGAAAAATTGACATTAATCTTTAATTTTATTTTAGTGGAAAAGACCTTTTTAGTTTATTTTTAGTTTTTTAGTGCTGCACCTATAGCTTATTTAAACACTAATTTATTTAATCCTTAAAAAACAATATTGAATTTTGTATTTTTACCATAAGAGAAATCACAGATTTCTTCATTTGTTTGTTTATTTTTCTCGAGCGTGATCTTATCGAACAAATGGTCCTAAAAGATCGGGAGGGACCTCATTCGAACGGGAATCAAAAGTTCTTGAGCTTTTTTCAAATAAAGGGCAACTAGACCCCCCTCCCCTTCACATCCCATTTGTCTCAAAGATATGTGATCAAAACTTTGAGATAGCCTCGAAGTCTTATTCATTCATTCCGATTTGATTCACCGTAGCTAAAAAGATCCAATAGCTATTTCTTTGGAGATGACTTGACTGCTAACAGCCCCTGAGGAAAGGACTTTAAGTTGAGAAAATTGCCTATTCTTTACATATAGTCAATCAGTTCGTGGTAACGAACTGTCGTAAGGATTGACCCGGCTCAATAGTAACCAAAACTCTAAAAAACGGAATTTTGATACCAATAGTTACATCAAAAGAATTGCATTTTAATGCTGATTTTAAGTATATAAATTTCATCAAGTTTGGTCCTACTCATCAAAAGTTACGATTCTGAGAAAATTTGCCCTATTTTAGAAAATAGGAGGAAACCCCCTAAAAGTCATAGAATCTTAACGAAAATCACATCATCAGATTCAGCGTACCAGGGAACAACAACACACACGTTGTTACAAGTTCGAAGCTCCTATCTACAAAAATGTGGAATTTTGTATTTTTTGCCAGAAGACAAATCAAGGATGCGTGTTTATTTGTTTGTTTGTTTTTTTCCCAGGGGTGATCGTATCGACCCAGTGGTCCTAGAATTTTGCGAGAGGGCTCATTCAAACGGAAATGAAAAGTTCTAGTGCCCTTTTTGAGTGACCAAAATAATTGGAGGGCACCTAGACCCCCTCTAACGCTCATTTTTTCCCAGAGTCGTCAGATCAAAATTCTGAGATAGTCGTTTTATTTAGCAGAGTCTAAAAACCTTATAACCATGTTTTTAGGGACGACTTACTCCCCCACAGTCCCCGTGGGAGGGGCTGCAAGTTATAAACTTTCACCAGTATTTGCATATAGTAACGGTTATTGGGAAGTATACAGACGTTTTCAGGGGGATTTTTTGGTTGGGAAGAGGGGGTTATGTGGGGGAAACTTTCCATGGAGGAATTTGTCATCGGGAAAGAAGATTTCCATGAAGGGGGCGCAGCATTTTCTAACATTATTTAAAAAAACAATGAAAAAATAAATATGAAAAAGTTTTTTTCAACTGAAAGTAAGGAGTAGCATTAAAAATAAAGCGAACAGAAGATATTACGCATATAAGGGGTTCACCTCCTCCTAATACCTCACTCTTTACGCTAAAGTATTTTTAGTAATTTCAACTATTTATTCTACGGCCTTTGTGATTCAGGGAAAAAAAATTTAAGCTTTAGTGTAAAGAGCGAGGTATTGACGAGTGGGCGAACCCTCTTATATACGTAATAAAAACATACGAATATGGAAGATTGTTACGTAAGCTAATTCGTAAGTTACGTATATCTTTTACTAATGAAAACGTTCGTAAAAAATTAAAAGTTCTAGTTGCCTTTTTAAGTACCCAAAAAATTGGAGGGCAACTGGGCCTCCTCCCCCCCCTCTTTTTTTCTCAAAATCATTTGATCAAACATGGGAAAGCCATTTAGCCAAACAAATAAATATGCAAATTTCGCTTCAATTATTCATCTGCGGAGAGCCGAAATCAAAACATGGATTAACTAAAAAACGTTCAGAAACTAAATAAAAAAAAACAAGTTTTTTTAGCTGAAAGTAAGGAGCGACATTAAAACTTAGAACGAGCAGAAATTACCCCGTATATGAAAGGGGTTGTTCCCTCTTCAACGCCCTGCTCTTTACGCTAAAGTTTTTACTGTTTTAAAAATTAGAGTTGAGAGAAAGAGTCAAACTTTAGCCTAAAAAGCGGGGTGTCGAGGAGGGAACAGCCCTTTGCTCATTTTAAGTTTTAATGTCGCTCCTTACTTTCAGTTAATTTTTTCTTATTTAGTATTTACAGTAGCGGTTCTGGCTTCTATTGGGCCTGGATCAAAATCTTAACAAGTGCCCCTCCCCCTGTCTCCCAAAAAATTTTCAGGCCAAGTTTTGACAAAATTGTCTTTTTTTACGAAATTATTTTCAATTTATAAATAAATTAATAATTTGTTACTTAAATATTTTAATTTAGTTATTTTAATTATTATTATTTAATCATTTTTTAATTTATTTTTATTTTATTATTAACTAATAATTGACTAATTATTTTCATTTATTTACTGGGCCCTCTACTTTAATTTAATAAAATAAAATTAAAAAATGATTATAACCATTAAATTATTTAATTAAAATTTTGCGCTCCTTAAATTTCTGCGCCCAGTAAGCCCCTCATGTAAGGAATGATTCCTCTTCGTTTTAAGTTCTAATATTGCTCTTTACTTTCAGTTGAAAAAAAATTGTTGTTTCCTTTTAAATCAAGGACCACATTCAAATAGAGAAGGGAAAAAGCTTCAGAAGAAGTGACACTTAATAAAGAGGATTGAAACTGAGTCCGAGTCGATGATTTTTGGACGTCCTGTTCTCGAGTTCAGTCTTAGTAACCCTAACTTGTAATTACTTACGAGAACCATTGAAGTAGATGTCCTGCGTGTCCACCGTGTCGGCAAGTTTGACACCATGATATCCATGAATCGAATTGAGCCATTTGGTTCTTCGAACTTCGCATGGGATTCGAACTAACGCTGACATAAAAGAGACAGATGGAACAGCGAGGAAGAGGTTTACCACAGCTTGGACAGGTACTTACCTAGAATATAGATTAAGTTTTAAATAGGAATTACGAACATGGACCAAGTGTCCATTTTTATAAAATTAATTTAAAACCTTATTCCAAAAGACAAGTTTTTCACAGAAAAGCAAAGAGCTCAATTAAGACAAGAATGAGCAAAAATAAAGTCAAATAATCTTCCAAGCGTAAAACCGCCACAAATCCGTATCAGAATAATTAGCCGAATCAAAATCAAAACGAACAGAAATTACAATAAATAGCCAAATTAAACTCAAAACGAGCAAGAATTAACATGAGTGGGGCTGATAACCCCTATGTCTTCTCAAGACCAGAACACAATTTGCATTTTACCGAAAAAAAAAGATCGTGGATTGTCAATTAAATTGACAACCATAATTCGTTATGGTTTTGATAATTTTTCATTTATGAAAGTAAGATAGGTAAAAACGTTTCAAACGTTGTAAAAAAAATGAAAACATTTTAAACTTTTTTGTTTCCAGTAAAGTGCAAGTTAAGTTCTGGTCTTGAGAAGGAATAGGGGTTGTCCGTGCTACTCATATTAATTTTTGCTCATTTTGAGCTTGACTCGGTTATTCATTGTATGATTTAAATAAACAAAATACATATAAAATGTTTTAACTTTTAAACTTTAATAAATAAAAATTATTAAAACTTTAAGGAATATATATATATATATATATATATATATATATATATATATATATATATATATATATATATATATTTACTAGCTGCTGGAGTGGCGCTTCGCGCCACCCCAACACCTAGTTGGTGGGGGCGCTTCCCCCCCCCCAAGCCCCCCCGCGCGCGTAAGTCGTTACGCGCCATTGTAGTTGTGTCCCTATGTCCCACCTGTGAATATAGATATATATATATATATATATATATATATATGTTTTTAACTACGTAAAACTTGCGAATATACAACATTCTTTGCTGTCCCATTATCTGTGCATATAAATAGATTGTCAGGTTTACCGACTCTTGAACATGCAACATATAATGGTCAATGGGAAAACAATCCGTATTCAGATCTATACCTCATGATTCTAATGATTGCCCTTGAGCTTTGTTGATGGTGATTGCTAATCGACCATTCCCTGAGTCGCCATCGTCATTTATATATCCCCCTGTGCACCCCGGCGTCCCCTTTGTAGTTATGTCCCTGTGTCCCGGTCGTCATTTATATTCCCTGTGTCCCGGTCGTCATTTGTGTCCCGGTGTCCCAGTCTCTGATTTCTCTTATGTCCCGGTGTAGTTTTTGCCTTTTTTAGTTTTTTCAGTTTTTTTTTTAGTTTTGAGATTTTTACCTTTTTTAGCCTAACCAGGATTTGAACCTGGGACCTTCATTCTCCGTTCTGACACCCTCTCTCACCGAGTGACTACTCCAGCATGTTCATTTTGGTGTTTTAAATGGTATATTATTAACCAAATTAATGTGTTTTACAATATACTAAGCATCGTCATAACAAAAATGACGACAACTAATTTCATGACGTCAGTCAACACAGAAATTAAGTTCTGAAATTAAGTCATGAAATTAGTTGCCGTCATTTTTGCTTTGACGGTGACGTCATTCAAGTTATATAAGACATATGTTCACGTAGAAATCTATTAATGTTTAAGTTTACAATGACTGATGAAGATGCTCAAAGAGTCTATGCCAAAAAACTTGCTGCTGATAGAGAAAGTCAGAAAAGAAAGCGTGCCGAGGAACTATCAGCAGCAAGTTTTTTGGCATAGACTCTTTGAGCATCTTCATCAGTCATTGTAAACTTAAACATTAATAGATTTCTACGTGAACATATGTCTTATATAACTTGAATGACGTCACCGTCAAAGCAAAAATGACGACAACTAATTTCATGACGTCAGCCGACACAGAAACATGACGTCACCTGACAACTAATTTCATGACGTCAGCCGACAAAGAAACATGACGTCACCTGATCCACAGATCCACAGACAGACAACTTATTTTTATATATATAGATAGATAGATAGATAGATATATATATATATATATATATATATATATATATATATATATATATATATATATATATATCTATATATATAAAAATAAGTTGTCTGTCTGTCTGTGGATCAGGTGACGTCATGTTTCTGTGTCGGCTGACGTCATGAAATTAGTTGTCGTCATTTTTGCTTTGACGGTGATGTCATTCAAGATATTTAAGACTTTAAGTTCAAGATATTTAAGTTCAGGGAAAAATGTTTAATTGTAAAATGACTGAAGAACCTACAATGGCAACAGCCGAGGAAGCTGCTCAAAGAGTTTATGCCAAAAAACTTGCTGCTGATAGAGAAAGTAAGAAAAGAAAGCGTTCCGAGGAATCACAAGAACAGCAAGAAAACAGGCTTGCAGCTGATAGAGAAAGTAAGAAAAGAAAGCGTGCCGGGGAATCACAAGAACAGCAAGAAAACAGGCTTGCGGCTAAAGAACGCAAAACCGCGCAGTTAGATGAAAATCCACCTGGACACCGAGAGTCAAAACATATCAAAACTGAAAATGATAGCGATGATGATTGGGTTTGGGATTTTGACTTGGATAAGGTCATCAATGCCTACCAGATTTAAGTTAAAAAAACAAAGGTTCGTCGATATGTACTTCATAGTGACGCTGAAAAATAAAGAAGAAAAAGAAAACTGAAAAAAGAAAAAAGGTAAAAAAATAAAAAAAAACTAAAAAGAAAAAACACTCAAAGAGAAATTACAGACCGGGACACAAATGACGACCGAGACAGAGGGAATATAAGTGACGACCGGGAACCTCAAAGAGAAATTACAGACTGGGACACCCGGACACAAATCACGACCGGGACACAGGGAATATAAATGACGACCGGAACACAGGGACACAACTACAACGGGGACGCCGGGGGCACAGGCGGGATATATAAATGACGACCGGGACACAGGGATTGTTCGAATAGAAATTACAGACCGGGACACCGGGAAACAAATGACGACCGGGACACCGGGACACAGGGAATATAAATGACGACCGGGACACTCAAAGAGAAATTACAAACTGGGACACCGGGACACAAATGACGACCGGGACACAGGGAATATAAATGACGACCGGGACACAGGGACACATCATTAGAATAATGAGGTATAGATCTGAATACGGATTGTTTTTCCCATGGACGATTATATGTCGGATGTTCAAGAGTCAGTAAACCTGACAATCTATTTATATGAACAGACAATGGGACAGCGAAGAATGTTGTATATTCGCATGTTTTACGTAGTTAAAAACATATATTTATATATATCTCTATTCACAGGTGGGACACAGGGACACAACTACAATGGCACGTAACTAATATGGCGCGTAACGACTTACGCGCACGGGGGGGCTTGGGGGGGCGCGAAGCGCCCCACCAACTAGGTGTTGGGGTGGCGCGAAGCGCCACCCCAACAGCTAGTATATATATATATATGTTTATGTGTATAGTAAACTGACAATCTACAGCCATTTTTTTCAGTAAATTAGTAAATTATGCTCCGGTTTTGAGAAAGTATGGGAGTTGTCAAAGACATAATTTCGAGACCTTTCAACTGCAAAGAACAAAATGGCTATCTCAAAATTTTGATTAGATGTGTTTTGAGGTGAGATGTGTCTCAATTGAATGAGCTTTTTCTATGACAAAATTTCAATGACAATAAAATGCCATCTCAAAATTTATATCAAATGAATTGCGGGAAAGTTTTTTTTTTTTTTGGGGGGGGGGGGGGTATCCACCCTCCAATCACTCTGAGTCTTAAAAAGGACACTAGAACTTATTATTACGAATTCATTGACCCCCCCCCCTCGATGTTTACACGATCACCCTTTCTATATATAGTTTTTATTTCCCCAAGGCATAACTTGCATCTCTTGCCCTGTGGGCTGTGGGGATGTTGCCATCCTCGAAGACATAATTTCCGGACTTTTCAATTACGTTGAACAAAATCACTATTTCTAAATTTTTATTGGATGTGTTTGGGGATATGGTGGGCGTGGGAGGAGGTTTAGTTGCCCTCGAACCTCATTTGACAATTAAAAAGGGCACTGGCCGTTTCAATTTCCAATCGAATGAGCTGCTTTTAAAGTTTCGGCAACAAAAAATGGCCATCTCAAAAATTTCTATCAGATGCCTTTCGGGGAAATATGAGGCATGGGGGGGGGAGCATTCACCCTCTGATCACTTTGAATCTTAAAAAGGACACTAGAACTTTTGATTACCAATCCAATCCATTACCAAGTCACTCTGAAATTTATGCGATCACCCTTTCTATATATAGCTTATATGCCTCCAGGGCATAACTTGCAACCCTTTCCCTCAGGCTCTTAGGGGGGGGGATGTCATCCTCAAAGACATAATTTTGGGCTTTTCCATTACGTTAAACAAAATGGCTATCTATAAATTTGGATTGGATGGGCTCGGGGAAATGGTGGGAGGGGGGTTAGTTGCCCTCCAATTACTTTCGACTAAAAAAGCACTAGCCTTTTTAATATCCAATCGAATGAGATCTTTTCGAAGTTTCTACGACAACAGATGACCATCTCAAAATTTCTATCAGATGCATTTTGGGAAAATGAGAGATGTGGAGGGGGAGGGAGTATTCACCCTCTGATCACTCTGAATCTCACAAAGGCCACTAGATCTGATTTCCAATCAAATAAGCCCCCCCCCCTCCAAAGTCTATACAACCATCCTTTTTATATAAACTTTAAATACCCCAGGACCTGATGTACAACCCTTGCCCTGAGGGCTGTGGGAGGGGGGTTGTCATCCTCAAAGACATAATTTCCGGATCTTTCAACTACGTTGAACAAAATGGCTATCTAATAAAATTTTATTGAATGGGTTTGGGGAAATGGTGGGCGTGGGAAGGGGGTTAGTTGTTCTTCAATCATTTTCGACTATTAAAAAGGGCACTAGCCCTTTCAATTTTCAATTGAATGAACTCTTTTTGAAGTTTCTACGACAACTCCTTTGATACGAATGGCCTGGTCTAAACAAAAATAAATAAATAATAAATTATACCCAGATCGCTCTTTACTTAGGCATCGGCTGCCTATGATAAGACAATAGGAATACCATTCGAAGAGAGAACACTCAAAGCAACTAAATTAGTGAGTAAAAAATCAGCCTCTTTCATTCAGTATTAAAGGTATTTTGATGAATAATTGAAAATTGTCTGAATTATTGGACTCCTTTAGTCTCCAGTTTTGTAGATCATGAACAGGCATTTAACTTAGCTGATAGAAAAGCCTTAGTGAAGGACTAGTCCTTGCAAAGCAATTTGAAAAAAAACACATCGTGATCTCTCTTGCGGGAAACAAAATGCAAAATTCTACATTTTTATAGATAGAACCTTTAATCTCTACAGTGGGATCCTCTGATATCCCTTGAATTTCTAGGGTATTTCTCTCCTTTTTCGAGAATCAATTAATTTTTTTTAGACTCGTAACTTCTGACGAGTCAATATTAAATTCAATGAATTCTATATATTCTGAATCATCATTAAAAACCAATTCTTTTGATGTATTAATTGTTATCAAAACTCCATTTTCCAGAATTTCAGTCACTAATGTCCAGAGTCACTGTTTACTTACAGTTCGTTACCACGAACTATTAGATACCAGATAAATACGTTAAAATGATTAGTGCTATATACAAGAATAACATTATAGAACAGAATTTTATTTCAAAACTTTCTATCACAGCATGGTTGTCGAATTTGAATTTTACGTCAAACAAGCACTTATAAATATGTATATATATCATCGGAAAAATTTGACGTTCACGTCAAACATAATTCATTGTACAAAATACAAAAAAAGTTGACACATAGTTAAAAAGTCAAAAAATAAAAATAAATAAATAACAATAAAATTAATGAAAATACATCAAAAATATGATGAGTCAAGATTTTGTCAAAAAGGAAAAACGAATAGATAGCAATAAAAATGACTAATTTTCCAGGCTATTATATAACTCGGAACAAAACTCGGAACCAAACTCTTCGACATATTTCGACATATAGTTTGGGGATTGTTTGGGATTTTATACGGGACGGTCTGTTGCGGGCGGGAAGGTAGTGTTCGGGGATGATGGAATGCAATCGAGGAACAGACAGGGTCTTGGTACCGAAACAAAGGCATAGGAGGTTGCTTTTCTCGGCCAACGTGGTAGGCTTGAACTTACCAAGTAGATAATGATATGGATCCGTCCCTTTACCATTTATGATTCTAAGTGCTCGTTTTTGGACATTTTCAATCTTGTAAATATGCTCTGAAGAAAGACCAAAAAGCCACACTGGACAAGCAAACTCCAGTATTAGCCAAATAAAAGAACAATAAAGTTGGAGAAGATCCTTAGGGGGGGGGGGCAAGAAAATTTTAACACAAGTTTTAGAATGGAAACCGAAGGGGAAGGTTGTTTTAGGATTGCCATCCATGATGGCCATGAACATGGCAATCCCACTTCAAGGCAGCGGTAGTTGTCACCCAAAGTAGTTTAATGCATGTGACAGAGATTTTGGGAGGAATGGGATTTTGAAAGAAAGGGATGATTTAAAAGTATTGACTGTCCTAACTGACGATTTATTAGCGCAAACTTTCATCTTCGACAAAGAAGCCTCCTGTGTCACAGCATCTAGTAACATCATAATTGAGCTTTTAATATTTCGTCAATAAACCTTAAGCAAAAACAGTTCTTCCACATCCATCGCTCTGTTTGGTCAGTCATAAGGCTATTAACCATTGTAAGGAATAAAATGGGAACCACCAGGGTTCCCTTGGGACACCCCACAAAAGATAGGAAGGGGATCGGAATAAACATTTTTATATTTAAGCACTTGAGAACGATCTGTTAAAAACGAGGCAACATTTTCAACTAAAAAGGGACTCACATGAAACTCATTCAGCAGTTTATTTACAAAGAGATTGTGGTCAATTAAGTCGAACGCTTTCTGGAGATCAATTAATCAAAGATTCAACCAAGTATCAGAGCTTTCAAGGTTTTTAAGAATGGTGTCAAGAAGACTGACAAGGTAGTGTGAAGTAGATGTTCCCTTCAGGTTTTCCAAGCAGTTGTAAATCAATAAGTTCAGGAATGTCTGCCTTTAAGCAATTAGTTAAAAAACTCCCGTATATTTTTGAGAAAACTGGGGTCAAGGTGATAGGTCGTACTCAAATGAAATCATTCAGGCCTCCCTTCTTTTGGATTGGAGTAATATAGCCCAGCTTCCAGCACGACGGGTAGCATCCGGAATTACTAACATCATTAAAAATACTAACAAGGGGTGTTGATAGTTTATCAGGGGATGCTTTTATTAGATCAATTGGGACATCAATGGGGTAAACACTAGTTTTTTTCTATTATTTACTTTGCTGAAATTTCCGGGATTTTGTCTTTTGGAGTTTCAGGGATTAGATGGTTTTCTGAGAGAGGGGGGCGACGTTCTCACAATGCTAGCTAGGTGTTTATTAAGCTCATTGACATGTTCAGGCAGTTCATCCATAAGAAAATCGATGGTCTTACACAAGCAACCCCCTATTTTTTTTCACTTTCTTAAGCCATTGCTGAGGTTAGCTCTGTTTTAAGCAATTTAATTTATTCTTACCATAACAAGAAGCAGCTCGACGTCTTTCTTTCTGTATTCATTTACGGAGGGATAAAACATGATCTTCCTTTCCAAGGTGAAAAAGTTTTAGTTTCAAATGGATCAGTCCTTTAATTTTTTTAATTAATGTAGAGTTTATCTGAGAAACATACCTTCTTGGTAACCTCTGGGAAAATTTTTAGTAATTTGTCATTAATTTCATTTGAAACAAACTAACCTTTGAATTAAGATTTACATACGACACTACATCATCCCAACTCTCAGACACAATCCAAGATCAAAAATCAAAAAGACCTAAACTTGTTATTGGCCGGTATGAAAATTCAGAGACTGAGCAATTTGTTTTAAGAACTAGCAGTGGTTTCAATTGTAGCATGAAATGACAGCTACCACCGAGGGGGGGGGGTAGTTTAAGTATTGTAAAAGGTTTTAAGGTTGGTGCAAATAACATCCAAACTGGTTCCACCTTCTGTAGTAGGGAAATCAACAATGTGCTTTAGCTTCTAATCTTTGCATAGATAATTAAGACTTAGTTCGTTTGCACCTCCAACTATAAAAATACCGGTATTTGGGTACTTTGTCGTCAAGAAGTCAAACGAGAATAAGCATTCTGTTTGGGTGAATAATAAAATGAGCAAATGATTAAATTAGTGTAAGGTTGAGGCAGGCATTTGGGCTTAGTAGATATCCAAATTATTTAATCGCTATCACCTAGACCTGGCACACAGATAAGAGTAAGATAGAGGCAGTCCAAGTATTTAAGCTAAGACTACAATATTTCAAGCCACAGTAATGACAAAGCCACAGCCTTTGCGAAAAGCATACCCCTCCTCCTTTTTTTTCAGTGAGTGGTCAATGGGTGTAGCTTTATGAACTCTTGAAAACCAATTGTCAATTTAGCCAATTGACAATTGGAAACCAATTGACTTGAAAACCAATGTTCAATTTAGCTATTGCTTCTAACTGAATTAACGTTTCGAAATTCAAACTTTCGGTGTTCGTAAGGAAGAAAACGGGGAAAAGATAACGTTTTCTATCATTTTCTTTAACAAAATATTTCTTCACAAAAGCTTTATTCTGAGGCAGCTTTGGCAAGGTGTAAGCATTAAAGTTAATGCTGGTAGTGGGGAGAACATCACTAAAAGTAAAATACTATCATTTTGGTTATTGTAGGAAGGTTTGTCGTAAGGCTCAAACTCACCATCCTGGACCGAGAGACTACTAAACCGGTTTTGAAGTGGGAGGGGAAGAATTTCAATTTTAAAAGTTGGGGGTATTGAGAGAGTCAGGGGTAACAGTTTCCTGGTGTTCCAACGATTCTGCAAGATCAGCCTTTTTGTTGTTGTTTTTTTTTTTTAATAGCGAAAACCTGTTACTAAGTGGGATGGCGTGGCTTATAGACGAAACGCGGGAGGCTGATATTTTAGGAAGGACAGATCTAGCCGATAGGGGGAGGGTCGATGGGGAAGGAGGAAGGGAGAGAGCTCCAAATAACCTCTCATATATATTTAACCGAAGGTAAAAGCCAGTCTAGTAACAGCCTCAGCAGTGGTGTCATTAGAAGGGAGGCATATGGACTCTAGACCCTTTCTCCACTTAGATTTTGAAAAATACCTTATTTGGGGAGTATTTTCATTGAAAAATGCCTTTTTGGAGCATTTTCTTTGGAAAGTTTGGTGAATTTGCTCCTTCCCCCTAGTTCCTCAAAAACCCATTTTGTCACCCTCCCTCTACCCGTCCAAGATTTTCGTAAATCAACTTCACTGAAGTTCAGGCTTTTCTTTCAGTGGAGTTCAGAATTCACTATTCATGGAATTATTCCATAATTTATGATGTGGGAAAAAACTCACCCTTTCCTACTAGTAAGGTCTATAGATGATTCTATATAACAAAACAAGCCATCAGTATAATCCATTCGCTCCCAGCATAATTTGCCTATGATTTCCCATTATAAAATTATTTATTTGGTTATTTAACTCACAACAAAGATGCATAAAAGATAAGTAAACAAAATTGACAAAATCCTCCAACAAATTAAACAATGCAACCATTTATGAAGAAAAAAAATCAGGCCTAAAAGAGCTAACCAAACATATACATGCACTCTCAAGGGTATAACAAACCCAGGAGAAAATAGAAAAGATTATGGATAGAGAGAACATTCCAGGTTTACGATAAGTTATACATTTTAATCTTGGCTATTTCTAACAGCTCATTAATTTTAGATCACAGTAATAGTTCATTATTACCAAAATAAATTGCGAAACAAGGTACATATTCAAAATAATTTAAATAACAAACGCAAATCAATGAAAAATTACAGATTTTTCAAAGCAAGGATAAAGGCGAGATGACTACTGCTTTAAAGGCACAATTTAAAATACGACAATAATAAATACCACATTGCCATATTACAGATCTAAACGTCCTTCAAACCCGTCTATGGGCTCTAGTTTAGAGATATTTTGTCAAAAACAAAACGCTAATACAAACTTGATATAACATACTACCACCTGAGACCGATATGCGTTAAACGCTTCCTTCCTCCTACCCAATTCAAAGCTTCCAGTTTGGCTGTCTCCTGTGAAACACCAAAACATTTTACCAGGTTTTTTTTATTCCACAGCTAAAGAAATGCCTTTGTAAATTTGAGTCTATTCAAACACCAGATACACCCTTATCTTTTGGATATAAAAATAAAATATTTATCAATTGGAACACAAAAAAAGGTCAGAGTAGTGATATCTTACAATACGAACAGAATTCTTACTTTTTGTTTAGGGGCACCTTTGCTCAAATTTGAAGGGACGACGCTTTTCGAACAGAAATTGCAGGAAAGAAAAACTTGTTGTGGTATCTTCTCTAATGCATTCAGCTGATTTAGTCTCACATCCAGCTGGGCTCTATAAGACCATAATCTCCATTCATCAAGCAAACATCGGTAACTAAAACAAAAGAGCCAAGATTAAACTAGAAATTTCGAAGAAGTGCATCTTAAAGCGCAGGAGTTGCTAATGATTGGCATAATATTTCCATAACACAAATAGCTGCCACATGTTCCTAATAATTTTTCATTAGTTGCTGTTAAGTCGATTCCAAGATTTTCAGTGTAATTAAATTGCATCTTTTCAAGCATAATAATAGTTTTTTATCAAATTAATACAATTTGTATTTACAACAACAACAAAATAAATAAATACAAATATAATGGGATTTAAAAAGAATTACCACAAAAAAAGTAGAGAAAAAAACAGGGTAAGAATTAATACAGTGGTCCTTATTCAAATTAACATTTCACGAAATGAGGACTTTCTCTGGGGGCCATGTATATCTTTATTGACAGAATATGTTGGTGGTACTTAAGTAAAAAGGTATGTTCTACGGTGTCTGTTTCTCTATTCTGCTAGACTTTGAGAAGGGAACCTGTTTCAATCTGTTTAGTTGAAGAATCGTATATATAGATTAGATCTTGTAAGAGTTGTAGGCTAGTTGACTTAAAGATGTTAAGCCTTTGGAGACGAAACTTGGCTTTCTTTACCCTCCCCTATATTTTGAAGTACCTGAAAAGCCATACTAAAAACACAAATTTTAGTTCTTGAAAGCACGACAAATAGATGTAATCCTATTGTCTAATGTAATAAAGACAGGACAACAACTACAACATGTAGTCTAATTAGGCTCAATAGAAAGAATATCATAGGGGAAATTACCTTTGAATCCACGTTTCAGTTCCAGGGTTTTCTAAAATGTCAGCTTGACCATTGTGAGCTAAAAGTAGCACAGGATTTTGGACATCTCCGGTTCTGTCAATGTAATTTTGTATTAATACAATACCATCTTTGGAAAAACCTAAGAGATAAAACGTGAGTGGTTGTAAAACATCAGACAACACTGCGCATTCACAGTTATGTTACTAAATCAGGTAAAAATTATATACTGTTACTAAAAAAAAAGGTAGATTTGTCTATCTATATTCTATAATCCGGAAAGGACGTTTTAACTGACTTCGATCACACAATCTGCTCTAACTGAGAAAATTATCTTAAAAAATCTTGAGATTATGATAGCTCATATAAAATAGAATACATTCTATGTGCTACAATAGCTGTAGTTAACATGAGCATGTCATGACACAAAAAAAAAGGACCAAAAAATAAAAAACAAATAAATTGCAACACAAAAAAAAAATAAGGCAGCAAGTGCTGCTTCAAGGTCAATAAATTAAAATGAGTCAATAAACAAATTAATATAAAACTAATTTAAGTTGAGAATCAATTTTAACAGTTAAAATATTGAACGTTTATACAGAATAAATCAGAATATTAAATATATAAATGGTTAGTACATTCAAAAACACTCACAGGCAAATACCTTAAATAAACTGCATCAAACATTAAATATTTGTTAATGTAATATTATTAAAATACCGAATAAAATAAGGGACAAATGATTTGCAATATCTCTCGGAAATAGAGGTTGGGTAAGTCATTAACTGTGGACAATTATTTTGTTTGTCGAAGGATAGTGACTGGTTCTTCAGTAGGGGGGCTCTCAAGGTCAGATAGTAGACCATGATGAGCTGGGGAATTCAAACAATTTAGTCCAGATCAACTCATGTCTACGATTTTTAAGTAAATTCAAGTTAATTTGTTTAGTGCATCATCATATGTTGAGTAGTTATGTCCAAGTATAATTTTTACATCTCATTTTTGTAGCATCTCTATCTGATTGATCTCTCATCAAACCCCAATGCCAAGCTGGACAAGCATACTCAAAAGAAGGTATAACGTTGCTGCAGTATACAGACTTTAAAACTTCAGTTGACATACGAAATCTCTTCAGGTGGGAAAATGAATATAAAAGTGAGGCGCCTTTCCATCCTAAATCTTAGTCCAAAAGTACACTTTTCTTTGTCGGCAGTAGGGAAATAAGAGAAGAGTAGCTGTAGACCTTTAGGAAGGAAATAGTCGTATAAGAGCTCTTAGCGTCAATGACCGTCAGTTTTACCTTTCCTAATTCAGCTTTTAGGTCATTAAAAATTCTTGTTAAGTCAGACTATTCAGTAGTTGGAGGGCTTAGTTACAGCAATAATACAGTTAATTCATCAGCAAATTTAAAACACACACGAACTGTTGCTAAAACACGACTGAAAACAATTAAAAAAGAAAGTGGGCCAAATTTAGTCCCTTGTGACGAACCGCAAAAAAGTATCTAAAAATCCAGATGGCTCATAATCGAGGAGTTGGACACACTGAGATCTTTTAAAACGAAAACTAGCAAGCATACGAACAACAAATGGACGGGCACCCATAACCTTGGCTTCTTCCACTACTGCATTATTATCGAGACTATCAAAAACCTTAACTATATCAGCAAACAATGCATCAACGTAAGCCCCATTGTTTCAGGATGGTATCCAACAATACAACCAAATAATGAACAGTGCTTTGCCCAGGTCTAAATCCAAATTGTTAAGAATCTATCTTATCTTTTATATCCTCAAATAAACAATCAAAAATAAAATTTTGAAACACTTTTGAAAGAGCCGGTGTTTTTGAAATCGGGCTCATATCAGTAATGTCCATAGGGGCTTTACATTTGAAGATGGGGTAACACACGATTGTTTAAAAATACTAGGGAAAACACCATCAATAAAACATTGGTAAAAAAAATTGCCGTCAAAGGATATCTCTTGGATAGCGATATTTGAAACTGATTAACAGTTGTGGATGAATTTTACAAATTGATGCAAAAAATTCATTGATCTCATTGAGTAGAAGGGGTCTACCATCATTATCTCTAGCTTCAACTTGAATCACTTTTTAGCCAATTATATTCTGGACCGTATGATGGAACTTCCTTGGGCTGAATTGATATATTTTGCTTATGATTTTTTAACCATACAGTTTACTTGAATATCTTTTTTTTTCACACAACTGTGTTTCTTAATCTTTTGAAACCTTCCTCAGGTTCAGTTTAATGTAATTCATAACCCAATTTTATCACATCCCGAATATCTTATTTAATTGATGGTTTTTCATTAAATTTCATATTTTTTTTGGGGGGGGGGGGAAATTTCAGAGTATTTTTCAAACAGTTCCCTACAAAATAAACGTGCCAATTTGCCACCATCAGACAATGAGAGGATATCACGCCAGTCACGATTTTTGGGCGATTTCTTGTAAAGATTTACTTGCTCAGGTGGGTAGAGCCTTTGGACCAGACCATTTTTTGTCTATTTGTGTTAAAATGATTTATATTAAATAGCAAAAATCCCAATAGCAAGTAAATAAAATAATCAAGTAAATAAAATAAGTAATAAAATATACGACAATAATATTGTTGAACCCACTTTAAATAAGAATTTACCAGTCATATTTCCATTTAAAGAGATCTTTAGCCTCGCACATAATTACTTTAGCCAATTTACCAACTACCGTATGGTTAAAGTACCGCAAAAAAGATAATAAATAAGTTTTAAGCTAGTGTTGAATTATATCCTATCCTGCTTTTCAGGGAAGTGAGAGACAGGGATAGCCGTCTAGGATTTGACAACTGTTATTCGCTTCAAGCTCTGATCATTCTTTATTTTTATGTTAAAACGTATTTTTTGTTTGTTTATTACATTAAAGAATCACTAGAGAGCAAACTACTTTACAAGAGATTCTAAAAAAGAAGGGCAATCGTCGGTGATGGTGTGAAGGGGTAAGGTCATACTCAAGACAAGCTGAGTCTATGAGCATGTTTTCTGACTTGCCTGGATCCTATGACAGGAAGACACATACATTAAATTTGATAAATACTTTAAGACTTACAATAAATGCTTAAGCCAGAACTGTCATCTCGTTTAAATATCAGAGCATCAAGGGATGGAAGATATCTGCCAGATCTTAGTTTAAGCGTGAACTTTACAGTACTGTCTTGCCTCTCAAACGCATCAAACAAGGACTTTGAAATTTTTCTGGACGTTTCTTTTTCTTTACTTTTTCTCTTATTTTTTTTCCTACTTTTCTTCTGTGTGATGGACTAGCTTACGGATTGGTACTGCAAGCCTTATGAAAGTATTATTAAACTTGATGACTTAAGAAAAGAAAGGAAAAAGATTGGTGTTGTGTATGCTGTATACAAAAGCATGTAGACGTAGCATTTTCCTTGAAAAATAGCCCTTAAAAAGCTTTCTGTGATGTCCCAGTGCCCCACTAGATGCGAAGAAAAAAGACGGAAAAAGATCCTTCCCATGCAAAAAAACTAATTTTCTCAGTTGTCCAATCCGATAGATTTTCCTTGTTGTTCAAGTCAAGAGACTATAGCTTATCTATATAGTGTTTTCGGCCAAAGCAATTCCAATGGTGTACTTCTTGTCCTGACCCAAAAACATTTTTAGGGATTTCATGCTATTTTTTTTGTTTTGTTTAACTAAACACAATACAGTGATAGCAAACGTTTTTGAAAGTCACACGTATGCGACTTGTAGACGTATCGAGTTAGAAATTTCTGCAGTCTACAATAAATTAAAAAAGTTCATTTATTAACTGTAATAACTCTTGAATAACCATGTACTTATTAAGATCGACGTTATGCGCATCTGCTCGTATGACGCATCTTATCGTAAAACTTTTTACTGTATAATTAGTTGAAATAATGCTCACCATTCCTGAATCAGCCTAAATGTGAATCTCCCTCAGTTGATACTTTCTTTTCAAAACACATTTTCGAGTTTTTTCTAACACAAAGATAACTAATAGATAGAACGATAACTAAACTAGATAACTAACATAGAAAACAGGCAATAAAACAGGAAGAGATACCGGAACGAAGGAGCGGAGTAAATACAACAACAAAGCAGGGATAAAAGCAGGACAGAACACTGGATCAAACACAGGAACTAAAAACAAGGGAGCAGTGGAGCAGAGGAACAAACACATGCACAAGCAGAGGAAACGAAGGAACAAACAAAATAGGAACGATAGAACACAATAACAAACACACGCGCAAGAAGAGCAGCAAAGATGTCATTACTCCATGTTAAATTCCAAGTTAATATCAATTTTACTGGGTTCGGGGTTATTAAATGCACCTTATCAACACCAGGTAGCACTGAAATACCATCGGTTTCAGGGATTAAAAAAGTACTTGAAATCAAAATGATCCCAGCGGAAGACAATGATGCTGACACATAATCGTTCTGTTACAAGATGGTTCAAAACAAGATGGTTCAAAAGGTATCTTTTCCTGTCCAACTTAACGTAACTTAGCTTAATAGTGTCGACTCAGGTGGATATCGTGGTTGCAGCGGTAGCTGCAACTTACTAAAAGGCAAAAACAGCCCATAGTAACCATAAAAAAACACGTTTACAAAAGCAACTGGCAAGTGAGAAAATTTGGTTATTTCTAGATGATTCAGGATTGGTAACTATTATTTAAATTAGTCTTAATAGTAAAGTTTCAGCTTGGAATCAAATTTAAGAGAATTTCAAAAAATAGACCGAAACTCCCCTAAAAATGGCGTCGGATTGAAACACAAAATACACCGTTGGAATTGTCATCACCAAAGCCCAAAAAGGAACACTAACAGTCCCCTAGCGTGAACAACAAAGAAAATTCTATTTTTGCATGGGTAGCACTGATATGTTCTCTTTTTTTCGTTTTTCCTTCCACTACTACTTGAGCACTGGAAGATCATACAGAGCTGTTTAAGGGCTTAAGTTAAAGGACTTTTCTACATCTACGTGTATTTGGAATTAACAAAACAAATATCTAAATTAAATTCCTTTTTGAAAAAAAACTACATCTTTGTATAAAAGATCACTAATTACTAAATAATCATAGGCGTCAACCATAAATGACAACAAAAGTAAAATTTATAGGGAAAAAAGAGCCCCAGTAACAACTGACGTCATCACATAGTTTTAGTATAGCATCATTTATGGTTATATCCTGCGATTATGACGTCGTTCATCAAATTCTATACGAAGAAGCAGTTTTTCAAAAAAAAACGTTCTTATTTTTGTATTGTATTGTATCAGATTAACGACACTTCTTGACTACTATGGTCCCTGCGTCGGCCCTGCAGTGCATTGCTGCAGCATGATTCGATCTCTGGGTCCCGTATTACCAAGCTAAGGTCAAATCCACTGCGCCACCACAGGAAACGTTCTTATTTTTAACAGAATGCTTTGTTACTTTCAAAAGACACTAGATATTTCATCACTTCCTTTCAAATGAGTTGTTAAATAGCTCTCTATGATGTCCATGTGCCAAAGAGGATCCATCAGAGTTACTCATGTAAAAAAGTGATTTTCCTAGTTATTCAAGCCAATAGACTGTAAGTTTACTGTATAGAATTTTCGGCCTCGGTAATTCCTGCTGTATGTTTTTTCCGATCCGATGCCAATTTTTAGACGTTTGAGGCTATTTTTCAGAATTCCCACAAAATAGTCATCGAAACTACATTTTACTATTAAGGCTAATCGAGATGACAGTTATCATTCCTCAATCAGATATAAATGGTAATTTTTCTCACTTGCCAGTTTTTTTTGGAGCACATTTTGTAATTTTTGGTTACTATGGGTTACTAGTAACTATGGTTACTATACAGCTATCGGTGCAACCATGATTTTAATTTTAAATAAAAATAGCCACGAGACAAACAAACTTCAGCTAACTCAGTGAGAGTATCAGCATCTGCATCTGAAATGGAATTAGAACTGGTATTATAAATATGAAACTGGATTTCGGAAGGGTAACTACCTTCCAGAACCGCAAATTTCATGGTTCAACTTTATCTTGTATTATCCAATGTGAATCTCGCTGTCACTTGTCCCACACCTTTTGCTATAGTAGCTGTTTGAAATCATTCATCATTTTTTTTTATAATTTTGCATTTATCACAGATACCAAAAACGACATAATCACCTCTAAGAAAAAAATGATGCAAGTTGATATTAAATGCATTTGAATTTGTCGCCATTCAAACAAAAAATACTTTTCGAAATTAAAGCTCTAAAGGAATTTTCTTACACTCGTGACGTATATAGATTCTATTTTTCAAATAAGAAAATCTCGGCATAGCAATTTTCAAAAAAGACCATGGAGCAGTTTTCGAGAAAAAAACCCTAGATAAATGAATGCATACGAAATAGTTGCTCGCTTGAAAAGAATAGATTAATTTGAGAAATATTGTCACAGAATATGCCATCCAATTTATAGATCCAAACGGTAAATTAAAAATAAGTTTTAAGTTGATGGATTTCCGGAAGTGGAAAATTATGATACCTTCAACAATATGTCCTGAAAACCCCCTTAGAGCACGGGTGAATCTTCAGTTTCCAGGTTATTCTCTGCGTTTGGATTTCAACTAGTCCAAAGAAAGGCAAAAGCTAAATGGAAAATACATATAGCAATTCCTGCACTTTCCTACCTGTAAGTATTAATCCTGCTAGGTTTCCTTCTTCTATAAATTTGGCTGAAAGCGTATCAATAAAAGTGGTCAACACTGCATCAGGTAAAAATTTTAGAGCAAAACCCAGACGATCACAGATTAGTAGCTCAGAATCTTCCTATAAAAAAAAAAAGTATCGAAGAATGGTGGCTAAAAAGAAGTTTGGAAAATAATTTGAATCCTTCGAAAAACTTAATTAAAAGTATCCAAAAAGTGAACTAACTCCTTTACTGGAACTGGAAAACTCACTGCTCCTCGACAAGCTTAGGATTAACTTGGGATTACACTGTAACCGTGCTGGGATGACCCCTCTCTTTTTCTCCTCTAGAATTTTATTTATTGGTTTCTCGTTTGATCTTTTTTTACTGTCTGGTAAATTTTGGCATTGCTTTCCATTTACTCATACATCAAATGCATATGTCAAACTATGCTCTCCATTGGCTAGGCTTCTAATTTTTTTTGCAATTACAGTTTCTGAATAAATCTTTTTCGTTCATCTTCCTTTTAGGATATAACCTTAAAAAAAAAACTTTTTAAAAAATTGGCCAAAACATGTTCAAGAGCTAAATACTTTTAACCAGCGGGATCCAGATATAAAGTTTGCCGTTGAACTTGAAGCTAACCACAATTTACCCTTCTTAGACGCTCTCATTACCAAACGGGATACTAGGTTTGACTTGATTGTATACAGAGAGCCAGCTCATACTGATACATATTTGAGACATCGACTCCTATAACCACCCTTAGTAAAAAAAAAAATTCTGCGGTATATTCGTTGGTTGATAGAGCGCTTGCAGTGTGGTCCTCTGATTTTTGAGCTGAAGGCGGAACTTGATCATATAAAAGATGTTCTGATAGGTATTAGATACCCCTAACAAATCATTGATGAGGTTATTTTCAGGAGAATGATGAACACAAAAACCAAAAGCACTGCCCCTAAGAGTGTAGACAATAATCCCTTCTTGTCATTATCTTGTATTAAGGACATTACTGACATTTTAAGCTCCAAACTCATTAAGCTTGGCTTTAAGGTGTTTTTCCTTCTCGGATGACTAGCCCCTCCTTCTTGAACAAAATCAAGGTTAAGATTACTTCAGATCAACCACGGGTATGTAAGATTCCCTGTAGTTGCAGTAATACGTGTGCAGGTCATACAATGAGATCTCTACATCACCGATTAAAAGAACATGCTGATTCCATTGATGCCTGCCTTAAAAAGACAAAGCTTTAGGAAGAAAATAATTTTTCTGCACTGGCCCATCATATTTTTGAAAACCCTTCTCACTCCATTAAGTTTGACCAGACCCAACTTATTGCTATTGTTCCATACTTTTTAAAGCAGAAAGTCGGAGAAGCTCTGGAAATTGCTAATAACAAACCAGTCATCAATAAAGACAATGGTGAGTTCTACACAGAGCTTAGATACAAATATAGTTATGAAAAATCGATTTATTTTTGGGACACAGTGCACGGTAGCGATGCCTCTCATGCATTTTCACCACGTATGCAACAAAAGAAAATTGCGTTCCCGCCTATGGCGTTGTAAGACAATCTACGGGTCGAAGCGCGGACTTGGAGGACTGCGCCAAGTTCGGAGCTCCGTATTAAAAGCTTCTCATGGGCAAGATCGGAGTTTTCATAACTGTATTGGTATCTAAGCTGTGGTTCCACATAAGCAAAATTTTGGAACCCATTACCCATAGACTGAAAACTCACACAAAAACTCCACCCCCTTCTATAGGCCCAAACCTCTTGAGATCAAATAGGATAGCTGCTATCAACACCTTTACTAAAATTCTGCCCATGTCACAAAACTAATTCCAGGGTTGGCTCATTAGTAGTGTTTTTCAGTGATTTTAGCTTTATCTTATTTAGTGATTTTATTTTCTGGCAAGAGATTTGAATCTGAATCTGATGATGACTGGGACAGGTCCCGTCAAAATTATCGTTCAAATAAAATCAAGATCTGACATCCATAGCTTAGGTAAGCTTATTACCATCTACCATTATTATGTATAAGAGTCAAGTTGGCCTCACAAGATATATAAACAAAAACCATTAACAGTGTTCGAATAATTTTGTATTTGATCCAGTGTTTAGCAAGGTTTATTATCAGAATTCTTATTTTTGGTTAACATAACCAAGCTTTTTTTGTTGTAGCATCATACTAAATATGCTTAGCAATAACCTTATATAAGACAGCTGATAAAGAGGGATACTTTAAAAAAAAAAAAGAATGAACTGCTTAACAAATTTGAAATCCTAGTAATCTTTAGTTGATAGCCCCCCCCCCCCTCCCCGCCCCACCTAACTAAAGTCCAAAGTAAAGCCCTGTGGAATTTAATTTGCTTTTTAAAACTAAGAAATGATTCGCGAATAATCCTTGTTTTGCAGCTCTCACAGTACGAGGTCTTGTATGAGGGCCACTCTTCCTTTATTAAAAACTGCTGGTCAAGCTAAATAAGGTAAAATTAAATAGTAGAAAATAAAGTTATATTTTGGAATGGCAATAGAACTAAAAGAAAACTGACAGAAAAAATATGCTTCTTTTATCAACACATCAGAAAATGTTAACTTGAAAGAGAGTATCCCTAGATTTATCTAAAAATAACATGGAAGAACATCCGAAAAATCAAACAATATTAATAGTGGCACAAAGGAGGCCGGATCGTTAATAACCACTGTCGTTATAACAGATTAGCAATAAAAAGTTAGGTTACGAAAATTCCTTCGGTAAAAATATAAACAGAACACAAATTAAAACAAGTAAATTACAATTAACAAGAAAATATGCCTTATCAGAGAAACATGTATTAAAATAGACTATCCAATATTGGTAATTTAAACCAAAAGTTGACGGCCTAAAAAAAAAAATTTTTTTACCACAGAAAAGGTATCTTGAAAATTGTTAATTTGTTAAAGTTTGTAACAAGTTTGCCCTTGCAATAAGTAAGATAGTTTCCGTTAATACAACATTAAAGGTTCAGAGGGGAGCCACGTTTACCTCCCTGGAAAATGCACCCCACTCCCGCGGTTGGTTGGTCTCTACTTTCGACTTATGAAAAAAGGACCAAGTCCCAATTTCTGGCGTAATGAGCACCCTCCAAAGTTCCTGTAACCACGAGGTGGAGGTGGGATGAGGAAAGGGCAGTGTCCCTCCTAATTGGAATAAAGTCCGCTCCTTTTGGGGTTTTATGTTACTCTTTACTTTCATAATAACGGTGAAAACCAGAAATATTCCCCAGAAATCAAGAGGGATTCAATATTAATTACACATTTTTGATGTATTTTTTAAAGTTTTTGTACTCCCCCCAGCGAAAAAATAGCCCCCACACAAGTCCTGGGTATTGTCTTGAGGATTATAGATTAATTTCTACACCTATCCTCCTTTCGTCTCTCCCTTGGAACTAATTCTGCCTTAATCTGAAGGATGAATGAGAGTTGGGATTTTTTGGCATTAAAATGCACCCTTTGAGGCATCTCCCTCCATCCATAACTACAAAACAACCAGAGAAACTTATTGTAGAGGTTTAAAGCCCTTATATGCAAATGTTTGAATTGTAAGACAACGGGGATTTTACCTAAGTCAGTGAAATTTGTTTAGACCTCAAAAACATTTCGGCTAGTTACGGAGGGAGGGAGGTACCTCAAAGGGTGCATTTAAATGTCAAAACAACACAATACTCATTAAACCTTCAGATAAATAAAGAATTAGTTCTGAAGGAGAGATGCGGGGAGGGAGGAAGGGGTTTTCGCTGTTATTATCAAAGTAAAGAGTACCATTTAGCCCCAAATGAGCAAAATTTATTCCGTATAGGAACTGGATTACCCCTTCCTCATCCCTACCTCTGCTTCCCGATCATAGAGACTTCGGACGGTACTCATTCGACCAAAACTTAAAAATTATGGCCTTTTTCTTTATAAGTCGAAAATGATTGGAGACCAACCAGCCGCCGAGGGGGGGATTCTCCGGGAGGATTTTCCTCGGAGGGGGGCATTTTCAGGAGGGGTGAACGCCCAGCCCCATTCACTAAAAAAAATAGGTAAAACATATTAGATGACGAAAACAAGAAGATGAAAAGAAACTTACCACGATATCATTGAATTTCAAAGGTTCATAAGATAGAAATAAGAACATTGACCTAATGTAAGGATTTGTTTGGTGTTTTCCTTGCAAGAAGCATAAATCACGCCAAAGCTTGGTCCCTTCTCCATTAAAACCTGGCAAAAAGTAATATAATATAATTTATATATATATATATATATATATATATATATATATATATATATATATATATATATATATATATATATCTATATATATAAAAATAAGTTGTCTGTCTGTGTGTCTGTCTGTGGATCAGGTGACGTCATGTTTCTGTGTCGGCTGACGTCATGAAGTTAGTTGTCGTCATTTTTGCTATGACGGTGACGTCATTAAAGATATTTAAGACATATATGTTCACGTAGAAATCTATTAATGTTTAAGTTTAAAATGACTGATGAACTTACAATGGCAAAAGCCGATGAAGATGCTCAAAGAGTCTATGCCAAAAAACTTGCTGCTGATAGAGAAAGTCAGAAAAGAAAGCGTGCCGAGGAATCAAAAGAACAGCAAGGAAACAGGCTTGAGGCTAAAGAACGCAAAACCGCGCAGTTAGATGAAGATCCACCTGGACAGCGAGAGTCAAAACATATCAAAGCTGAAAATGATAGCGATGATGATTGGTTTTGGGATTTTGACTCGGATAAGGTCATCAATGCCTACCAGATTTTAGTTAAAAAAACAAAGGTTCTATATATATAAAAATAAGTTGTCTGTCTGTGTGTCTGTCTGTGGATCAGGTGACGTCATGTTTCTGTGTCGGCTGACGTCATGAAGTTAGTTGTCGTCATTTTTGCTATGACGGTGACGTCATTAAAGATATTTAAGACATATATGTTCACGCAGAAATCTTGTAATGTTTAAGTTTAAAATGACTGATGAACTTACAATGGCAAAAGCCGATGAAGATGCTCAAAGAGTCTATGCCAAAAAACTTGCTGCTGATAGAGAAAGTCAGAAAAGAAAGCGTACCGAGGCATCAAAAGAACAGCAAGGAAACAGGCTTGAGGCTAAAGAACGCAAAACCGCGCAGTTAGATGAAGATCCACCTGGACAGCGAGAGTCAAAACGTATCAAAACTGAAAATGATAGCGATGATGATTGGGTTTGGGATTTTGACTCGGATAAGGTCATCAATGCCTACCAGATTTTAGTTAAAAAAACAAAGGTTCGGCGATATGTATTTCATAGTGAAGCTGAAAAATAAAGAAGAAAAAGAAAACTGAAAAAAGAAAAAATGTAAAAAACTAAAAAATACTAAAAAGAAAAAAACACTCAAAGAGAAATTACAGACCGGGACACAAATGACGACCGGGACAGAGGGAATATAAATAACGACCGGGACACTCAAAGAGAAATTACAGACTGGGATACCGGGACACAAATGACGACCGGGACACAGGGAATATAAATGACGACCAGGACACAGGTATTTAAGAATATCGTTCAAAGACAAATTTTTAATTGTAAGAAGACCGTTGAAAGAGAAATTTCTAATTGTAAAATGACTGAAGAACCTACAATGGCAACGGTACCACCGTCGAAGTAGATAACCAGTGGGTTGTTCCATATTCCCCATTAGTGCGAAACGTCAACCCCAAGTCAAATTCGTGCATTGTTTGGCATCATTTTAACAACTTGCTCTCCATCAGCTCCTACAGACTTATGGGAAAAATATAAGTCAAAAATGTCCGAAGATATACTCCATCGAAAACAGTTAGAGACGTCAGATATGACTTTTGATTTTACATCAGAAATTTATAACTACACTTTAGTTATTATAGAAGATTTGTGCGTACGTATGGCAAACAAACCTCTTCAGGATTTGGGAATGCCTTCACCTAACCGTATCACTGCTGTTTCGACATGTGTAGAATTGGATCGTGAAAAAAGTTACAGTACGAATGATCTATTGTCGTATGTACAAAATAACATTTCCAAGTTAACGTCGGAACAAAAAGACATTTATGATACGATAGACTCAATTTCAGGACGTATACAACTACCTGCTGATTTCTGTAATTTAGTGACGTCCAAAAATTAATTGATTGAAAAAGTATTTCCGAATATTCTAAAAAATTATAAAAATAATAAATGGCTAAGTGAAAGAGCGATTCTCGCACCCAAAAATATAGACGTCCACGAAATCAACAATATTGTTTTGACCAAGATTCGAGACCAGGCAGTCCTTTACAAGTCAGTCGACACAGTTTTGGAACCAAATGAAGCGGTTAATTATCCATCTGAATTTTTAAATTCCATAGATCTTTCAGGGTTTCCACCACACGTGCTACAACTAAAAATAGGCGTACCAATAATACTTTTAAGAAATATAAACCCACCAAAGCTTTGCAATGGCACGCGACTTGCCGTAAAAAAAAAACAATGGAAAACCTAATAGAGGCCACAATCTTGACAGGGCCTTTTTAGGGTGAGGCTGTTCTTATTCCTCGCATTCCCATGATTCCAACGGATCTGCCTTTTCAATTTAAAAGATTGCAATTCCCAATTCGATTAGCATTTGCAATCACCATTAACAAAGCTCAAGGTCAATCATTAGAAAAATGTGGTATAGATCTTAATACTGATTGTTTTTCCCATGGACAATTGTGCGTTGCATGTTCGAGGGTCGGTAAACCTGACAATCTATTTATATGCAGCGACAATTGGACAGCGAAAAATGTTGTATATTCGCAAGTTTTACGCAGTTAATTTGTATTGTATCTACCTATCTATCTATCTATATAAAAACGAGTTGTGTGTATGCATGTTTGTTTGTTTGTAAAAAGAGCGTTTGCATATGACGTCATTATTACTACATACGGCTTTGTATATGCACAGAGAATGGGAAAGCCAAGAATGTTGTATATTCGCAATTTTTACGTAGTTTAACTCCTGCAGACGAAATGAATGCTTGCCTGAAAAATTCTAATTTATGGGCACACGTAAAAATATTAAAATTAACTACAAATATGCGTGTCCGATTGCAAAACGATGACTCTGGTAAAACATTTTCAGATCAATTGCTGGCAATTGGAAACGGAAAGCTCCCAGGAGTGGGAAACCCAAAAATGTTGTATATTCGCAATTTTTACGTAGTTTGAAACACATATATAAATCTATCTATATTCACAGGTGGGACACAGGGACACAACTACAATGGCGCGTAACTAATATGGCGCGTAACGACTTACGCGCGCGGGGGGGCTTGGGGGGTGGGCGCGAAGCGCCCCACCAACTAGGTGTTGGGGTGGCGCGAAGCGCCACCCCAACAGCTAGTATATATATATATATATATATATATATATATATATATATATATATATATATATATATATATATATATATATATATATATATATATATATATATATATATATATACCGGCATGCTTCTATATATAGGCCGGGTCCCGGCACGCTTCTATATATGGATTCTCATTGTCGCCTGTCTTCTAGCCGCAGACAATTTGAAACAATTTGCTGTATTTTCATATTGCGTTCTTTTCAAAGACATTTGATAACTATAGCAAGTCCGATTTCTAACAACGGTATCTACTAAGCTTTCAAACTTTTATTTTTCTTTTTTAAGGTTTTTGAATTATTGCAATCCCTTGTTAAAATATATACAAATATTTTTGCACTTACCAATTTTTCGCTCTTTACGCAATTTAATGTCTTTTCATACTGTAGGTTGAAAGATATTTGATTATTGAAGCTACTCTGATTTCTAACAACGATATGTGTTAAGCTTCAAACTTCTGCTTTTCTTTTTTAAGGTTTTTGTGTTCTAATCCCTTGTCAAAATACAAAATCATCGTTTATAATAGTTGCAAATTTTCGTTTTTTGGATGACATTGAATTATCATTGGTAATAATTGCAAATTTTTGTTTTATGGGCCTTCCTACTGACATTTTATAACTGGTTGCGTTCAAACCTGTTAGATTACTCACGTAGCGAGTTGATTTTATCTAACAAAAAAAAACGAGTTTTAAAATCTTCCGGTATTTTTCAAGTTTAAATTAAAACATTAAAATTACTGCTCAGGCACCATAAATATTTTGCAGTTTACATAATAACTTTAGCGATTCTGAACAAAAACTTCTAATGGTAACATAGCTGCTTCATTTTAAATAATAAATTATTCCAAGGCCTTTAGAGAATGTATAAAGAAAACAACTTAGGTCATAGTTTACCGTAGGCACCCCCCCCCCTTCTCTTCCTCTTTCCACCTTCATCAGAGATACATAAAATTCGATTAAAATACACCGTGGCCAATTTGGTTTGCCCATATCTACCAGTGTCTGAATATTTAGCGACCAATTACAGTTCTGTCAAAACTCCTTTTAGGTTTATAAGGCATAGTTGTTCACTAAGGCTATTACAGTAGTAAATAAAACATATTTCGGAGAAGGTAGGATAGTCAGCTTTATAAGATGCTAATTACTGAAAACCAGATTTGCTTAGACATGTTTTTATGCTTACGTTGCCCCAGCATTGCCTTGCAGATTAGTTTAATGATCTACCTACATGATTAGCAAGTGTTCGTATCTCCCATCCAATCACTAATCTTCAGCTCTGAAAACAATGGTGTGATGTTATAAACGGATAAGTGAAGCAAGTATTTCCCATTCTGGAGTCGGGGTCAGTAGGTTTGTAATGCTGGCAAGAGATTGTGCACCATTTCCTTTTTCTTACCTGTCGTCCGACAGGCTCCACTACTAGTTATTTAAATAAATAACAATCATATTTCAAATCACGAGCATTGATTTATCTCAGAAGACTGATGGCTCTGTTTTCGTATATCTGGGAGTCTTCAAATTTGTGTTCGAATAATTCTGCAGAAACACGGTAGGTAAATATTATAACATTTGTGTAGGTGAGAAAATATTACCATTAATAAAGTCTGCAAACCAAGATTGGAATATTGGAAGCTGAAGTGATGACAGTGATAAAATATGGCTCTAAAACATGGGTGCTCCGAAAAGCGGATGACAATTTACTAGATGTTCTCCAGAGAAATTGCTTACGGTTTGTTCTGGGTACCCGGCTGACTGACCGTGTTTCAAACAGTAGGCTGTAAGAAAAATGTAGTTCAATCCCACTTTCTATGGCTACAATCAAAGAAAGGTAGAGATAGCTATGCCACGTTCTGGGGATGAAGGATGACAGATTGCCGAAGATGTCAACCTTCTAGGGCCAAACGGAAAGCAGTTCATCCTCGTCAGGGGCGGGAAGGTGTCATAAATAAAGATTTAAAGGAAATAGGAACTTTCTGGGAGGGTGTGAAGAGGGAGGCTTTGAATAGAATGGGTCAAAGAAGGAGCGTGCGTGGCTGTGTTGGCCTCAGGCGGCTCGGTGCTGCGGTGAGTTAGTAGTAGTAGTAGTAGTAGTATTCTTGATTCTCCTTCTTATAAGAATGAGAAGATCACTCCTTTTATATCCTCTAGTTCCCCTTGCTTCCACTTATTATAAGGAGAATACCATAAGTTAGAAAAATAATAAATCACACCAACAGGCTTTTTATTCTTTATATCAGGTTGCTATAAATCCATCAATTATTTCTTTGATATGTTTTAGGTATTCTAGCTTATATTTGAGATTAAAGTAAACTGAAACTTGTTTCTGGAAATATTCCTGTTAAATGCGGATTTAGGCAACATGGAGTTCTTTCGCCTCGTATTTGTAATGGTTGTATTTCGGGTGTGATTAGTAAGATTCCTCCTAGTTGCTTTCTCGTTTTTATGGCACTTGGTATTAACCAAGTGACATATAGCAATCGCAAATTTTGTCGGTCTGTCTGTCTGTCGGTCCCGGTTTTGCTACTTTAGGCACTTCCAGGAAAGCTAGGACGATGAAATTTGGCAGGCGTATCAGGGACCAGACCAGATTAAATTATAAATAGTCGTTTTCCCGATTTGACCATCTGGGGAGGGGGGGTGGAGTGGGGGCCCCGTTAATTCTAAAAAAGGAGTATTTTTAACTTACGAACGGTTGATCAGATCTTAATGAAATTTGATGTTTGGAAGGAGATCGTGTCTCAGAGATGTTTTTTTTAAATCCCAACCGGATCTGGTGACAATGAGGGGGAGTTG
This sequence comes from Artemia franciscana, assembly GCF_032884065.1. Taxonomy (NCBI): domain Eukaryota; kingdom Metazoa; phylum Arthropoda; class Branchiopoda; order Anostraca; family Artemiidae; genus Artemia; species Artemia franciscana. The sequence continues at coordinate 26,438,800 of NC_088877.1, forward strand.
GGAGGGGGAAACCTAATATCTTGGAAAAGACTTACAGTGGAGGGATCGGGATGAAACTTGGTGGGAAAAATAAGCACAAGTCCTAGATACATGATTGACATAACCGGAACGGATCCGCTCTCTTTGGGGTAGTTGGAGGGGGTGTTAATTCTGAAAAATTAGAAAAAATGAGGTATTTTTAACTTACGAACGGGTGGTCGGATCTCAATGAAAATTGATATTTAGAAGGATATCGTGTCTCAAAGCTCTTATTGTAAATCGTGACCGGATCTGGTGACACTGGGGGGAGTTTGGGGGACCTAAAATCATGGAAAACGCTTAGATTGGAGGGTCGGGATGAAACTTGGTGGGAAAAATAAGCAGAAGTCTTAGATATGTGATTTACATAGTTAGAACGGATCCACTCTATTGGGGGGAGGGGGGTTAATTCTGAAAAATTAGAAAAAATGACGTATTTTTAACTTACGAAGGAGTGATCGGATCTTCATGAAATTTCATATTTAGAAGGACTTCGTAACTCAGATCTCTTATTCTAAATCTCAACCGGATCCAGCGTCATTGGGGGGGGGCTTTCGGGGGGGACCGGAAATTTTAGAAAATACTTAAAGCGCAGAGATCAGGATGAAACTGGACAGGAAGAATAAAAACCTGTCTAAGATACGTGACTGACATAAGCGGACCGGATCTGCTCTATTTGGTGGAGCTGGGGAGGGGGCGTAATTTAAAAAAAATGTATTTGTAACTTACGAAAGGGTGACCATATCTTAATGAAATTTGATATTTAGAAGGATATTGTGCTTTAAAGCTCTAATTTTAAATTCCGACCAAATTCTGTCACATTGGGGGAGTTGGAGGGGGAAACCGGAATTCTTGGAAAACGTAAAAATTGGGGTATTTTTATCTTACGAATAGGTGATCGGATCTTAATGAAATTTGATATTTAGAAGTAATTCATGTCTCAGAGCTCTTATTTCAAATCCCGACCAGATCTATTGACATTGGGGGGAGAAATCTTGGAAAACACTTGGAGTGGGGGAATCAGGATGAAGCTTGGTGGATAGAATAAGCAAATGTCCTTGATACGTGATTGAAGTAACCGTGCTGGATTCCCTCTCTTTGGGGGGGAGGGGTTTAGTGATTTGGCGAGTTTGGTGCTTCTGAACGTGCTAGATCGATGAAAATTGGTAGGCGTGTCAGGGAGCAGCACAAATTGACTTAATAAAGTCTTTTTCCCAGATTCGACCATCTGGGGGGCTAAAGGGAGAGGAAAAATTAGAAAAAATGAGGTATTTATAACTTACGAATGGGTGATCGGATCTTAATGAATTTTGATATTTAGAAGGACATCGTGACTCAGAGCTCTTATTTTAAATCCTGACCGGCATTAAGCCTCTGATTTTCCTTTTAAATCAATCTATTGATTCTTAGAATTTTGTTAGAGCTCATACCATATGAACTCTTGGCTCTTAGCTCTTGTTTTTATTATTATTATCATCATTATTTAGCAAATTCTGATGATCACAAGTCAATTTGGTCGGATCTATGCTTAATGATATAGGCTTATAATTGAATACTTCGAAATGTGTATATTTACTTTTTACCGCTGTTAATCGGGCTGTTCCCCTTGCTTGCAATACTTTTAAGATGCCTAATGTCCCTGTCATTAAATGGCTCGGTATTTCTACTTGTGAATTCGTCGGTAACATCTGGCGTAAACTTATCCATGTTTCTAAGCATAAGCTTAAAATGTTGCAAATCGTAGTCAATTTCATACGTGCGGTTTCGCTAAACTGTACAATAGTTTTGTAGCCATGCAATTTTATTCGAGTCTGGGCCGTATTCGCTTTTTATTAAGCATGGTCTTAAAAAAATCAAGAGTGATCATTTTAGATATAATAAGTTTTTACTATACTAGCCATGTGGGAAAAAGGCATCTTGTGGGCCTTATGCTGCAATAATAATTTTGTCATCACTCAATATTGGCCGTTGCCCAAGCGACATTGCCCAGATCAGTCAGGATACTTGTTCTCGGTTGGGCGCACAACTTAGTCTGGTCCAATTTTTTTTTTCATCAGTGATTACGTTAGTTACTAGATTATTTGTTCTTTTTTTGTGTTATTCCAGTATTTACATGTATAATAGTGACTCTTATTGCTAACCTTACAATCAAGCTACCTTAAATCCCTGGGAATTCACCTTCTAGCCTCTTGTCGTAGACACAGGAGTGTGGAATGTGTGTGGTGGATGGGCAATGGGCGTGTGACAGCTCTTCTTGTAATGTGGAAGTATTTCGAGTTTAAAATGAAAGAGCTTTCAAATGCTTACCTGGTAAGGTAAGCATTTGAAATACTGTAGTGGTATACTGTAGGTATAAGCATTAGTGGTACAAGCATTAGGTATAAGCAATAGTGGTATAAGCATTTGGTATACTGTAGTGGTAATAATCCACACAGATCTGGTGTGGGTTATTCATATGCAAAGTTTTTGATACCCCACACTAAAAAAAAATATTAATTGCCACCCGAAAATATTTTACTTTTTTTGCATTGCCAAGACTTCAGCTTAATTCATGGGTGAATTGCCACCTTAAAGCTTTATTCACGTACGAAAAAGTATTAGAAAACTAAAATACAAGCGCTGTCCATAGCGAACAAAATTGCATATATATCCTTATTCTTCGATTTTTTTTTTTTTTTTGATTTCCTGCTTAAAATCCACAGACAACTCTCCAAAATATACCAAATTGGTAAACAATGTTTACAAAACATTGTTGGTAATTAGGCAATTATATCATGTTAGCCTGCACAAGCATAACTGATAGCGAAACTTCTGCTTACAGGAAATGAATTATTATTTTAAAGTTATATTGTTCTTCCGAACACGACCCGAAAGAATGGTACTATTTTTTAAATGAGGAAACTTTAAAAAACAAAAATTTTGACCTGAAATAGCAACTGCAATAAGATCAAGTCCATTATATTTTGGGCTATGTCGTGCAGCTTCGGTCAATATTCTAGCTGCTTTGTCTATCTGCGCATTGAATATTGCCAGACAAGCTAATCTGCAAGGATCTTCCTTTTGTGCTTCCAAATCCACGTCCCATCCACAAAGTGCTAACGACTCCTCTCTTTGGGGGCTCCTAAAACAAACCAAAAAAAAACTATTTAAGAAATTCAAAACCACAATTATTCATTCTTCATAAGATATTAAATGTTCATGATTTCTATTCCCCCAAGTGTCAACCCCTGCGCAGGGCTGAGAGGACCATCGGGCTGCACCTTCTACTAGACATCTTGAGATTAAAAATAAATGTGTCTATGTTGAACGATATTTTCCAATATTTTACTTCTCCCATTTCAAATCAAATTCGTGAGTAAGTAACTACATGAGGGACGTTAATATCAAAATTATGGAATCCCATAGTCTTACTCGAGCTGTTTTGTCACCAGTTTTCTCGGTTTTTTTTTTTTTTTTTATTATTATTCTAAGCCAATTAGACACTTTCTGCTTCCATAACATACTTTCTGCTCAAACAAAAAGTAAATAGGAAAAAGAAACCAAGTTTTATTTAAACGGAATGGGAAAAAAAACATGCTTTTTTTAATAATAGGTTTTAGCAATATATGAGCAAAGATACAGAGGTTTTAGAGAACAACCAGGTATTGACTATGTTTTGATTCTAAACAAAAATGCCTACCGAACTCCTCTTCTTCTTTTTATTTATTTTTTTTCTTACTAGCACCAACTGCTTCCACTATCCCCGAATTTTTGGAGTTCCCCGGGATTTCCACAAGAGAAGATTGGGTTCTTCAAAATCATCTCAAGGATTGAGATTTTTTAAATACACCAATTGTAAGAGCAAAATACACAGTTAATTTTCAATGAAATTTAACAGAGCATAATTTTCCTTTGGGTAGAATCGGGAAAAACACTAAAAATTTGGGGATAGCGGAAACCATGCTAGCAACATATCACCATGTTGAAAAAGAAAATTCGAATCTCATGCTTTTTCCGAAGAAGAACGAGACAATGATAGATTCTCTCTACGTGTCTTTACCCATTGCTCGCGTATTCAGAGACGTGTTTATGACAGAGGAGAAAGTAGAAACTAGTCATGATCGGAAAACAAAACATTTACATTAGTTATATCCCGAAGAGTATCAAATATACCTGTCCGAACTATATAGTACATTGAAGCCACATTAATCAAAAAAACACAGCAGTTTCCCATTTTTTTTTCTTATCCATGAATCAAACAATTGTTACGAAAAGCTCAGACACCTTGCTTTTTTGTAAATTACAAAAACATAAGATACACCTTTTCATTTTGGGAGTTACAAATTACATCAGCAAATCTAAAATTATCTCACGCACAACTAGACAACAACAATCCATCTCAAGATGTCTCATTATTCTTTTCTTCTGTAGTGGAGTTTTAAAATTGTAAGTATCGTATTTTCCCCAAGTCTGATATGTTTTTTTTTTTTTTCATAACAGATCGTTTGATATATTGGCGAAGTTTTTATTACAGGAAAAAAGAACAGGGATATTAACTTAGATTGGCACTTATCATTCTTCTGACGGACAGTAACTAAAACTAAAGGCTATAGACTGGGCTCTGTCAGATGCTACCAACACAAAAGACTCGATCGAATTCTGTATTATATTTTGATGTAAATAAAGTTTGAATCTTTCTCCTTTGTTTGTTTTATTTTTTAAAAGTTATTATCTTCTTCAACTTTGCTGTGCAATTCTATTTTTACTTCTGATTCCAATTTAGAAAAAGGACAAAGAAACAAAATATAGAAAGAAAATTTGTAAACAGGAATCAGCTAAATGAATCCAGCACAGATGAAGCTTTCTGAAATCGTAACACAGGTAAAGAAAAAAAGAAGAAAATGAGACCAGGAATAGGAAAAATAGTGGTGGGTGGTGCAATTTCACATGTGGTAAATGCACTTTGTACTGGTTACAAGCTCATTTCTACAAAAACTAAAGGCACCTGGTTTCACCATGCAAATATTACCCTAAAATTACATTAAATCATATTTGCTAGCGTAAAAAATAACCCTATGTCCGCCATCTTGATAACATAACACAATAAAATAAAAGATCCAATAACAGGACCTCCTTCTCCTATAAGCAAATTCTTCCTCCTCAATTTTGAGATAGAAAAAAATTAATTTTAACCGTATTTGACAGCTGGAGATTTACTAGTGAAGATCTACTAGTTCCTTTGATTACCCCATGCGTCGGAATAGCCTTCGCTATAGTCGCTTGTGCATGGAGGTGGAATTTAAACTTGATGTCAACTAGAAAACCAAGGTTCCTGTCTATGTGGCTGCGGGAAACAACTTTGCAGGACCCATCACAAGTGTCTATGCGCTACTGGGTGCACAGATATTTTTCCCCCAAGGTGGATGTCTTGTATTTTTATGCATCAGCTCCTCCTTGAGCTCTCTCTCTGGATTGATTCATATTATCTAATGTGTTAAAAGGGTCGATTAATTTTGGGCAGCAGCATAGATGTTTTTTGGCAAGATTCTACGTGCGTCATTTAAAAATAAACTGAATAGTTGGGGCCCAGTGCACTGTTTTGCAGGGCGTTACTTCCAACTTTAGCCATCCCCAGAGAAGAATGTCTCTGGATCCTAGCCAGATATATAAACTAGCTATTTTCAATCTGTTAGAGACTGCATCACCCACTTACCCTTATCCTCATGGACTTCAACGGCTTCGAGACTGATTTGGAGCAAGAAAGATGCTAAAATCTTTGTCTGATTCTTACTGCGTTGAGAATAAACCTATGAGCTTAAGGAACACAAATTCACCTATCCATAATACAAAATATTGCCCTCCATACTTCTATGCATCAAACGGATTTCGAAGGTCATGCCTTCAGTAAAAGATCGTAATTCAGCAGCCTGCCCTCCTCCTCCCCCCCACAAGAAATTCTTCTTCCTCTGTTTTCAGGTGGGATAAAAATAAAGTTCAAAAGGCTAACATATATGCTAACATAACACTAAAAAAAAAAAAACAACGTCTAACCATCAATAATATTTAAAGTCTTTTATATCAAGCTGACGTGGAAATCCTTTTTTTGTACGAAGTTGAGGACACTTACTAACAGCTGTTGCGCTAGGATTATTCAAATAACACAACTGAGTGCATCCATGACCCCAACTACACGAGATTAATGGAACTGATATCTTTTTTTCCGAGCTCCAAAAAACCGGGAGTAGGGCTAATCGTAAGAAGCCCCTGCCTCTGGTGCTTAAAATGCAATATTAATGTATATAAATAGCTATTAGGTTTAATATATGTTTTAGGTTTATTTAAAATCAATGTATCTTACTAGGTTTAATTAAAATCAAGTAGTTGTGGATATCAAGCCATGGTTTAATTGTAGAAAAAGCCAAGACAGATAGTTCGAGTGAGTAAGAGACAAAATCTGGCATAAGCCCTTTTCAGGGCTTATGCCCTGAAACGGCCATTTCTTTCTTTTTCTTTTATATACTCCGTCTTTTCCGTTTTTGAAGGGTAATAAACTAATAATAATAATAATAATACATAATTCCTAGGCAGAACTAATAATAATAATAATAGTAATAATAATAATTATTACTTTAGTAATAATAATAATAATAATAATAATTGGGGTTCACAGCAAGTGCAACATTGCTGTTGCACTTCTTTTTCTCTTTTTTTCAAAACTGTATACATCCCATTTCGATTCAGAGTAAATTTTTCATCTCGCTTCTCTGCTGCTTTTGTTCAAGTTGAATAAGTTTTTATATCACTTACAGGGTCCAATAGCAAAGGCATCACTTAATTGCAGAATTGGGCTCACGACTAATAAATCAGAATAATTACAATTCATCCTTATTTAACGAAAATACCCATATTATAACTGGAATCACAACGCTTTTTGTGAATTCCTCATTTTTTAATTTTACTTCATCATTTAATTCACTCCATTTTTATTTTTTGGGGTTCACAGCCAGCATAGTCGGATAAATTATATTCAAAAGAAAAGACAACCCTACTTGTATGTTCGAAGAGCAACAGATCTATCCAAAGATGTATGGCCACTCCAAGGAAGCAAAATGGATTCAGATTTGAGATTTTCTGATGAGTCAATACCAAGGGAAAAACGAATTCCTTTGATAGCTTGCTTATATTCGGAATTATTGCAATTTGCCATCCATTTCCATACAGATTGTATATCTGGATCATTTATGAAAGACACATTTTCATTGACGTCTACCTTAGGATAAAACCTTAAATAAGTCAATATACAAGCATTCAGATGCCCCGTGACTAAGTCCATGAGACAAAGAGTAGAGAAAACACATAAAACAGACTCGTTCCCGGTTTTCATTTTAATACATCCATACCAAAACAATATCCGGAAATTGTTGGCGTTTAATTGATACGCTTAAAAATGACGAATGTTCTTAAGTGTATGGTAATAGACTTAGTCAAATGCGTTTCGACAAAATACTATTCGAAATACCAGTTTTGGTGGTAATCATAAGCATTGAAAAACTCAAAGTAAAAATAAGACAAAAGAAATAAAATAATAAAGAAATAAAACAATGCAGACTTAAAAAAACGAGAAATAAAAACCGCAAAAACAGTAAAGAAATAAAATAAATTGCAAAATAAAAGAAGGACAAGCATAAAAACAAAACTGAAATATAAAATACAAAAATACAATCGATCTACCCCTTTTCAACACGGAAAGGTAGAATATAAATCTTATATTTAATTTGTATATTTGGATTTTTTTAAATCTTTGTCCTTTATTTATTTTGATATTTATCTTTGGTGTGCACAGTGTAATTTTTTTTTTATCCTGCTTGCACTAGGAGGGCCCTGAAATTTATGCAGGCGAAATATTCGTAGTACATTTTCCTTTTGTGAATATACTTCTGTGAAGATAGAGTTTAGAGTTATAAAGTTTTTAGCCTAAAGTTTCACAGTTATCTTGCTGAGCAAAACTACTGTGATTAGCAGAGTGTAGCCCCCAAGTAGTAAAAGATGCAAACTCCAAAATTTTCCACAGTATGGGAATCGTGAAGAGATGCAGAAAAGTGTCAGTGAAGTTTGCAAAATTTCCAGCAGTTTTCCAGAAAAAAAAATGTCTTTTTCCTCATGTTCTACATGGTGCCAAAACAAAACTATCCTAGCACAAAAACTAAGTATTTTTCAGATGTTAATAACGGAGTAGCCTATTATCAAAACACTCAAGATGACATGAATTTTCTTACACACAAAATTGCTCCGTTCATGAGAAATAATTTCCAAAGTTATCTTGACGTTTAATATTTTTTATATCCTAGAAATAATTTTTTCCTGGACAAGTTAGAATTTCTTCCTAACAAAAAAGACTAATTTTCATCTTCTAAGAAGGATAGCTGACATTAGATAGAAAATTCCAGATAGAACAAGAGCTAAGAGCTCATATGGCACTTGTGACGAGGCCAGAAGAGCTAAGAGCCAAGAGCTCATATGGTATGAGCTCTAACAAAATTCTAACAATCAATAGATTGATTTAAAAGGAAAATCAGAGGCTTAATGCCGGTCGGGATTTAAAATAAGAACTCTGAGTCACGATGCCCTTCTAAATATTAAAATTCATTAAGATCTGATTATCCACTCGTAAGTTATAAATACCTCATTTTTTCTATTTTTTCCAAATTAACCGGCCCCCCACTCCCACCCCAGATAGTCAAATCGGGAAAAAGACTATTTCTAATTTAATCTGGTCCAGTCCCTGATACGCCTGCCAAATTTCATCGTCCTAGCTTACCTTTAAGTGCCTAAGGTAGCAAAACTGGGACCGACAGACCGACAGAATTTGCGATTGCTATATGTCACTTGGTTAATACCAAGTGCCATAAAAACCAGATAAGAAATTCTATCTGTTTTTTTTTCTGTTTTGAAGTTTTATTTTCCAAATTCGCTATTCTGTCGAATTAAAATGTCCTAACTTAGAAGCTGAAAAATCAAATAACTTTGAATACTAAGAGAACTTCAAATTATCTTTGGGAAAAACTGAGCAAATTTTCATATTTCTCATAAATTTTGGAAAAAAAGAAAAAACATCGTAAATACTAATTTGGAAACACAGAAGTTCATGTTTTTGTTTTGCTTTTTTTTAATGATTTAATGTTTATTATATTTAAGAAGTTTAATGCCATGAGAAGTAATCAAGAAGACATGTACTTTTCTACATCCAAAAATGAACTGTACACAAAGGAGCAATTCCTAGCGGTGTCATCGCACATCAATTTCCTTGACATTCTAGAGGTAGCGTTTTTCCTAGACAAGGATGAATTTTTCTGACGCAGATCGACAGATCTTGATCTTGTAAGAGCTATTCTTTGGTAAGAACTATTAGTGACATTGGTTTTTCAAGAAGAAAAATCTTTTGTTGTTTTTTTAATTTTGACATTTTGATTCTGCGAATTCCAAACATTTTGTCTAAGTAAAACGATCTGGCTTCGAAGCATAACTTTTGAGAAATTAAACAACTTGGAATACTGGTATATGTTCATATTGTCTCTTCGACCACCTAAGCGAAATTTAGAATTTTCTAAAATTATAATTATTATAATATAATTTTTTGGGAAATGGTAGCGGAAATTCTGATCTCGCGACAAAAATTTTGATTCTTTTTTTCATTTTTTTTTCTAAAATTTTCAATTTTGATATTTATGGCATTTTAGACGTTAACACCAGGAAAAGTGAGCAAGAAGACATGCACTATTATATATCGGAAATGAACCGCGGACTATGAAATAATGCTTGAATTTGTCATTGTGTATTGATTTCCTGGATGTTATAAAGGTCACTTTTTCTAGATAAAATAGATTTTGGTTTCGAATTCGAATAAACAAGGCTTAATCTTCCAAGAACATTAGTTTTCAATTCATAATATATAGAAGTGTTTCACGAATACTCATAAGCCGCATCAATTAGTTGGCTATATAGTTTAAATAGAGGTAAAAACAAACACAATGCGGATGCAGAGCCCGGCTTTACTTCGTACAGACAGAACTTACTTCAGGAGTTCTCTAATTATACATTGACCTTACATAATAACTTAAAATAACCATAATACATCTGCAACCGTGATACGGGAGCATAGAAATTTATTGCCCGTTTGATATAGTTGCATGTGTTGCACCCCAACGATGGCCAGTGTGTTTCAGTCGCTGCAGAATCACAAGGGCCTTGGCACCGAAGGACTATATTTTCCTGTTAACTTCCAGGTTCTCTTAAATTTTCTGTTTAAATAATAAAGAACTGCTCTCACGAAATGCAGAAAATATTTCTTAACTATTTTTTTAATCACAAAAATATCAAAAATGCACTTCGGTCTTAGGCACAACGATATCTTTAGGAGACTACCATACTGTAACGGAGTACAAGCTTGGCAAAAAAAAATTGTACAAAGGGCTCATTCCAAAAGACTAAATACTGCTATTCCGACTAACAGGATTACACTTCATCAATACAGTTCTGAAATGAGATTGATCTGTGTTGCGTTATAAAAATACAGCTGACAAAACTCAGGAGAAACCATCCCTAAAAGAAAGTCCCTTGTGCAAGGCTTAAATATTATTTTTATGAAAATGATGCTTTTCGTAACGGAGATACTTGTCAAAGCTTAAAACGCAGTTTTAATTTACATGCCTGATTATCGTTAGTAGCATTCAAATTTTCGGTCAAAGTACAAAAAGAGCAAAGCGTTAACCAAATATTTCTCAATTTTCTCGGAGCGCGTGGGGGGGGGGGTCATCCAATAAATCTTCAAGGAATTCCCAACATTTAATAAATTTCATAACTCACTTTCTTCTTCATGTGTGTGAGCTTACATGTGTGTGCTTGCTACTAAGTTAGTACTTATGTATTTGTCTTTGAAGATTTGAGCGAGAATATACATTTGCGTATCCATTTGTTTTACATTAATGTTTCACTAAACTTAAGGATTTTTCCCATTGTAAGATACCCAAGTAAGGATTTCATCAAGCATATGCAACCAGTATGATCAAGTAAAATAAACTTATTTGTAGCTAGGTTGAATTTTGGATCTCAAATTTTACCTAGGGTCAAAGATTTTAGAATTTAGTTTGTAATGAAACGGGAGATGTAGTTTGTTTGTAATGTAATCTTCAGGCTTGTGAAAGGTCTGCTTCTGAGTATACTTGACAACAATTTTTTTTGGAATATCTCACATTAAGGCTATAAAAGTCATGCCTTTTTACCGTGGGCTCAGGGAAAAACCTCAGAAGTTACCTCCTATCTTCAGTTCTGATAGCCCCAAGTTCTGAAATAAACCCCAAAAATAATATACCTTTAATCCATATCCTTGAGTTGCTCTAGACTTCATCTGCACAATAATATCTTCATCTCTGACATAGCATCTGTTACTTTCATCGATAAACTTTAAAACTTTTCTTCCATGGTTCCAAGCAATTGTAGATGTTGGAGACCAATTCATTGTTATTCTATCAGTTATGTTGAAATCCGCCAACTTACCTTAATTAAAAGATTTTAATTAATTTCAGAGTATTTATATTTACTTTAAAAAGATAAAAAAATTAGTGGTTGAGAGACTGGTTGAGAAGTTTTGAAATGATAAATTAGCACCCGATTTCAGCAGCTTCGTTCAGCTCATTAGCAACGAAGACAAGGGAGCAATAGTGGCTTTCCTCAGGAAATGTTTACGTAATGTAAAAAGTGATATCACATTAAGCAGTGTGTTTTAAGTATTTATTAAAAATAAGAATAGAAGTAGAAATGAGTTTCGACATTATGAGACCCAATTTTCGGTCTCTTGCCTACAAGGGAACCGTTTCCTAAAGAAGAAGTCATCACGTGAAGTAAATATTGAAACAAATGGTTGTTTTTTTTTATCATTTATCTTCCCACATCAGGATCGTTCATGGATTAAATACAAATGATGTTTTAGTAATAATTTCCATGTCTCTAGGACGTAAAAAAGTAAAGGTTCGGGAAGTAAAAATGAGGTACCTAGGGTTCTAAATTAAATCACTTAGGGATAAAATTGTACTAGAAGTAACCCAGCTTAGCTTTATATTATTTACGTATAATATTCATGGTTCTATTATTTACGTCATATAATCTATTATATTATTTGTGGTTATCATCCCAATACACACCCATTCCTTTTGCCCTCGATATCACCCTCCAAATAGCCGTGAGAGAAAATTTCCCTACTTATCTCCTTCTGGAAGTTCGTCATCTAGCAGAAGACCGTGAGGCATACCCACGGTCTTACAAGGAAATAGGTCCAAAGACCATCTTCAAGGACCAGGAAAATTAGGCTAGTTCTGGGCTCGGAATGATTCCGGCTCATTAGAAAAGGGACTTGACGACCTGTCAAGCGACTTTTAGGGGTAGAAAAATGGACCAACAGGGACCAAAGTGGGCAGAGATTTTGTTCACCATTCATAGTCAAAACATTCCTTTGCCCATGAATCAGAAACTGTGGTCAAGTCATCCTAAAAATCATCATACTCAGGGGCCACAGTAGGAACTCATTTTTTCTGGAGACGAGTGAGTTGTTTCTGTTTTTCTTTTTTCTTTTTGCTCAACCTATCAGTCATTTTAAATTTGTTTCAAGACTAGATACAAATAAGACAATCCAAAATACTTCAGCTTGCAAGCTAACTCATTTATTTTTTCGACTTCTTTGAGAAATTGGTGAACTTGCTTATCAGGTCCGACTTCCTCTTCTGCAAGTCCTTTTCCGTCCGCTCTTTTTCATCTGTTTCGTCTTTTTCGTCTTCTCACGTTTCCATGGCACTCTTTAGTAAGGAATTGGCCAAGGCGATGTCCATGCAATCCTTTGACGTCATCGGTCTCTGTAAGCAATTAGTGGCCTCTTTGAAGAGGGGATCCAAAAGTTGCTCGCTTTGTTTTTCAGAGGTCCATTTTTCTTCCAATGATTTCTCAAGTCTATCTAGCTCCTTTTTTTGCTAGAGATGTCAATTAGGTTTAGCTTCTTTCTTCCTCTTAGTCATGGATGCTTCGTTCAGCAGCTTGTTCTTTTGCCTTGCTCTCCATATAGTCTTGGTATCTTGATCAACCCAACCTAGCTAAAGTCAACAGTTCTTTGGCAATAGGAAACCCTTTGGGGTTTGTCTCCATATGTGTTCAATTCGCCGATCACACACAGCTTCCCATTCAAGACTCTTTCTGACATGGAGGCTCTGTCCGATAGAAGAAGTCTTGTTGAGAGCGAAAAACCCCTCTCTACCTCAGCACTGCTGTGGGATAATATCAACACAGCTTTTACAAAAGCATATGCTTTTGCCCATCAAAAGCATCCATCATAGAGAAGATTTGATACCAGTAATGATCGACGGATGATGGCGTTGGTTCTACGAAGTTTTCGGCTTGCATCAATGCCCACCCAGTTTTAATACCATCAACACTAACTCCCTACTGAGATCCTTCAAACAAGCACAACTATATCTGATAGACCTTTAGCTTTTTTCCTTTCCCTGGGATCCAAGTACCTAAGCGCTTTGAGATAGCTATTAGGAGAGATGGGCACTTCTTGATCAAGTGTTCTGCACCTACTTTGAAATGGCTTCGTGCCCATCTACGGAACCTTTGTCTTTCAGCCAAAGTGAGTTCGCGAGCACATAACGCAAGCTCAAGCTCACCTAATATAGTGTCCTGAAAATAGTTTTCCAAGTTCTCACGCAAACTGGTAGAGATTTCATTAGCAGATGCAAGAATTTTGAGTTTTAGAAGTCTCACCAAAACAGTGAGAAATAAGTTTTTCAGCTTGGCATGAAGAACGGGCTCAAAAGGTTCCTTCTTTTGAAACGCTACTGTGAATTTTGTAAAAAAAAAAAAACAAGAGCTAAGAGCTCATATGGCACTTGTGACGAGGCGAGAAGAGCTAAGAGCCAAGAGATCATATGGTATGAGCTCTAACAAAATTCTATGAATCAATAGATTGATTTAAAAAGGAAAATAAGAGGCTTAATGCCGGTCAGGATTTAAAGTAAGATCTCTGACTCACGATGTCCTTCCAAATATCAAAATTCATTAAGATCCGATGACCCACTCGTAAGTTATAAATGCCTCATTTTTTCTAATTTTTCCTCTCCCTTTAGCCCCTCAGATGGTCGAATCTGGGAAACGACTTTAGCAAGTCAAATTGTGCACCTCCCTGACACGCCTACCAATTTTCATCGTCCTAGCACGTCCAGAAGCACCAAACTCGCCAAATCACTGAACCCCTCCCCCCAACTCCCCCAAAGAGAGCGAATCCACTACGATTCTTTCAATCAAGTATCAAGGACATTTGTTTATTCTATCCACCAAGCTTCATCCCGGTTCCTCCACTCCAAGTGTTTTTCCAAGATATTCCCCTCCAACTCCCCCCAATGTCAAAAGATCTGGTCGGGATTTGAAATAAGAGCTCTGAGACATGAATTCCTTCTAAAAATCAAATTTCATTAAGATCCGATCATCTATTCGTAAGATAAAAATACCCCAATTTTCACATTTTCCAAGAATTCTGGTTTCCCCCTCCAACTCCCCCCAATATCACAGGATCTGGTCGGAATTTAAAATTAGAACTTTAAAGCACAAGATCCTTCTAAATGTCAAATTTCATTAAGATCTGGTCACCCTTTCGTAAGTTACAAATACCTCAATTTTCAAAATTACCCTTCCCCCCAATTCCACCAAAGAGAGCAGATCCGGTCCGGTTATGTCAGTCAAGTATCTTAGACAGGTTTCTATTCTTCCCATCCAGTTTCATCCAGATCTTACCACTTTAAGTATTTTCTAAGATTTCCGGTCTCCCCATCTGCCACCCCCCCCCCCCCAATTACGCTTGATCCGGTGGAGATTTATAATAAGAGATCTGAGTTACGAGGTACTTCTAAATATGAAGTTTCATGAAGATCCGATCACTCCTTCGCAAGTTAAAAATACGTATTTTTTTCTTATTTTTCAGAATTAACCCCCCCCCCCTCCAATAGAGCGGATCCGTTCCAATTATTTAAATCACGCATGTAAGACTTCTGCCTATTTTTCCCACCAAATTTCATCCCGATCCCTCCAATCCAAGCGTTTTCCATGATTTTAGGTTCCCCCACCCCAAACTTCCCCCAATGTCACCAGATCCGGTCAGGATTTAAAATAAGAGCTATGAGACACGATATCCTTCTAAATGTCAAATTTCATTGAGATCCGATCACCCGTTCGTAAGTTAAAAATACCTCATTTTTTCTGATTTTTCAGAATTAACCCCTCCCCCAACTACCCCAAAGAGAGCGGATCCGTTCCGGTTATGTCAATCATGTATCTAGGACTTGTGCTCATTTTTCCCACCAAGTTTCATCCCGATCCCTCCACTCTATGTGTTTTCCAAGTTTTAGGTTTCCCTAATCCCCCCAAATCCCCCCAATGTCACCAGATCCGGTCGGGATTTAAAATAAGAGCTCTAAGACACGATATCCTTCTAAAAATCAAATTTCATTGAGATCCGATCACCCGTTCGTAAGTTGAAAATACCTCATTTTTTCTATTTTTTAAGAATTACTCCCCCCCCCCCCAACTACACCAAAGAGAGCGAATCAGTTCCGATTATATGAATCATGTATCTGGGACTTGCGCTTATTTTTCCCATCAAGTTTCATCCCGATCCCTCCACTCTAAGTGTTTTCCAAGATTTTAGGCCCCCCCCTCCAGCTCCCCCAATGTCATCAGATCCGGTCGGAATTTAAAAAAAGAGCTCTGAGACACAATATCATTCCAAACATCAAATTTCATTAAGATCCAATCACCCGCTCAAAAGTTAAAAATACTTCATTTTTTCTATTTTTTCCGAATTAACCGCCCCCCTCCCCCGATTGTCAAATCGGGAAAACGACTATTTCTAATTTAATCTGGTCCGGTCCCTGATATGCTTGCCAAATTTCATCGTCCTAGCTTACCTGGAAGTGCCTAAAGTAGCAAAACCGGGACTTTAGGTACCCCCCCTCCAACTCCCCCCAATGTCATCAGATCCGGTCAGGATTTAAAATAAGAGCTCTGAGACACAATATTATTCCAAACATCAAATTTCATTAAGATCCAATTACCCGCTCATAAGTTAAAAATACTTCATTTTTTCTATTTTTTGCGAATTAACCGGCCCCCACTCCCCCCAGATGGTCAAATCGGGAAAACGACTATTTCTAATTTAATCTGGTCCGGTCTCTGATACGCTTGCCAAATTTCATCGTCCTAGCTTACCTGGAAGTGCCTAAAAGTAGCAAAACCGGGACCGACAGACCAACAGACCGACAGACAGACAGACCGACAGAATTGGCAATTCTTATAAGTCACTTGGTTAATACCAAGTGCCATAAAAACTCAGAAAATAAATGCACGAATTTGAGTTCTGCAAGCATATCTTTCCCTTTCAGGTAGCTTACAATCTTGAGGTACTTTGCTGACGACACGACATTCTTCAAACGTTTCTCCACGGACAAAGGTCACACTGTTTTGATGGTTCTTTCTGAGCTGCAACAGCGTAACCAAGATACCAGTACAACTAGATTTTTGGAGAAGAAATATTAGCTAAAGGGGGTCTTTCAAATATATCATGCTTTGGTTTTCAAAATACCATGCTCCCAAATAGGGAATTTTAAGGACTTTTGGGGGAGTCAAGGGACTTTCTGCATAAAAGGGGCTTCAGCCAAAAAAGGGATTTTCGGGGCTTATTTCGACCCCTGCTAGTTAATACAAGCATCTATTGATGGATAGACAAACGATAAAGCGTATGAGCCTTTCCACTCAGTGATACAATCTGTCAATTTCCATCAGATCTTTTACCAGTTACTGAAGAACTAAGCAAGTATCCGATTTTCTTTTAGAGCATCAGTGAATCAAACCCACCTGGTTTACTTTTTGCTCCGAAGCTTTTGCAAAAAGAAACACCTATTTATCATCGAAAACTGGTCGTGTTTACCGGTTATACACAATCTTAATCAAAGTTTCTGCGTTTCAAAGTGATCCATTTTAATAATGAATTTTTATGTTAAAAATGAGCTGAGCTGCTACAAAGTGTTTGTGATTTGACTTCAGACTCGGTTTCTAGTATTATAGTTATCTAAAATTGTAAATCTAACCTTGAAAAGGTGTGCATTTACCTGATATGCTGCAAGTAATCATTCGACTTTCTAAGACCGGGTGCCAAGCGAAAGAAACAAGAGATGTTATTTCTCCCGGCGGTGCAATATCCCGTTCAAGTGTGAAAGGCTCTTGATCGTCACCAGCCGAACCACAAAATTGAATATCACATATCCCAACTGATGATTGGTCGCGTAAAAGATAACCCAAAAAATTTGGTCTACAAAAGAACTGAAATAATTAAACAGAGAAATTAAAAACTTCAGAGCTCAAATACAAAATGCTTTTAAAGACAAAATAATATAACTACCAAGGTCAAGGAGTTTTATTCATCGAAATCAAACAAACTTAGAAATCCGTCATCAACAGTTTTAGTAAAAGCTTCAATCTAATTCGTTGGGAAACCTGTAAAAAGACTATAACTCGAAATAAAATCTTCAATAAAAACTTGCACTTGTATTGTGTACTTATGAAAAAGAACCGCTTCACGGGCCTTTGCTTATTTTCTCTCACTCAGACCTTCGGCACTCGTGAATGAGATTATAGACTGTGTTGTCATGTGTTTACTTGCTTAGACGAACCTAGCCAGTTATATCTATAGTAGTTTCAATAAGATATTTACTCTCAAGCAGTAAAATATATTTGTTGGATATATGAAAAACAGAAATACCCTAGAAGATGGTTTATAAAGAAGGTCAAATGTAAAAAGAAGAGGACACATTTTCATTCAAAATTTTCAAATTTTCCTTAAGCATGAAAGTAGGGCAAAAAAAAAGTTTAAGAAACTTAAATCTAACAAAAATTAAAAACTGTGTTTCCGAAGAAACTGTCTAGCGATGGAATCTTGATACTTATTGAAACAAATACAGGAATGCTTCAAAATAAGAAAACATACAAATATAAAATTTCAAAAAAGGCTAAAATCCCTCAAAAAGGAACCAAATCAAGAAAAAGAAACCATATTAATTACAAGAATCCAAATCCTGAAACGGTGATTTACAGCAACCCATCTTGAAAATAAAGAGAATCGCATTTTAGTGTGGTAGCACCATTGTGCCTTCTTTTTTGTTTTAGCAGGGCTAACAGCCTGCTTTATAGGGAGACGGTAAAACTAAATTTGGCGCTTATGTAGCACGGTCAGACCTCAATGGATCTAAAACAGAGACAATAGCTTGCTACTTTCGATAACCAAAAAATTGTAAATACCTAGAATCGGGTATGCAACTTGTTAATTTAGTGCTCGGGCAAATCTAAAAATAATGCAGATAAAACGATAAGTTTAATCTATAGGTTGGATCGATAGGATAATTATGAGCTAAGCCGTCGAGCTAGGGAATAATATGTCTATTATATAGATTGAAGAAACTGGAAATAAAGCTCTGTTGTCGTATTACCTCCATCCCTTCAACTTCATTTAAGTTCATTTATTTATTATTCACATATACATGTATATATATGACATAGGCCCATGGGGAAAGAAGCTCGAAAAACTAGGCCTAGACAAAGATACAATAACAAATTACTCTACAATACAAAGATAAACATGACGGCAAAGATAGGAACAACACAACAATAATATGAAAGTAGCAGCTAGCCCAGGATCCATAAAAAGAATTCAATATTATTAAATATAAATTAATACTAAAGATAGCTTAGAGGCCCACATTCACCCAGAGCAACAAACCATACAAATAACTGTGCCTTATTAAAAAGATGCTTATTTAAAAATAATCCTGAACTAAATGAAATAGTTTACCTTTTTATTAAATGCATAGAAGAAAATTTATCGATAAGATCCTTGTAAGCGTCCCAGCACCGGGCTATTGACACAAACGGAGCAAATTTAGATCTCTCAGTACTATACTTGTCAATGGAGATACTCTTTTTTTTTGAGTGTTATAATTATGTAAATCTTGTGGTTGGAAAGCGGTAATTTCTTAACGTCATAACTGAATTTGAAAAGAATTGTTCTAAAAGTAAATTGTTGAGAAACTGGAAGTATATCTAGATAAGTATATAAAGACGCTGTAGAAAAAAATTTAAGGATTATTAGGGCTTTATTTTGTAAAATCTGTATTGGTTTGATATGGCTTTTAAATGTAGGTAAATATACTAGAAAACAATAATTAATATTAGTCTGAATCAGAGCAAATTAAATACTTCTTAAAGCAGAGTAGGGCAAATAAAGTCTCAACCTTCGCATTAAGCCAACATACCTTGAAATCTTTAAGCGTAGATTTTAAATGTGCGTTTAAAAGTAAGCTTTCGTCAATCACAAGTCCAAGGTACTTTATCGTTTTCAACCGAGATATTTGTAATAGATGCTTTGAATAAGTAACTCGGGTAATACAAGGGCAGATATTTGACTTTCTGCCGTAAATTATGAAATTAGTTTTTTATACATTCAAAGCAATAAAATTTGAAGAAAACCATTCAAGAACATTAGAGAATGCAGTATCCAGTTTTGCCTCAAACTCCTCGTCATTCCTCTCAGAAATTGAAACTGCCGTATCATCAGCAAAATGAGTGTTGAGGTACAGGCGAAGAGAGGAAATTGACTCCATCCAATGGTTGCTTTCTCTTATCAAAATAAGATTTAACTAGATCCAACGCCGGTCCGAGCACACCACAGTCATCCAATTTACAAAAAAAGAATACAATGGGATATTGTACCGAATGCTTTTCTAGAATCTAAATAAATTGTTGCTGGAATTTCACCTCTATCTAAGCATTCATGAATATATTGGATGAAAGAAACGATAGCGTGTTGAGTATTGTGTCAAGACCTGAAACCAAACTGGGAATTTGTGAAGAAATTAGACGATTTAAGAAAGTCATAACCTCTTATAAATTGCCTTCTCAAATATTTTAGAAAATGCTGACAAAATAGAAATAGGGCGGTAATTTGATAGGTTTTCAGGAGAGTCACCTTTGTGAAGCGGAATTATCCGCGCTTCTTTAAAAGCAGATGGGAAAACTCCATTTTTAAATGAAAGATTAAATATATGTTCTAATGGTAATATTACTGCAGACAATATTTCTTTAACAATTATAGAACTAGACCCGTCAATTCCCGCTGAATTACCTGGATTTAGATCACACACTATTTTTATTATTTCAGACTGAGAAATAGGCCCGAGAAAAATTGAATTACTTTGAGGAGATGGAAGGTATGAAGAAAAATGTTTATTACTACGTGAATCAAACTGGTTCATTACTGATGAAACAATTTTCTCTCCTATATTAGCAAAATAAGTATTCAAAATATCAGCCGCTTTTTTCTATTTATTAGTAGTCAATCCATCATCTAAACTGTTAACTCCAGGAAACTTAGACTTACTTTCTTTTTTATAAAAGAATTAATTAAAGACCAAGTTTTACGAAGAGAATTTTGAGCTTCTCCGAAAGACTCTTTATAATACCTATGTTTCGACAATCGTATCAGTGTGTTTAATTTATTTTTCAAAATTTAAATTTTTTAAGATTATAATCAGTTGGATTCTTTAACTGCTATTTAAATAAATTTTTTTTTTTTCTTAACTGACATCAAAATCCCAGACGTTATCCATGGCCTTATAGGAAATTTTTCTCTGCAAAATTTTATTCGTAACAAATAGGCAACTAGAATCAAGGCAGCAACTGAAATTTCTTAGAAAAGTATCAGTTGCCATATCTGTATCCTCCGTGGATATTATATCTTGCCAATCCAACAGTCCAAGGCTTTCATTCAGGTGCTTTAATGTTTTTTTATTTATTAATCGTATTTGACGGTCCTTACTTACCTGCGGTATTTTATAAGTAAAATCTAAATCTGAAACCAACAGGAAATGATTTGATATATTACTTAAAACAGCAAAATTTGCTTGAATTGGTAAAGATTTAAAAATATTATCAATGAGAGAAGCAGAACTAGTTGAAATTCTTGTAGGTATCAGGCAAGAAGGAAGCAGATACGCAGAAAAGAAAGAAGACAATAACTCGACAGAAGATGCATTTGAAGCTTCTAGCAGGTCAATATCCAAATTTCCGGAAAAGATAACAGCTTTACTTTGAAAATGAGGTTGATGCAAAAAAATCGTAAAGTTTAGAAAGGACAGACTTGATTGGAGAAGAAGCGGTCGGTATACTACGCAACAAAAAAAATCTTTTTTTCCAACACTAATTTCAGTCACCATTACTTCAAAAAGCATTTCCTCGTGAGAACCTTCCAGATTTGCAAGGCGTTGAAAAGATATACCTTCTTTAATTAATACTGCTAAACCACCTTGGCGCCTAGTCAATCGGTTTTAAAAAATAAATTGATATCCAGGTAAAACAACCTGAGGAGTCAGGTCTGTAAGAAAAGTCTCACAGAATCCAACGACAGGAAAAGATAGTTTATGAACTGCATCAACAAGATAATCCTGTGAACTAAAAAACCCCTGCAATTTAAAAATCCTATTCTCACAACACCGGTACTGGGAAGATCAGACACTTTGGAAGGTAATTTATATTTACAATTTGGAAAATTAATTAGCCCAGCATCATTTGTCTCATTTCCTGCAGATTTATGGCTCTGGAATATGGAAAAATCAAAAGGGTTAGACTCAAGGTCTCTCAGTCTATCCCCAATACAATTATCATCCAATGTACAGAATCAGAATTATGATCCGAACCAGCAGAAACTTTCGCAAAATGTACACCGTCTGAGTCTTCAAGTAGCAAAAACAACTGAACCAGTGAGAATTCGAAAATAATGAAAGAAAAAGAAACTGCTTGAAAATAAATAGAAACAAGAGGAAGAAATGGAACATATTCATTGTAAGATGAAATCCGGACACTGAAATTTTATCATATTCAATTAATTCATATAAATAGAAACACACACAAAAAAAGACATAAAATAAAACCATAATAAGCTACAGAGGGACAAAAAATCGCACAAGAAAAAATAGGATCCTATTAACAGAGAAACATTACATATTGCAAAGTAATAAAAATAATCTCACCAAACGAAATGCCATTATTAATCACCGTAACTTGTCAATCTTACCCCACTGTGAAGACGTAGACTTTTTACATTCGAGCCATAATTTGCTCCCTTTTGGTTTAATACGCTTAAGATGAACCGCACCCGAATCACGAATGTCCTTTCCCATAGATAATAGCTCATTCCGTAAAAAATTTAGCTTTGATGGGAGATCACTGCAAATGCGAATTCCACTACCATGTGTCAAGTGGATTTTTTGACAGGAACATAAAACCGATGGGTATCTGAGGCATCGCGTCAGATTCAATAATACCAGGTAGAACTGATCCATGCTATAGCATTAACTGATAAAGCAAAGGAACTGGAAAGACACTTTCAGGAGCTACTCAATGGACGATTAAAATTTTTTATTTGTGAACGTGTCTGTTGCGTTAAGTTTCTCCTTCTAAATGATAGTGTTAATTTTAGTCCATCTCTTCGTGCGTCCCATAGGACGTCTTCGTAGGATGGAATAAAGCTAGGCAGGACTCATGTAATTTCTGATGCTTGATGGGAAAACAAGTCAGTGCTATACTCAAAACAAATCTTTGGGACTTCATTCATTGAAAGTTCATTCAAGGTCCCTTTCTCACACCTCCTCGTATCTGCAAAACATTAAGCCGTCAATCCCTAGATTGTTTTTTACCGGAATGGCACTTCGATATGAAATCCCAGCGAGTTTGACTCGTTTAAGATGTTTAATTTAGAGCCTTGCATCTAGAAAATCTAAGGTTCCTTATATTGGGTTGCTCAGAAACTTTCAACTTGAAACTTTTTTGACCCCATATGAATCTGTAACAAAACATCGAACAGTCCCTTTTGAACGACCCTTTTCGAAGAAATATTCTTTACCCTTCTTTACTCCTATGAATTTAATATTTAATTGAGTGAACCGATCTTCATCTTTTTCTTCTTCGTATATCAAGCATTAAGTCGATAAGAAAGGCTTTGGCGCGTTACCGATCGTGTGCGTTTTTATCCCCTTTAATCAGGAGGACTAGTATTTAGTAATACCTGAAAACACCTTTTTTCCTTTTATTTCACTGAAGGAGACCAGCTAGCAGTGCCGAATGAAACAAGGTCGTAAAATAAATTGTTCATTGTCTTACTAATATCTGTTAAAACATTGAACAAAATATTTTAACCAAGCGTTTAATTCACTACAGCGGAGTAGGTTTGGCAATAGCTTGTCAACTGTTCAATGCTGAGAGGAAAAGGGCTTTAAATGATGAAGCAGTTTTATCGGTTATTTTTTTGTCTTTTTGGTTGGTTTTTTCTTTTTTTTTTTTTTTTTTTTTTTTGTATTCACAGCTTTAAGGTTACTCTTATAATATCTGTACGATTCATTAAACAATGATTTAACCATATGATTGTAGCGTAAGATACATTATTCTGTTTTTGATTTGCCTTAATTACGCAGTGTTTTCTACTGTATTTCTTAACATTGAAACACTTGATCATAAAATCACATTTTGAAATTGTTTATGGTTCCCAGTAATGCAAAATAATGGTAATTTGGATTAAAAAGAAGAGATATATAGTAAGGGAAAAAAGTATGTTTGCATGAAAAAAAAAAAAAAAATAAGTTCTTTGAAATCTATTTTTTTTTTTTTAAATACAAGTAGAAAAGGCCGCTAAAATTGAAAATGAGCCGGAACTGTCTTGACCGGAACGGGGCTTATAACCCACCAGTAGCAGATCCAGGGGGTGGGCGAACGCCCCCCTCTGAAATGGAAAAAATTCTATCAACAGAATTCCATGACTTGACTGCGAGTTCAACGCTTTGATCAAAACATGTTTGAAAAAGGTTTGACGACATTGTATCTGCCTGCCTTAAGCCTTTAGAGAATTTTCCAGAGTGTTTGGAGTCACCCGAACTTACAAGGCACTCTGTAGCTCGTCAAAGAGTAAATTGTTCAAGTTTCAAAAAATGTCTAAGTCAAAACCCGTTTCTTTTTCAATAACAGAGCAAATTTTTTGAAATGACTGCAACAACAGACAAACCCTAGGGTTAATCGCGATTCTAGAAGGGTTTGAACAGTATAAAATATACTGTTATGATGTTAGGGTACAGTATATGATGTCAAAGCGAAGACAGCAGTCAACTATAGACACATTTTTGGTTCAAAAGCTAGGCGAGCCGACGATCTACGTCTAACTGAAGATAGAAATAATGACAATTTCAGTGTTGGTAGGAATTCCAGCGCTCTGACGAATGGTGAAATAGTAGTTGATTCATTAGCATCAATGAACTGTGTAGCCCCAAGCCTAACACAAACTTCGAAACTATAAGCATTTTCAGAGAAAATGATATAGGAAGCTATACCGATAGAATTGAAAAACTGGATGATCGTAGGCGATATCAATTGCTTCAGAACCCTTGGATTCCTCTATCTAACTACAATTTATCCTATTCAGTTTAAAAGAAGTAGGGCAGGGACGAAAAGAGATTTTTCAATCGTACTCGCTGCGAAGAATTCCATTGGCTATTCCTCTTAAATAAGATAAGAGACTTATTCTGTAAGTGTTGTATTTTGTTTATTATCCGACGGGTTAGAGGCTCTAATTATGTCAAAAGTTGTTAAAGAAACCTGTCATGACTTTTAATAAGCTAACTGGAAGAGAGGGTAACTAGGTTTCTCATTAAATAATCACTGTCACCACAATTCAGCTGACACGGGCAAACATTTCCTTCAAAAATATGATAGCCCTGAAACCAGCATTTTCAGATGAACGACGTCACAGACACCAAACGAGGACACAGACACCAGGTGTTGGAAAACAGAATGAGATTGAAGCCAATTGTAGAATCAATTATTTTCTTGGGCTGACGGAACATTACTCTTAGTGACCATAGAGATGGTGGACAATAATTTGCAGAGAAGGACCCATTGGCAAACTAAGGGAACTTTCGAGAACTTTTAAGGTAACGTGTGTATGGCAGTGAAATCTCTTTGAAACGACATTTGGAAAGCTCAGGTGTAAATGCTACTTATATAAGCAAAACGACACGGAATGGATTACCTAAATGTTGCACGAGATCATTCTGCCAAGTTCTACACTGTGGTTGTTGATGAAACACCGAATGTTTCACACAAGTCAAAACTAACTACTGCCCTTTCTTACAATTCCAATTGCACAAGACGTAAGGATTTCTTCGGTTTTTACAGTTACATGAAACATGTTACTCGGACAGCATTGGAAACTTCAAACCGGTTATCAAAGGGGAAATGCTTGGAAATGTTGCGCTGGATTTTCTTCAATCTCTTGGGCTAGACTTGGAAAATTATGTGGGCACAGGCATTGATATATGTGCTCTGATAGTTCAAAAAATTATGGTGCTGCAACATAAGCTCAAAAGGTAGCAAGAAATGCCCTGCTTTGCCCATATTTCAGCCATGCTCTAAATCTGTCTATGCCAAAAACTTTTTCAGGCTATTAGGCATGTGTAAAACGCGCTGGATCGAAAGACACGATTCCTCAATGCAGTTCGTGGCAGAGCTCCTTAAAATTATGAAAGCTATTGAGATCATCAACGGCTGGGTAGGATGTACAGCTGCAGCAAAAGCAAAATCATTTTTGACTGCTGTCACATCGTCCCATCTGATGATAACCATTTTACACTCTTAGTAACATATATGGACTAATTTTAGCGCTCAGTCGACCATTTCGGAAGAAGAACTTTGACCTTGCGTCTGCAGCAAGCGATGTTAAGGAACTTATTGTCCATCTGGAAGTCAAGCGTCGGGTGAGTGAAAGCGGGTTCAAAAAACATTCAAGAAGGTTACCTAAGCAGCAACCAAGCTAAGTTTAGAAATAACAGTCCCAAGGATAGAAAACAGTAAACGAACCGGATTAATGTGCCATTCAATCCATATGAGGAATATTATAGACGATCCGCTTTTATCACCACTTGGGCACGATTATTTCGGACTTAGAAAGGCGTTTCTCCGTTGAAATGCTGGACACTTTAACCCTCAGTATTTTCTTTCCAATAAATTGTGTAAAAACAAACAAACAACATTTTACTGACATGATTCATGACTTGTCATCGCGATACTGGTCAGAAATCGATTTCCCCTTCCAGTCGGTTTGTGCATCCGCCCTGACCGGAGAAGCGATACCATGAAAAGCTCAGTAGGTTCGCCTGAGAGAAAGCAGAAAGCAGGGAAAAAGTTTACAGAAACACAACTGCGATGCGAATGTTTCTTGAGGTCTTGCAGATCCTCAAGACCCTACTAAAATCACGAATTGTGTTCCTAAAGCGCTCCTTTTTTCGCATCGTCAGCAAGACTACCACTTCCTTCCCCGTCTAAGACTGTCTAATTATCACAAAAATTTTAGACTTTCTGGAGTATATAGCCTGCATACGAGATTAAATGAAATTGTTTAAAATGGGACTTGGCAATAAGGGACTGAATTACCTTGTGGGAGACCAGGCAACTTTAGAAACCGCTTTTGGTGCAGTAATACTAAGAACTGGCTTATCAAAATGCCGCAGGTCCCAAACGTTTACAATACAATCACCATGGGACGTAAGCCTGTTGTCATTAAGTGGATCCATGGTTATTCCATTGACACAGCGCGTACCAATCGACTTTTCTGGCTTGGAAGGAACTAAAATACGTAGAATAGAATTATAATTTGAATATGCATAACAAGCCATCATTT
The DNA here is from genome assembly GCF_032884065.1 of Artemia franciscana. Classification (NCBI taxonomy): domain Eukaryota; kingdom Metazoa; phylum Arthropoda; class Branchiopoda; order Anostraca; family Artemiidae; genus Artemia; species Artemia franciscana. Next base: position 26,465,657 of record NC_088877.1, read on the forward strand.
TAAATCAGAAGATAGAAAGGGATGTCACATAAAAATCTATGGAATTAAACTATCGTATTCTGTCTAAGAGTACTATCATATTTGTCTCAAGTCTAGCAGAGATAAAAAAATAAATCTAATATTCAAAAACCTTATTTCTGTCCTGCACTAAAAACTCCATGCATATGATCAGTTGCTGAAAGCCTTAATAAGTCTTAATAACAGCACTATAGTATTAAAATTCCCTGCTCCCTTTTTTCTGTATCCCAGGTTTTTATCCATTTTCTGATTAATTGACCTTGATTCTTAAGCTCTAATTCGAACCTTTCAATTTTCAGGCATCTTTTTGTTAGCCGTTCTTGATTAAATATTTATTATTACAGATGGCACTGTTGAAGCTAATGGATCCCACTTCATTTTAATTAAATGATGTGATATTAATATATTTAGTGCTGCGAATAAAGCTAAAATTTCTGAAATCCCAAACCGTAAATTAATTTATTAATGTTGTGAGTTTAATTGTTGTGATTGATTTTTAATGGCTAACATATAGTTCCTTAATACTGTTCCATAAAGGTTTCCTGAATGATTGAAAGTTAACAGAGATGCAATTGGGCTATACAAAGAAAATTGTTGGGGGAGTGGAAGAGGGGGCTCGGACCCCAAAAGCAATCATAGAACCTACCAAATATAGAGACTGAAAATCTCGGGTGATTCTGATATCAGCATCGCATAACATGAATACCTTTGTACGACAACGCATCTATGAACCCCCTTAAAAGAGACTATTTGTATAATTTGGCCCCCTTGTCCTTCAGCCTTAAGACTTCACACCTCATGCGGCCCTGGAGGCATACTTTTTTGGCTTTCTAGTCACTTTGACCAAACAGGCGATCTGGAACTTTTATCCCTATTCTATGTGGAGCAACCAGAGTGCTAAGTGGCTTAAAGAGCGGTTAGGTGCCTCTCGTACCTTTTGTTACTTAAGAATGCATTGTATCTAGATTTAAGATCAAATGAGCACAAACTCAACTTTCTACAGCGAAAGGGGATGTGTTGCTCTCGATCAAACGGGACACATTAAGCTGTGTTAAGTCTGCACAACCATTCGGTGTATGAGTTCAAAAAGTGTTAAATACCAAGTGCAACAGAAACAGATACCATTTGCAAGATATTTACGTACTGTGTCTTGTCTTTAGACTTTGATATGACAATATCATCCCTACATTTACAACAATTTCAGGGATTCTTCAACACAAATTGTGGTAGAAATCGTGAGACGATTTGGATACACTCTGCAAAATGTAAGTTTTTTTTATGATTTCAAAAACCCCAAAGTCTAACTCTGGTGAAACTCAAGCACCACAAACAAAATATGTAGTTACCGCCTTCCGATTTCGAATCTATTTATGAAAACATTACCCTCTAATTTGTAATCAGCAAGCTCAGAAATCCTGTGATGTAAACTATTTCCTATGATGTTACACTGACGGCTTGGGGGGGGGGGGACTTGGGAGACACAGTTTCTGGACCATTCAACTATGCTGAACAAAACGGCTATCTCAAAATTTTCATTACTCTGTCTATGAAAACTGTGTTGTAAAAGAAAAATCATCTCTTCGCTGGAAATATCTCTATCCTTATGCACAAGATCTACTCCATTATACTAGCTATTATCGGAAGCAATGAAATCGGTGTACTTTTGCTAGGTTCTTCTTGGTCACTTTATCTAAATATTGACAACATTTTTGTAGTTTCCAACGACTGAGAGAAATTTCCATCTTTAGAACAGCCGTTAATATGCTCAACAAGTTGATCTTTATTAAATTTTTAAATTTCTTTCAGGACATGCAGGAATAAAAAATCCGATCCAGCTGAAGTATTTTAATTCCAGAAATCCCTACTGGCACCGCTTTCGTTCGTCTTCTGCATCTGGTCGAACTCATTTGTGAAGAACAAATGTGAAATATTATTCTGAATCAAATGTTGCTTATATTTTAGTAGCTTATTTTACTTTAAGGGGCAACTTGGCTGAAAGTGACACCATTAAACTTATAACTCCAACAAAACACGAAATGGCATTAAACTACGATTACAAATTTGGACTCCTTCCCGATCAGTGGCTTCAATTTACGAAAATGTACGAAGGGGAAAACTTTCTTTTTAAATTAAGGGGGGGAAGATCCCCCCAAAGAAATTATCAAAATCTGGGAGAGGGAATGGGGCAGTAAATCTGGAGAGGGCAAATGCCTCTTCTTCCAATTGAAGCCACGGTCCACGATGCATTTGAAACTTCTCCAAACGAAATCCAAGCATCACTGAAGTGTCCAAGAAAAAGCATTTATCTTTAACCTGCCGGAACATTTAAACTACCAAAACTAAAATTAAAACGATACTGAAAAGTCTTTTGTTTTTCTATCTTGAAACCAAAGACGAGCCCGAAGTTAAGTTATATAATAATTCAAACTTGAAACAGAGATTTCTATCAACGGTAAAGCAAAACCCAAAACAAACACAAATTAAAATGACCAATCAAGTCAAACCTACAAAGAGCGGAAAGTACCACAAACAGGAGTAGGGCTAATGCCTTCTAAGTCTTATAAAGGCCAGAAAATCAGTTGGGCTTTGCTAAAAATAATTTGTATTTCGAAGAGCCTGACTTTGCCACAGCTTCAACAACAACACAACAACAAAATGATGTTGCAAGGCCAATCGAAGTTTAAAAACAAAAGTGATGCTACTTGTCCCTTTCCCTCCTTCTCATAGCCTCTAAACGGCTTAATTGTAACGTACAATTTCGCTGAAAACATCATGTATTTTGATTATGAATAAAGAAGGAATTAGTGTCGAAGGTTCTAGGTTATGTTAAAATAAAAAACAGAGCACAAGCTCTTAAAGATCATTGTTTTTTAGTTTTAATCACATTTTCAAAAGGTAATTTCAGTATAGTTATACTGTTATTCATATATTGTTCTATAAGTTAAAATCCATGCTAACGCTTTATTCTCCTCAGCATAGTTTTTCGGAAAAAAATGGTTTCTTACTTCTGACATCAAATAGCTTCAGTGATTTTCCTCCCATTCCAGCAACTAAACTAAATCCAAGCTTCGTCCACGAAAGCGATTGAACAGAATCAGATTCTCCTATTCTATAAATAGGCTCAGGAGCCGGATTCACACTTGTGTGCAAGTATTTTTGGAGTCTAGGAGCAGAGAACGATCTATTAACATCCCAGACTTGTGCACCGAACTCACTCCTGTGTTTTTCGAATCCAGCTAGCAGCAATCGTCGTTCCAGGGGACTCCAGCTCAGTGAATTACAGGCTCTTGGATGCTTAGTAACTGAAAATAAAAGGAAGCTCAAAATAAAATAAAAGGAAGATCCATTGTTTCATTTTTACTTTTCTTTCCGTAATGACACAATCAACCAAGCGTAAATTACTGATGCTACTACGGTGGACTCTAGTATTAAGGCAAGGTCCAGCGTTTAGTAATTGTACGCTACGTACACGCCAAGATGAGGCAATGTTATTTCTGAAGACCTCTCACCTGTTTGAGTTAACTACTTATGCAACCAATAATTATCTATTTACCCACAGTGTCTTTATATCACAAGGCAATCGATAAATTTAAAAAAGAAAAAAAATGGTACTTTTGTCATCTAAGAAAAAAATTTGTCCTATCATTGGGTTTTCCAAAGTCAAAAGGCAAGTTATGAAAATAACTCTGAGTTGAGTCCATTTTTAAGAAATTTCAGAGGAACAACTGTCAAAGTATATGTTTAGCTATGAAAATCGTCTTGTGGCAAACAAAACTACAAAAAAAAAATGCTTTTTTTAGGAATTAGAGGTGTTGGGGAAAACGCTTTAAGCTAGGTAGAACAGAGAAGGAATTTGCTAAAGAAGTTTCTGAATAAGAGATCTTACGAGAACAAAAGAAAAGCAAGGAAAGTAGAGAAGACAGTAAAGTTTGAATTAATATACGAAACAGAAGAAAAGGGAGATAAGCACAACCAGGAATACGATCTATTAGTCGAATAATTGTATGATGGCAATAAATTCTGGATTTTTCAATTAAATTGTAATATATACAGAATAATTATAATGAAATCGTATTTGTCTGCTTCTTGTAATTAATCTATCAAATACGCTGAAAGGAAACAATTGACCGAAAGATGTGATGGGAAAATATTGTCCTTGATTTAGGTAAAGCTTCCACTCCTTTGTCTTGAAAACCCAAATAACCACAATTAACCATAAGAGCAAGCACAAACTTAAGTGTTTCCAAACTTTTCAGGAGTATTGCATAATTCTAATTATTAGGGTACGAAAGTTAATTGACTGCAATAGGCGTCTGAATAGGGAAAAGAGGCCAGATCAAAATAAGTTCGTTAATTTTGAACAGTGATGCAGCGAGTAAACAAGATGAAACATAATTCAAATGTTTATACATTTTGCTTTTTCAGAAAACATACTTAGCTGAACAAATGGATTTAACTTAACTATTGGTCTCTGCCGAAAGAGCGTGCGTTTCGATGTTGGATGTACTTCGAATTTACAACGACATTTTCAGAAGGTAAGTAAATTGTGGTCTTTCATACTATTAGTTAAGAAAAAGGCAAGCTTTCCCAAAAGAAAGTAAAGAGCAATGTTAAAACTAAATAAGTGCAAAAATTATTCTAAATTTAATTTTCAAATAAATGTATATCTGGAAATTTGTTTCAAGTTCAATGTGCCCCTTTCTTCAGTATCAAGAATTTAGGCGACTCTCCAACTCTCTGGATTCTAGGCTTTCAGTTCCGAGCAGGAAAGGGCAGCATAAGCACTCATACGAGCTGATGTCCAAAGCATTAAGAATTTAATCAATGACGAAATCTCTTCAACAGATACCGTGTCAATCTGCCTTGATTTATAGTCGAGGTGACAGAAGACAGTCTATACGAGAATAACAGCCTCATTTTCCCACAAGAGCAAGATATGTGCACATGTCCTAGCTAGTAAATCATTCCCGAAGAGGCACACAGGTGATCACATACATGAAGTCCCTGAAGAACTGGTGAATGAGCAAAAAACTGGACCGACGGTGAAGTATGTTATATGCAGAAAATATAATGTCGGTGTCTAGTAGTTTTAGAAATAGATGACCTAGGCGGACTAACAAGGCTTAGTTGCTGTACCCATACGTTAGGCCTTACCATAAGGGACACACTCAAAGAAGGTGACAGTATTTCTTCAGTCCTGGCCAAGATCTTCGGTATTGTCAGCTTTATTAGAAGCACTCAGATCGCTTCCACTCTTCTCCGTGAGCACTGCTTCGTTCTAGCTATTAACAATCAAACTCGCTAGAACTCACAGCTAGGGATTGTCCGTCCCATTGCACTATTGTTCCAAAAAACGTCAAAGAATGCACAAAACAAAATTCGATCAGTTCTTGTTATAAAACCTTATCAGGTCCATGATGATTAATCAAGATTCTGATGAGCCTACTTGAACCAGAGTCAGAGAGCTATCTATGGAATGGGTTTTTTCAAAAGCTAGCCAATTCACTCAAAATAGCTCTGAACAGCAAAATGCCAAGTTATACTGGTGATAAGAACTTCAACCTAGGAACACTATGTAATGCTCCTTTCTGTATTGGAAGCTACAGTAAAGATGGAGCAAAGGAAACCCACACTCTTTTATCAGCTCCTTTTGAACCTGTGAGGGCGTAACCACCAGAGATACGAATTATGTAGCTCCTAAAAATGACTGTGTACCATCACTAGTAAAGCATCCTCACTTTTTGTGCTTCAAGATATAGAATCCTATTTACAAATCAACGATGAATTTCAAAAATATCTAGTCGAATTGCTATCTGATAAAGACATAAAACCGTTGACCAAATGGAGAAGAAAACATGAGAAGTATCCACTTTCGGTATTTTTGTTTTTTTAAGCGACTTGCTGGCATTGGCATCTAGGCTTTGTCGGTTGGTTACAAGGTTCAGTATTACCGGGGAGATGTTGATTCCGCAGGGGACAAGATCAACAGCAAAACTGGTTTCAAATCTCAGAGTAATTTTTAACATCTTTACTACATTAGTTACTTTATTTTACCATCTTAAATTGTAGTAGTACAAATATATTACAGCTCAAACACTGAACTGAAAATCGTTGCAATTGACTTTTAATTCCTTAAAAAAAAAAAAAAAATCTGGTAACTAACAACTGAATTGTATTTGCCAGGAAATGTCAAGATTCCTGAGTTGACCAATTCAAGTGATACGTCAATTGTGTATCTAGAGGAAGCATCTCGTAACTTTAAAAAAAACTGCAATGAAGCCTCATTACAAGAAAAGCGACTGTAACAATTAGAGAGACATGAGTTTGATTTCTGTAGGAAGTGAATTTATTGGCATGATGATAGTTATTAGACTAATAGACACTGTAGATAAAGCTAGTGTGGCTTTATCTACAGTGTCTATCTCTTTATTTTTGAGTTTATATAGATTATGAAAAGGCACCTGATTCATACAATTAAAAAGCTTTAACAAACGTCCCATACTTGTATGGCAAGTACCTTTAAACGATTAATGCTATATACAAAAATGATGATGATTAGTCTGTTGTTCATCTTCTCCTTTATGAGTGATGTCATTAATTTTAGTCCATCTCTTCTGGCGTCTCAAAGATTTGGTGAAATAAAGCTACTAAGGCTCATTTTATTTCTGACCTTGGCAGGAGAAAAAAAAGCAGAAAACTATGGCATAAACAGGAAATTTGGGACTTATGAGATAATCATAGTTTCTTCAAGGTACAGGGCCCCACACTTCCTCCATTTATACAAATTTTTGGCCATCTCCCACAAGAGTTAGTTGTACGGTATGGTACTTCGGTCTGATATCTCAAGAGCTTGACTCGTTGGAGAACATTTGGTTTTGCGCCCAAATGATTGCATCCAGGAGGCCTAAGGTTCCTTCCCTGGGATTACTCAAACTTTAGCCTTGAAACTTTGTCTGACCACCGTCAGATATATGGTTTTCGGCCAAGTTGGTCGTGTTGCGACCTTATCCTCACTTTTCATGTACTGCTTGAATAATTGAAAGAATAGCAGGTACAGATTCTCTTGGTTTTCATAGACTTTCTGAAAGCTTTTGATTGAGTCTACTGTGCTGCAAAATGGAAAGTTCTTTGGTGTTATTGAATCCCTGGAAAAGTTATTAAGATTATCAAATCCTCTACGAAGGGCAGTAGTGCTTAGTACAGACTGAAAAGAGACTGAAAAAATGATTTGTAGTTGAATCTGGTCTGAGGCAAAGATGCTTCCTATCTCCAATCTTATTTGCCATAACTGTCAGCTTTCTTCTGATATCTTGCAACTTCTGTGGCAGGGTACGGTTGAACCCACAGAGAAAAGTTTACGATTGTGATTTTGCCGACGGCATATTTCTTGCTACTCATTTCACTGAGTGACCAACAAGACCAAGGCACTATCAAACGGTGTTATCACTTCGCTAGCTTGAGGTAGCCTAAGCTTGGGGGAACGGAAATCAAAGAAGTCAGCGAATTCAAGTACCTAGGTAGCACACTAACTCAAAACGGCAGGTGCGATAGAGAGATCATCCTTCGAGTTGCATATGCAGGTGAAGCATTCTCTCAATTAAACAGTGTTTGGAAATCTAGCAAGTATTCTCTCAGGTTGAAATTGCGTCTGTTTAACAGCAACGTAATGTCCATATTGACCTACGGATGCGAATACTGGAGCCTGTCTAGAGCTATAGAGATAAGGTTACATGGATTTGAGAATAATTGCTTGCGACGAATACTTGTGATTTGTTGGGCCGACACCAGGATAAAGGTTCTCACCAAGCAGCTTCAAATATCCAATGAAGTTAGACTTAAAAGGTGGCGATACTGGGGCCAAACGACTCGAGTGAGGCAAAGATGACTTCCCTACGACGTTTGATACTGAACTCCGACTTGAGAGGTTAACCATTGCTGCCCTATACGCCACTAGGCGTCGCAGGATCTAAGTTTAAGTAAGCCTGACCCCCGTCAAAATATTTCCCAAATTTTAGATAATTCTTTCTGAGCCACCCTTTCCAACAAAATATCTTTCCCCCTCTTTAGTATTCCCTCAGACCTAGATTCCATCACCAAGCAGGAGTACTTTTTCCTTAACAGCACCCGATTGTCACATAGCATGCAAAACACGAAGAGAGATTCCTTTGGCTACAGGAGAACATGAAATCAAATGGGAAGGCATAGCATACATAGACTTAGATTACGTACATGTTTTGAGTGTCCTACATAAAAATGTTAGCAAATTAAGTGAAATTTGGAGGTTTTAAGAGTTCAGGTGCAAGAATAGGCTCTGAAAATTTAGAAGTTTGAAACATTGAAGAAGATGAACTAGATGTTTTCTTGTGGAATAAAGAGTTGAGCACTGAACAGATATGGGCGAAGTAGCAGCTCACACAGCTCAGTTGGCATATGGCAATTCGGTAGGATGATGAGTTACTAGCAGTAATAGTCATTTAGTGGTATTTCCTTTATTTATTTTTTTTGCTAGTTGTACGAAGACAATCATTTTTCACTTTAAAATAATAAAAAACATAAACAGAATATGACTTGCCAAACTCCCGAGCGCTAAGCTCATCCTTCATATCCAGCAGAACAACTCTCCCTGTAGTTTGTCCAACTGCTAATTCCATATCATTTTCTGGTTCTGGACACCAAGCAACACATTTCATGTAGGGGATAGTACTTATGGGAGGAGAAACCAATGTAGCAGCATTAGTACTACTTAATGATACTTCTGAAAATCAATAGAAACGATTAAGTCGAAAATTCGAAAATGAAGTTACCAAAATACATAAGACAATTTATTAGGTAGAATCCCTTACTGAAATATTTTCAAACCTAGCCTGAAACTTCAAGAATAAAATAATTTCATAGAGAAAGAAAGAGATATGGGGAGAATGAACTGAGTGTTTACTATTAAAATGGAGGGTGAGGCTTGGGCTGACCATAGCAGTGAAAAATTTTGGCTTCCTATCCCCCTGTGTAGCTATATGGTTCTAGGCTAGCCCCCCTCCCCCCCAGAAAAATCCCCCACAGGCGATTCCCCATGAAAAACTCTCCCCCACGGATGATTCCCCCTTCCCAAGGAAAATTACCTCTCGGAAAATCCCTCCTATATATAAATTGAGCAGCCAAAGGGAAAATAAGACAAATAAAAAAATAAAATTAAGGAAGAGATTCTGAAACATTCTACAACCTATTTCCAAAATACGGACAGAATGTGTCAAAGAATATTCTAGAAAACTTATTTTTACATTTTTATTTCTTTTTTTGGTGGTTTTATTATAGTAGTATAGGGTTATTATACCAGGTAAGATAAAGGTTAAAAAAAGTAATTTGGAAATAAAAAATAGTGGTGATTGTAGAAGGGTTGCCCTATGATGGAAATAAAAAGAAGTAGAGACTAGACTAAAAATTCCGAGTAATTAGTTCTCGTGGATCCGGTATGGCACCAACATCTGTAGTAAATGATAAAAATCCACCCCTTACAATCGAGAATACATCCACCATGTGTATATCATAAGGTTATCCCGCGTGAAGTATCCTTAGGGGGCGTTTTTGTTTTATTTTTTAACTTAATTTAAACTAGATCTACGTTGCCTGAGCAAAGTGAAGTGTTGCGGCAACCTTTCTCCGGCTTCGCCGAATAAAGTGTTGCGAGAGCAACACTTTGGTTTTGTTTCTTTGCAATCGGTTAAACTCTGAAGGTGTCAGCCTATCGAAGCTTTTAAAACATTATGCTCAAAGAAGAACGCGATCAGTAATCACATGATCAAAGGCTATTCCCCAGTGTTGAAAAAACAACAATAACAAAAGAATATCGAAAGAAGGGACTAAATTGACTTTGCAGCCAGTTGAACTTTATCCTTTTCAATCGTAGACATCGTGACGGAAGAAAACTTGGACCAATATCTTATATAATCTAGTTGGTATTATAAAGCTATCCGTAACCTTTAAGGATTAAAATACCATAGGTGACACTAATTATTACGAAACTACCTCATTGTTTTACGTTATAGTGTGTGCCCGTTGCGTAAACACTTAATTCTAGGTTACAGTGAGTATGGGTAGGCTACACCCATTAGCAAAAGTTACAAACCCCTTTTCACTGAAGATGATTGTAGCCTAACAGACAATTATTAATTACAAGTCCCCTGCATGTCTTACCACTTGAACCAAATTGGTCTTACCATCAAATACACCGGAAACAAATAATAGGTACACCAACTAGCCAAAGTTGCAAAACCCCTTATTGCCGAAGATGATTATGGTCTAACAGCCAACTGTTGCTTACAAGTCCTCTACTTGTCTCACAATTGGTATCGGCCTATTTTTGGTTTCAGTGTGTACCCTACTACTGAAGTTGTCAACCCCTTGTCAAAACTTTCAAACTAGTATGTCTCATGAAGGAATTTTTGTACCAAAAAAGGGATGACATATACTTTGATCAACTCATCAAGAGCTATCGATTGCCGTCAAAAAAAAATTCTATCTGTCTTAGTTCAAAAGTTCATTTTTATTGCCGTAGGCCAACTTTTTAACGTCACCACTTAGAAAGGAGCAAAGGATAAGATCCAATTTCTTTAGCAATGGCAGAACTTTTAAAGTTTTTGAGGTACATCTGATAACATTTCTCTACCTCAATCCCAAGTCCGAAAAAACAAATGATAAACCCAGCCGAAATCACGGCAGCACTTTCGGACCCGTGGGAAAATGCCGCTTTCTTCCTTTTGTAAATTTTTCTATTTATCACTAAATAATATATATTGGCTGTGGGACCGGGTAACTGCCGCATATATTTAACACTTATAGATTTTAGTCCATCTTCAATTTTAAAGTGATGCCTGCCTACTTGCCTGCTAGAACGGAGCTTTCCACTCGAAAGCAGAAACATGGTTTGATGAAACGAAATCTTGGCTGCACAACTTCAGATACTCCTCTCTAACATAGGCTATATAACTCCACTTCACTTCGCACACCATAGGCTCTGGCTCGTGGACAAGCAAAAACCATCCTTTTTGGATGGTTTTTGTGGAGCTTTCCAAAATATAATGTCATATTCATCAATCCGGCCTGAGGTCCACACTTTCCGTAAAAACCGCACAGGTTAGACCTTTATCAGTTTCCAGCAATAAGCCGAGATCGGTGGCATAGGAAAAAAAAAAACAGGACAAAACCAAAGTGTTGCTCTCGCAACACAAATAACATAGAATCCAACTCCAAGTCAAAACCAAGCAAAAGTAAATAGTTAGTTGCAAACCACAGAGAATCAGACAGCAGAGTTTCATAATGCAAAGATGCAACTATTCAATCAATACATGTCTTGTTTCTTCTTGTTAAAAGATACGTGTGTTACATCATGTTGTATGCAGTTTTTGTTAAAAATGTATTTAATTTTTAATATCATTTTTTTCATTTATTTAATAAAAGCACGTATATATAGAAATTTACTTTCAATTGAGCCCTTAAAAATCTTTCTATCATGTTTCATCAGAGCACACAAGCGGCGACAAAAAAAAGAAACAAAAAAAGGAGAGACATTTCTGCATCTCATGTGAAAGTGATTTCCCTTGTTGCTCAATATGAGGGACATTCATTCTCTTAGATGAGGTGTTTAGATGTGGTGATTCCGATGGTGCAGTTTTCATTTTGATCAAGTGCCATTTAATGGGGTTTCAAGGTATTTTTTGAAATTTCCACTAATTTATTTTTGCAATTTACTTGTATAATTAAGATAAAATTCAAATGACAGTTACCAGTTCTGATTCAGCATCAAATAGTGGTTCTTCCTCACTTACCAGTTTTTGGGGTTTTGTGACACATTTTTAACTTTCGGTTATTAAAGGTTAAGGTTCATCATTCAGTAATTGCGGCTTAGGAAGCAAGCATGAAAGGTTATGTTATGATAAAACTTAGGAATCTTCATTTTCCTTAAGTCATTTTACATAGGCAGAAATTTTTATTTTGGGTCTAGTTTGATTTTATCTCCTTGGCTGGTAAAATCTTTTAAAATATGACCTTAACAAAAGTGATTATTCCAAACTTGTTGACCCAATGTTTATAATTTAGATACCACCAAAGTACAGACTATATATTGGTGGGCAACATAAGGTTAGAAGTTACAACAAACAAATTTACATATTTTCTAATATCAATTTGAACATGAACTTTTCAAACAATAACTGCAGCTTTGTGACACTGATAATCTTTAAGCAATTACAGTTTTTGGGTACTATGTATCTAAAACTGCAATATCAAATCATAAAAGGAAACTTGAACTTGTATTTGTCCAAGGGAATGTGAATAAATAAAATCTTCTCGAGGCATTGTGAAAAAAAAAACTTTTAAGAAATTGCTATACTGTTATTACATTCATTCTTGAAAAATTAGTAGAAAAAGTTAAATTTTAATGCTTTGAGTTGGAAGCAGGAACCCTTCTTTTTACATCATTCTTTACTTTCCGTTCAAAAACGTTTTTGTTCAATTTCCTTTTATTTTTGAGAGCAGATTTTGTGTAACATAGATAAGAAGGGAGGTTATTGGAGGTAGCCTTTCAGTGATATCGATCGATCCGCCAGCGCTCTCTGCTCCAAGGCTTCACTTCAGTATAGATGGCAATGAAATGCATGAGAGCGGCCACTTTGGTCAACTATATTAGTCTCATCCCCAGAATTTAATTATCCCTCTTCCATTGCTGACTCTGGGATCTCGGAGTCCATGAATGTTGAAAAAGATCCATTGTCTCTTTTCAGCAACTCCTCTTTGACTCCATGGATGGGATCTTCCATTCACAACTTTTACGATTAAAATTAGTTTCCCATTAAAGGCAAATACACTTCATTCTTTTTCTCTTGTCTTTGATTTCTGACAACCAAATCAGGACCTCTAGTTACAACAAAGCGTTCAATGGACTTAGACGATAGTAGGGAGCCAGAAGAGCCACCCCCCCCAAGCATTCCATCCAATGCTTACTGGTTACATGCCAGATTATTCACAGCGACATAGTGCAACCACCTGAGAGGAAGGCTCGAGGCACTGCAACAAAGCCTGGGCCTCTTTTTAAACAGCAGCCATGGGAAAAAGTAAGAACAAGTTTCATCCCCTCTATCCCCTCCTTAACACATATCTAGAAGCTCATTATGGTTTAGGTCTCCTAGCCTACAATTTAATATTCTAAACCTCAATTAAAGATTTAATCTACTTTATTCTGAATTGTTATAGTGTCATTCAGCAAATCTTAAAAATTTTGATTATACTTAAAATTATTTTGTGAGCTGCAAGTATATATACTCTAATTTTCATTATTATAATTATTAACGAATGGGTCAAACAAAAAAATAAAAAAGACACAACATAGTAATCTCGATATAATACTAACAAAACTGCATATAATACTAACAATATCAAAATAGGCCCCAACACATATTAGCATGTTTGGGACAACCCAAAAAAGGGACACTTCAACTACTAATACACTAGTACACTCCTAAGAAAAAAAAACTCTGACTCCTCCTCCCTTCCCCTACCTTTAATAAAAATTAATCAAGCAATATTGCTAATTTCAAGAAATATAGAAAATAAATCTAACTCACGCTGTGACTTTAATGCATTTTTCTCTTCAAACTTGTAAAGACAGATCTCTGTTCCCCATAAGATAAAATAGTCCTTGTGTACAGGTGACCATAATAGCTCAAGTCTTGCCATTATAAAACGTTAATAGTTCAACAAGGATGCTGCCAGATGACAAGTGCCTATAAATGCATATGAGTGGTTATGAATCCAATTATTTAGGTAGCTCTGTATGCAATGGTATTACAACATCACGTAGTAAAAACAAAAAAGATTTAGTATGAGAGGGCCAAACACTTTCGGGAGGAGGCTATTTTGAGGAAATGTTGATCCCACCATCCTCAAGATTGAGGGGGGGATCCAAATACTATCTCCCAGCTTACATACCTGAAACCACCTGTGGTTGTGTATGTGGCATACACCATAAAAAGTTACAACATAAAGCCTAGATATTTTATGGGATTTTAAAAATCCAAAATATAATAACTCTAGCTCTCTATTCCCCAGAAATTAAAAAGTAAGTGATCATAGATGGAAGGATCATAACTGAAAACATGCAATAAAAAGTAGAATACACAAGGAGCTATTTTGAAATGTTTTACCCTGAAAAGTACACTTCATTAACTTAGACATCTAGAAGTTTGACTCATGTGCATATATGACTGAAAACTTTGTTTTAAAATAAGACTAAGTTAAATACTGGTTGTTATATGTGCGCTCACCATACTTGGCTTTTGGACTTGGTTTTGCAATATTAGCCACTTTGTAACTATAGTTTGTAACCATGAATACAATCTGTTATACAAATTGAACACCATTTGTGGCAAGTATAATTATTCTGTTTTATTTAGGATGCTTATATTGAAATTATACATCATGTTTGTAATTAATGACTACAAGGGTCATTCATCAAACACCAACTATGATGAAAATCAAATATATGTATGTTGCAATATGTACCTACCACGTTCTAACTTTGAAATTTCACTAAGCTTCACTAATTTTGAAATTTCAATATTTGTCTCTGATTTGGAATAAACAGGCAAAAAATCATTTAATACAAACAGTAGGATAGAGAGGTTCTATTAATGAAACATGTGGGTTAGAGGGTTTGGGTTAGGAAAATGAAACTTTCAGGGATGAATCTACAGACTAAGTATGACCCAGGAAGGTATTTTGAAGCAACTACTTCTACTCCTTCTCTCTCTAGAGGGCCCTCACCTTTGATGACCTTTAAAAATATTTGTGTTATAAAAGTGAAACCTTGTGAAATAGATCTTCTGCTTAATTGAAGTACAACAAAATGTTTTCAGCTTCATAACTTTGCTCAATTCCATTTTATAAAATTTTAAAAATATGCAAATACATTTCCTAAATTTTGAAAAAAAAAAGACATTGATATGGTTCAAAATTCTACTCAAATAACAGGAATTGCATTTTCAGGACTAAAGGCAGAGAAAAAGCAACTAGTAACTGAAAATTAAGGTAAAATGTTGTTTTGTCAAAATTTCAATAGGTATAGACCTGTCATGTAGGCAAATTTCAGGGCCCTCTAGAGGGAGAAGGAGTGGAGGTGGGTACTTTAAAATACCTTCCTGGGATATACTTTAGCTTGTAGACCCATCCATGAAAGTTTCATTTTCCTAACCTAAACTGCTTCTAAGATAGCAAGAAGTCAATTAACCAGAATTTTACCCAGAGGTTTCTGAATTGAGCAATTGGCTGTGTTAAACTTAAGATTAGTAGAAATAAAGCCCTATAATGATTCAAATTTACATTATAGGCCTAGGTCTAAATTAGAGGGATATTAAGAAGAAAATATGTTAAAAAACAGTTCTTAATTAGTAATATGCAGAATAATTGCAACTAGCCTAATACTTTTGCATGTAACTCTGCTGTAGGCCTACATTACCCCCAGCCCAACCCTCTAATGTGCAAATATATAGCCGAAATTATATATTGCCAAAGCTTTCCACCAACATCACTCTTGTTTTTTTAGTTCTTGTTTTGTCACAGATGATTTACACATTAGGTTGAAACAAGAGATACACTGGAAATACATAATTTGGGCTATATATTTGCAATTTAGAGGGGAGGGGCATTGGGGATAATAAAGAGTATAACAGGCTATGTAACGTAGAGTAAAACAGAGCTGCAAGCAAAATTTATTAGCTATAACTAGGCCTAGGCTATTTTGCATATTATGAAGTAGGCCAAAGAATTACTTATACATGATTTCTTCTCAATAGCCCCTGATACAGAAAAATATCTTACCTATATCAACCTTCCTTTATAAAAAGCACGTTTCATATCTTTTAAAATTTGGTATTTGTGACTTCGCTTTGCTAAACGCCATCTTCGAGAATATAACCTATGCCACCGACGAAAAGTCTACAGATGCGATTGGTCTAGCATCCATCAGCGATGGGTCTAGGCGTTTTCCACCTCGAAAAATTCCCCCATGCAAAGTTCCTGCCCCTGAAAATCACTCCTCCCAGATTATTCCCTCACACAAAAAACGTACCAGCCACAGAGAAAGTATAAATTATGTGCCTCAAAATGTAGATCAAATGTCCTAAATCGTAAGGGGTAACTTAACGACCAGATAGGAAAAACAGTTTTAGGACAAGGACTGGCTGTTCTCTAATCACTTTTGACTTATAAAAAAAAAATTCTCGATTTCAGATCAAATGAACAGCCTCTGAAGTTTTACAAGCACCAAGGAGAGGCTGGGGATGAGGAAGGGTTAGCCCCTCTCCCATACGGAACAGATTCTGTTAATTTTAAGGTTTAATGTTACTCTTCCTTTTCACGATAAAAGAGTAAAACAGAAATATCCCCAGAAATAAAGACAAATTAAACATCAATTTCTACCCTCTCCCGCTACTTCCTAAGAACTAGTTAAGTATTTACCTGAAGGCTCAATGAGATCTAAGATGTTTTGGCATCAAAATGCACCCTTTGGGGCATCTGTCCCATCCCCAACAATTGTGAGAAAACGCGTGGGACAAGGTGGTTGCCCTCTGATCACTTTTGAATCTTAAAAAGGGTACTGAAGCTTTTGATTTCCAATTGAATGAGACTTTTCAAAGTTTATACGACTACTCTTCCTGTAAAAACCTTATATTTTAACAATGGGAAACTAGCATAGCGTCCAGTCCTTGCACCGGGGGTCAATGCACCGTTGGTCCCGTCTAGTGAACGTCCGAAATTATTCCAGACAAATATTTGAGGGGGGAGGAGTTTTCAGTAGGGGGGGGGGGGGTTCCAAGCAGGAATTCTGTTCGTGGGGGCATTTTCCGGGGGGTATTTTTCGCAGCAGGGAATTTTCTCGGGTGAAACGCCGGCTCTCGTTAAAGAAAAATTTGGTATCTGAGCGACTTTTGGTTACGTATGATACAGTTTACGTGCTAAAAGCCTGAAAAACTATGGATAGACGAGTACAAGCACAGAATTGATAGATACCATAAAATTATTTCGGTTGGACATCTGTGTTGCATATATTCTTTTTATGCCCCAGACCTGCTGGAGGAATTGACCAACTTAAGCCTTTAGCTCGTCCTGCCAAGCCTTTCGTATATACAGAGATTACAGCTTCGTTTTATAACGTGAAAAGTATTCGAGTCAAATGAGATATGAGTTGCTTTCGAAAATAATTCCTTCCCAGAAAAGCTTTTTCCTACCAAAGGCAGATCGCACAAAAATAAGTCAAGTTTTAAACCGGTGGGTAATTGCAAAAAAATTCCCACCAGTTACCATCAAAATAAGCCCGTTTGGCAGCAAATAAACCAATTTGGCAGTACTGAGTCAAAATACTGCTAGTAGCATGCAGTGTTGCCAAACTCTGTGCCAAAAAGTAAGCCAGAGCCTTTGAGAAACAATACAAAAATAAACTAGACAATGTTTTGCATCACAATAGGTCAACTGCTGTAAAACATTTTATTGGATCCTAGAGCTTGATTTAGCCTATCCCTAAAGATACTCTGTTTAAACATCCAACAGTTCGCGATAATGAACTGTAAGTAAGGAGCGAGTCGGCTTAGTACTAACCGAAACTCTACAGAACTAAATTCTGATAACAATAGATCAATCAAAAGAATTGGCTTTTTGTGCCAAATCCAAATATATACAGTTCGTTAAATTTAATATAATCAAATAAAAGCTACGAGTCTGAGAGCCGGAATTTTAAAAAAAGGGGGAAGGACCCCAAAAATATTTGCATTTCTTTTAAAATTCATTCCGTCAGATTTAGCATATCAAACGACCTTAATAGAATCCGCCCTTATTAGTAATGACCTAGACATAAAGCAGGTAGTTCGAGAAGCAATTGAAATCAGACTTAAGATTAATAATAATGTTTCCTAAAATAGAGACTTGGGGGAATATTCACTAAATACTCTATACACAAATTTAATTAAAAATGATCCTACGAATTACAAAAAAAAATAGAAGATATTAACACAGAACCAGTCACAAATAGACCTTTGAAGTCAGCTGCCAAAATAGCAAGATTAGCACCAAAAACGTGTTTTTAATTATTCTTCTTTCATTTCAATGATTTGCCTCTTTTCATCTCGCTTTATTTATCAGTCCTGGTTGAACTTTGCTAAAGTAAGGATGCTGGGACTGTTTTAAAAAGTTTTCATTTTAGTTTTATTGGTAGTATATTGTTGTAAGTTTTTCCCCTTCTATACATTTATGCTTTGCTGAGGAGGGCTCTTGGACATAGGACCGAAATATTCATTCAAATTAGATTTCCAATGTCTTACGAAAAGAATTCCCTATTGTTCTTCTTGTTTTGATGTTTGTGAATTATTCTATTTGTATTCCGAACTTTAGGATGAAAACTTGGTTCAGTCTATTTCAAATTTTTCATTGTATAAATAAAAACTAAACTTAGCAGAAAGTTTAGTAGAATTCATTGAACTTGAATTTTTAATCGAACATAAAAATTCCACAGTCATTTAACATTTTGCTTTCAAACAGAGACTATTACGGTATTCAAATTGAATATTTTGTAAAACGGATTGGATTTATTTTTGCTTTAAAGGGTAAGTAAATTTTATATGAAATTACGTTTGGTAATGTGTATTTGCGTATCATCCATCATGAAGGGGAGGTTGAATCATTGTGCAGGGGAGGGAATGCCCAAAAGAGCATTTTTTATGCCCAAACGGCTTTTAATGAGCCTTCAGGTAAACGAAGAAAGAAATAGGGGGGGGGGGGAGAAAGGAATTAATAAAAATATTTCTTTATGCATAATAAAATATTAAAATTCCATGATCAGGCCTACTGACAAAGAGGCCTACTGGGTACATTAAATATCAATTTCATACTTTTGAGTGTGCTTTTGTGCGACCCTCCTCCCTCAAAGTCCTGGATACGGTCCTGTGAATTATACTTAAATTCTGCCTCCATCCCCACCCCCATCATCTCTTCCTTCAAATTTATACTGTATTTATCTGGATACGCAATGAGAGCTGGAATGTTTGGCATTAAAATGCACCCTTTGAAGTATCCCCCATCCTTCCAAGCTAGACAAAATATTTTGAAGGTCTAAAAAAATTCACTGTCTTGGGTATTTTCTGTGTTGTTTTATAATTCGAAATATTTTTAGATATAAGGGCTTTAATTCTCTACAATGGGGGTTTCCACGTGGGTATTTTTCAAGGGGGGGGGGAGTAAACGCAGGGTCTCATCTATATAATCAATAATACCCTTCTTCAACCACCTAAAAGTCTGCATTAGAAATATTGGTAAGAACTAAGTGGCTCCTACTTAGTACCACCTGGTATGTATGGCGCACTGAGAGCCGTCTCTAGAGCTGGTGTCGACCAGGTAAAAATTCATTACGCTCCCTCCTAACCCAAATATTAGCAAAAAAGCCGAATCAAAATGAAAGATTTGATCAATTGGGCTCCCCAGCCCCCTCCCAAACCAAGGAGTCTGAAGCCACTGCCCCTCCCCCTTTAAACGTCTCTGGGCACAGTCCCAATAACCCTAGGAATATTAATGGCATTCATGACATAATTGCAGCATATCTAGTACGCAACCCAAGGTATGGAGTACTATATGATTTCTTTCCATTTACACGTCCTTAAAACGAACACACAAGATTTTAGATACCGTTAGATGTATTTGCTAATAAAAGCACACCTTCCCAAACGGGATGGGGGAAATCATGTCGCCCTAGAGTCACAGTTATTAGACTTTCTGACTGAATATAAATAAGTGCCTTATAAGAATTCAAATTTGACAGGAGGAGAAACATGACAGGGTATATAGAAGGGCCGTGGCAAGGGGATAATTGCCATTTAATTACTTTTTGCTCTTTAGAAGAGGGAAAGGATTTATAATTTCAGTAGTAGACGTGTTCTCGCAGGAGCTTCCCTGACAGAAAATCCTCTCTCGGAAAGTTCTACCTGTAGTCCTCTCATAAGAGACCACCCCTTTCATAAAAATCTTATATGCCCTGGGGCATAACTTACAACCCTTACCCCCAGACTCAAGGAGATTCTGTCAACCCCAAAGGCCTTATTATATCATCTTTGGACTATTTTTGAACGAATGGCTATCTTAAAATTTCTATCGGACGCATTTGGGGAAAATACAACGTAGGGGAGAAGGAGGTGGCTACTCTCCGATCACTGGGGGGGGGGGGGTCGTTGTTACCCTCTAATTACCTTTGACTAACAAAAAAGACATTATCCCTTTCAATTTCCAATTGAATGAGCCTTTAACGAAGTTTCTATGAAAACCAACAACCATCTCAAAATTTCTATCAGATGCATTTAGGGAAAATACGAAGTGTGAGGGGGGTATCCACCCTCCGATCATCCTAAATCTTGAAAAGGGCACTAGAACCTTTGATTATCAATAAAAAAAGCCCTATCCAAAGTTTACACGATCGCCCTTGTTATATGAACCTCATACGCCCACAGGGCATAGCTTACAAACCTTGCCCTGAGGGCTGGGGGGGGGGGGGGTTGTCATCCACAAAGATATAATTTCCAGACCTTTCAACACGTTGAACAAAAGGGCTATTTCAAATTTTTGACTGGATGTGTTTGGGGAAATGGTTGGCGTGGGAGGGGGGTTAGTTGCCCTCCAGTCACTTTCGACTATTAAAAAGGGCACTAGACGTTTCAATTTCTAATTGAATTAGCCCTTTTTGAAGTCTCTACGACAACAAATGACAATCTCAAACTTTTTATCAGATGCATTTCGGGAAAATACAAGGTGTGGGGGGGGGACGGGCTATTCACCATCCGGGCACTTTGAATCTTAAAAATGGCACTAGAAATTATAATTAACAATGAGCACCCTCCAAAGTTCCTACGATCACTCTATAAAAACCTCATATGTTCCCAAGGCATAAATTACAACCCTTGCCCTATGGGGTGGGGGGTCCATCCTCAAAGACATAACTTCCAGACCTTTTAACTACGCTGAACAAAATGGCTATCTCAAAATCTTGATTAGATGTGTTTTGGAGATAATGGGCGTGGAGGGGGGTTAGTTGCCATCCAAACATTTTCCACTATTGAAAAGGGCACTAGCCGAGGTGTAATCTGAATTAGTTAGTTGGTTTATTGTTTTATTGAAATTGGGCCAGACCACCCCATCGAAAAAGTTTTTTATGTCTTGTGTGGCCACTAAACTGATGTTGCTATTTTGTTTGGTATAATAAATAAATTCCGCTTTCAAATGAACTTCTGACCTGTGCCAGAAATCGTCTCCTAATCAAATGGACACTCACTTCCCTTGCATAAATCAAATTTTATTTTCTCAAAGAGTTAAATTAAAAAAATTAAACAGTGCGAAACGGATTTTATAAATTCACTGATATCCTACTCACAACAAACATAATTCACCGTTCAATAAAACGGATTAAAGAAACTTGCACTTAAACGCTGACTTTTTATAAGGGTTGGCTCTGTGCGGAACGCCAACTCTGTGTTGGCATTAATGTAAAAATAAGGTTTTGTGGTAAAGTGAACACGGTTCATTTGTCTTAAACGGGGCTTTAAATTTCAGATGTATCAACTTTTTAAATATAAAAAAAGGTAAAGGATACGGCATTAGAGTTTACAGTCCCTACCGGCGGTGCTGATCTCCGTTTCTTGGCCCTTCAGCCAGGAAGTGCAGTGGGGGGTTGGGGGCTAACCATCCTGTGCTTTCGCACACCCTTCCTGTTTACCTTCCCCAGATTTCTCCAGGTACCCATTTAGAGCTGGTTCGACTCTGGCTAAGCTTATAGAGTCACGCCACTGACTATTTAAGTTTTTAAAAAATCGCGTTAGGTTTTTAATTAAGTCTAAAGCTGCAAAAACTTCAATGGGCAAACTTTTACTTACAGAGTAATAGAAACTGGTCAGAGAAAGAAACAAGTACATCACCGACAAGACAATAATAAAAGTCACCAATCCTTACCAAGCAAAATCATTAAGTTAATAATGGAAATTACATTATAAATAAGAACTGAATTTATCTATTCACACATATCTGTGTCTTGTTGCTAATACATGGACCGGAGTACATCAGCCCCTTTTCATAAATTAATTCTAGCTAATTGTATACAGGCTAATGTATCCCTTATTATTTTATAGTTAATTCAAATCGTTTTAAAACTAAAAATTCTGCTTATTTTAAGAAAATTGCGGTTGGATTCAAATAAGCTTAAACCTCCATTAAAATCAGAATTTTAAGTTGCTATTAAGTATGCTTTTAATATTTCAATTATTCTAGGCAATACAAAAAAACTGTCAGAGGCACTAGTACCTTTATTCTGATCAGATCCAAGCTAAAACACAAAGTTTCCCCTCATATCAGCTTCTCCGTGCTCGTTGCCCTAACCTGTAGTAAGCTTACTAACATTAGTTAATTACCGCCATTTTGGATAAATGTTTTGAGGGTTTGGCTCATTGTTATACTAGGCCCTCAATATATTTCGTCGAGAAAAACCCACACAAATTTGTAGGGAAAAGTTTTAGACAGTCGACGAATTCCATACAAGGCAAATAAGTTCATATGTGTAATTCTTCAGTTCTAAGAAAAAAAATAGCAGGGATATTTCAGTTCACTTGTGCTTAATTTTCCAGACTATAACTTATCAAAGCACACGCAGGTTCATATAAATCACTTCTAATTCTTTAAAAATGCAATTTGATAACTCGGGATTGAATATTTTGCCTTATCCGTGCGATTAATAGAAGACAAATACAAAAAATCCGAATTTACAATTGGCAAAAACTATTTTGAGCTAAACTTCCTTTAAGCTAAATTAACCTCCTTTATAGACCAAAAAATATTGATTCTCTTTTTTTTGAGACCTTACGATGCCATCAATTAGTAGGAGAGAGAATCGAAGAGACCATATGCCCCCCCACCCTATAGATTTTAAAGACTACCCATTTCGGCGTTTTTTTTTTGAAAATGGTCTTTGGGGGCCATTTTCTCTGAAAAAAAAAACGAACAAATTTTCACCCTGGAGTTTGAGAATAGATTTCCCCACTTTGAATTTCCGTGAATTGACCCTTTGGGAACTTAACACTAAAGGTCAAACGGACAGAGAAATAAAATACTTCAAAAGAAGCAAGAAGACAAAAAAAAAGCCAAAGCAGTGCCAAGTTTATTCACGTTGAACTTAGTCGATCAGATAGCCGCAAAAAACTTCACCAATTGATTCACTATGAATATATTATCCAGAAAGCATACAAAATCAATTTACCAGTCTTATCCATTCACCTCCCTATTGTACAGATAGGACGACAGGCACCTAAAGACATAAAAAGTCGCAAATATATTCCAGTCCTGTCGATATGCTTAGCATTTGATTCAGCTGCCGCACTGAAAAAGCTATAGATAACCAGGGATCTAGGCAATTTCTACTACTAACAACTAACCGCGGCACCAAAGCACCTGAGGCAAACACAGCTACGGACACTCCTCCTCCATCTCAATCTATTCAAGTTTACCTCCTCACAGGAACTTCCCATTTTCCTTAAATCTTTCTTTATGGCATCATCCCACCCCAATCACAGACGACAACTGAACAATGACAAACTTGACCAATCAGATAAAGAAAAAAAATGTTCTAATTGCTTTATTTGTAAATTTTTTAAGAAACATAAGTTTATTATATTTTATTATCATTATTATTAAAAATTTTTAAGACCACCTGACCAGCAAATCACATGAGGCAAACACAGCTACGCACGCTCTTCTTCCATCTCAATCTATTCAAAGCCTCCTTGTTTACCTCCTCCCAGGAAGTTCCCATTTCCCTTAATTCTTTCTTTATGGCATCATCCCACCCCAACCACGGACGACAACTTGACCAATCAGATAAAAAAAAAATGTTCTAATTGCTTTATTTGTAATTATTTTTAAGAAGCATAGATTGCATTATGTTTTATTATTATTATTATTATAATTTTTTAAGACCACCTGACCACCAAACCACCTGAGGCAAATACAGCTGCGCACGCTCCTCCTCCATCTCAATCTATTCAAAGCCTCCCTGTTTCCCTCCTCCCAGGAAGTTCCCATTTCCCTTAAGTCTTTCTTTATGGCATCATCCCCCCCTAGTCACGGACAACAATTGAGCAATGACAAACTTGACCAATAAGATAAAAAAATATTCTAATTCCTTTGTAAATTTTTTAAGAAGCATAAGATTTATTATATATTACTGTTATTATAATAATTTTTAAGAGGCCAGTTTTAATGACAAAAAGACACATAAAACAGTTTCATGGTTCTTAGGTTTAAAGAACTGAAATTAGAGATTCCAACTCCACGCATTGAGACCAACAGTATGATAAAGTACGTTATTGTGATGCAAAGATCCTATAAATTAGATCACGTTGATCGATACCAAAATACTGTCCCTACGATATGTCTCATAAAAAACAAACTTAAACATCATATGGTTTCACCGATAGTTTTGGTACTATGATTCAAATGAAATGCAAACAAATAACTCAGTAAACGTTAAAACTATATTTCAAAGACCTATTAAAAAGATAAACATAAATTTCTCGCCAAACTTAACAGCATTATTATCACACAAATATTCTTTATTCTGAAACTGTGAAATGTTTTAAAAATATAATGTAAAAGTAAAGTAGGTCAAAATTATATGCAAATTAATTAGATCTGGAAGACTTTAGATAGGCTAATTGTCCTTAGTTAGTTGTTGTCTAACATTATGTTTAATTACATGTGAACTGCTTATAAAATAAAATTTTGTTGACCACTAGAGATCACTCACATAAATTAAGTTTAAATCTGACCAATTCCAACAAAACTACACAGTGCCTTTACTTGACAAAGTAGGCCTACGACATTAAAAGAAGAAATTGAAGAGCATGAAACACCAAGTTTGTTCAAATTTCGCATATAAGAGTAACAAAATTTCGATTAGACAAAACAAAGGAGTACACCTTCTTCTAATGTACGTGCAGGAAGAAAGTCAAGGCAAGAGTCCTTAAAAACAGTCTGATTAGCTACTACACATCAGCTTGGTATTCGGTAACATTGAGAAGACAATTCATTTGGTAACAACCAGGGGCGTCACTTAGAGGGTGGCAAGGGATTTTGGGCTGGACAGTTGCCCGAAAAAAATTATTATATAGCCCACACCCCTTGAATATCCGGATATGGACCCCTCTTGCTCTCCTCCCCCAATAAAAAATACTGAAGCTACGTTCCTGGTAACAAATCGTAGTAGAAAAAAGGTAAAGAGTACGGCATTGGACTTTACAGTCCCTACCGGCGGTGCTGATCTCTGCTTCTTGGCCCTTCATCCAGGAAGCGCAGTGAAGGGGTGGGAGCCAACCATCCTGTGCTTTCGCACACCCTTCCTGTTTACCTTCCCCAGATTTCTCCAGGTTCTCATTTAGAACCGGGTCAACTCTGGCTGAGCTTACAGAGTCACGCTACTGACTCCCCTGCAAAACCAAATAATTGTGTACACTAGGATTCGAACCCTCACCCTCTCGGACAAAGGATCCTAAATCCAGCACACCAACCCACTCGGTGTGACACAACAAAAGTACGCTTTTACGCAAAATTACGTGTTTATGACCAAAGGGATACACCTATTACATCCGAGTGAAAACAATTTTCGTTTTGTTATTGACTTTAAGCCGAGGCTGAGGTACATAGAGAATTAAACTTTTAAACTTAACCTGCCTATTAAGACATCTGAATATCAACGTCATTCAAGCAACGAAACAACCTCACAAGGAGTATATCTATCCTCAATATCTTAAAAACAAATCAAATTGGCCAAGTAACAGCCTTACAGCTGAACAGACAGATGTTGGATGACATCGGTGTTTTCTTTTAAGGGTCCAATAATTTAGTTTCAAACTATTGTCAGTCTAAATAAAAATTCAAGGATTGAGTTAATAACAGTTTAGTCGCATCTTGTAGGATTGATTTTTTAAAAATGACCATATTCCCATTCAGCGCAACCATGAACAGTACTGTCTGTCCTTATTTTCCTCGCTATCATCACTGATTAAATAAGTTTTCAAAAAAACAAATAACAACTTTAACCTCATTTCTAGTCATTAAAATCTTGGAAACAAACGGTAATGTATTTAGGCCATGTTTCATTCGCTAATTATTAAATATGTTTTGTCAATATAAAACATTTTCAGCTACATTTTTGTTTATAATTCAAACGAAGTCGTAATTTGTAAATATCTCTTTTAAAATGCACATTTCTGCATACAACTTTGATGAAGTCGAGACGTCGAAGGTCTTATGTGGTCTGACTGTACTCCAAACCCCCAGTTACTTAAATTAACACAAGGACTTATGACCTCCTTCATTTTTGCAACGAAGACTATGAGATGGCTTAGTGACTTGCCAAGGTTGCCTACAAATCCTCCTGTGAGGGTAGAAAACAACATCGCCATCTTTGAACATAATTAAAAATATTCCAAAAGGCAGGTCCCGCTTCAGATCGCAGCAGGGCACTAGCTGATTCTTGCTAGCGGTCAACAATTCAATCAGCCAAGTTCTGATGATGGCACAAGACTGGATCACCTCGATACAGAAGTCTCAACACTCTCGACGTTGGGTCCACTTCAGTAGGAGCGCTAAACCAAGTCAAGTCGAATGCTGGAAAGTCATAGTGATAACACCTACTCGAAGCACGCGCTATTCCAGAAACCTTTCTAATGATTCATATAAATAGAGGATATGTGTTACGCATAATAATAGTCCAGAGATAGTTGAAAAACAGCCTACCAGCATGCAAAAAAAGATGCGTGACCTGGAACTACATTATAGTCGACAATTATATCAAGTAGAAAAATTTTAGCTTTTTCAAATTTAGGTTTAAAAGTCCGCTTTCAAATATTTTACCACTGTTGTGTGGAAAGCTTGCCATTTTCCAGGGATTTTTTACAGGATGAATGACCCCTTTCCCGGCATTTTTGAACTTACCAGATAACTTTGAAAAACTAACTTTCTCTCTTGAAGGCGATCATTTTTATTCCTTAGGCTTTGCAATTACGTGCAGTTTGGCATAGCGAAGAATTGATACAGCTCAGTTTGTCTCAGTTTTGTCTATACAATGCAGAAACTGCAAACACTAATTTATGTAATGTGAAGTGGGGAGAATTCCTCCTTAAACAAATTCATTACCTATTTCTTGACAAGTGTTCGATTTTTATTTAAAGTGTTCGATTTTTTTGCAAAACAAAGCGAAAAATATTTAGTATTAAATACCTCTTTATTTTTCTTGAATATAGAATATCATTTGAGACTTTTTATGAAACTGAAATGGACCAAATGAATTTTAAAAAGTAACTAAACGGTTGCACTCAATGTGAGCTAGAAAATGGCTTACATTCAATCGATTCTTGTGTCCGAAGTGTTTTTTTTTTTAACATGACACGGTTGACAAAATTGCACTCAGTTAAATTGAATCCGAGAAAACTGCCCAAATCCAATATGCCACTATTATTTAGAAAGAAAAGAAGAAACATGAGAGACGTTGGTAAGTCAGATGCAAAAGCTTTCGCTCCTTTGTCAAAACAATACCTGAAACGTTAGCCAGTTTCCGAACCACACTGTACTATATGTTTTTGGACTGAAGTGCAGTATTCCCTAAGTTGTCTAAAAAAGTAATTTCATATAAAACACAAGAACTGTATCCTCTTTTTATTAATAAATGTGACTTCCAACACTACATGAAATTTAAGTTGGTAAAAAACTGACCCGCCCTTAAACTGAGTTAGTATTAAGCTGATCTGGCCTAATAATGTTTCAGGCACCATAATTCTTAATAAGAAGCCTATGTTAAAGACAGTCTAATGTTAAAAGGCAAATTCCCCCCCCCCCCGCCCCACCAAAATGTAACAATGAACATCGTTGAACTTATTCATTTGGACGATTCACAATCACGAGACCTAAAACAAGTCAAGACCTTTATTTTGGAGGTAATTTTCAGAATTTTAAGCCAAAAAAGGTTTCATAAAGTTTTAACTTCAAACTTATAGGCCAAAACTATCTTATAAAAGAATAAATTTTCTAAATAGACTATAAACATTCAGATATAACGAAAAAAAAGCCTTTCATCTATTTTTCATGTTAAAGAAATGACATACCAAAAAAGGCACCGTTTTTAGCTAACAATTTAATGGTTTAATTCTCGTTGTAAATAAACATGTATCTATCTAAAAAAAAAAAAAAAATTAATGAACGTTGAAAATGTTTTTATTTGATTTTTTTATATGCTTTATTTATAAAAAAATCAAACAAAGCATGTTCAGCGTACATTAATTGTACATTAATTATGCAATATGCTTTATTTATTTGATTAGAAATCAAAAATAGGCGAAAAAAGTTTTTGCCTTATATTGATTTGAAATTGGAGGGTTTGCTCAAAAACCGGCAATTTTTTTTTTCGGTCGACCTATTTGGACTAAAAGTTAGGCTTTTAGGCGTCTAAATAGAATTTCAAGTCAAAAAATATTTAAATGTGCTAAAAATTTAAACCTGCTTGCAAGTCAAATTTTGTCACGCTGGAGGGCAGATCTATTTCAGAACTATTTTGCTGATGACATTTCTTAAAGAAATTTCATTAGTTACAACGCCTAATATTTAAGCGAATAAATTCCAAATTCATATAATATGTTAAAGTAAAAATTGAAAATCCGAAATGAAAGTTTCTAAATTTAACGTTTTATACTATATGAAAGATTATGAAAGGTGGCATAGTTCCTTCTTTTTTTTTGCTTCTTTAAGGTAAAAAAAAAATGTCCCAAGAAACGTCATTATTGAATGAAAGGAAGACAAAATGTATCCCTCTCCATGGCAAAGTGATTAGGCAATCGAAACCAAATCATGTGTTCACTTCTGCAACGGTTTTTTATCCAATTATATAAAAAAAAAACTATCGAGTAGGCAACAGAGCTCTTTCTGTAAGATAATATCAAGATGTCATGGCGGAATGCTAGTTGTTTTTTTAAGATTTAGTTTGAACAGCAAAACATAAAATAAACAATTTGCCTTCAGAATTTCAATCCATGAAGGATCAAAAACTCATCACACAAAAAATTGCACTAGAATCAATACAAGGCACTTAAGTCAACAACTTAACATTACTTTAAACTTCGTACAGTCAGTAACTTGTAGTCGCATCTTACCACCGGGATTAACGATAAGCTGATTCGGTCGAGTGAGAGCTTTCTTTTTTTTTGTCAATTTGATTATAAATTAAAAGTCTGCATCCCAACCACTTGAATCGTCAGGTGGCAAGCCATCTTTATCGGGTGGATAACTGTCAAAGTTAGAGGCATCGAACACATCTTTCACTTGCGGTAATATAGGTGGGGTGAGAGTTCGACTGCGAAGCCCTTCCCAATTGAATCCATCAAACCACCTGTAAAAATATTAATTCCTTAGCAAATATACAATAAAGACTGTAAACTTGACGATGAATCTATGGTTTGGCACGTACTCAGGGAAGCAGAGGGAGGGAGCTATAGGACCATATTTGCTCAAATTGTATATTCTTTTTCCATATCTTCTTAGTAGTCACAACACTAATTCTGCGACTCTAACGATTTGGACGAAGCCCCAAAGGAATTTTTAAATTTGAAAGCTATAGAAAGCTGGCATATTTCTGTCTTTCTTTTCCTTCTTTAAATTGCCAAATTTTGCACCAAGTTTCCCCACTAGGGTTAAATGCTAATTTTTCTTTTTTTACGGTGGCAACCCTAATCAGGGGTACAGCCCTAGCTAACTTGTTAGAAACATCAAAGTAGATAAGTTTACTACATTCACTCATACCTACAATGTCATTACTCAATTTGCCATGACAAAAAAAAACAGAAGAATTTTTAATGTTCTTATGTGGTTAATTCAGAAGTTTATTGGAGCATGAAAGCGTCACTTAGAGAAAAAAAATGAGTAACTGGTGAAAGTGAAATGAAAACTTGCGATCATTTTGAAATAAACACAAGTTTGAAGACCTCCTGAACAAGAAATAAAAAACATAAGAACTGTTTTGGCTGTTGGAAAGATAAAATTGATTCCCTTCGTGAATTTTCACTCTACTAAAATTTATGGATTTTTTATCAGCATGGTTTTTCCAGAAAGAAACGAAGACGAATACAATTTTGAAGATACAACATCAACTTCGAAATACCCTTCCTATCGATAGGGCTGGCCGGCCTCACCAGCATTGCATGAGAACTTAAAAGGAAAAAAAACAAAAGGCATAATCAAATAGTAAAAAGAAAATAAACAAATGGGTTTAAAGTTTCGGAAGATAAATTACACAACTGGGAAAGCGAAATAGTTTTATTATCAACCAGAGAACGCAGCATGATCCTTACTTATTTTTTAAACTCCAAAGTTACTGGTACTTGGTACGAAAATCTAGTATCGACGGTGATGATTCAACCAGGTCCAATCAGAAAATTTTTTCGGCCAATCGCAACCGTTTCCAATGTTCTTTTTTTATAGCTTCGCTTTTTATATTGGTGAAATGGTTTGAAAAAAGTTATATCTTATATGGGGGAATGGGGACAGAGTAAAGCCCGGATTCGCGATCTGCATACCAAATTTACCCAATACCTTCTTAAACAAGTGGAACAACAAGTTCAACTTCTGTAATTTTGTTTATGATGTAAAAAATTTTCCTTAGCTCGAACGTTAGCGAAGTCAAAACTTTTAGAGTTTCTTTGAGGTGGCCCGTAAACAAATTTAGGTTGAATGGATTAAATAAAAACTTAAATGATCCTTATTATAAGAACAAATCTTTTTGATATACTTTGCAGGTATTGGGTGTGTTTAATTCCAACTTGTAGAGGTAAACAACAAATAATATTACGTCCATTTTCTCATTGAATAATCAACATCCTCCTATTTAACTATCTCTAGGTTTTCTTCCTTTATTCCATTTTCATTAGTTTTCCTCGACTTACCGTCTTATATGTACTTTTTTCACATAAATTTGAGGAGTTTGTGAACCATTTTTTTTTAGCACTTCTGAATGTTTAGTTACTTCTAAATTTTATCAGTATATGTACTTCCAATGACAGAGCAATAAGACAACATCAAAATTCCCCCTCTTGTATACTATTTCTTCCACTCCCTTAATTTTTGTCAAAAATCTTCTACTGACTGAAATTAGAGACCCCTATAGGTTGGAAGCCTTAGGCACAAGTAGAAAGAGTTTCAAATCGTAGAACTAGACATGGATACTGCTAGATTTAGACGACGAATCAGACTGGTAATTATCCATGAATTGGGCATAGCCAAAAGTACAAAACAAACACCATTATACAAGACTTGATGCCAGAGCGGTTAGAAGACTTGCCTTTGGCTGTGGTGGCTCAGGTTCAAGTCGAAGATAAGACAAATTTTTGTTTTAGAGAAGACTGAAATTTCGAAAATAATAAAAAAAAAATAAATAAAAAATTTGGACACAAGCCTAAGAAATCCAGGGGGCTTCATTATAAAAGCTGTATAGTTAGTTACTTTCTTATTTGACATTCAGAACACCTGGTGGAATTCCCTATCAAATTCAAAATACTCTTCGTGTACTATCTAACCTAAAAAAAAGTGATAGGCAGAATTACTTAAAGAAATAGTAGGTAAATCACATTGGTCTACTTTCCCACACAGGAATTTAATACATGATCAACAAAAGGCTGAAACCAATAAAGATATTCAGTTTCCATGCTCTTTTCTGTTCAATTAGAAGTTCAGTCATTGCTGTTTCATACAATATTGAGCATATGAGTGAGAAGCATTGATAACTGCGGATTGCAATGATGGGCAGGTTATGATCGAAAATCAAACTTACTTGTGCTTTTGGATATCTCGAATTCCACCCTTTTGGTAACCAAGTCGCTCGGCTGGGTTATCCCTGAAATTGAAAACGAAACTATAAAACAGGATAAAATTGATTTTTGAAAAATGAAAATAACGTATTCAGATCCTAAAAAAAGATCGTAATTGCTTATTTTAGAAGATCCACGATTTTTACAACACTTAGTTGTTTATTTGGCTATCCTTTTTGGCAAGACCGGTCCTAACGATAACCCCCTGACACCCCTGTTTAAAAAGTAATCCAGAACATACGGTAGAAAAATCAAATCGCAAAAAGCTATGTAATTTTCTTTGCCTTTTTTATTGCATCTAAGAAATTTATTTGTATTATTCTTGATTGATGTATAAGCTATGTTAGATTCATTTAAAATCACCTATTTTTTTTTAATTATTGAAAGAGTTAGGCTTATCCATAGATTTTGCTATCGATTGCATAGTTAAAATTAGCACATGAAATTAGTAGCCCTTAGGACATGAGTCTAATTCTTCAGATTGTGAGCCTCTTTTGATGAAACATAGATAATATACTAATAATATGGAAGATATACGAAATTATACAACAATTTTAAGATTTAGGAATGGGGTTACAGGCCAGAGGGCCTTAACCAGCGAAACGGAGAATGTGTTTTCGCATTTCACAAGACAATTTATATGCAATTGCCCTGCTGATCCTTCTTTTGAAAACAGCTTAGCAAGCGTTTTTTGGCAATTGTCTTAGCAGCATAAAAATGTATATGCGGTCTTTAAACGTAGCAGCAACGATATATTCATTGCTCTTTAGAATGTCAGTATTTCCTTGTCTGGAGGAATACTTTCTAATGCATATACTAAAACGAAATTCTAGGAAAAATAAAATAATAAACAAAAACACAAAATACAAATTTAATGTTTCTCCAAGTAGACTTTTTTTTTTAAATTGACAAATTCCATGCAACAAATTTCATGTTAACTTCTGCAACTTTCAATCAGCTTTGCAAGTCTTTGTTCTTCACAAAAGTAAATTTTCACAAAATTTAATTTTCTAGGATATTAAGTTTTATTTTTCAGGTCAACTTCAAAAGCTATAAAATTAAATTAAAAAATACTGTTTGTGTCAGGATCAAAAATTGTTGAAAAAGTTTCTCTAACGTACAAATAGCAACCCAAACTAAAAATCCTTAAAAACTTAATAATAAACTTATCCTTATAAAACTTAATAAGTGAGGGGAAGCTGGCGAAACATCAACTACAAATCACATAGAGAGAGACAGACACCTAATGAAAGTGCGAGCGATCGTTGGTAACAACAAAACATCATCTCCTAATATTTTTTTTCCGGATGTTCTCTCCAAAACAACATGACAAAACGAAGGAAAATATTGTAATTTTCTAAGTCAACAGCCAGACTCTGAAACCTGGATTTGTACCAATCTTACTTTTATGCAAATTTGGTGTGTCTTTAGTGCTTATTTTCTTCCAGAATTACTTCATTGCATTATTTCATGATTTTGTACAGTGCATAGATCAAACAGTATATAGAACAACAAATTGATATGCAAGAATTACAAGAACTTACACAGATAAGTACTTAAATGTGGGCTGAAGGCTGAAAACAGTGAATCATAGTGATAAGATGAAAAGCGTTTGGCTACAGTCGAATGGTATTTGGGTACAAGAGATTTCCATAACAATTATCGAAAGAATTATCAAATAAATAACTGAATAAATTTAATAATCCTATTTTGACAAAGTTAATTATACCGGCACTCAAAACAATGATTTTAATTAGATGAAGGGCTAATACTAATAATAATAATAATAATAAAAAAAAAAAAAAAAAAAAAAGGTAATCGTGAATGATATCATTTTTAAAACAAACTTGATTGTAAAATGTCAATGAGAAGTGTCATTTACTTTTTTTTATAATGAGGTAGAAATAAATAGATCTCAGAATATAGATCTAAAAAAGTGCTCATGGTTTCAGATGCTAAAAAGAGCTCAAGTACTTAATGTCTATGACTGATAATGATTTACATAAATTGAATCCTACTACTTACCTACAAAGTTTCTTTATGAGCGCATTTGCATTTTTTGTTATGGTTCTTGGAAACGCCATGGCATCGATGCCTTTTAATATAATATTATATGTCTTCATTGGATCTGAGCCAGTGAAAGGTGGAGTCCCTGAAAAATACCATGGTTAAACCATAGCTTAGTTAACAATTAGCACAAAAATAGGAGTTTGCACTCCCTATAAAAACAGTCTTCGGGCTGAATTTGATTTTTTTTTAAACTTTTGGCCGAATTCAGATTATAATTGCATGGATCTTTTGTTCGCTTCAATATTCAAATGGATAACTTTTAGCGATTAGATCTTCTTAGGTGGAAGAATTATCAGCCTTTTCCGAATATTGTAGTAATTGTTAGCATTAATCATGTTGGCTGAGAAACGACTTCGTAAAGTTAACTCGTATTTTTGTTTAAAATAGTATTAGCAATTCGCAGTTTTTTTCTGAAGAATTTAATAAGTTGGGACTCGCTTTATTTGTAAGGCGAGCCTTGCAGATAAAAAGTTAAGGGGATAGGACTTGTAGCTTTGGTGTGGGGCGGAAAATTAAGTGGGCACCATAACGAATTCAACCAGAGGTTGATAAATAGACAAAGAAACTACAAAATTATAACTTAAAGACACCGAAGGCATCATACCCAAAGGTAACAAATTAAGATCTAGAATTTAAATGGATCACATTTATAAACTACCAAAATTTCACTTTACTAAATCGCATTCCCTGAAAGGGTATGAACGGTGATGTAACGACTTTCTCCCATTGCTCATTAAAAAAAAGGAGACTAGCTAGTTTATTTGGGGGTCAAATAAGGTCTGGATAAAAAATTTCCTTGAGAGCATGATGCCTTTTGGCACAGCTTATTCGTAACATAAACCAGACCGCTTTAATTCAAATATGATAATCAACCCTGTGCTCCAAATTTGCTTAAAGGATAGAGCAATATCTTTCTCAAAAATTTTCTAGAAGATTGAACAGAGTTTATCTGAATTGGGTCCTTAAACACCCAATCTTAAGAAAGTAGGACGAAAAATGTCAGGAAAAGGATTCTTGAAAAGAATATCCCACAGAAGATGTTGAATAAAGTTTTTTATCTTTAGCGTTTAAACGCGTCACTAGTTTTCCAAGTCACTTTGTTATTGGGGAACATTATCAAACCAAGACACAAAAAAATATTAGGTACCTTAGGTATAAGCACGTATTCAATGTTTAAAATGAAATTTTAAAGTTTAAAAATTTTTAACTAGATTTCAGTTCTTTTTCAAGAACAATTCCAAAGAAGAGCACTACAGAAAGAAGAGGCAGCAATGTTAAATCTTTTCCAAAGGAATTAGTTCCTGGAAAATAATTTTATAAAACAATCAATATATATAAATGAGGTTTAGAAAACTTTGAGGTTTGGATTTTTAGGGACCGGGGTTTAAAGCAAATTTTTCGGGAAACTATTGAAAATACGAAAATTTTGTTCAAGAACATGGCTTTAAATAGAGATAAAGGTAAATTTGGATTGAACTCTATTTACGATAAAGTATTAAAGTCAGATAGAGTAGGTCCACTTCACCAAATGCGACTAACCTCTGTCCATTCATTAGTTCAAATTATACTAGCGAACCAAAACCAGGAAAGGTCACGAAGACTCATTTCCGGTATTGCTTTAAAAAAAATGGTTATTAAAGAACATATAGTTATTTCATTTGTAAACAAATTATTGTTTTTAATTGTTTTATTGTAGTATTTCTGCTGAAGACGGTCACTCCAAACGTGACCGAAATATCCAGTATTTTTTGTGAATCATCACTGTCTAGTAAAAAGATTTGTCCATATTTGGACTTTTATTTATAAATGAGGTTTAGTAACGAGAAGCCTTTCACTAAAAGTGCTTCAAACCAGTTCAGTATACATATTCTGAAAAAAAGAAAGATTAAATGGATTCGACATACCCAAAGCATTTAAAAGACATAATCCGTAAATTAGTTTTTCCAATCTAGCCGACAAAGTCTGGCCATAGGCAACAGTTTAACCAAGATTAGACCAGGACAAAACTTTAGAAAAATGGTCTAAAATCTTAAAAGATTATGTAAGAGGTAGCCCATGAAAACAACTGTATGACTGTGTGTCCTGAATTTAATCTCTGCAACTTCTGTAGCGAACCAAAATGCCCTATGTTCGTTATATTTTAAAAGAAAAAATGATAAAGATCGACCTTTTTCGAAAATAAAACAACAGAAATTAGCTTAGCTTTGTTAAGATCTACAATATACACAATGTTTGTGCCAATTGCAAGAAGTAGAGACGACTATATTATTTTTTAACATAATGCAATGATATTTACGTTATTTCCGATAAGCGTCATGGCCTGAAGATAAACTTCAACAAATAAGGGAAGCATCATGAAACGATATTTTATACATTCCTCAACTGTCGTTGAACATGTAACCATCAATGATTTTTTTCTTTTAATTAATTTAAAAACTTTTTCCACAAATAAATTTTTCAA
Source organism: Artemia franciscana (assembly GCF_032884065.1). Classification (NCBI taxonomy): domain Eukaryota; kingdom Metazoa; phylum Arthropoda; class Branchiopoda; order Anostraca; family Artemiidae; genus Artemia; species Artemia franciscana. The sequence goes on from NC_088877.1 coordinate 26,502,173, forward strand.
AGAAAGGTAAATGGCTCCTTCAAGCCAAGAATGAGCAAAAATAAAGTCAAATAATCTTCCAAGCGTAAAACTACCACAAATCACTATCAATAAATAAATGAAACTCAAAACGAAAAGAAATTACAATAAATAGCCGAGTCAAACTCAAAACGAGCAAAAATTAGCATGAGTAGGACTGAACCCCTATGCCCTCTCAAGACCAGAACATAATTTGCGCTTTACTGAAAAAACAAACAAACAAATGACCGTGGATTGTCAGTTATATTCACATATACTAACATTTCTTAGTTAATGTTTTGATAATCTTTCATTTGTGAAAGTAGGAAAGGTGAAAACATTTCAAACGTATTTTGTTTTCAGTAATTTTTATCGCCGCACTTGCCAGAAACTTACTGTCTATTCCTGCGACTAGTGTGACTGTAGAGAGACTATGTTTTGGTGGTAGTCCTGATAGTGACTATGATAGTGACGTAGAAGAGAAACGGTCTCAGTCCACACAGAGTGAACAAGTTAATTTTCATTCACAATAACTATAGCCATATCCCGCAGTTATAATATACTTCTAAAGTTAGCCCGAAAGAATTTTCCTCGACTTGCACTAATGTTTGAGGATAAATGATGAAATTTTCTTACACGGTATTCAAAGTTTTCTATGCAGTAATTTTCAACGAGTAGAAATACTACTAATTTTGAAAATTATATTAGGAATACATAGCTGTTAGATATTTAAACTATTCTGCAAGGGTTCTGAAATACCACAGCCATTTCATTTCTACCAGATTTCTACTTCTCTTGACGAACAACGAAGAAGACCAGCGTCCAGCGGGTGACTCACAAAGTTTCTACCAAATAGGCTTAAATCTGTTGTAAAACAAAGATGGGATTTGAGAAATACTAAAAAAAAAAAGAAAATAAATATTTCCGGTCAACAATGATCATCTCGGACTTTCCGTATAGATGCGACGCCGGGGACTAGTGGTAGTTTTAGTAGCAGTGTTAGCATACAAATATTCTCTTTTTGATCATGCCCCTTGCCATTTCCTGGAAGTTCCAAATTTATCTATCCAGTCCTTCATAAGTTACACCCTTTTGACAATCCTTAAACACATAACATGTTTTTATTTAGTTCAGCACTCTCCTCAACATTCTCTGAAAGGCTCACCTGTTTGTTCGGAAATGAAGTTCAAATATGAATACCTTTTTCAGTGACAGTGTGTTTGGGAAAATGGTGGGCGTGGGAGGGGTTTAGTTGCCCTCCTATCACTTTTGACTATTAAAAAGGGCACTAGCCCTTTCAAGCCCATTCCAATCGAATGAGCCTTTTTCGAAGTTTCTACGGCAACAAAAGGCCATCTCAAAATTTCCACCAGATGCATTTTAGGAAAATACGAGGTACGAGGGGGTATCCACCCTCCCATCACTCTGAGTCTCAAAAAGGGCACTAAACCTTCTGAATAGCAATCCAATAGACCCCTTCCGAAGCGAATTTTATACGTTCATCCTTTCTATATAAACCTTGTCTGCCCCCAGAGCATAGCTTGCCCTGATGGCTGTAGGAGGGTTGTCATCCTGAAATACATAATTTCTGGATTTTTTAACTATATTGAAAGAAATGGCTATCTCAAAATTTTGATTGGATGTGTTTAGGGAACTAATGGATGTGGAAGGGGGGTTAGTTGTCCTCCAATCACTTTCGACTATTAAAGTAGGCACAAGCCCTTTCAATTTCCAATCGAATGAGCCTTTTTAGAAGTTTCTAAGACAACAAATGGTCATATCAAAATTTCCGTCAGATTCATTTCAGGAAAATACGTGGTGTGGGGGGGGGTATCCGATCTTCTATCGTTTTTTATCTTACATAGGGTACTAAAGCTTCTGATGACCAATCCAATAAACCCCCCTCCGAAGTTTGTATGACCACCCTTTCAATACAAACTTTATATGCAACCAGGGCATAACTTACAACCATTGCCCTGAGGGCTGTGAGGGTCGTCATCCTCAAAGACATAATTTCTGGACCTTTTGACACAGGTAAACAATGGCTATCTCAAAATTTTAATTGGATGTGTTGGGAAAATGGTGGGCGTAAGAGGGGGATTAGTTGCCCTTTAATCAATTTCGACTATTTCCAATCTAATAAGGCCTTTTAGAAGTTTCTACGACAACAAATGATCATCTCAAATTTGTATCATATATATTTCGAGACATTACGAGGTGGGTATCCACCTTCCGATCTCTCTGAGTCTTAAAGAGGGCACTAGCACCTTTGATTACCAATCCAAAAAGCCCCCTCCGAAGTTTATGCGATCACCCTTTCTATATAAACCTTAAACACCACGAGGGTATAACTTACAACCCTTGCCCTAAGGGCTGTGGGGCAGGGGGGGTGTCATCATCAAAGTCATAATTTGCGGATCTTTCAACTGTGTTGAAAAAATGGCTATCTTAAGATTTTGATTGAATGTGTTTGGGGAAATCGTGGGCGTGGGAGGGGGGTTAGATGGCCTCGAATCAATTAAAGGGCACTAGCCCTTTCAATTTCCAATGGGATGAGCCCTTTTAGAAGTTTCTACAATAACTCCTTCGATACGAAGTGCCCTGGTCTGAACGAATAATACATTGTACCCACATCGCTCTTTACTTAGGCAGCGCTATTCCGCTGCCTATGATCTGACATACTTTGACATACTTGAAAACAAAGTCACAGACTTAGTTTTCTTTTCTTTTTACTTTTATTCATAAAATGAACCAGTTTCCTATTCCTACTCGAAAGCATAGCCGGTGAATACAAATTAAAACAGACGAATAAAAGCATTAGGTTTCTCTAAAAATAAGAAGGAACGAATGGCTATCTTATGAATACTCTTCTACGTCCTCTGTCTTTCGCAAGGAAAATCACAGATCAAATAAAGGATGGAAATTAAAATCTGACAACCGTGCCTGGATACATGCCTTCAGTGAACATCAAATGTTTAATATCCTTTTATAATCGTTTTTTTAAATGATCTATATAATTTCCTAATTTTCTAGGGGGGAAACGTACACTATAAATAAAAAACGATGAAAGTAAAGGCAAAAAACTAATACAATCTACCAGAATTGAAGAATTTTCTCAAGAAAAAAGAAAATCATAGTAGGATTTCAAAAAAGTTGCCTTATAGACAAAGGTAACATTTTTTGTTATGAGTCTCCCCTGGAAATTGACTGTCAAATTAAAATTGTATTCATGAAACCTTTTTCACGTCTACATTGTATAATAATCTGTTTTTGTGCGGAATAAAACGTGCGGGAAAAGCCATGTTTATCAAAAAGGCATAACAAAGTACGCTGAGAAAAATGAGAAAGACAGGTACAAGAGAAATAGGAAAAAAAGCATAAAGGACTGCGCAGAGATTGAATGTGATCTGTTTGTTCAAGTTTTTAAATCCCGAAAAAACAAGAAGGAGTCCTCGGACCCGAAACCATTAAATTGAAAAATGGCAGTGAAGGCAAGAGACCTCAATGATAACACATACTAAATCTACTGCTTTGCCCAAAGTGCATTTATAAAAAAAAAGTAAGCACCATTAGAAAGAGCCAAGCATTAGAAAGACGGAATGATAGACAGAGAAGTTCTTACCCGTGAGCAATTCAAACATTAATACTCCTAATGACCAATAATCTGCACTGATGTCATGGCCCTTATTTAAAATGACTTCGGGTGCCACATATTCAGGCGTCCCACAAAACGTCCATGTCTTTCGGCCAACCTATGAATAAAGATATATCTTTGGACTATCTTCTTTAATTGATCTTAATCGAAGACTACACAGCGTTGTAGCTTGAAGAATATATATATATATATATAT